>NC_064893.1:15675000-16300000 GCF_929443795.1 Astur gentilis | reverse complement strand
ACCATGTGCAGACCACGAGTCCTCCGCCACCCCACCTCTCTCTCTGAAAGTGCCACTGCTGATTACGGCTGGTTTGGGTGCATTGAAAAAAGAAAAGAGAAAAGTAGCCTCTTTGCAACTGCCTTAACTCTTTTTTCGTTGGGGGTCTGGTCTCGAAAGGTAGCTGAAGGTGCTTGGATGGAAGCTGAGGAGACCCTCACAACCTGGCAGCACTGGCACCAGCCAGCAGCTCTGTCTGATTCCCAAGCAGCTTGTGCTCATGCCTTTCACGCTTGCAGGAGAAACCTCTCTGCCAGAAGGAGAACAGACTTCATGGGGACATACTAGCAAGCAACTGGTAAACCATGGCTGCCAGGGAGCCGGCTCTCTCCTCAGACAACAAAGGCGGTGAGCCGGGTCTGCCCACAACATCCTCGCAGCACAGGCTCTCCTGCTCACTGTCATCCTCTGAGCCATTGCAGGAGCTGGCAAAATGCACCTATTTCTGGGCACAGTCTGTGTGAGGGGTGGGAGACTAAAGGCAAAATGGTGCAGAATTGTGGGCCCTTCTGTTTCCGCAGGAGCTAGAGACGATTCCAAGAAGGAAACCTGTTTATTTCCTTTCCTTTCTGATTTTGGTTCCAAGTCTACCCTAACTGCCTGGTTCACAGTGTACGAGGCCCTGGGCTTGGCCCATGATCCCCTTCCAAAGGCAGCCTTAGAGGAAGCCTGGGGCTAAAGGCTGAGCTGGGATGATTTGGGGGAAGGCAGCTCCACTGACATCTCCTCAACACGCACCTTTTTACACAGAGGGCCTGGGCTCTCTCATCCAGCCTGGGATGCTGGGGATGCTCTGCAGCAATGGAGACAGCACGGTCTCTCCACTGCTCATCCCTAGGCAGGTCAGGGGAAGGACTGCCATTGCCCTGCCATCACTGTCACCAGCCCGCAGCGCCTCAGGCAGCCCTTGCCATCACACGCCGGGCAGCAGGGGAGACAGGGCAGAAACAACCACTCTGCCTTTGACCCTACTATAAAGCTCAAGTAACTTCATCACTGGGATCCAGAAACAAAGCAAAACCACCCCAACCACCAGCACGGCTCAGGAGGCTGGAGAGGAGTGATGAATGCAGTCCTGCAGCTGCTACCTTGCTCCCAACTGACTCCCGTGGCTCTGGGTGGGGGCCAGGGAGATGATCCTGCCTACAGCTGCCGGAGCTGCAGCTTCAACCTCCTTCCCTGCCCCTCCAAATCACCACTGACCCTCCAAATCCAATCACCATACACTGCAGATCACCCAGTGGGACATCTCCCGTCTCTCACCCTCTCCCCTTCCCCCCCCAAAAACAGCAGTGGCTGAAACCTTCCCCGTTCTCTTCTTGCAGGACTGAGAGTCCCACACGTGATCTAAGAGTCTCAAAATACACCAACCACAGTCAATCAAAGAGTTAATAATTTAAAAATGTCATCATCATATTTACCAGCACTGTTGAAGTATTTCAGTATTGTTCCCTCCCTCCCCCCTTGTTATATATAATAATATACATAACTTAAATGCACATCCATATGAAACCCCTACCGGCTGCATTTTATAAATGAGAAACCATATACATATAATTTGTTTTGTTTGAAATTAAATCCATTCTTAAATACCTTCAGAGAACAAGAGGTTGGACAAGTGCACAGAGAAGAAGATAAGGAACGGAAGGGAAAGAGTTAACAGAACCCCAGAAGAAGCAAAAGAACCAGCATGGAATGAGAAGGGTGAAATGACACTTGCGAATCGGAAAATAACTCTAAGGTAATAAATTCATTGTTTTTCTCTCTTCCTTCCAGAGGTGGGGAACAGTCTCGCTTCTGCTTGTGTTTTTTTATTTCAGTTTGCTTATTTCTTGCTTTGTTGCAAAGCAGTTTTCCTTTCCATTCAGTGTGCAACAAATGAACTCATGATTGTGTATCCTTTAATGTAACATGCAAGATGGTGGCTTATTGTATTGTTAACAATATTATTGTTATTATTATGACTTTTTAAATCTTATTTTATCACCAATCCAGTAAATTCTTCAATTTGTTTGCAGAGGGTTGGCTTTGTTTGTTCTTGGTGGTGTTTGCTATTCATTTCCAGCATTTAGCAGCAGTGCAAGGATGCATTTTGTTTCCTGTTTTTTTATATATATATATATATGTATGTATGTATATATATATATAATATATTTGCTATTCCTTTTTAAAAAATTTTTGTCTCTCGCCATGAACATTGCAGCCAGGATGTCTATGTCTTGCTGACAAATCCAGCATGAAGGCTCCTTCTCCGCTGTTCTCCAGGTTTGAATACAGATGACAACTTCCTTGAACATGTTGGTCAAGATTCCTGTACAAGGCAGATGGAAATGACCAGTCATGGGGTGGTGATTTCTTCAGCTATAAAAGGGCTCCTCTTTGTATGAGGGCACTGGACAGTAAATTTGCAAACACCTGGGGCTACAGCTTACACTTAATTACCAGGACCTCTGGTAATTAGCAGGAACTCCTAATTCACTGGGCTGGTGTTGCTGTATGGAGATAACTTACTTTAAGCCATTCAATTAAAATTGGGTGGCTCCCTAAGTGATGCAGAAGTGTCTGGGCTTGCTTGTTTGTACTGTGCTGTGGGAGGTAAGACTAGGCAGATGCAAGAGCCTCTTCTGACTGCTGCAATGTTCCAAGCTGCAATGGAACTGGGCACTTTTCCAAGCTTAAAAGCTGCCAAACAAAATCTTCACATGACAAAGAAACACAAAATCACATTTCCAAAGAGGCCTCTCAAAATGCACCTGCAGCCTGGCTGGTGACAGATCTCCTCATACATTTTTCAGCAGTGAAGCTGCCTTCAGAAGCTTCCCCTCCCCTTTCCACCATGTTCCTCTGTCCCTCAGCTGCTCTGACACAGAGGTCTGTTGGGCTGTGCCAGCACTGAAGAGCTGCAGCAACCTGGCTGATGGGGGAGCAACAGGGTCAGAGTATGGGGTCAAGAGTGGGGCAGGACTCCTCAAGCCAGCTTTGCCCTGAAGAAAAATGTCTGGGGCTGTGAGTGCTTTGGGGCATCTGTGGGGAGGTGCAAACCTTGGGTGCTGCTGCGTGCACCTGCATGTGTATAAAAAGACAACTTGGTGATCTGAATGGGACTAAAGAAACCGCTCTTTTTTGCAAATATTGGTCTGATACTTTGGACTGGCTTTGCAGAACCTGTAGCCAAGTTACTCAGCCCATCCGCAAAACTGGCATCACCTCTTTCCCTTCCTGCCCCACGGGGACAAGCAGGTCCTTTCTTCTTTACACGCAAATGACTCTGACCCCTCTGCTGAGCAGAATAGCAAGGCGACATCTGCAGAACTGTTTTTGGTGGCATGGCACTGGCTTTCTAACCACAGCCGGGTGGCCGTGCCTGGAGTCAACACCGGAACTGGAACTGCTGGCTGTGAGCTCCCATTCTCAGTGCCAGAGAGCAGTGATGCCTACCAGCTCCTGCAGCTGGTGGGGATCAGAGACACTTGCCTAGTTATTTCCACCCCTTACACAGCAGGTATAAATCATGCCTAGTAACTTCTCTACACACCTGAGGTTTCTTGTCCCGTTCCTCTGGAGAAGGTTCTGTTTCTCTGTATACCACAGCTTTGGTTACCAGCATGTCGGGATGCTGTAGTTTTGCCTCTTTGATTGCTAAAGCCAGTGCCTAGAAACCAGAAGGATGAAAGCATTTATTGTCGCTTCCCTGAAGCCTGCTACATTGCTCTCAGCCAGACAGAACCAGCAGACAGAAAGCAGCTGGAGCCGAGTGGGATTCCAGGAGGACACAGATACAGAGGTTCAAAGCTGAACCTACAGTAGCCTGGCAGAAGAGGCTGGAACCCACCACAGATCAGGGATTCGTACACCGTTGGAATGCCTCATGCACTGCTTTTCTCTTGCTGTTTTTTTTCTGTAGAGATGCACTATGTCTCAGGCTCCCTACTGAAACCCAAGCAAAGGAACAGCAACAATTGTCTCTGCAGCAAAACCCTAGAAAAATTTACGGTAATAATCTAATTTAAATTATTATAATTCTAAAAAAAAATCTAAAAATTATTTTAGAGCCTTTTAAATACTTTAGCTCTTTCATTTTTCTCCTTAAGGAAGAAATCCCAAAGGGTTAGGCCACAGGAAAATGATCCTGTGGCCCTAGAGATTTATGTCAATCTTTGTTATTTCATTATAAAAGTTTGTCACTTTTTGTTCCTCTATCATGGAGGCAGATGCAAAACACCATCACTTGGAGTGAGTCAATCTGTAGTGAGACTGTGCTGGAAAGAGAGAAAGAACCTGGGTCACTCTGGAGAAAGGGCAACTGGAAATGCGTATTAAGAAAATAAAAAAGTGATCCCATCACTGGGCTCGGTGCTGGCATGTAACCTTTACCGCTGCTTCACTGCTGTAGTGGGCACTGATGGGAGCTGGGCTGGGGCTTCACATGGGTGCCACTACACCCCATGGGGACCTGCATTGCTGGACAGAGCTGGTAGGTTTGGGGCCTCAGGGGTCAGTGTTTGGATAGAAGGAGTAAACGGGTACGAGACAGAAACAGAAGCATGTGGTGCTGCAGCTGGGGGTAGCCAGAGACGGGCAAAGGCAGGGTATCCTGCTCCTACCTGGTCCTGGTCCACATCTTCATCTCCTGTGATAATGATGCGCTTCTCTATTCGGGTCTCAGAAAACCCTCCTTTCACAGTCTGCACAAGAAGGAGAGCACTCACCCACAGCTGTCCAAGCCAGCTCCTGGTGGATGCAGCTTTGCCCACGGGAGGAGGGACAATGCCAGCATCACCTTAGGAACTCCCCCCCGTAATTAAGTGTATCTCCCACTACCCTTGACTAGGTGCGTGGTTAGAACTGGCAAGACACAGCTGGCCGTAGGTGGGGAGAAAAAGGGCCAGGTGGCAGGTACCGAGCTTCTGCTTTCATTTATGTGTCCTTAATTTGGGAATGAAATGGCAATGGCTGAGGTCCTCTGATGCAGCCTTAACTCCGTTTCCTACCATCACTCCCCCTTGCCTGTGCCACTCCAGCTCTAATAAACCCAATACACCCCATGCTAACACGGTTCCCATAGCTGACACAAGGTGAGATGCTCCAGCACTGGTGCTGTGGGCTTCCTGGCCCACAGGGACCTGGGGTCTGGCTCTAGGTACATCTGGGAACACTCACCCCAGTTGCATAGGCAGGGACTCGCATGCTGCTGGCAGCCTAACTTGGAGTCCCTTCCACCACTGCAGTTGGCTCCAGGAAGTCAGCAACACTGCACACTGATCTTCCTTCTTGCCCCAATGACTCCCTGCCCTCCCAATCTACCAAGGAGTAGAGGAGGGCACAGCAAGTGTTCACAGTCCCCGTGGGTGGTACGCAGGTGACGAACAGCCAATGCCTGGCTGTCCTTGCCTGCAGTCCCCCGCGGTCACACCTGGCTGGATGCGAGGGGCAGCACAGCAGGGCCAAAGCGGGCACAGAGCACTCAGAGTGGGGCATGGGGTGCTGTGCTCGCTCGCTATCCCCCACGGGACAGCATACACTTTTTCAGCTTGTAAGGAGGAAAGCGGCATTTTCTGCTTGTACTAACCACAATATAAATCCACCCATCCTCCAATTCCAGTGGCTTGCATCAGGAACCCCCCGGCTGCCCGCTTTGGAGCTGCTCTTACCTTGGTAACGTGGGTAGTGGTGGAAGTGGAGAGGGTTTCTGCAGTGGCACTGAATATGCTGGTGAGCACTTCCTTCCCAGCAGAGCTGCTGTTGATCTGCAGAAGAGAGAGCAGCGGCATCAACAGGGCCACCACGGGGGAGCCCCCAATGCTGGCTCCCAAAGAGCTGGGACCTTCCCACCGGGATGCACCTACGCAGCCAAGCACGGGAAGGGAGAGTGGCAAGGGAAAAAAGGACACTGCAGTGTGCTTCCAACTGGACGTTTTGGGGGGGCGGCAGGGAGAGGTTTCCAGAGCTGCCCCAAGCCCAGAGCTGCAGGAAGGGCCTCTGCAGCAGGGAGATGATTTCATGGCTGCATTTTGGTCTTCTCCATCCATCCTAAGGGACACCCTAATTGCAGAGCTCTTGGGCTACCTCTAAGCTTTGCCTGTCCCTGCTTTGTGTGGTGAGGGCTGGGAAGGCTGCGCTGGTGCTCCAGCCACACAGTGCCGGCCGGGTACGTTCTCCCTGCTGCACAAAGTGATGAGCCTGGGACAGCACGTGGCGTTTGGCCAGGCTTGACTCCGTCAGAATGAGGCAACTGAGTAGAAAACTTCCTTTACACAGGAAGGCCTGCTGCTGGACAGGGTTGTTCATGGTCGTCACCTCCACTGGGAGTCAGGAGACTTTGCGTGTGGCCTTGGGTGGCCAGGCAGGACACCCAGGGCTAAAGATACCTCAGCCTGCTATGAGACTGGGCTATTTTTTAGGAACTCTCCTCCTCCAGCATATGCTCAAGGTGCATGTCTAGCCCAGGAGAAAGGCCACGGGCAGGGCGTCCCGTGCCATCTCACTTCCCAACCTTCTGAGCATCCTTATGCTCTTCCCAGTACCAACACACTAGCCAAGGGGGCGAGTGCTGGGAACACAGGAGGGGGCCCTGTGGGACTAACCCCAGCCACTCCCCGCCCCACAGGTCTGCCTCCCTCTCTCCCCACCACCTGGCCAGGCTGCTGGCACCACATGCCCCCCCTCACCGGTGAGAGGGAGCGAAGGTCTGTTGTGGGAACAGCCCCTTTCCCAGCCTTGGTGCTGTGATCCTGAAAGAAGAGCAGATGGGTGCATTGGCTCAGATGCAATGCGGGGGCAAACACGGCAGGTCACCCTCCGCAGACATCCCCAGTGGGGCAGGGTCGTCCCCCCCAGCACAGCTGGCCCATTGCCCTCGCCGGAGCAGAGGGACTGCAGGGGACAGCAGCTCCCCCACCTCTCAAGGGGCCAGCCCTGCTTACTGAGGTCACCAGTGCCATCTCTGCGGTGCCAGCGTGAACAGTGGCAGTGGCGTCCCTGCTGCCCGGGGTGCCTCCTTCCACCTGCCAGGGCAAAGGAAACCTGGTGAGCCTGGAGGTGCCAGGGAGGGGGTGACACTCACAGGAATGTCCTTTCTGCCAGAGGAAGCCGGGGAGGGCCACGAGGCCACGGACACATGTGGTGCAGCATGTATTGTGGCCATCACCCTCTGTGCCCATGTGCCAGTGCTGCCCACTGGCATGGCAGATGGGGCCAGGGATGCACACAGAATATCTCTGGGTGGGTTTTAGTTTGATGTTTTGGGGAGTCCAGCAAGACAAGGGTGAGCAGAGGCCCCCAACCACCCCACTTGGACACCTGCCATCCCAGTGCTGCTGCCTGGGGACAGGTTTTGCTGGACTGAGACTTGGCAGAGCCATCAGGGAGCAGGGCCACAAGAGGACGGAGCCACGACATTACCTGGGCTGTGTCTGTGGTGCCGATGTGGTGGAGAGCAGAGCCATCTGCTTCAGGTTTCTTCATGCCCGGCCCCAGGCCGACGGTCACAGCATCCATTTTTGGGGCTGATGACTGCAGAAGAAACACAGCAAGTCAGGTACTGGGGCACGATGCCAACAGCCCTGAGTGCTCCTTGTGCACCAGCCCCCACAAGCAGAGCATCCCTGCCCCACTCCTCTGCAAGTGCCACACACGTATGACATCCTGCAAGCATCATGCTGAGTCGTACCTGGCCAAAGAGCAGAGACCAGGCTGCTGCCCTGGGCAGACAGCCACCATGCAAAGGGCCCTGTGTGACAGACATACCCCAAATCAGACCTGATGCTCTGTCCCCGAGGTTTTCAGAGATTTTTTGGATAGATTTGTAGACACCATGGGTTAAGTTAAACTGGTCTTCAGAAGGTGGGTGAGACCCACCAAACTCATTTCACTTGTGCCCCGCAGCAGGTTTATGATCTGCACCAGCTCCCAGAGGCTGTGTTTACACCCAAGGTGTCAGAAACTTGGGGGAATGGAGACAGGTTCCCAGCACTCCCCCACTACAGGAAACTGGAGCTGCCAAGGGCTTCTGCACAGGGGATGCTTAGCCAGTGCTCAGCATTCCCGAGCCAAAAGCCTCCCCTGCCCACTGCCGGCCATGGGGCAGTGTGTAGCTGGTGACCCATGCCCATGGCCCCACTGTGACCCTGGAGCCCACGGTGTCAGATGCTCTGCACAAGGGTTCCCAGGCTGGCTTAGAGAAAGCTCCCTTTAATTCTGCAGCTTTTTCCTGGTTCCAGGTCTGGACACACCCTGGCAGCTCCATGCAGCATTGGGGACTTACCTGCCAGGGCTGGAGGGCTGCCCCAGCGCTGACCGGGCAGGAGATGGCCCTGGCCCAGCACAGAGGCAAGGCTATGTTTTGTCCGAGCTGGGGCTGGCTCTATTGTCCTCTCTCTGTGGTGTACACTCAAATTCCACATGCATGCTGCATGCATTTTTCTTAGCCTGTTATGATTGCTCCCAGCACAGGAGTGACCCTCCACAAGCTTTGGAGCACTCCCACAAGCTACTCAATAAATCCCTCCCAGCCCCGGCATGACCAGAGAGGTTAGTTGGCAGCACATTTCACTACACAAACTGGTCACTGACTTCATGCAAAACACAAGGACAGAGCTGTTGGTTAGTGACACGTGCCCTTCCCAGCTGCTGACATGCTGTAGTGGTGTGAGGGACAGGGTAGGCAGCCAAACGTGGGGGATTAAGAGATGACAATGACTTCTCCTAGTTAGCAGATGCACAAAACACACAACAGAGCCATGCAACACAGACGACAGCGTGCATTGGGGGAAAACAGCTACACTGGAGAGGAGCCTGGGGATGTCTGAAAGCTAGCATGCTCTTCCAAACCAGTGTGGGAGTGCACACCAGCACAGCAATGCCAGGCACCAGGACAAGAAACATGGAGGCACGATGGCACCAAGACAGTCTCAGTGGAACGGCGTCTCTGTGTACCTCTAGCTGGGAGACATCTGGGCTGGGCTGGGAGACCTTCTCTCCGCCTTTGACATCCTCTTCCGGTCCAGGAACTACTTTGTCAGTGTGCTGGAAGGAAACCAGGCCTTCGTCTTCCGTTTCACTCTTGTCCTTGTCCAGCTCAGGCAGGCTCCGGGAGATGTCTTCAAAGGCCGTGCCGTGGAAGTCACCAATCACTGTGAAGTCCACCTCTGCTTCCAGGCTGGAGGTTGAACTGACCGTGATGCTGGAGCACTTGCGCTCGATGGCCAGGTGGTTGTCCTTCAGAAAGACCGAGTCCTTCTCCTGGTCCTGCTCCTCATCGCCAGTGTCACTCTCGGGAGCCCTGTGCCGAGGCGGCTTAGCTTTCTCCTCAATGCCCTCCCTCAAGCCCGCTCTCTGAATGAGACACAATGGCGGAGAGAGACGGAGACAGTGAGCACCATGTGGCATGGCAGCACTGGCAGTGCCGATGAGGGAGAGGGGAGGAGGAGGAGGAGAAAGAAGGCTGCAGCAAACATCACAGAGTCGAGTCAAACACAACTCAAGCATGGAGACTGAAACCTTTCTGACAGCAGCGACTTTGCAGGGGTGGGGTGGGGGGAGAAGGGTTATTCAATCTGATTTTGCCAAAAGTCTATCAGTAATTAGTCATCTCAAAAAAGGGTCAGTCACACAGAATAGCTTGGCCAGCTTGGAGGCACGTCAGTGCACCCAGTGGAAGCAGATGTATGCAAAACAACAGGTCTGTTAAGAGACATTCAGAAACAGCTCAGACGCCAGTGCTATCATATGTCAGTAAGGTTGGGCACTCAAAAAAAAAAACAAACAAAGGGAAAGAAAGAGAGAAGAGTTTGAAAGAAAAGGGCCCCAGCAGCCACGCACGGTGAAGGAGAAGCAAAGGAGTGTGCCAATTCCACTGAGCATCTCTGTGGGCCCTGCAGAGCATCACCCCAGGGGGAGGAGGACCGGCCCCGCTGGTGCTGCCCACCAGCCGTGCACGCTGGGGCGGCTGCCTGCACTGGTGGGGGGTAAATCTGCCCCACCAAGACAACAGTCCCCCTCCAGAGACCTCACGAAGCCAGGGGTGAGTCTTAGGGATAATCTGGTTAAGTGTTTGGTCAGTGTAATTGACAGCACGATCAGAGCCAGGGGATGCCCTCCCTCTGTTAGCTCTTCTCCAGACATGGACATACCTCTCAACTCTACCATCAGAGGGTACATTTCCCCTCACCATGCTTTGCCATGATGCCATGGGAAATCTAGACCCATTGCTGGACTTTGCATCTCACTCTAGGCAGTTCTCCCTTAGGAAGAGCTCTAAGCCCACTGATGCCAGAGAAAACCCACCTCCTGGACTCTGGTCCAAGCATTTGCAGCCAGAGCCATCCCCACAATGGGCCAGGCTGTGCTGGCACAACCTTCCCTTGGCACTGCTGGGAGGTTGAGAGGTATGACAAATGGGGTGTCAAACAAACTCAAGAGGAACACACCTGCATACATGTTTTCGTGTGTGTGTATATGTATAAATATACACATAACAGCTCTGCAATGGGGAGAGGAGCTGGAAGCACACAGCCCTCAGCTGGTTAAGGTGAGCTTTCATACTACGGTAAGAAGCGGTTAGTAAAACAGCACTGAGACCTGGAAGACCACTGGAACAGCAGTCTTTACATTCTCTTCTTTCAGGCTGGATTTTACTGATGGGTCAGATAAATCCTTTTCTTCCCCAGTTGATTCCTGAGATTTGCTCTGGATTAGAGAAAATGGTTAGTTGTAAGGAAAAGAACTCTACAGGAGCTGATCTAGCACTTAAAAGAGCGAAGAAAGCTATTTCATCATCCAGCCACCAGCTTGCTGAAGACAAGGGAGGGTGGGTAAGGCCGGCGAGCTAAGCAAGAAGGGATATCAACTTAAGAAATGCAAGGGTGAAGCTGGAAGCGTGAGCACGCTGCTGCTACGTGTGTGTGTGTGCGTGTCCGTGACAGAGTCGCAGCTCCTTCAGCCACCCCCCATCTCTTTTTCTTGCTCCTGGTCATGAAGCTGGGGTGCCCACTCTCGGGTTTAGCGAGCGGCATTCTCCAGGGAGCCAAAATGTCGGGGGGGTCACAAAACAGAAGCTGATGAACCAACTGGCCAGCAGGTCTGCATTCAGCAAATAAGCCTGACCACACACACATACATAAAAGGACAGGGGATGCAAAGCGACTGCTGTCAGTCAATGGATGTGTGAGGAGCCACTGAACATGGTAATAAAGAGCCACACAACATGCGCATGAACTTTCCATCCGGACAGTTCATTGGAAGAGTTACCACGGCTTCTGCCAGTGTGAGTTCGCAGCCAGAGTCGGGGGAGGCCAGGTCAGCACCAGCCAGGTCAGCACTGCCTTCTCCTTCGTGCTCCAGGACAACAGAAACATCTTTCTTCAGAGAGAGAGGCTGGGAGGTGTCTCCTGAACCAGCTCCTTGCCCAAGGGCCAAGGAGCCTGCACTGGACGCAGGTCCCACCGGAGTGACTAGCATCGCCGGCGGTGAGGCAAGGCCTGTGTTCAAAAGCATGTCCTGTGCCAGACCCATCTTCCCCTTTGCTTTTGCTGATGTCTCAGCTTCAGGCACACGCTCTTGTCCCTCCTCGGCTGCCCTTCGCTCTGCCTCACTTTGCTCGAACATCTTAATCTTAGAGGCCACTGAGGTTTTCCTGTAGCTCTCGCTGTCCTGCCAGCTACTTGGGGCCACAGTGACATCTTCATGATCCTGGGACACAGCTCCTGTCCTCCCAGCCACAAATATCAACAACTCGGACTCTATTTGATGTGTCCCACTGCTCGCTTGCTGCTCTTCTCTGCCTTCATAGATCAAGGTAGAGAGACGGTATGTTTTGCTTCCTTGACACAATCCTGCTACAGTGGAGTGGGAGTGCAGAACATCAGCAGCTTCTTTGGGACGAGACTTATCCTGCGGTGGCTGCCCTGGGGCAAGGTCACTGTCCCTGGTGGTTTCTCCTACTGCAGGGCTCCGGCCCTGCAGATCTTGTACCACATTAAACTCCAAGTCCCAAGGTGGCTCTTGCACTTCGGGATCTGTAGTGTGGAGCAGCCCTTCAGCCATGGGACCCTCTTGGGGCAGGTCTCTTATTATGGCCTCAATCTGTTGTTTTGGTTCTTCTGCCTTGGGAGGCAGCTCTTCCATGTAAGGGCTTTTGTCATCGGACAATTTTTCCATCCCACAGCCTTCATCTCTGGTCAGTTTCCCTGATGTGGGCCCTATGTCCTGGCAGAGCTCTTTTATCATGGGCTTCTCCTGAAGCAGCTCCTCTGTGGCAGGGATTTTGCTCTGGGTTGCCTTCGCTGCAACAGGGCCCATGTCCTGGGCCACCCCCCCCATGGCCGGGTCTCTGACCTGGATCGGCTCTGCTGCAGCACCTGTGTTTTCGGATGGTCCTCCCCCAACAGGACTTGCACCTTGGTGTGGTTTATATGTAGCAAAGCCCATGTCTTGGGGTTGTTCTTCAGATTCAGGACTGGCACCACTGGGTATTGCCACCTCTGCTACAGGCCTCATGTCCTTGGGTGCTCCTTTGCCTACTACAGGGCTTGCCTCCTTGCTTTCCACCTCTGCTGAGGGATTCACAATCTTGGGTATGCCCACACCTCTTACAGGGCTGGTGCCCTGGGACAGGTCTCTGCTCTCAGGCTCAGTGCCAGAGACTGGCTCTGCAGGGACAGGGCTGGATTGCTGGGTTAAGGGTGTAGGGTCAGGAGTGCTGGGTTTATCCCCCTCTGACCCCATGGTGGTGGGAGGGTGGCCCTGCTGAGGCACAACTGATGGAGGTGACTTGGTCTCTATCTCTTCCATCTGAAGAACCACTCTGGCACTTCCCTCCTTGTCGCCGTCTGCTCCAGTCCTTCCTGAGAGCCCTTCCACTGCCATGCAGATGTCCGGGCTCTGTACTGGGCTCCCTTTGTGCTCCTCAGCCCTGCGGCCATCCCCTGCCAGGCCACACAGCTTCAAGCCTTCCACTGGGCTTTGCAGATCTGTTTCCTCTTGTCCCACCTCTTGGGAACATGGCAGGGCTTCACCTCCCTCAGGTGCTTCGCAGCCTGTCAGCCCAGCAGATGCTTTCTCTTGCTGTAGAGGCAGCCCTTCCTCCTGCCCCAAGGTAGGACATTCCACCAGGCTGGTCCCATCACAGCCTGTCCCCTGCTGCTCCAGTGCTTCAGCAGATTTTCCAGACAATGCCCTGTGCTGCTGGCTTGCTGAGGAAGAGGGTTGGAAACCTTCTGCCACAGGTGCCGTGTGCCCAGATCCCTCCCTGGATGTGATCTCAGTGGCTTCTGGTCTCTCCTCCAAGCCAGTCTCTGAGAGCAGGTGTGTTTTACTGTCCTTCTCCTCTCCCTCTGGGTCTCCTAAGTAGATAATCCTCTGGGTTGCAGAAGTCTCTGAGCTCTCATCACTAGCCTTCACTTTAATTTTCATGAGCTCTGTGGCTGTCGCCAGCACTCTGGCCTCCTGCTTCCTGGAGGCTGCAGAAGCACACTCCCTGGAGACCACCTCGCTTTCTCCCTGGGGAGGCTCTGGCCCCAAAATTTTGGCCCTCTGCCTCTCTTCAGGCTTCTGGCATGGCTTGGGCAGACCTGGCTCTCTGGTGGTTGCTTCCTCGCCCTCCTCCTGGGGCTCCTCTGCACTCTCAGCTGACAGATGCTCTGCCTCCTGGCTGGGGTCCCCCCTGGCTTCCTTCTCATAGATCTCATCCTCCCAGACAGACTCAAAATCCTCTGGACTAGCGATCATTTTTGCTCTCGTCCGGATATCCAGGGATGCATCTGCTGGTTCTTCCTGGCCTGCCACTTCCTTGGCTTTCCCTACTGCCATCTCCACTTTCGATACACTCGCACTCATTTTCACCTCTGAGGTACCTGCATGTGCTTCTTCTTTCTTGACTCCCAGAGCTTTCTTTAGAGCTACCGCTTCCAGCCTAGGAGTTTCTCTCTCTATAAATACCCAATGCTCCGAGCCCTGCATTGCAATTGGAGCAAGAAGAGTTAGCATCAAACATACTTTACCTAACTGCTGATGACTGTTGTCATGAATAACAGAAAGCTGATCTGCCTCGGACAAGGCTGACTAAATTATTATTATTATTCATGCAAGAGTTGAGGCAGGGTCTATACAGAGAGCCTGGCAACTTGCTGATGAACAGAATAAGAGGTGTGATGCCATGACGGGGACTGAGCTCCTCTAGCCTCTCCAGGGATCATGTTTTGCTCTGGGCAGTGGCTCACTGACATAACTGCAGTATCTGCAGCTTTGTTGGAAGTACAGAAGCAGGAGCAATGCTCCCAGCAGACACATTAACAGCCATCAGGGCATCTCTCATGAGGCAGGGGAACACAGCTGGTTAAACCCAACTGGGACTCCCCATCTGACTCCTGGTTTTAGCTGGCTCTAGCAATCTCCATGAGCAAAGGGTGAGATTTCATTGTAGGCAACGGTGTTTTGAGTAGCTTCACTCTCATCTTCATCCACATGCCCTAAGACTATGTCAGACTGCCAGGAACATAAGCAGGAAAAGAAACCACCTTAGGCATCAGAAAGGCCCTTTCCCCTTCCTACCAGATGCTGCTGCTCAGATTCACTCCAAAGTCCATTCTTTCTTTCCAGGTCTCCAGGGAAATCTCATCAGAAGCAATTATTTAGCAGAGGTTTCTAGCAATGCTGAAACCAAGCAGTTCAGAAAATATAACCTGTAAAAGGTTACCTGTGAAATGTAAAAGAATACCACAGGCTTGGCCACTGAGACAGCTATGGGTACTGCAGCAAGGACCAAGCAAAGGTTGTGGAGCATCTTGCAGCAAGGACACAGTGGGTGTGTGATATACCACACAGTATATCTGTGCTGCTGTGCAGGGGAGGATGCCAGATTACTGTTACTATGTACACTTTGTACATTCACGTTTGTCCTGCAAGACAGCTAAAGACTTCACAAGTGTCAAGAACAAAGCACTGCTAAAATTCAATTGCTTCTGGAACAGAAGGTAGAAAGAGAAGACAGCAGCAGGAAAACATTTGCACCGATGAGGAAGCCCAGCAGCATCCCCAGCCATCCTACTGTAGGCAGCACACGCATGAAGGGCATTGCTGCAGGCATCGGGCATGGTCCTGTGGAGTTCACCATGGGGCTGGCTCTGCCCATGACACAGGTTGCCTCGGCACCTGCCTGCGGGCAGAGCCAGCATCACTTCTGCAGGCTGGGCAAGACTGACCCTCTGTGGCACCAGGATGCACTCCAGCCCCAGTGACTGGGAAGACTGGCTGCCCACTCCCCGCTCAAACTAGGAAAAATAATCCATGAAAACATGAGCCATGCCCCATGCAGGGATGTCTGGGTGAATGTCTGGAGCAGTTGCACTCGAAATGGAAACCTGATAACTGATATTGAATAAGGGCAGACAGGGGGGCAGAGGGAAGCAGAGCGAGAGGGAAGGGAAAAGAAGGTGAGATTAGAGGAGAGAGAGAAAGGACAAAAACCAATTACTAGTGGAAGGGTTTCCACAAGGAGGGGAATCAGAAAATGGTGAAAGCCCCTGGCAGAAAAATGTCACCTCCCAGCTCCTGCCTTCTTTACCAGGTACCAAAGAAAGCAAAGCTCCCTAGGCACAGTGCCCCACGCCTTGCCCTGGCAGCACCCAGGAAAGCAGCAGACCTCATGCCTGCCGCCCTGCCCCTGGCTCTCGCACAAGTGTGGCTGCCCCCCAAAAATCCCCAAGGAGTGCCAGCAGGGCTGTGCCTGGCGGGGAGGCACCCCAGGGGCTGTGTGCGGTTATGGCCTGCCACCGGGCCCCTGCGGGAACACCGAGCCACCTGAGGGCAGAAGTGGGTGCAGGCTCTTCGCACTGCGAGGACAACTGCCAGGATGGCACACGTGCATTGCAAGCCATGCCACAAGCATGGCAGTAAGGGCATACTCCTCCACAGATGGAAGACAGATCCTTCCTTACCAGGGACTCTGCCATGGCATCTGCACCCTGCCACAGCCAGCCAGCCCTCTGCGCTGGAGGAGCCAGGTCTTCAGGAGACCTGTCCCATGCCAGCTCCCTACAGCATCGCTTGCACAAGCCTCTCCAATATCCCTTTACCCTGTGCTCCCAAGCACCGTCTGCTCTCCAGGTGCCTTCCTCCACACTTGCCTCCAATGCAGGTTTTATTTCTTCCTAGTCCATGGAAATTGCAACAGAGGCAGTCGGTGACTGCCAGGAGCTCCAGGTTGCACCTATGTCTTTCACAGTTGGGTTTGACCCATGAAAGCAACATTATCACAAACTCAGCAGCTGCACTGGGTCTGCTGGGAAGCCCGGGGTGGTCTCTGGCATTCCCTCAACACCAGTCTTCCTGTTCAGTAGCGATGCTTGGGGGCAATTCAACCAGAAGACTGCTTACTTTCCCGAGGGTACAGCAGCTTCTCTTCTGCTCCTGCAGTGTGGTCTCATCGCTAAACCCTTTCTGCAGATAAGGCAAGGATGGACAGGTTGTGAGCACACATACAAATCTCTTCAGCGAAGCCTTCTCATCCCCCTTCTCTGGCTGCAAATCAAAGTCCTTTGGAGGAAACGATCCCTGGACAAAGATGATGAGTTTCTTCAGGCTCCTTCTCTGAGCTAAGGCTTGAGATAGATGTTGTAGATCATAAAGCCAGTCTTCTGAAGCCTGGAACAATGTGTTCATCCATGGCAGCACCTCTTAACCAGTAAAGAAAGCCCAAAAGCTCCAGATTTATTTCCAAACCAGCTTCCTTCTCAAACTTTGTTGGGATGAGCACAGCCCACTCCAAGGGAACAGTCAACTACTGTGGTGTGATCTGAACTCTGCTCCAGAGGGCTCAAAGCCAGCTCCGGCCACAGCTCTGGTTCCACAGCTCATGGCAGCCCTTGTGTCTCCAGAGCTTGAGGACTCTCGGGGATGTTCAGAACAAATATCTGGATACTTGGGTATGTCCTCCAGGAAAGAAGAGAACTTCTGGAGCTTTGGAAGTCAGTAGGCTAGCAGGACAGAGTGAGTGCCAAGGCAGGAGCTGAGTCTAAGAAGTGATGATGCTGGGAAGGATCTGTCCACAGAGCAACCTTAACTTCCCAGGGGATAATTTACTTTCACACTTCCCGCCCCCCCCTCCCCCCCAAATGCATCTGCTCTGGGAACAGGAGCATTTGGGAAGGCCATTCTCACTGTGGCCTACACATCACAAGAGAAAGCAAGCTGATGGAAAGGAAAGAAACAACAGCATGGAGCAGAGACAGCCTTCTGCCCCTGCCAACAAGGCCCAAAACTTGGACAGAGCCCAGGGCAGGTAGGAGGCTTCTCCCTTTGCTTTCTTTGCTCCTGAGGGAGACCCAGCTCACCTGAGAGGAAAGCACGAGCCTCACGACAAGGAGAGGAGCATGAATCTGAGACACTGAGATACTGGGTTGCTTTGTCACCCAAAGCTGAAGAGACTCCCAGCACTCCCCAGCCCAGCATACCGGTCCTCCAGGAGTGAGGACTGAGGGATGGAGGAAAAGGTGGAGACGCATCTAGCTGGGGATGACAGATAATCCAGCCTCAGCGCTGAGTGACTTTCTGGCTGAGTGTGATGAGAGCTCCACAGATGTGCTGTCCTCATGTCATCACCCTCTTGGGGTCACAAATTCCTCATGGCAACCAAACGCCAGGAGAGGACAAATTCTTACATATCAGCTGCTGAGTCTCAGCCACTAATGCCTGGGGAGAAATCACCAGCGAGGCCACCTCAGCACCTGCACCCCAGCACACCCCTGGCACCCCAAGGGTCTCCGGAGGGTGGAGGGGAAGACTCTCTGAATCAAGAGATGTGTGTGCACCTCACTTCCGCCGTTTCTGTCCACCAGCTCCTAAATACTGGCATGTAGGGGGTCCCAGCGTGGACCAGAAGATGCTGCTGCACAGCCCAAGCTTCACTGAAGATGCCTGTACCCTTGTTGAAGCCCAAGGCTGTGCCCAAGCCCTCACTCACACCCAGACTGCCTCCTGGGGATGCGTGCTCCAGCCAGCCCAGGTTCAGGCTCCAGCTGTGCTGGTAGAGCACAGTCCACCAACACTGGCAGCTTCTGCGCTGAAGGAGCAAGAGCGGGACCAGCGTCACCCCCGCCCCTGCCTTGTCTGCTCCCCTGCCTGATGCTGCTCCTGCTCCGCTGTCTTCCCTCAGGCCCAGCACCACTGGGCAGCACACTGGAGCATGGCTGGGTCCTACCACACCAGAATCAAGTCTCAAAGACCAGTTTTCTTCTGCTCAGTGGTATGTTCTCTTGGCTGTCCTGGGAAACAACCACCATCACGTGAGATAAAACCTGCATGCAAGCAGTGCCGAGAGCCTACATTCCTCACCTGTGGGTACTGCACAAGGACATCAAAAGCAGCATGACCCTGCTTTGCACAGGCATAGTTCAACATTTCTGATGCCTCCAGATATGCCCTATTTCAGGGTATCTGGGCCTGGGGAACTGTAACCATAGCCAAAGTGAAAGGAAAGCACGAGGGATTGCTAAAGACAGCTTCTAGCTGCCTGCCTGCTTGCACCTGGAGCGGACACCCGCAAAGTGCCTGTGCCAGAGTCAGCACTGCCTCAGGACCCCCAGCACTGGTCTCCAGCATGGCCCCCTCACCCAGAGCACAGCCAGCCCTGGGGGTGCACAGCAGGGCTCCACTGGAAGGTCTCTCCCAGGACCCTGTCTCACAGCCCAGAAGAAACAGTCAGGGGAGCAGATTTCACCAGCCCTGTCCTGGGGCTGCCCAGGGATCCTGCCCATCACTGGAGAGGGGAGCCACCCTGGGGCGGCCAGCAAATGGCTCAAGCTCTGCTCAGAGGGCAGAAGCCATCTTGGCAGGCTGGAGGGTCCCATGGTGGGGGCAAACTGTGAGAGCGAGGGGTGGGGAGAGAAAGAGGATGGTGACAACCTCAGGAGAGGAGACAAGGCTTTTCTGCGTGAAAGACTCCATGCTTAGGGAAGCTCCGTGCTCAGATGTAAAATCGTCTGGGGTGTCCTCTTCCATCATCTGTGCCAGCATGGAAACCCCAGCACCCATGGGGAAAGAGAGAGAGAGAGACAGACAGAAAGACAGAGAGAGAGAGAGCACATGAGAAGGAATGAAGGAACAAATGGTGGGTAGGTGGGTGTATGAGTAGATGGATGGATGAACAGAGGTCACAGCTATGCCAGCTCTGGATGCTCCATTTACATCTCTGCACTTAATATATTTGCTTGTAAAAGTGATGTGGGGTGAAGTCCCTCCTTCCTCTTCCCAGTTCAGTGCTTTGATGAGGGGCTGTGAGCTCACCTCTGCCAGGGTCACCCTGCAGCCCCAGGTCTCTGGTCAGTGCTGGGGACCAACAGGTGCACGTGCACATCACAAATCCCCCCAGAGAGCCCTTGGCCCAGCTGCCGCACAGCACCCCATGCCCTCCTCGCAGCCCAGCCCCATATACCCTCACTTGCTCTGCAAGACTGTCCTGGGAGGGAGCCAAGGCAAAATGGGCCCTGCATGTGGCGTCCACCCTGCCTAGAGCCATGCCCACTGGAGCAGGCACAGGACTGGCTCCAGAGCCCCTGTGGGGGAGAGAACACTGCAGAAGGGAGAGCAAACAGGGAGGGTCCCTGGCAGGGAGAGGGCTTCCAGGCTGGCAACCAGGAACACAGCGCCACAGAGCACCCAGCTGTGCCACATCTGCGCCCCTCATGCAGCACCAGGTGCTCTGCATGCCCTGGCACCCCCGATTCCAACTCTCCAGGAGCCTTCCTTTCACACTTGTGGTCCCACTGCAGAGCCAGCAGGCAAAATGCCAGGAGAGGAGGACATGCGTGCAGGATGCCAGTGTGGCACCGCTCTCCTCTCTTCCTACTCTCACCACCCAGGTCCCAGCTGCTGAGAGCACCGTGGGGCACCTTTGCACAGGTGCCTGGTCCTGCTCTGCTGAGGACACCCCTTGGGCAAGAGCTGCACTGGGCACTGCCACGCAGCAGCCCTGCTGGTACGAGGCATGAGGAAAGCCCCATCTCATGGACCAACAAAGCCACAGCCCAACTCTCAGGTACCCCCAAAACACAGCCCTCCAGAGAAGGATGAGAAGTTCAACCCCATGCAGTGCCTGGGCACAAGGGGAGATCACTACCAACAGTGTGAAAATGGTTAGCTCGTTACAAAACTTAGAGACAATGGCCTGGCCAAAGGTCCCCTTCCTCCATCCTGTGTCCCCACCACATAATTTCCACCATGCTCCCCCAGGGTAGTGCAGGAGGCAGAGACCCAGAGCCCAACAGGTGAGGAACACTTCCCCATGAACAACCTGATCCCCTCCATAAGAGAAGCAGCAGAACAAACCTCGCTGGCCTTTTCTGGGGTTCCCTTTGGTGTTTCATCCTCATGCTTGGGTGAGGAAGAGGCTGGTGAGGAAGGCAGCCTCCTGTCCCGGTCCCTGTGAACCAGCTTGCTGTTGGGCTCCTTCAGGGTCCGTTTCAGCTCATTGATGCTGGCCTGATGCTTCAGCAAAACATCTTCTGGCTTGTCTAAAAACTTGGGGAAGGAGAGAGGAAGATAACTATGATTAAAGCACCAGCCAAGGCAAAAGAGATGATCAGGGACACTGGGAGGATTTGCTTCACACTGGGCTTGACTTTAGGGTCTCAAGAGCCAAATGAACAGCATGTCAGAGCACCCTGGTCTGCAGTTCTCACTAAGACCATTGCAGGGAGCAGCAAAAAGGCAGCATGTGGCCAAACATGTGTGGTAGGCTTTCCTCCATGAAGGGCAAAGCATGCCCCTTTGGCACCTCCAGCACAGCCTGTTGAGGACAAGCTAAACCACCTGGAGGGAGAGAGTGGGCTCTCCCTTGGGATCAGAAAGGGATAGGGCTTTATTGGAAATACCAGCAGCCTCCTCTGCTGCTCTCTCCTGCCAGGCACAAAGGGAGCCTGGGCCTCTGTCCTAGCAGGGCAGGAAACCGGTGTTTCCAATGGAGCTCCTTCAAAGTGGGCTTCTGCCAAAGGGCAGGAGGTCAAGGGCTGGTCAGAGATGTCAGCATGGATCCAAACCTGGATCACCATGGACCAGCCTGGGCCCAACGGCAGCCTGGGGTGGGGTCTGGCCTGCTGTGGAGAGAGGACAGCTCAGAGCGCTCAAGTGCAAGGTGGGGTTTAGGCTTTAGAGCATTGTTTTGTGACGGTTCAGGTACCAGGGTGGCTCCCCTCGTCCTGCCGCAGAGGTGGGCAAACTGGCTCAGAGCAAGAGCAAGAACCCTGGCTTCTGCTTCAAACCCAAGCTCAAACCTCTTTTGAGGTTCGAAAGGAGTCACCTAAAATACCTCCCAGGTATTTCTCCTCAGTGACAACCCAGAGACCCAAAAGAGTCCCACAAAAAACCCTACCAAATTTTCCAGATCCTGAAGGCCTAGTGTAACTCATGAAAAAACTCTCCCCGTGGACCCGCATGTCTGAGCCGTGGAGAAGTGCTTCATGGTTTGCCCACCTCTGGGCTCAGGGTGTGCCAGGAGCCAGGTCAGCAGCACATGCACATGCAGTGGGGCAAGCAATGAGGTGGGCAGGGGAGGGACCGGGACCACCCCGGCGGGGTCTGCCCTGCGTTGCCGAGTGGGACAGTGAGGGCTGTGTGGTGCCAGCACAGCAAACCCCATTGCCTGGCCGTGTTTGCCCCCATCGGCAGCTCCAGTGAGGATCTACGTCCTGCTGTGAGCAGAGGGGAAACTCCCAGGGAGCAGCCGTGGATTTTAGGCTGGGATGAATTGTTCCCAATGGGGAGCCACCGCGGACGCAGGAATTTGTGCAGGGGATGGCAGAGCCTCCCTCTTCTCTGTGACAGCCCCCTCTCAGGCTGGGCAGGTGCAGGCAGCTGCCCTCTGGCACAGGGGTTGGGTGCCAGTGCCTGCCCTCACAGGCAGCTGTGCAAGCACTGACGGCAGCTCAGAGACTTATTTGCCCCCAGCAGGGTTGGACGGCAGCTGCAGTGCTGTGAGGAGCTCCAGCCCGGCTCTCTGCGGAGAGGAGCCATGCTGCGGGAGCAGGGGGGCTGCAGGAGAGCAGAGCCGCCGGGCAGGGCAGGTGAGGGAGGCAGTTCAGGTTAGGCAAAAGCAGAGCACGGGTCGGGGCGCCAGCAGGAGTGATGGGACCAGCCTGCACAGGTGAGCTAGGGATGCAGGGCTGGATGGAGAGTAGACACGAGGCGAGGACATGGCGGAGTCAGTAACACGAGCAGAAGCCAGGTTTTCCCAACGGGCCAAGGACTTGGCGTGGCGGCCCGGCCGTTGCACCTTGGGAGGGCTCTTGCTCACACGTATGATTAGGACTACCTTACTTAGTGGGATAGAAGATGCCGTGTGCACGCTAGGGCAGATCCCCAGCTGTCTGCTCATTGGGCTTCTCTAGTATCCAACCCCCCGCCCCGGTGCATCTTGTATTCCAGTAAATAGGGTGACACACAGTGTTGTTTTGGAAAGGATGGACAATATGATGCACCAATGAGGACTAAGATACTCCAGAGAGAGAATACCTCCTGCTTGTGCCTGGGGGTTGTTTCGTGCTCCGGCTGGCAGCAAAGAGAGGGTTAAAAGTAACCAGCAGGGTCAGTCGAGGGAACTTGTCACAAACATCACAGTTAAATTGGTGGGCTGGTAGGGTGCAGAAGGACTGGACCCCCCCCCTCCCCTCACAGAGTGGGGCTGAAATGGGCTGGGGTGTCCCTGGGCCAGCCCAGGGGGTGGGACAGGGAGTGGGTGGGCTGTGCCTGGGCAGTGGCAGGCATGAGTGGGCACTGGTGTGCCTGGCCTGTCCCCATCCCCATTCCCATCCCTGTCCCGGAGCAGAGCTGTTCCCAGGTCCAGCCCTGCCTGGGGACAAGCCTTGAGACCACCTGGTGGGTGCTGGGGAATCAGAGTTGAGCCAAGCCCCTGTGACAGCCCTGTTTCCACCGGTGAGGCCAAGAGCCATGTCCCAAGGGTCCCACCAGCCTGGGGCACAGCTGGTGGAGAAAGGGCTGCAGGGGACCATGCCCTGAGGTGACCCTTCCTGCCTGCAGCCCAGCCCTGCTGCCTGTGCCCAGTCCCCTGCCTGCCCTCTCCAGGTGTGAGCCAGCCTACCCCTCCACCTCCACCCTCCTCTGCCCACTTCATCTGTACCTTCAGCTCCTTTATTTTCGTTGGGGTGGTCACCTCCTCGTCCTCCGTCTCGGACCGTCTCCTGCTGCCAAACTCACCGTCCTCATCTCGCTTCTCGCCCTCCGCCCCGGCGTCATGGTTTTCACTGACGGAGGCTGGGCGCGAGAACTCTGCCCATGGGGGAGAGCACGGGTCACCCCAGCCCTGCCACCCCCAGCCCCAGTCCCCCTGCCCCACACCCTGCCAGCTCAGACCTGGAGGCTTAGGAGCCGCTTCCTGGTGGCCCCAGGGGTCCCAGAGCACAGGGAGATGGGGGAGCCCTGTCCCCACGCTGCCCGACCCCAGCCCTGCCATGTGCCCCTGCTCATGCTCAGTCTGAGCTATCACTTTGGGTGGGGACAGACCCCTCTGCCATGGGGATGCAGTTGGGGACAGCCTCCAGAAGGAAGCCTGATGGCTGCCGTAGCCCTGCCAAGTGGGTTCGCAGAGACGAGCCGAACAGCATTCCCCTTGCTCCCGCCAGCGGACCAATCTCCCTCCCCCTCCCCAATTTGGGGCATACCTCCGTCAAGGCTGCGAGACATGGTGTACCGTTTGCTTGAGGAGCGCTCGAAGAAGGGAGCCGGGCGGTCGATGAGGGCGCTGGCCTGCCGTGTCTGCGCCTGTGTCCGCCCGCTGTAGCGAAACTTGGAGCCCATCACCAGGAAGCCCTTGGGGGGTGGCTCCGGGGACACCAGCCTAGGGGCAAGAGAGGTAGAGTGCTGTCAGCAAGCCCCAGCTGTGCCCCCTGGCATTGTCCCCCATGTGTACCCACTGCGGCAGAGGCAGGAGCATATCTGCCTCCAAGAAGGGAGGCCTGGAGAAGGTCTGGAGAAGGTCTCCTCACCTGAAGAAGGTGTGATGCTCTATGCAGACCTTCCAAAGACGCTTGGCAGAGCGATGGTTGGGCAGCTTGAAGCCAATGGTGCTCTCAAACTGTTCATACTTGGGGAAGACAGAAACATGCCGTTACAGGCAGATCCTGCCCTAGAGGACATGATGGGATGGGACCTGCCTTGCCAAGGTGCCCAGGTTCCCCTGGCAGGAGCCATAACAATGCAAAAAAAAGTCTTCTTCAATGCAGTGCTGGAAAGGTCCATGCCCAGTCCCACTGGGTGGTGGGATCACACCCCCACACTTTTGGCCTAAGCACTTTCCTCAATTGTAAATGGCTTTTCAGTGCAAGATAAATTCCCTAAGGAAACAAAAACCTTTTACAGCTCATTTTGGCAAGAGGGCATCACTCTCCATTTTAGATGCACTATCCTTGCCCTCCTGCCTGCTGGAAAACATGGGTGAAAATGCATTCTCCCATCAGTGCACATAGAAGTGAAAAAGAGTGAAAATAAAGTTGGAAAACAAACAAAAAAGCCTCCTGATGTTTTTTTTGTGAAGCATGGAAGACACATCAAAAATGGCCCTCAACCCCCCTTTCTGGGCAACCTCCCTGCGCCAGTGGGGTCATGGCATCTGGCTAGTGGGGAAAGGAGCCTGGCGTGCCCTCAGCCTGCTGAAGTCACTCTGCCAGTGAGAAAATGAGAGCACAAACAAGAAAGCACTTTCTGAAAGCCTCCATATGCCACAGGAGATGAGCTCTCTTGGCCAGTGTGGTCATTAACTTGGGACCCTTGGGGCAGAAGCTGGAGCCAGGTGACAACTTCCCTGCCAGGCAGCCCCAGTCCAGCAGAGCAGGCACCCTGCCGTGCCCTGAGGCTGCACTGGGGCATGGCACCCACCTCACCCGGGCGGATCTTGATGTAGAAGTTGCTTCTCTTGTAGGAAATTTTGAGGATCTTGGGCCAGGCGAAGCGGTTGATCCTCAGCCGGTCCCTGTAGATGAGGAGGCCGTTGGCACAGACGCCCAGCATGATGTCAATGCCCTCCGAGTCCTGGAGGAGGCAAGAGGGACAGGAGGAGACTGCTCAGCTGCCCAGAAAGAACCAGTCCAGCCAGCAGTGCCGTGCTCCCTCCTGCTCTGTGCTCTGCTATGGGGGACCAGCTGACAGAGAGGTCACTGAATCACAGACTGGTTGAGGTTGGATCTCTGAAGGTCCTCTGGTCCAACGCAGGGCCACCCAGAGCTGGCTGCCAAGGACTGTGTCCTTGTTGAACCTTCATCGTGGGAGGAAGGGGCTGGGCAGGGAAGGGTGTGCAGGCAGCAGGGCAGGATGGGGTGGCACTGCCCATCACTCTGGCAGCCCCACGGCCCCGTACCTTGGCATGGTGCAGGTCCACCCCATACATGGAGAGCTTCTTGGCGTTCTCCAGGAAGTGGATCTCCGCTTCCCCGGGGGTCATTCCCCTGCAGGGAGACAGAGAGGGGGACATGTGGCCAGGCATCTCAGTGGGTGTGGGCCAGCTGTATGGTGCCTTCCTCGCCACCAGCCTGTCCTCTCCTGGGGCTCACCGGTAGGTCTTGTGCAACTCCATGATGCGCTCCTCCAGCTCCCGTGTCTGGTTGGGGGCAAAGCGGAGCTCGCTGACGTAGTTGCCCATGTGTTCCTCAGCATCGTAGTCACCCAGCTCAGCCTGCACGGCGTAGGAGCCCAGCAGGGCATGTGTGACAAAGGAGCAAGGCAGGCGCCCCGTGATGATGTCCGCACGGAGCTGCAGGCACAAGTAGTATCTGCAGGAGGGGGTAGAGGGTGAGAGTGGGCTGGAGGCGCATGCCCTCCAGAGCAGGCTGGGGCTCCCCAGGAAGCGGTAGTGTGCACCCCACTTTGCACTGCAATCTGTGGGGGCCGCCACCTCCCACAGCCACCTTCCTGGCCCCACTCTGCATGATTTAGACATGCCACATGCAGCGGGAGGGCAGTGAGCCCCCAGACATCCTCCAGCTGCCCACATCCTGCCTGAGCCCCGTCCCTCCACACACTCCCAGCCGATCCCCTGGGAGCAGCCCCGGCAGCTGTGCCCACGGAGAGGTGGTCCTCACCTTGTGATGTCCTCCGTGAGCTGGGCAGGGTCTGGAGGGTAAAACTTCACAGTGAAGGCGAAGTTCCAGGGCCCACCTAGGGAGGGAGAGAGCAGTAAGGGCAGCATCCATGCTGGCTGCGTGCAGGCATGCCGGAGCATCCAGGCATCCACTCTGGGGCTCACTACTCTCCCCAAGCCCAGCAAAGGGCAGGGACAAGGGGGCTCCAGAAGCTGTTGCGAGAACAGCCATCAGGACACCAGCATGATTTGGTTATTTCTGCCCGAACCCCTGGGGAGAGAAAAGCATCACAACTTCAGAGGCCATCAGCTCAGCATGACTACCAAAATCACAGCAAAAGCCTCAAATGTCCCAGAAGGCGACAACTTGTGCAACAGCCCTTCTGCTGCCCCAGCAAGGCAACATGATGGGCAAAGGCACCCCAGGACCTGTCCCAGCAAGCCCCCCACTCTTTTTCCCATCCCTGTCCTCCCTGCTCAGGTCAGGTGGGGATGGCGCTCAGAGTCTCAGCCAGCTCTCTGGTGGCACAGACGGGGTCCTTTGCCCCCCACACCTGTTATGATAGGAGGAGCAATGGGTAACAGGCAGCTGAACAAGCAACAGCATCACTGTCCCCAGGCCAGCTGCCAAAGGTCCCCTCCAGGGTAGGTGGTGAGGGGACCCACTGGAGGACAGCCACAGCCGAGCCATCCAGCAGCCCCGCAGGATGCCCCAGGGCTGGGAAGGATGGACCTTCCCTGGGCACTTACTGCGGATCTGCTTCTTGATCTCCTTGGAGGGGTCCAGCCAGTTCTGCAACAAGGAGACAGCAGGTCAGGGGGGCCCCCCACCATGGAGGGAACGGCCACAGAGGGACCCCCTGTGCTCACCTTCTGGCTGTCTGAGTCACAGAAGGTGAGGCCGAAGTAGTCCTTCTCCAGGAGGTTGAGATGCTCACACACCATGTCAAAGAGGACCTGGCCTCGGGCGTGCTTCTGTCAGAGACATGGAGAGACTGATGGTGAGTCAGCTCCCTTGTGCTCCTGGAGATCTGGCAGGTGCAGGCAGCACCTGCTGGGTGCAGGCAGGGAGCACTGGGGAGCGTCAAGGGCAGCCCTGGCCCTCCAAGTTACCACCAAAAGGTGCTGGGCTGCCTTTGAGAGCAGCCCCCTCACCCAGCAGCACCACTCTGGGGACACGCAGGCAGTCCCTGAGCTGCAGGTATGAGGCATGATCAAGCCCAGCCAGCGCAGTGCAGGCAGCAGGTCCCATGGGCCAGGGAGGACCTGGTGCCCACCCAGCCCATCCGCCATCACACCAGAAGAGTGATGCCAAACCAGAGAGGGGTCCAGCCAGCCCAGGCACCTCCGCTCCAGACCATACAAACTGGGACAAATACACCGCAGAGCTTGTGACAGCCCGCACTGCCCATGGGACAAGCTCCTTCCCAACACCCTCCCTGCTGGTGCTGGTGGCGGCTGGGTCCCGAAGCATGGCATGACAAATGAGAGCCATGAAGAGCCCAAGCCATGCACAGGGATGGAGGGCACCCTCTTTATCTGGTCCTTTGAGTTCCCCTGAATTTCCCTTCATTAGTGGTGGCAGTGAGGCCCAGGCTTGCTCATGGAGATGGAAGAACAACCTCTCCCATGTGCGTTTCTCCCCTATTTACAGCCTTCCAGCCTGGCAGCTTCTGCCTCTCCTCTCCAAGGCATCCATTTACTGGAGCACCTTCACAACACGCCACAAGGACAGCAGCCCAGGGCACCAAGCAGCACAGCCCCAGTGGCTCAATGCCCCCAACTGCAACCCTGAGCTCCTCCTGCCCTGAAAAGCTTTTCCAGCAGTTGCAGTCACCCTTCCTGGGTCTCCTCCCTCCTGCTGACCTGGGTTTGGAAGGCAGGGGCTCACCCATGGCATGTGCCGGAGTATTACACTGAATGGTTTGACTCCCCTTTTTGATTTTTACTGAATTAGGCCTTAATTAAGCACGTGAGCAAGGCACAACTATTCCCACGGGGCCTGTGAGAAAGAAAGAAGAAATGCAGCACCAGCCTTTCTACACTAAACCCTCTCCCCTATGCCCCAGGTGGCTTTTTTACAGAGCAGCAGCTCTCCAAAAGTCGACCCCATCCTTTACACCGCAACAGCAGAGAGCTCGTCCTTATCCTTACCCATGCCCAGCAAGGAGCATTGCTCTGCTCATTAAGTTGCCAGTGAGCCTGCAACCCAGGTTTCTGCTTGCATGCTGGTTTTGCTTGGCCAATGCTATGGGGAGAGCCAGAGGAAGGATGACCCCACCAGGGCTCACACAAGTTGCTCCTGTGCCCCGGGAACCCCCTGCAGTCCCTGGGGTGCTCCACTCCTTTTCTTCTGTGGGAGGGCTTCCATCTTCATGACAACCTATCTTTCCACAGCTTTGTGACAAATTTTACCACTAAAGCGACAGGCAGGGCTGTTGGAGTGTGCAGATCTAAGGCCCTGATGCCTTTGCCGTGGGCCAGACCCCACCACCACTGGCTGCCTCACTCGTCCCAGGCAGCCACAGTGAGCAGGCGGCCACGCTCCTTACGTTCATCAGTCCTGCGCAGCCAAGAACCGGAGGAGGCAGGACCTGCATACAGATTCAGGTCCGCTCTGTGCAAGCAGCTCCACACTGCTGCCAACAAAAACCCATCTGCCCACTCGCCAGCAGCACGTGCAAAGGTCTCCCTGGCAAAGGCTCCAGGATTTCTGCTCCTGAACAACCTCAGCTTTTGCATTTTTAAGCAAAGTTGCCAGTCCTTAAAAACGTCCTTTCTACCAGGATGATGCCGCAAGTCAGAGCAGCACTGCCTTCCCCAACCTGCAAGCAGGAGACAGCAGCAAGTGCTGGGGACAGAAACAGGCACTCCCAGCAAGTACTTCTCCTCCCAGCTGCCTTTGCCCCTGCAGCAGGGCCACAAGACCCTTCCACAAAACCAGCCTCAACTCCTAATTTAATCCTGGATGTCCCCCAGCCTGTCCTAGATGGGAGAGGTCCCCGTGCTGACAGCAGCTGAAGCAGCCCTGCAGCATCTCCCAATGCGAAAACAGCCACTGGCAGGTGCCAGTCCCTTCTGTCTCTCCCTGCAGTGACAGCCACTACCAGGGAAATGCACTCCGTGGCGCACACCCACGTGCAATCATGCACACCCACACCACGCACTTGGGACACTGCACAAATAGTGGGTGGCCCACACACTCAGAGCAGGGTGCTGGACCGCCTGCCTGGGCACACTGCCCTGCCTGCACACACAAGGATGCAGCCACAAGGATGTGCACGTGCATCACCCTTACGTACACATGCGCGCGCGCGCACACACACACACACATGCATGCACAATGCTTCCAGGCTCTGACACACCTCCCCGTGCAGTCCCTGGCCTGCCAACTTTATGGGAAGGGACAGCAAGGGATGAGAAGTTGAACCCAGAGAGGATGGACGCAAACCCGCCTGGGGCAGCCATGTGGGTCCACGCCTGTCAGCCTCTTCGCACCAACACACGCACACATGTCTTTCGCCTTAGCAGGCAGGACAGCCAACACACTGTGCTCTTGAGGTGTTGGCAGACAGGCTGGCACATGGACATGTCATGCACATATTGTCAGGCTGAGTTCCATCCCCCATCTATTAAGCTTCTGCTTTTTAGACACTGTTTTCTATTGTGAGTAGCTACCAAATTTGGATTCACTGGGCTGAAATTCCCTGCTGGGGTCTGTCTTTCCAGATTTTCTCCTTATTTTGAAATTTCAACTCAAATAGCAATTTCTGTGGATCCTTTTCCTTATGAGAGAGGTATTACAAAGCTGTCCTTGGAAGAGCCCTGACACTGAGACTTGCTAGGCTGGGCAGGGTCCCTGGCCTGAGACATGTCCGCTCCTTGGTGCCAGCGCAGCCCCTTGAAGCTGGGACTCACCTCCACCTCGCATTCATACTCAGAGGCATCGAGCAGGGTCACTCTGCAGAGGGCACTCTTCACTTTCTTTGTGGTTTTCTGGGGTGACTTCTGGGTCTTGCTGGGGGTTGTTTTGTCAGAGAGCCCATCTGTCTCGCTGTAGTCCTTCTCCTCCATCTCTGTGCCCTGGAGCAGGGAAACACACAGGGTTACCTGGCACCACTACCAGGATGGTCAGACAGAGGATGGGGAAAGCCCTGCCAGCAGAAGAAGAGGGAGCAGGCAGAAGAGCAGACTGATGACCTCTTGGGAGTCCACGGCCAAGCTCAGTTCCCCTACCCCACGCTGCTGGCACAACCAGGGCCCCTGGAAAATGGACACCCATGAGCCTGGGGTCAGTTCAGCACCCAAAACCTCCCTGCCCAACTGCCTGGTGCAGCAGGCAGGGCCAGGGCAGCACCGAGCCTGCTGGGAGCAGCACAGCTCCCCGGCTGACATCTGGGTGCAGCTGCTGCTCCAGCCCTGCCACGGGCAGCTCAGTCCTGGGACACAGGGCCACCCACTTCCTCCCCCCCACCCCGGTTGGCAGCCACGGCAGTGCCATTTCCAGTACAGTCGGCACTTTGGGCTGCCATACTGCTCATTCTGCCTGTCCTGCCTGCAAGGACCTGTGCAGGCAGCTAGGAGGCAGCCGGCAGAGCCCATCCACTGGCCTGGTTGTAGGGGGCTCCCCTCCGGGATGTTCACCTGGGGCCAACAGCACAGGGGAAGGTGTCCACCTCACCGGGCTCCCTGCAGCCCCCGCGCTGCAGCAAGGGCATGGCGATGGGCAGCAGAGAGCAGTGGCACATCCCCTTCCCCTGCTATGCCTTCCCCTCTGCTGCATCTCATGGCACCTGGCCGTCATCCACTCACCAGCTCTGTATTTCGGGCATCGGACTGTGCCCCAGGCTTCTCATTGACCTCAGCATCCCGGCTGGCGGGGTTGCTGGCTGCGGCGGTGGGGCCCTGCGCAGCCACCTCCAGCTGCTGCTGTGGAGCCTCCTCCTGCGCGTTCTTCACCTCCGAACCGGGGCCCGTCTCTGTCGTCATGGCTGCTGGTCACCCTGCTCTGCCACCACCACCCACAAGGAGAGACAGGAGGTGTCACTGGGGCGCATGGGGATGGAGGTGCCAGGCAGCCAGGAGCCCGGGATGCTCCGACCACGTGGGGAGGCGTGGGGCCTTCCCACCTCTGCCCTGCTGCCCGCACGCACGGATCTGCTGCGGGACGCCCGGCTCCCTGTCTGCGCCAGGAAGTGGCTTTGCAAAGGTCCAGCGGTGTGGGGAACGACACTGGTGGCAGGGACCCACCGCACTCACAGCAGTGTGGGGCTGGCCATGAGCCCCTGCTCACCCCAGCCCTGGGGCCTTTCGTACCTTCACTAGTATTTTTTATGAGTGGAAGGGTTTATTCCAGGAGGAAAAAACAGGCTGTGAGTCAGATTAAAGGCTGCACTGACACAGGAAAATGCAAACATGGACAACTCCACATATTGCATCCGGGATGGCTGTTTTTTCCCCTCTGGACTTCCCAGCAGCAGCAGCAGCATGCTGGGTTCCCACGGCCAGCGTGGCCGGACCCTGCGCAGCAGTCAGGACAAAACCTGCCTCCAGCTCCAGCTGCCTGTCCTGTACAAGACGCAAAAACAAACCCAGGGCCAGACAGGGGAGGGGAAGGCACTTTCCGTGCTGGAGAGCTCAGAAACTTGTTTTTGAAACCTTTTGGGTTTTGAAACTTTTATGCAAATGCAACGTGGGGCTGGTAAGAGCTCCTGGGACAGCCCATACATGCACAGGTCATCGAGCACCCTTTGTGACCATCACCAATCCACCACTTGGGCTGCCCACCAGCTCCCCATTGCTGGGCTCCCCAGGCCACATCCAGCCGTGCAGGACCAGCTGGGTTTGCCACCACCAGAGTGCCTGAGGGCTGTGGCTGTGGCTGGATGAGCTGGCTCAGTCAACAGCATCTGCCCATACGGTCACATCACCTACCTTGCCCACAAAGCAGCCACACGAGCAGCCCCGAGTAATGCCTGCAGCACCAGAAAAACTGCACTTTTTTGGAGTGTGGAAGCCCATATGGGATATTTCTGATCTCTGTTTCTGGAATGATAGCCCGCGTGGCACGGGCAGGGAGCCAGCTTCTCCCTGAGCTGCCAAACCCCAGGCTTTGCCCCAGCCCTAGCAGCACTAATGCAAGGATGAGGTCCCAGCACAACTCCAGGCCATGCACCTGGCCACCCTGGGGCTGGAGGAGTTGCTTGGTGACATGACATCCCACCACCATCACCTCCTCTAAGTCCCAACTAACTAAAATGCTGTTCTAGCAGGTATGGGAAAGCAAGAGCCCAGTCAGGACCATGACCTATGGCAGGCAGGGAAAGAGCACTTTTAGAATCACAGAATGGTTTAGATTGGAAGGGACCTTCAAAAACCATCTAGTCCAACGCCCCTGCCATGGGCAGTTACAGTTTCCACTAGACCAGGTTGCTCAAAGCCCCATCCAACCTGACTTAGAACACTTCCAGGGATGGGGCATCCACAGCTTCTCCAGGTAACCTGGTCCAGTGTCTTGCCACTCTCATCGTAAAATATTTCTTCCTTACGTCCAGTCTAATCCTACCTTCTTTCAGTTTAAAACCATTGCCCCTTGTCTTGTCACTACAGGCCCTGGTAAAAAGTTTCTCTATGTCTTTCTTTAAGCCCCCTTTATACAATGAAAGGCCGCAGTAAGGTCTCCTCAGAGCCTTTTCTTCTCCAGGCTGAACAACCCCAGCCCTCTCAGCCTCTCTCCATAGCAGAGGTGTTCCATCCCTCTGACCATTTCCACGGCCTCCTCTAGACCCACTCAAGCAGGTCTGTGTCTTTCTTATGCTGGGGACCCCAGAGCTGGACAGAGTACTCCAGAGGATCTCACCAGAGCGGAGTAGAGGGGCAGAATCCCCTCCCTCGACCTGCTGGCCATGCTGCCTGTGATGCCACCCAGGATACAGTTGGCTTTCTGGGCTGCGAGTGCACATTGCTGGCTCACGTCCAATCTGTCACCCACCATTATACCCAAGTCCTTCTCCGCAGGGCTGCTCTCAACCCATCCAGCCCCCAGTCTCTGCTGGTACTGGGGACTGCCCCGACCCAGGTGCAGGACCTTGCATGTGCCCTTGTTGAACTTCATGAGCTTCACACGGGCCCACTTCTCCACCCCGCCAAGTCCCTCTGGATGGCATCCCGTCCCCCTGGTGAATCAAATGTGCCCTCAGCTTGGTGTCATCTGCAAACTTGCTGACTTCCTTTTACAAAGAAAACACATCTCACACCATAGCTCAGGTCCCACCTCTGCCTTTCAGATGTCCTCAGCACAACAGGGAGATGTGAAACCTTACCCAGAGAAACTGCTAAAACTGGCTCCCAGGGGTGGGAGAGGACAGACAGGAGGCAAGGGAAGGGATGGACAGAGAAGACAGAGCGAGTCAGCCTGTGCCTCCCGTAGGGCAGTGACACTGCTGCTGGCCATGCTGGCCGAGCAAGTGCTGTGCGGTCACTGCAGAAGGACTTGGTTCACACCAAAAGAGCCAGGATTTCAGCCCCCTGCCCCAGGGGCAAGCTCTCCCAGCCAGAACAGGCAGGACAACTGCCACTGGCCCCTAAGAAACATCAGCTCAGCTTCTCCTAACAGACCCCAATGTTCAGCCAAGGGCACAAGAAGATTTCAAAAGTCACCAGTGGGGGGGGGTTTCACAGAGGAAACAGGGCTGCTGTTTTTCCACTGCAAATTCAAGCAGTTGCATGCTCCCAGCTCCAATCCCTGTGTGGATCATTCCCAACCACTTCCATTTGGATCTCAGCGTATGAATTTTTTAATTGATGTGAAATCTCTAAAATGACAACCATCACTTTGGGCCAAAAAACACGTCGAGTTTTTCACTCAAGGTTTCTAAACTTTCTTCCAAACTACTTCCCTGCACTGGGAAGCACTGATCCCTGAGGAAGTGATGGGGGTTGTTTAAGGGTGGCAGGCTGGGAATTCATCCCACCTCTCCCAGCCAGCCCTACTTTTGCATATTAAGCTCCGGTTCAAACCTTCTGACGTTGGGCAGGGAACCTGATCCAGGGACAATAACTTTGAGCTGAAGCAGGTGAGAGCATGACACAGGAGTGCCAGAGTGGCAGATCCCCAGCAAAGGGGTCTGGCAAGCCCCCAGGGACCATCTCCCTGCTCCCATCATGGCCTGGCTTCTCCTGCCACCCTTATTTGGGATCCTGGCCACGGCCCCCTTTCCCTGGTCCAAGCACGACTTGGCCCAGCCACACGCTCTCCCTCCTGCCCCACCTGCTGCAGGTGCCAACGGGCTCCGCAGCAGCGCCTGTCCCCATGCCTCAGCAGGGAGACGAGGCTCAGCACAGGCTCAGAAGAAACACGAGCACCAACAGGCCCCGTCCCAGCAAGGGCCCATTGACCCCAGCCCTGTGGCATTGCTCCTGCCCCACCAGCGTGGAACACAGAGGAGGGAGGAATGAGCCCCTCCACGCTCCCAGGGCAGGACAGGCTTGGGGAGGAGCAGGAAGCCCCTCAGTCTCTTGGCTTGCAGCCATGCTGGGAAGGCTCTGGTCACCCGCATGGGGCTGCAAACTCATTGCCGGGGTAAAAGGGTCCAGGAGAAGCCGTGAGGTAGATGGGGCTGGCAGGGAAGGCAGTGACCCTGGGGGCACAGCACCACTGCAGCTGAGCCCCACAGATGTGCACAGTCCCGGACAGGCAGCACAGGTTGGGGGGGCCATGCTGGCACCGCCATGCTCCTGGGCACAGCCACAATGGCTGCATTCAGGAGCCGGTGGGGCATTGGTGACACATCCACATGGGCAGTGCTGCTGCCTGGGGTTCCCTGCCCACCCTCTGCCTGCCCACGGTGGAGCAGAGCAGAAAGGCTGGGAGCATGGAGCCAGGGCTGCCTGCAGCACTACCACTCACCCCAACACTGCTTGCAGCAGCGCAGGCAGGGAGACCAGGCAAGGCTCAGGGCTGGCTGGGCACCAAGGGTCAGTGTCAGCCTCAGCCTGGCAGCACCAAGCCCCTGGGGACGTCAGCACCCAGCCCCCAGGGCTCAGGCCAGCAGTGGGATGCTGCCACCCCCCCTGCAGCCTGGTCACCTGCACCCAGGGCTGCTGCAGGCCCGGCCATGGGAGAAGGACACTGAGGCCGGCATAACTGCCAGTACCCCGACCGTTCCCTCTGCCAGGTTGGGCGTGCTCAGCACCCTGGGGGCACCTGCAGGACGCCATAGGGACCTGAGCAGCACTCGTGAGGCAGCCAGTGTGACCTGTCCCAGCCCCTTCTACCCCCTGGGGAGCTAGATTTCTTCCCCGTGGACTTTCCTAGAGTGCTCAAGTGCTTCAAAAGCAGATGATGTTTATTATGGGAGCATCTCTGTGCCTTAAGCAGGAACTACCCCTGATTTAAAAGCAGAAAGCACACTTTCAGACAGCGAGCCAGTCGTAGAGAGCGCTTGCCATCACACAGCACTTTCTGGATGCAAAACTCACCTCCTGCTGCCCCATGTCACAGGACAGCCCCCCAGGAGACCCCGATGTGGGGGGCCACAGGTCAAGAAGGGACATGGGTCCCAGCATGCAGCCAAAGGGACAATTTAACAGACATATTTGCCATCATAAACCTTTAGAAGTTTAGACCACAACTGCAGCAAACTTGATTGAGACCACTCAAAATGCTGTCCCAAATGATTTAATTTGTTTCTAAATATTACCCACAGCAGGAGCAGGACCCAATCCTGCAGGGCAGGCAGGCTCCCCGGGCAGTCCCAGCCATTCCCAGCACCTAGCCTTGCTCATGCATGTTCCCTCAGGAGCAAAGGCAGGGCCAGAGCAGCTCCCGTGCTGAGGATGGCAGCTGCCCGGGCAGCGGCTGGCAGAGGCAGGAGACAGCGGGCACCATCTCCCCAGACCCTTGCTCTGTGCAGGGTACTGGCTGAAGGACTCCTCTGCACCCATGGTCCCTGGTGCCACATGCCAAGTACAACCCTGGTTCTCAGCAAGGGCTGGCTTGCTTCTGCTGCAGCATCCCCCAAAATGGACTGGGGGATATGCTCCTGAGGGCAGACATCAGGTGAAATGGCTGGAGCCAGTTGGAGCTCCAGGCTACTGAAACAGGCACATGGGAACCGCAACTGCAAAGAAAGCCTTAGTAGAGTCAGAGGTAGAGCTGCTTGTCATGCCTGTAATCTCCTCCCATCATCTCCCTGCCTGCTCCTCCTTCCCTTGGTGTTTTCCTCTCCCCCCCCCCCCCCCCCCCCCCCTTCAAGCTGGAGTGTGGATTCACAGCTTTCCCAGACGCTCTGCCCCCGCACTTCCCTAGCATATCCCGGCTCCAGCCTCCGCAGTGCTACCCTCCCAGAGCCTTTCCTTCCCTGCCACCTCCAAACAGGCTTTCACTCAAGCCTGCTTCCCTCTTCCCCCTGCCCATTCACTCCCTGCTGCTAGGCTGATTTTCAAGGCTGAGCATCCCCCTTTGCTCCTGGGCCCTGCTCTCCCCTCCTCGCTCCCTGCTGAGGGCATCATCCATCCATGATGCTTTACTTCTGAAGCATCACGGACGTGGACAGGCATGAGTCTCTGTGCAAAGCCCCATGCTGAGCGCCTGAACAGGTCTCCACGGGCTCCAGTGCAACAGGGGTGCACAGAGCTAGGTAACAACCAAGCACAGTCCTCCCTTGCAGCTGCATTTGGCAGCTGCTGAGGGCCCAGTGGGGCTGATCCTGCCAGCAAAGCCCACTGCCATGCTGCAGGACAGACGGCTGCCACAGAGGCAGCTGGACACGAGGAGCAAGCTGGGCACAGGGAGCACCCTGTGGGGGTGGTAGTGGCCGCGTGACACCGGGCAGGGGGTCCAAGTACTTGCCAGCCCCCAGGAACAACAGAGGAGCTCACCAGGGCTGCGGTACCCAGCACCCCTGCTGTGGGGCAGAGGCCGAGCAGGCAGGGGACAGGCAGGGGACAGGCAGGATGAGAGCACAAGCAGCATAGGCAGGGCCTTGCAGCCATCCCGGAAACATGAGAGGACCCCCAGCAAGGACTCCTGGGTATCTTCCAGGAACACATAAAGTGAACAAGGAATGCAGTCTCCAAAGCCCTGGCAACATGCAGCACCCCTGAGCCCCACTGTCACCCAGCTCTCACCCCCTGGCAGTGGGGGACATGCAAATCCCCAAACTGTTCTGCAGTGCAGTGGGCAGCCCAGAGAGCTCTCCTGGGCTGCTCTGCAGCAAGGCCAAAAAATCATATGAGCTTCCCTGTTTATGGTGAAGGGGGGGTGTGTGTCAGAAATGCAGGGTACACCCAGCTTCTGGAGACGGCACACCACTCCTCCTCATGCATGACTGGCAGGGGCAGAGATCTGCAATTCCCCAAACCGTTCCCTAGCTGGAAAAGTGCTCTGTCCCCCCAACCCGGGCTCCAGGACCCGCATCCCACCCAGGCTAGCGCTCCCCATGCTGGGCACCCGCTGCCGGCTAAAGCCCAGAGTGTCCCACAGGCAGCCAGCAGCACCGCAGAGCATCCAGCGTAGTTGCCTTCTCCACAGCAGGGCCAGCCCTACCTTGCTGCCAGCTCCCCATGCTTCCAGCACAGCTTGTCACTGCCAGGCTACCGCTGCGTCCGAGGCAGTGCTTTCTGCAGAGCCGCCTCTTCCCCAACCCCAACACCCCCGCACAGTGATTGATGTGTACCGCAGCCGCAGCCGAGCTGGCAACTGGGCTGCCTTCCCATCCCACCATCGGGCTCCTGCCTCACCAGGAGCTCTGTGCCCACACCACAGCCCCTTGGTGTGGCGGGAGGGTTCCATGTAGATGCTGGTGCCAGCCCCATCCGCCGCACTTGCCTGCAAACACCTGACTCATCCCAGGCCAGGGACCAGAGAGCCGGCGCAGGCTGCAATCCTGCCAGGATCCTTCACCGTGCAGAGAGCTCAGCTCCTGCACTGGCTGCTCAGCAAGGAGCTGGACCCACTATACATCTTCATCCCAAGTTAATCTGGCACTTTCCTGCATCACCAGCCCCGTCTCTTACATAGGTCCTAAGGCAGCAAACACCTGCACTGCCTCCAAAACACATACCCAAGCACCCCACTTGCACTAGTCAGCTTGGAGTTGTACCAGCAGCGAGAGCTGAACAGAAGCTCCTTCATCGCGCTTGTTCACAGTGAAGTGCAGAGCGTGACATGCAGCACATCCCTGCCTGCAGGGCACGTGGCTCCTTGTGCCCCCCCTTGTCCCCTGGAAGGGACAACGCCACAGAGCAAACACCAGGGTTAGGTACCGCACCACAGAGGTGCCTTGTATCCCCGTAATGCAACAGCACGTAGAGCCCATAAAGCACAGTGCTGACACCGCCGCAGCAGAGGGACGGATCCTGCCTTCAGTGAGCAGTGGGAAACCCCAGAGCACAGACAGGGGCACTGCCACAGCAGCTGCAGGATGGCAGTGGGTGCTGCTGCAGCGGGCAGTGGCGGCCCAGGGGTGGGCCAGCAGGGCTGGCTGTGGCTGGGCAGGCAGCCTGCAGACAGGGACCAGGTAAAATTTACCAGGTGTAGGCAGCCTGCTGGGAGGAGCAGTGCTCAGGTAGCACCCACAGGTTTGGACACATGCTGATGAAAACTGCAGAGTGCGCCAAGCCATCAGGAGCCCCAGGGGAAGAAGCACAAGCCAGGCAAAGTCTGGGACTTGCTGGCAGACCCCCAGCAGGCTCCTGCTAGCAGGGTGCAGGCACCCACCTGCATGGTCCAGCCACGCAGAGCCTGACTGTGCTGGATGCGGAGGGAGAAAACCCCGCTCAGCCCTAACTGCCCAGTCACTCACCAGTATGAGTTCTCCAAATGGTACCCATGGGTTGGGATGCTCATGGACCATCCCCTCCACCCATGAACATCAGCCCTGGGGGAACCAGCAGGGCAGGAACCAGGTTGCAGCCCTGACACCCCTCCCCATGAGTCCCCTGCAGAGCCAGGCACCGCTCAGGCAGGCTGGCACGTGCCATGCTGGCAGATGGCAAGCTCGGCCTCACACAGGGACTCCTGAGCCGCTGGAACGGGACAGCCCAGGGTAGGGGGAGTCTCGTTTGAGCTAAACACAGAAGCCTGCGGCAAGGGAGGACCAGTCATTCCATGCTTCCCAGAAAGCCCCCCCCCCCCCTCCGAAATCCTTGCCCAGTCTGTTTGCACCCTAACCCGACACACCAACCTTGGCAGCGCAATCTCCTCGAGTTTAGCCAGGCTGGGGACCAGTCGGGCTTACCAATTCCCTGGCTCCTGGTGGGGTGGCAGTGCAGGCACGGGCCCCCACAGCTCCCATGGGAGCAGCACCCAGGCAGCCCCATGCATAAGGGGGCCTTAGCATCCTCAATGGCATTTCCAGCCATGAACCCCCGCCTCACCCTCACCCCAGGGCGTTGCAGCCACCAGTTCTTGGCTGCTCTGCACCCCTCCCACTGTGGTCAGGGCTGGCATCACCAATCTCCAAGCACCCACAACTGTAAAAACTCCTTATCCTGAGCAGCCGCACGAACAAGGAGGAGGAGACACAGAAAGTAGAGAGAAGAGTCAGCCCAGAGCCAAGAGAGGAGATGAAACACAGACAGGAAAAGGAGGGGGAAAGGGAGAGACAGATGGGACACGTGATAGGAAAGACCTAATTTATCATGTTGTGCACAACCTCCCTGCTCAGCCAAACTCCCGGCCCTGGGGAATGCTGGCTGAAGCAGGAGGGAGGCAGCAGGAGCTGCGGCTGTCCTGTGCCTGCTTGCCCCGGGTCACGCCAGCCTGGGGGCAATGACCATGAGACATCATCCCCCCTCTCTGATCAGTGCTGAACCCCAGGAAACATCCCTGTGCTGGCTCCATAAGGTAGCCTAGGGAAAACAAGAGTAGAAAAGATCTTCCCTCCATCCCTGGCAAGAAGCAATGATGCACCCAGCCAGAGGCGCTCGGGTCCCAGGGTGCCAGGCTGGAAGGGACTCGGTGCGCCCGCTACCCACTAATAGGGATGGAGATTCCTGTGGAAATGCTCTTCTCCCTGGCTCCAAAATCTGCCACCAGTGAGATCCACAGGGTGCACAAGGCATTGGGGAGACCTGAACAGCAACGAGTTTCAAACAGGGTCCTGCTGGCCTCTTGGTCCCTGTGGCATGGGTGCCTGCACTTCACCCCATTGAGGACCCCACTGTGCTCTTCTGAACCCCTTGCGCATTGCCCCTCTAGAGGCCACCATGCTGTGCTCGAGGACTGAATCACAGAATCACAGGCTGGTTGAAGTTGGAGGCACCTCTGGAGGTCACCTTGTTCAACCCCCTGCTCCATCTGGGCCACCCAGAGCCAGCTGCCCAGAACCGCGTCCAGGCGGCTTTTGAGTATGTCCATGGATGGAGATTCCACCACCTCCCTGGGCAACCTGTGCCAGCGCTCAGCCACCCTCACAGTGAAAAAGTGTTTCCTGATGTTCAGAAGGACCCTCCTGTGTTCCAGTTTGTGCCTGTGGCCTCTGGTCCTGTCCCTGGGCACCACTGAGAAGAGCCTGGCTCTGTCCTCTTGGCAGGAAGCCCTGGCAGCGGCCAAGGATGGCACATGCTGCTGGAAGCAGGGGGAAGTTGCCCCATGGATGAGCTCCCCCACTTTTCACTCTAAGGAGAGGCAAACGAATCCCACAGGCTGGCACAGGCCAACCCACGTAGCACATTTTTCCCTTTAAAAGTGAGGGGATCACAGAGTCCCAGCAGAGCCCAAGAGACCTCCATGGGCATTTCAGCAAAGGATTTGGGCCAGCAGAAAGATGTCAGCTGCAGTACCACCCCAAAGAAGAGCACCCCTAACTACTCAGTGCCACAGGGGATGGCAGGCACACAGCTAATGCCCGAGTTGTCCCACGGAGATGTGACTCATGGGCTGGGCCTGATCCTGCACCTCCTCACCCACCAAAAAAACCACACCAAGATCCCTCCTGGGGGAGGGAGAAGCTTGGGCACCCACCCACACCAGAGGTGCCCATCCTCCAAGCAAGCACTGAGCCATGCCACTGAGCCAAGCTCCTGCAAAGGTGGTGGTTGCTGGCGAGTCCCTCCTTGCTCCCACCACTCCTGCTGACCCCATGACACAGTCTCCTCAAGTCCTTGCAATCCCACCCAGCACAGAAGGCAACCATTTGCATTCTGCACTGCCACAGGCTCCACAGGCTGGGAGCTCGCCCAGCTGCCGGCAAGGGAAACTGAGGCACACGGGGCTTGGTCACACAGCAGCCACGGCAATGCTCTCTCCCTGCCTCCCACCCTGGTGGGGGATGTAGGCATTTGGGATGGACCTCATCCTGCAACCGTTCCCCTGCCCAGAGCCTGCACCCAGCTGCCAACTCAGGCCTGTCACCCCTCTGAGAGGGGCAGGGAGGGGTAGGCATAGGAGAAAACATGACATTAATCCTCAGAGTGCTTTAAATCTAAGCAAGGGCTAATCATTACTTGTAACCTCCAGATATCACGGGCACCCAGAGGCACCCTGCGGCTGCTCACCCTGTACAGGGACACCGCGCCTGTGCCTGCCCCTGCTGCCCTGCACAGCCTGAGCAGGAGGGAGGATTTGGGGGAGGGTCAGGGGATGCAGCACAGCACGTCTGGTCCATGCCCAAAACAGTCTTTTCCTGAAACACCCCACTTGAACCACTTGTCCCTGTCACCACCTGTTCAGCTCTGTCCTTGCATTAGCAAAAAAGAGTTTGGCACCTACCTTGGAGGTTCACACAGGCTGAAGCAAGTGCTGAAGGAGCTGTTATTAGAATATTTGTGGGATTTAACCCAATTCCCCTACTTTCGGGATGCCTGGCTCATACCTTCTGAATGCCTAAAGACACGAGCGCAGGCTTCACTCTGGTTTCTTCACATCCAATCCTCTCCAACCATGAGAAATATACGTCCAGGAGAGGGGAGCAACGACACCCCAGTGGCTGTGCAGCCATGAGCCAAATCCCCACTGGTGACAACAGATTGAAGCAGGATCAGAACCCCAAGAAACCCCAGAGCATCACCAAATAAGACTAAATAACAAGAGCACGCGCAGCACGGCCTCTTTGCCCATCTCGGGGTTCAGCATTCTGCTAACGTGCCAGGTCAGGGGCACTGACCCACTGGACAAGGCCAGCTCTGCTGGGGCAGGGCAAGCAGCCAGGGCAGGAGCAAACTGGGGAGCAGCCTGTGTGCTGGTGAAGACTCGCAGCTCCAACAAGGAACGGAAGGGCAGAAAAGGAGGAACCATCTCCTATGCACAGAAATATCCCCCCACCCCAGTCCCCATGGTGCAGCAGCTTCCCAGGCTGCTGCGGAGAAGGACCCACACCCTCTGCAGGTGCCCAGGCATAGGAGAAAAGAGCTTTTTAGCTTCTTCCAAGGCAAGGACAGCTCCGAGGCCTCAGAGTTGTTCAAGATAAGAGACAAATGTTTCAAAGGCCGGAAGGGACAGGAAGAGGGATAACAGAGGGTGGGGAGAAGAAAAAGCAAGCTGGCTTGGAGCTGCAGTGGGCTGGGGACCAGCCCACAGGCTTTCTTCATCGGCTCTAACCTTCCCCATAAAGGACACCACAGGACACAGCAGGGACTTGGCCCATGCGGGCAGATTTGGGGCTACTGCGAAGAAAAAAATGGTACTAAGGAGAAAGTACCTCGGTCCTGCCCCAGGAGCGCAACTGCACTGCGGGGCGCAGACCACCCCGACCCAGACCTCCCACTAGTGCTGCCTGCACCGGGGTCCTGCCGCCTCCTGCCACCGCAGGGGGCAGGACACACAGCGCTGTGCCCCTGGGTCCCACAGGACAGAGTGGTGCCCTGCTTGTCGGGGAGGGCTCCAGGGGCCTCCCACACTGGACAGGCTCACTCCCACCTATCCTCACATTTTCCAGTTTGTCTAGGACAGTGCCCCAGTGCCTGAGGTCCCCAAAGACCCCCCGGGCACCCCCAGACCTGATGCAAAGCTCGCCAGGAGATGTGCTGGCCAGATCTGGGGCTGTGGCAGGCATCCATTGGGGGGAGTACCCCACTTCACCAGACCATAGGGTAAGCCTCAAGGGCAAGGAGGAAAGGGGTCCCCAGCCCTCCCCACCTACCCTGGAGGAGACAGGGAGGGGACAGGCCATGCCACCAAGCCTGGAGGAACAGGAGCAGAGCTGCCTCAGCCCCTGTGCTGCCCCATGCCCACCTTCATGCCCCACGTGCTCCAGGCCCCCCTCTCCTCTCCCATCGGCTCCCCATCAGGTCGCATCCCCCAGGAGCTGGGATGCTGTCTCCCCCCAGCCCTGCCCTGGCTTTGCTGCGGCACAACACAAGAAGTGCCCACACACCAGACAACCAGTTCTCGGGAATGGATTTACTCCGATCCCCTCCTGCTTAATATCCTTTATCCGAACCCTGTTTGTCTTTCAGCAGCAATTAGCTCTGCCCAGGCTGCTTTCCCTGCCTGTTTTATATTCAGAATGTATATATAATGTATGTACTATATACATTAATGCAGCACCATCACTTCAGAAGGTCCAAGTCCCAAAGCCACCATGATGCCGGTCCCCAGCCGTGCCTGCAGCGACCGGTACTGCAGTGCCCGATCCTACACCCGGGTCCTAAAATATACGTACGGCATAGCTGGATTCCAGCTGCTGCAGGGAAAACTGTAACTTGGAAATTTCCATGCTCTGAAGCATTTCACAGATACGCAAAAGGACCAACAAGGTGTCAAGAAGCTTGAACAAGTCACAGGGCTGAGCAGGAGCCAGAAATAGCAACCAGAAACCTGCGTTACATGTGCCAGGAAGGACCACAGCATGGGCAGACAGACACCCCCCCATCAGGCTGCCCTGTCGCAGAAAACAACCTTCAAATTATTACCTCAGTGGAGATGGACGGCAAGAGGTTCATGGCCTTGAACAACCTTTCTTACCTGACTCTGACTCTACTTTGCTAAGAAATTACTTCACTAGTCTCACTTCAATACCTATTTGCAAGCAACAGCATTTGTATCCCTGCAGAGCTGGGGAGAATCTGTCTCGTGGCACCCAAGCGCCTAGACACTACGGACACCCAAACTGGGGACAAACAGAAAACTCCTCAATGACTTGCAAAATGCAACCAAAAAAACCACTGTCATCAGGCTTCAGCTTGCTGCAAGGCACCTAGTCTACAAAAATCCTTCAGAAGGAAATCAGAGGCTGGAAAGCACCAACCGGGACATGCATGCACTGAGGACACAGTACTTCAGTCTCCGACCCAGCTGTGAGCTACAGCACCCGGGATGGGGCCCAGCCTCCCGAGAGGATTACACCTGTGGGCAGTTCTGACCATTTACGTCTCAGGTTGAGGGTATCTGAGCCCAGAAAAGACATGGAAAGATGCCCAAATAATATTTTTGAAGCATAACAACAGTACTTGTCCATCATCCTCGAGATGGTTCAGAATAGCTCAATGGATATACAGTTGTGCCAGATGTGCTGGGGGTAACCTGCCTCCCACCAGGAAAAGGGAGGCAGGTGACCCCCACTTCTAACCTGAATTACAGAAACACCTGCTCAGCAAGGAGCCCCACAGCACAGTTTACAGGGACCAGAGATGCCTCCCCATGCACACACGGGGAAGAGGGAGGTTGTCTCATCCTCCCCGCCGGCTGCCTGTGACCGAAGCAGCATCCCAGGACGTCCAGCCAAGCAGGTGACTGTGCTCTTGGTTTGGGAAAATGATGGTTGGATGCCACCACGAATTCACCAAGGTGCCAGGGCACCAAACTCTGTGCCACGGCTGCTGCCAGGGAAGGGACCGAAAGGTGGAGCTCCCTTTGCAGGCAGAGCACATCTCTCTCCAGCTTGGTGCTGGCGTACCTCACAGCCAGGCTTGGGAAATGCTGATAAGATGAGGGAAAAACATCTTCTCTCCCTCCTCTTGCGCGTCTCTCCTTCCAGACAATTAATTTCAGCCCTGCACCAGCCCGTGGCTGTCTTGCAGCACTGCTGTGAATCATCGGTAGTGAAACGCTGACTCACAGAGGTGAGGCTCTGGATGCGGCTGACGTGGGAGCCCTGGTCCCTGCAGCCTCCTGCAAGTGAGCTCCCAACAACCCTCCTTCAGGTCCCCACACTGCCTCTGCGAGCCCCAGGGAGGCCACAGCAGCCCTCCACTGCAGCAGGGAGATGATGCTTCAAGAGGTCATTTAATCCCACTTAGCTCAACACAGGGAGCAGCTCCATCCATACCAGCCCGACAAGCCTTTAATAGTCTTCCTGCGGTGGAAACTCCTCTCCCTGCATCACCACCCGTGCCAGGGCTTTATCCTCATCACATTAGCGAGGGATTCTCCAGCATCTCACCAAACCTCCTTCCCTGTAGTATTGGGCTGTGGTTGTCCCTGTCCCAGAACTCCTTCTGCCCTTCCACTATTTCAAGTTCTGTGTCTCCCCACCATCCCCAGGTCACCACGACTCCTCCATGGGAACAGCCCCGCAAAGAGCCGGTGCTAGCAGCAGCTCAGCCCTGCACAGAGGAGAAGGCAACACCCACAGTAGCTCACTCAGCCCAGGGACAGCAACCCCCTGCGGCCACCGTTCAACCAGCAGGACCTGTGTCCACCCAGACGGGAAAGTGCATTCTCAGGTCCATCAGGTTCCAGCCTTGGTTCTTCCCAGACATGATGTGGAGGCCCTCAGAGAGCAACAGGTCTACAGAGCCACTAAACCAAGGCAAAGACAGCTGCCCAGGGAGGTCCCTGCAGGACCAGCCCCAGGAGCTCCTCTCTGCTCAACCCTGAAAGAGCAGAAAACAGCTGGCAGAGGCATGGGCAGTTGGGCACCGAGTGCTGCTGGGTCCAAACCAAAAGTATTCTGTTCCTCCTCCTGCCATAAGGGTCTTGACTGTGCCATAAGGGTCTAGTCCACATGCCCTTGCTGCCTGTAGCTGGATGGACCTTGGGGTTCATCTTGTCTGCCTGGCTCCTGCAGATCCCTATTAGCCAAGACAGCAAGGCTTTGCATTTGCAGCACTGAGATTTGCTGTCTGGTGCGTAACCACAGCTTTCCAAGACTCCTCATGCCCACATACTTGTCTCAAGGCCCTTCTCTACATTCCCTCCTCATGTCCTGCTATTTTCTCTCTATTCCTCAGACTGGTCACACAGATGGATGTTTTAGCATCCAAGTCTTTTTCCAGACAACCACAATCTCTTCTGATGTTCTCCATTTACAGTAAAGCAGTTCCCCCTTCACCTCACACCAAAGGCATCCTCCATTTCCCAATGACCTGGCTCCTCTGCCCAGCAAGCACTTAAACACGCACACAACCAGCAGGACTAAAGCAGAAGAGCACGGGCACCACATTCCATGGTCACTGGGAGAAGCTTTGCTGCTCACCCATTCCCTGCCACTACCACCCACCTCATCCAGTCCTCCCTGCAACCATGAGGTGCTTGCAGGCATTGTCACTCCATCCACCCATGAGCCTTGCACCACACATCCATCCACATCACTGCATACACGTGTAGTCTCACAGCCACATTGCCCATAACTCACCCTTTTCCCATCACCTCCGAGCCTGCTCCCTCCCACCCACCTGCTGCGAGCATTTGAAAAGAAAATGTCAGGCCAACACAGCATGATGTTCTCCTGCCCAGCAGGATGGCGTGAGCTCAAGTAGGTCACACTAGGAGCATGAAGGACAGTGTGAGCGTTCCCTCTTCACCAGACACCTTTCCTGCCAGCTTGTGAGCAGACCTCATGCTGGCCCAGCTGAGATCTGCTGCCTTGTCCTGCTAACAGACCAAGGCTGGCCCAGCACACAACAGCACAGCATCAGGGGGACCCAGTCCTGCCACAGCTCCTGCCTTCGGGTAGGGAAGATCCATGAGGTTTGAACCTGCTAGTGGAGACCACCACCAACTAACCACAAGAGGCTGATTCCAGTGAAACTGCAGGGACACATCAGCTCCTGTTCCTCCAGCAGAGATGACAAGTCTAGCTCAGAGCCTGCCTGGCAATGGAGGGCAGGAAGGTCTCATCAAGGCTGTCTGGACCAGTCCCTTCCTGGAGACAGGCCCAAGCCTGCCCTATCAGCAGGTCTTAAATCAATGTAGGGCTTTGATGGCTACTTCAGACACCTTTGTCAGGAGAGGTGTTTGGTATCCAGCCCCAAGCAAGCCTGGCAAGCTTGGGCTGTTGAGTTGCTGTGCTCTGCAACCATTGACCTGACCTGGAGTTCCTGAGGGATGCTGAGCTGGGGAAGAGGAGTCAAACCCAAGGCTGAAGCAGCTGTCGAGCACCATGATGAGAAGACAGTGGCTCTTCATCGACACAGTGCACGACAGCCAGGCTAGAGCTGCCAAGCGATGAATAGGGTCAAGTGGGGAAAAATATGAGAGTAAAGGTAGCAAGGATGAGATGATCCCATGGCAACACACTCATGTGAGCACAGCGATCCTGTGTAACACCTCCACAAGCTTTGGGATCCACCACGTGGAAGGAGCCCACAGCATGGGGCTCTCCCACCTCTCTGAACAGGGCTGGCACAGCTGCTCTCCTGCAGCAAGCTCAGACTTAATTGACACTTGTTGAATCTGTGTTTGGGCAATTATGTATTTATATTATGTCAGCAGTTGCCAAGAGCCTGGACATCTGCTCGCTCATCATGCATGAGCCAGGCAGTGCGGAGACATTTGACCCCAGAGCAGGATGCTGGGCTTTTGCAAACACAGCTGACAGGCAGAAAAGTGCCTCCCCTGGCACAAACCGCACTGTCCTCCACCAGCATCACCTTCGGGAGATGGGCAGAGACCTGCTGCCCACAGTGGCATCCCCCTGCTCCAGGGTTAATAAAGCAGCCTGAGCTTATTTTACCAAACTACACCCTGGAAACTGGGCTCAGCATCCCTGCGGCTCCAAAGGCATTGTGCCATGGTTCAAAAATGAATCATGAGAAGGGGCGGGGGGGGGGGAGGGAGGCAAATTTAAGAAGCCACCGAGTTCACAGGGAGGGGACAGGGCTGTCCCCCAAGTCAGCCTTGAGTTAGGCAGCGATGGCAACTCACTGCCTGCCCCACTCAGCTGCTAGCGTCAAAAGCAGCAGGGCACAGTGTGCCCTGAGAGACCGAACCCTCCTTCCAGCTTGCTCCCTCTGTGCTTTGGCCCCAGCCCTTTTAGCACCCGGAAAAACCAGGGAAGAGAAGCATGACCTCTGCTGCATCCCAGGAGGAGGGGGGAACGGGGCTGAGGGACCTCCTCCTCCAAGCCTGCCCGGATGCAAAAGCAGCATGTCCTCCTCCCTGCTGCCCTGCTCCCACTACGCACAGTGGCACAGGGTCATTTTGCAAGACCTGGGCAATTTGGCGCCATTTTAAACAAGGTTTCACTCCTACCCTTTCGAGTGACACCTCCCAGCTGAATAAATAATTCCAGGAATAAATTGCTGTGACCCCTCACAGCACACAGCTTGGGAAGCCAAGAAACACCTTCCACACATCATTAATATGCAATCGAAGATCTCTCAACCAGTGGGTCAGGAGAGTGGTGATTCAGCTCTTGCAAAAACACCCCGTGCTTCTCCAGATGAAAGTGCAGCCCAGACACCACCCAGCAGTGAGATGAAAGAGCCAGCACAGACTGCAACTCCCAGTCACCCCTCAACCCCTGGTTTGCTCTCCCTGCTCCCAGAGGCCCACATGAGCATGTGGGATTGGACTGGCAGCACCAGCCACAGCATGCTGTGTGCCATCGCTGAGCCCAGACGCTGCAGCGTCATCTTCTTGGCAGACCACAACCCACCTGCTTAGCACTCTGGGGATTTCTCTGCTTTCCTTGGCACCCACGGGTCCCTCCAGTCTCACCTGTTTTCCCCTCCAGAAGCCGAGTCCAATTGATACCCTCGGCCATGCCAGGGCTCTGCCTGCACCTGCCCAGCCCAGCCAGGGCAGCAGCTCTGTGGTCCTGCAGCCTCTGAAGGTGCCAAAGGACCAACGCTATTCCAGACCTCTCCGGTTTCAGCCCAACTCCCTCACATTTCAGCTCCCTCCCCCTGATGTCAGCCACTTGGTAGCACAAGCAGAAATGCCTACCTGTCACCAGCCAGCTGAAAACCATCCCCTGCTCCCAGGCAGAGCCACTGCTGCTGCTCCCCAAGAGCTGTCCCTGCTGCCCACCAGCCACACACCCCAAAGCATCTCCAAAGCAGCTCAGCAGGCAGATACAGGCAGGCGGCGATGGCCACCTCGCTGTCTCCATGGGAGGAGAGCCTGGTGGCAAGGCTGCGCTGTGCCAGCACCATCACTGGCTCTCAGGGACCGGGATGTCTCAGCAGGGAATGGCTCACCAGTCCCCTCCCAGACTGGGAACAGCCACACCACCATGCAGCACCTTCATGCCAGTACAGCCATACCGACCTGCGGGGGCTTACAGGGACCCCAAAGCTCAGCCCAGAGCACAGGCTCCCACCAGCAGCATGGCAGCTCAGCCACTCGGGAGCAAAGGGCGCAGCGAGGACAGATCCTTGCACCAGGATCCAGCGGCAAACCAAGCAGTCCCCGTGCCAGAAACCATACAGCCACCAGCAACCCCACCCTGCATCATCCTCCACTGGCTGCCCGCACCCTGCCCGCTGCTCCAGGAAAGAGCCTGATGGGTGTGGAAGTTCATTACGGCTTCTTGCAAAACCAAAGGCTGCCCAGCTTGCCCCCTCTGTCACATCAGGCAGCCCTGTAAAGCCAGGAATGTGCCTCCTCCAGGCAAATGCATACCTTTTAAAAGGCATGCTTGTGCTGGCAGCACAGTTCAGAGCACACTAGGAGCAGGAAGACAGGAGATTTATGATATGACTGTGCACCCAGGGCATTCAGCTCTTCCAGCAAAGGTCCAACAAGAAGCACTGGCTATGGGCAGGAACGTTACAGGAGAGGGCAGGGGAGGAAGCAGGTTGTTTAACATTCAGCACACAACATCCTCCAATGCAATGGCACATGGTCAACCAGCCCAGGGGGTGCACTGAAGGGTTTAAGCCACCATCCAGAGCAACCTCTCCATCCTCTTGCCCCCGAGCAGTCATCAACACAGCTCCTGCCCACGCTGCAGGATGTCATTTGATCCAAAGACTTTCCAAGTGCCTCACAAACACCCAGCCTTGGGAAGGTCATAAAAAAAAGTGACCCAAGGCCACAACTTACCCAGGCAGGTTTGCAGTCATCCTGAGAGACAGCCCTGAGTTGGGACACCTGCGCAGTGCAGCCACTGACACCTCCCCAAACCCTTCTGCACCACTCAGCCTTCTTGTACCACCCTGACCGCCCCTGTCTCGACACAGCAACCACCTAAGGAGGACTGAAGGTACCCAGGCTCCATTGGCACAACTGTTCAGAGGGGAAACATGCTCCCCCAGCGTTTCACAGCCAGCCCACCTTGCATCCACAGCCCCCAGCCCAGCCAAGGGGCTGCACGTGAGCCACAGGGTGCAGGAGCTTTGGGGTGCCCACTTTTTGCCCTGCTTCACTGCAAAATGGCAAAATCAGGCAGGAAAGCAGCAGAGGTAGAAGCCCCAAATAAAAGGGTCAAAGGAGCTTCAAGACACCTTCCTTCCCCAAGGTGAGGGTGTCGGCGATCTTTGGCAGAAGAATCCCAAATCAGGGTTCAGCAGTGCCCACAGACACTCTGGGGTGCCATTCTGCCCCAGGACAGTGTGGTGCAGCCAGCAGGGTGGCAGGACCTCCCACTGTGCTGCCTGGGGAGGATGCGGGCAATGCTGGAGCAGACAGGCAGCGGTGCAGCGGCTGGTACCCAGAAAGCTCCACCTCTGCTGGTTGCTTAGCGACCAGCATCCCACAGGAGCCACCTCGCCTGCACGTCCCTGCCAGCAGCGCCAGCTCTGCACGACGGCTCTGGCAGCAGAGGTGAGACCAGAAACCTCCACCTGGTATCTGCCAGCTTCCTCCTTCCCGCTGAAGCACTGGGGCCTGGCGGTGCCGGGGACGTGCTCCGCTGCTGTCCATCTGTCCCTGCACCCCATCGGCCCCCACATCTCAGCCCCCAGCCTTGCCTCAGACCCAAGGCCTACAGGAAAGGGAGCAACACTTTTAGATGAGACAGAACTTCCACCCCAAGTCCAGCTGCTGCCTCCAAAAGCTGATAAATGCTAGACAGGGAAAGGAAAAGGGCAAATGCAAACTACTTCATGCCCTCTGAGGCCATCTCAAGCAGCCAGCCCAGCTGACTGGGAACGAGCATCCCCCACAGCACCACACAACCTGCTTTCCCAGGGACATCGATGCATCTGAGCACCCCCCGTGCTCTGGTCAGCATCATCCTTCACAGCTCGGCTCCCTCCTAGCAAGTCCCCAAGCTGCAAAGGGCAAGTCACAAGCCTCAGCATCACTGTGGCTTCCCAACTGATAGAGACCAACGTACTTGAGAAAATCCCTCCAAACACCTCAAAATTCCTTTGCAGGGAAGAAAATGCTACAGGTTCATAGGAGAACCAGGAGCAGATCATTAAGTGAAACAGGCAGGAGCTGGAGCTCAAGGAATAGAATTGTTCTTGCAAATGTTTTTTTGGACACTGCCTGCAATTTATGCTGCTGTTCATCTTACTTCTGAGCGAAGACAGATTAGCTGGCTGGAAAGAGGAGCAGGAAATTGCTATATTAACTGTGGAAAATCAGGACTGGAAAATAGATCTTCTAGGGCTTCCTTAAACTATCCCCAGCACTGGTGTCTCTAACACAGGTCTGACCTCTCATGGGTCAGAGCTAGAGAGCAAACCAAGCTTTTCCTTCTACTTGGAACCTGAAAATCTGATTAATCATCAGTCCTGCAAGAAATCAATGGGACCACAAGCACATTGCCCTGAAGTCTCATTAAAAAAGCTGAGGGGCTTCCATGAACTTTCAACCCTGTAACAGCCTCCTTAAAACTTGGCATTGGGTGCCAGCATCGCAGGAGGCAAAGGCTCCATGCATTAAAGTAGCCCAAGATACCCACAGTTGGGACTCCAGAGGCTGCTCTCCCAGTGGTGTCCACCTTCCCTTGCACCCCCACCCAGGCCACACTGGATGGCCGGGGAGATGCTACCAGCTGGCATGGCCCGGCATCCCATGCCCAGCTCGCTCACTGGCATCATCAAAACCAAAGGTTTTTCAGGGGAGTAGAATATCTTAGGTGAGTTGGGTTTTTTTTGGTTTCTTTTAAGATAAGGGAAGGAGGTAATTTCTGCAACAAAATTACTACAACTATAGGATTTTTTTAAAACAAACAAAAAAACCCCCAAACCTCCATTCTTCTTTGAATGCAGGTTTAATAAGGCACAGAGAACAAGGCACAGAGGACTGGTCAAAGGCATCAGCAGGGCCAGGGCAGCAACCAGGAGCCACAGCAAGCCGCTCTGCTAAGGCCCATGCTATGCCCCCTCATGCACACGGGCAGCCGGCTTCTGCTAGAGACCAAGCTGCTGACACCTCTCCAAGTGCTGGCTTGATCTGGCCTGAGACTACAAACAATGCCACCACTTGGGATTTATTCCATTGGCTTTATATTATTCCCAAATACAAAGCTTAAAATTCCTCCCCGTCCCCCCCCCCCCCCCCCAACTGAAAGTTGGAGTCTGATTTACCCCTCAGGTGCAGGCAGGTCTCTGCCAGTTGCAGGCAGCAGCATCCCACTGCACGCAGGCAGCTGGGTGGGTGCAGGTCCACTCCCACTGCCCAGACTCACATCTGCCAATGCTGTGCCCGCAGACCCCATGTAGGAACCCAGCTCAGGTATGACACCAAGTTTGCCACTTAATTTTAACCCTTTTCATCCCTGGTACCACTCCTCTACTTCCACGTGACCAGGTGCCAACCCTGCCAGAGGGGTGGCAGGAATCAAGAGTCATTTAGATGATGCATAGATATAATCCTGAACAGCTGTACAAATGCATGCCAGGGTCAAAACTGGGAGAGATGCACGGAGACCCCCCAGCTCCCACTGCAGAACGGCTCCAGCCTGGTGTTCTCCCATCCAGCATCCTCCAGGCCTCACCCCAGGGGGGCGTCCCACCACACCAGCCAGCCTCCCAGGCACAAGGCAGACATCTTCTGGTAAATAAATATTGCTGGTTTTCCCTTGCTCTCCCCCAATTCTTCCATTTTACCTCTTGGACAATCCTGAGCAGTTGTTTTTCTCGGCTGTTTAATCTCTCTCCAGCTCCCAGAGGATGTACACTTTGTGCCTGCAGAAGCTCAATCTAGCTTTGATGTGTCTCATATTCTACCCCCAGGGCAGGTGACGGGTATTCAGGGAACTTGGACAATTAAACGACAACAGAAGGAAGGTGTATTGGTTTTGTGTGGCCAGGAAGGGCTGGAGAAGTTTTGGTTTTTAAAAAAAAAATTAAAAATTAAAATAAATAAAGGGGGGGAAAAAAGCAAACCTGAATGAAGTCTCTCCTCCCCACTGCACCCAAGGGCAGAGCCCCAAGGTGGGCAGAGCCCATGGTAACCACCAGTGTCTCCTGCTCTTGTGCTTGGAGACGAAGGTCCCAATCCAGGCACCCTGGGCACAAAACCCTGCTCCCAGCACAGGAGGGTGCTGCAGCCAGCCTGAATGCAGGAAACAGGGACCCCATTGCTGCAGCCGAGCTGGCCCCACCACAGCACAACCCAAGGGAGAAATTTGTGTCCAGGAGGTCCTGGACACAAGTGGCTGGCAGAGGGGGCAGCACTCCCCGGCACATGACTTGTGCCTAGCAGACCTGGACACAGTCTGGTGCGGCTCCTGCCCTCCCAGCTAAACCAGAACAGCCTCAGCCAGGACTGGGAACATAAAGCTAGTGGCAGCTCCCAGGCAGATCCAGGCTCAGCCAGATCCATCCCAGCCTGACCCCTGTGTCCCACGCAGCCCAGCCTCGCAGCAGGGCTCCTTGGCACGGAGCAGTGACACCAGAGCTGCCACGAGCATGAGGCTCCGGCACTCTCACAGCATCATGAGGGGAACAAGACAGAGATGCCTCTTATACCCGGCAGCCATCTCTGATGGGTTCACTGCTTCCCGCCGTGCCCTCCTGACAGTAGGCAGGACACCCCCAGCCAGGAGAAAGGTGCCTGGGGGGAACAGTGCGAATAGTGCAGGCAACTGCCGGAGGATGCCCAGGGCTGGGTGTGCAGGAAGAAGGCATGGTGGTCTTGCCTGGAAGAGGTGTTGGATGGCTGACGACCATGTGGGGACGCAGTCAGGGCTGTAGCCCTGGCAGAGCACCGACATGCTGCACCCATCCCCGGGCTGGCACGGCACCATCTGCCTCTGCTCACCAGTCCCTGGTCACTCCTCAGGAACCTGAAGGTGGGCCATGACAGGTGCCTTCTAGAAAAGGAGAAAAGTCTAGACGTTCCAAGAGATGGGGCTGCCTGTCTTGGTCACCAGGTGGACAAGCCGAGAAGCAGGAAGGTCACTTGCCACCCCAGACAGCCTCTCACCCCCCACCAGCATCACCCCACCAGGGCTGGCACAAGGGACCCACTTGGAGATGGCTCTGGAGCACGAGCCCCTGATCCATGCCAGAGGCACCCACATTTGTCCGGCTCTCCCCAGCCGGCCCTGGCTTCGGGGCATCCATCCAGGGTACTGGTGCAGCGCCGGCCACCAGGAGCCACTGGTCTGGGGGCTCTTGGGAGGAGGCAGCAAACACACCACTCAGCACTGCATCCCTTGCAACAGCATCGGGGACAGTAACTGGGGCTGTCACTGGTGGCAGTGAATGGGTGGGACAGCAATCCGCCCAGCATGGCTGCAGCATCCACCAACGTCTCCGTCTCCCCGGCAACCTGGGTACCAGCACCTTCTTACTTGCAGCTGAGTGGTCTCGTGCAGTAAAAGCCATGCTGAATCCATAGCAGGATTACAGCAGCCCTCTCCTTCCCTCGCTCTCCTGCCCTTTCCATCCAAAATCAATCATTAAAACATAACCTTGTGGTGAGGAACAAGAAGCATCACACCAGGGTCACGGGGAGCGGCAGCACTCCTGCTCACCCCACCAAACACCACCACCATGGGGTTTACCGGGACCCCCTGGGCTTTTGGCTGGAGGAAAGTGGGACCTGTGCGGCAGCTGCGTGCAGAGTGACGGTCGCTGTCTCAATGGTGGCTACCTCAAATGGCCTCCATTACTTGCACATGGGAGCAGGATGAGCATCCTCCAGGTGACACCAGTGGCAAGGAGACCCAACCTCACTCTCCATCCAGCACATTCAGTGGCCTCAGAGGCTCTGAAAGCTCCTCACTGCAACACAAAGCTCCCTCTGGTGCCCCGCCAGCTTCCCCATCACCCTACCAAGCATCCTGCCTTCTTTGCAGGTGGAGAAGGACACAAGCCAAGACCCGAGTTCTAGGGCAGCATATGGCTCCATGAGGAACTGGCTTTTTCCAGAGGTCCCTGAGCAATGCCACAGCAGAGAAAATACCGGCCATGCTGAGGACCCTCTCAGCAGGCTGAGATGCTGTACACAGCAGCATGACAAGGACCCAGCCCTCACAGAAGGAGCATCCCCTGGGGAGGCACCAGGGAGACAGGTGAGCACCAGTGCCCTGGACCCGCACCCTGGATAGGGCTGAGCCTGGCAAGCTGCAATGAGGGGAGCAGATCATGCCCCACAGAACCTGTTGGCCTCCCACTGAGCATCTCTCAGCACCTGCTCTTGTAGCTGATGAGGTTGGGAAGTGGCCCAAACACTGTTTAACCCCTTCAGCAATAGGGAGGAAAGCAAGAAAGGAAAATCAAAAGCCTCTGTCCCAGAATAAAGGGGACAGCAGCAAGGGCTGTAGGGGAGCCAGGCTGAAAGAGGTCCAGAGAGGTGCCACCACCAGCACCCATCTGTTGGAATATGATGCCCCGGAGCATACCGATGCCAGGGCCAGGTGGTCTCCCACATGGTCCAGCCTCTGCATCCACCCTTGGGAGTAAGCCCTGCAGATCCCCACCCCACACTGACCCTGCTCAGATGCTGCCTACAGCTCTACATCCTTTGGGTCCTGCTGTGCCAAAAAAGCTGCTGAAACACCAGTCCCAGGTAGCAAGTCCTCCTCTGCAGGGATCTGAGAACAGACAGCTCTTCCTTTTCACCCAGCCCTGCTGGGATCACCAGTTTAGCAAGGCAGGATCCCATCCCAGCCCTTCACACCCTTGGCCAAAACCAGTGGTGAGGGTGGTACATCACGAGGGGATAGAGCTCTCCGCCACGCTGAGACCTGCCAAGGACTCAGCACACGGCCATTGGAGCAGCAAAGCTGCATCTTCCAAGGAAAGTCCCATCTCCTGCCACCCAAGCAGACAGTGCCACACGTCAAAGGTGGGGAAAGATCACAGCCCCAGCACGGCTCTCAGGCAGAGAAGCCTTCAACAGCCAGGCAGAAGGGGTCAGAGATGCGTGGGCATCCCAGCTCACCCCAGCTGTAACACAGCACAAGGGAAGCCCAGCTCCTAACTGACATGATGCAAAAGAGGTTAAAAGTATCAGCCAAAGCAAGCAGGGTGTTTGGCCAGAAGCCAGCCTTTCTCAAGCTGAGTTAGAGGGACCTGGCAGCTCTCACCAGCCTTCAGGGCACGCATTGCCACATACCGCAAACCTGTTTGCTCAGCCCAGGCCAAAGCAGCTGGGGTGGCACCCAGCAAGCTTCATTGACCAAGGCATGTCTCCCAGCGAGGACAGGCCCCATATCAAGAGGAAAGTGCACCTGCAGCCCCGAGCCAGGGCAGGGGGAGCAGGCACAGCACTGCCCCAGCATCCGCTGCAGCCAGCGCTGCCACGGAGCAAACACACACCCCACAGCAGTGCCACCAGCTCCCACCGGCTGTGCCAGGGGCTGGCAGCACTGCCTGCCCAGCCATGGTCCCACAACTGCACGGGGCAAAGGGCAGGGAGGAAAGAACAGCTTCATCCTCCCAACTACTACGTAAAACAGACCGACAGCATTTCTCAGGCAAAAGGTGATCTGTGCAGCATCCTGGGCCAATTCTTATAATAAGGACGTAATCCTGCCCAGGCTGTTGGGGAGAGACCTCAGCAGCTGCTTTGCGCTCGTCTTCACTTTTGCAGCCATTAGAAACTGCCTGAGACCAGAGTTATGGGGCTAAACCATCTCAGTGACGCATCCGGACAGCACATGGGGCTCTGCCTGGGGGATGGGGCTGCCCTGCTGTGGAGCTGGCCATGTCCCGCTGGCCCCGTGTGCTTTTTTGGATGTGGAAGGGGATGCCCAAGAGACGCCACGGCCAAACGGAGCAGTCAGCCCAGGTGGGGACCAGGCTCTCCAGAGAGACACCAGGACCACCAGCACTGCAGCCTTCCCTCTCCTCCTACTCCAACCCTCATGCAGGGGTGGCACCAGCATGGAGCCCAGGGCTGTTCTGGTGCAGCAGAGGGAGTGAGACTGAACCAAAGGCTGTTATGGTTACAACCAGTGCTCTTTGAACCCAGTTCACCCAGCTGCAGATATGCCCTGTGGCCGGCCACTGCAGAGCACCAGCAAGGCACCTCAGATACACACCAGAAGCAGGTAGGGGCTGTTGCAAACCGTGTGCACCACCTATCACCAGGGATCACTCTTCCTCCGCCAGCAACAGCAGAGAACAGCTCCCGTCCCCACTCCAGGTCACTCGCTGCCTCTGCAGCAATCACTGCTTGCTGACAAAAGCAAGCAGAGTAAGGTAGAGACTGTGGGTTCAGCTGTCTTGTGCTGGGATGTAGCAGCCAGGCAAGATAATCTGCTTTAGTGTAAGAAGAACACAGGACCAGACACCCTGGAAACCAGAAGGCCAGCCTGTAAGCAGTGTGCTGGAAGAGGAGAGGAGCTCCAGTAGGTGAAGAGCACCTAGAGCAAGGGGCTTGGCCCTGCCTTTCCCCCATCTTCTCTTTCTTTCCAAAGGAAGGCCCAAGCTCTCTGCCTACAGTCATCGTCTTCTGATCTGCAGCCCCAGAAGAGCCCTGTTTGGGTCTAAAGCAGTGGCTACAGAGTGCCATTTTCCCCAAGGTAATGGTCACATCTTGTGCACCCCTTCTGAGGAGGATGGAGTAGCTCAGTTGGAAGGGACCTACAATGAGCATCTAGTCCAACTGATGGATGACCATCTCCTCTGAGCAAGCTCCCAAGGAGCCAGTCCTTTCCGTTCACCTACCAAATCCCAGCAGCAAGCCCTTCATGACATCCAGGAGTTAGGACACTACATCAGCTGTGAGGGAGCTGTAGAAAAACAGAGAAATGAGCAGCTCATCATCAGCACAATCACTGTGCCATGACTGGAGTGTCACCAACCCTTCCAGAAGCACACCGCCCTCAGCACAAAGCAGCAACTAGCCCAGGCCATGCTGGCAAGGCTTCGCTTGCCCAGACTTGCCAGGGAGCTGGGACCTGTGGGCAACCAGCACACGGCTGGGCGAGTCTGCTCAGAGCACACAGCCATGAAGCAGTTCTGCTGTGCAAGTGCTTCCCCAAGTCCCTGGTGCTGGTTCATGAGACGCAACTGAAAGAGGGAAACATGAAACCAGACACCCAGACCTGGGCCACCAACCCCCATCTGCACCCGGGACACAGAGGCCACTAGCAAAAGCAAGGGGTTGGCTGGGACAAGAGGTCATCACAGAGTGGTGTGTGTCCTCCAACTCCCTGTGACACCCCAGGTGTGGGGAACCCCAACAGGGACTTACTCACACCCCCATGTAGGGGCAGAGCTTGCCAGGTATCGCCAGCAGCCGAATGCTCCCACGTCAGTGGTGACTGGTGCTCAACCTCCCAAGCAGCCTTCCCTGCACAGAGCCCCAGAGCAGAAGCACACAGGCACCCCACACCATGCTGGAGAGAAACTGAGGCACGTAGTGATGCAGGATCACATGCAATCCACCACTGAAGTTGGGCCTGCACCTCTGCCCCCACCAATTCCAAAACTGGTCTTGCAGCACCCCAACTCCAGCATACAGAGACAGGACAAGAAACCCTGTCATTCTCCTTGCTTTCCCTACAGACACATGCCCGCGGACATGGGCAGAGCTGGCATCCTGCCAGACCCGCAAAGAGCCCTCCTGGAGGGATGGTCTTGTAGCACCACTAGTGAGAAACCGCTCATAAAAAGTAACACGCTGCCCCGTTCCAAGCCAGAGACACCTCTAGCCCCAAGGAACACATTGCAGCAGCTCATCACAGCCCTCAGCAAGGATGCAGATACCCTGCCCGCATCGAGGGCAATGCCTGCCTCTGCTCCCTTCACCTTGTGTGGACAAGAGCCAAACCCGGGTGAGCAGTGGGGTTCCACAGATGCAGTGAGCCTCACAGTACATGCTGCCGCAGGCTCCTGTCACCCAAGAAAGACCCAGGACAGCAGGGTGCAGCCATAGAGCTCCTCATCCCCAGTTTTCAGATGATGACACCTTGCTGCCGTTTTGGGCCCAGAGCGAGGGTAGCACTGCTGTGTTGCCCTCTGCCCAGGCTCACCTTGCAGGTCAGGGAGTGAAAGCAGAAGCAAGACCTTATCCTCCCAGCTATCACCAGCTGCACACCATCTGCAAGACGCACAGAAGCAGCTCATATCTGGTTTCATAGGGATAGCACTGTGCAAACCCGCTGTGCAATGGGGCCCTGGAGCAGAGCAGCCCACTCAGCTGGATGGACACCAGGGGTCCCTGAGTAGGCCTGGACCACAAGCCCTTGGCTGTTTCAGGCATCCCAGCAATTTAATTCTGCAGCTCAGACCTATCGCTGCCCTCTCCCATCCTTCACGCCCAGCTGCCCAGCGGTGCCAGCCTCACCTGGACATGTCTCAGGCCAGCCATGCCCAGCCCCCGTGAGCCCAGGGACCTACGGCTCCGATCCACACCCAAAAAAACCACAATGGCTGGTTTGCTAACATGCCACCTTCCTTGAATCGTCCGCACAAAAGAGAGCATGGAAACTCAGCATTAAGTGTGACATCCCAAAGTCGCTCTGTCAGCGGGCAAAGACTCGGGCAGCCGGTAGGAGCCTTTCTGTTGGCAAAGAAGCTGTTGCCCAACCCCTAACTAAACCAGGAAAAAATCCCAACACAAAGAAAGCCAGAACAAGACCAAGCCCAGCAGTTTTGTGCTTTGGTGGTAGCAGGCCAGATTTCCAGTCCTGTCGGGGGTTTCTGGCAGACAAGCCTCCCTGCAGCACTGGCTCCACGCTGAGCAACCCCTTCTATGCTGCAAAACCCACTCAGCCTTACGTGGGATCTGGAAAGGAGAATAAAACCTTTCAGGATAAACTCACACTGCTTCCAGGGGCTGCTCTCAGCACTCTGCTTGGGCACAATTCAGAACCTGCAAAGAAGAAATAGGGGGGAGAGGGGGGAGAGGGGAGAGAGGGGGGAGAGGGGGGAGAGGGGGGAGAGGGGGGAGAGGGGGGAGAGGGGGGAGAGGGGGGAGAGGGGAGAGAGGGGAGAGAGGGGAGAGAGGGGAGAGAGGGGAGAGAGGGGAGAGAGGGGAGAGAGGGGAGAGAGGGGAGAGACCCTTCCTAGAGATGATGGCAAGTACATGGAAGAACGTTAGCCAGGCACTTCATCACAAGATGGTGTCCGCACAGCCCGAGCACTGTGTTTAGACTCCATACAGATCTGCTTGCTGGAGAATGTAAGCTCCAGATTACGTTAGATGCCGCTTTACTCCCAAAAAGACTGATGTGAAAACAGCACCTTCTCATGCAGTCAGCCTGCCCGCTGCGTGCATCGCAAGCCAGCTCTGCTCATTTGAGTGATAAAAGCAAATATTTACTACAGGCAGTGCTGCAGAACAAACACACCTCCGAGAAATGAAACAGATACTTTCCTGGCTCACACCGCCAGGCACTACCCAAGTTCTCCTTTCAGGGCCATCTGTGCCACCCCATTGTCACTTGCCCCTCTGGCTCACCGGCGTGGCCCCTGCGGTAATGCCAAGGGCAACATCTGGTCGGCAGGACGGTTACCCCAGGTAACGATGCAGGTCAGTGATGCAGGACCCACGGGAGGCAGCCCCACTCACTCGTCCATGGAGTGACCAGCAGCTCTGGCACACCAGGACTGAAATCAGCAGTTTTAGTAGGAACAGCCCCAATCCTGCAACAGCATTTTTAGGGCCGCTTTTTAGATGACAACTGCATCTAATGGGGGAGGAAAAACAGCCCAGCAGGCACTACAGTTATGTGAAGGAGGAAGCACAGTCGCACAGCACAGCAAGGACACCTTGTTTTTCCAAGGGTTAATTTTCAAACATACCTTCAATAGGCAAGGACCATCCTCCCTTAAGCACAGAAGCAAAGCAGGCAGGATGACCCGCCTATGCAAAGCACCCACCTCGCCCATGGATTCAGCAAAAACCTTTCACTCTCCACAAGCAAACATCAGCTGTGCATAGCCTGACACGGCTTGTGCTGAGTGACACTGATCCACAGCAGCTTCCCCAAGAGCTCACTTGAGGCATAAAAGCTGCTCCACTTTCCATTTGGACAGCGTCCCCAAGCAGCATGGTGACATGCAGCAATTGAGCCATGGCTGGGCAGTTACCATGTGGGGCTCTGGCCGTTCCATCCAGGACCCACTGCTGTCCGCCAGGCAGAAAACCTGATGCAATAAGGCCAGGCGCTTCAGCACCTCCAAGGAAACAAAGTCACCATTGAGCAGGGAGAAATTGCACCCCCAAATGATTTGCATGAGAGATGCAGGAAGAGGGGGGAGTTACAGCCACCACCGAGTGCAAGGTCCTGTCCCAGCTCTCTGCCGCTCTCACACAAGGGGAAGCGCAAGCAGGATGTCATTGGGTGGTAGGCACACTCTCGTACACCCCTGCTCACCAGGGACAGATTCCTTTGCAGCCAGCATGTAGACTGTTTTTACTCGCTCAGCTGTCTCACTACATGGGGAGCAGGGCTGGGATGCAACGGGGAGCACCCCTGTGCCCAGCCAGCCGACACCAGCGCTGGCTGCACCCGCAGCCCCAGGTCCCACACACACATGCACTGTAGGGCCAGTGTCACAGGGCCTGAACACCTCCACACCACTGCCCAGCACAGGAGCTGAATGCATGCCCCGGTGCACGGCTCGCTGCTCTGCCAGACCTGGAAATGGCATTTTCCTGACCTACTCACGATTACACACAGAGCCTGTGCTGCCCACAGACCAAGCGATGCCACTGGCATGTGGAGGCTCCTGTCCCATTGCCATTACCTATGTGCCCACACCCCTTGATCCCAGAGCTCATGACAGACCTCTCTCTCCTTCACCTGCCTCCTTGTGCGGATGCCACTGCCCAGAGGCTAACAAGCCAAAGGAGAGACAGCTCCATCAGGAGAAGAGCTCTGCCCTCTCCCAGCGGCAGACCACATGAGTGCCCCAATAGGCCAAGCTGATTCGGGGAACGGACTCCAATACCAGCAGCTCGTGCTCCCACTCGCAGTCACGCAAAGCTGCAGGGATCTGTGGGGCTCTCTCCCCTCTTTGGCACAGCCTCCGTGGCCCTGCTGCCATTCTGCCAAGCCTAGTGATTTTTGTGGGGGCCCCATGCAGCTCCCAGGTTCGTACGCCCAGCTTCTCCCATCCCAGCTCAAAGGCGAGTCAAGAGATACGCAGCAGAGACGGGCAGGCAGACACATGGGCAGGCACAAGAGCAGCCAGCTTTCGATACAACCAGAAGAAGGGGTATTGCACCAGCAGCCCTGACACCCGGGGCTCGCCAGGGCTGCACTGGCTTCCTCCTGTGAGAGAGGATGGAGGATACAGTCACCAAAGGCAGGACAGTGGCACTCAATGCTCCCCAACCCTCCTGTGTTAACGCTGCCAAACAAAGCCCCTGTACTCTCCATCAGACACCAACTGTCCCTCCTTCCACTGTGTGAAGCAGCATTCACCAGGGCTGGCTGCACCACAGCAGGTTCTGAGCTACTACATCAATTAATATCATATTAATGAAGTGTTCTGAGAATACAGGCAGTGGGAGCAAGACCCTCCCCCAACCCTGCTCACTTCTGCCTGCAAACAAACAGCTCCCCATAACACTCCTGCTAGCAAAAATCCATGCTTGATTGCATCGCAATCTCCTACCACGCAGCTCTCCCCGGTGCCAGGCCAGTGCATACACCATCTCAGCCACAGACAGTGCCCCAGGCTCAAAAAACACCCCACAGTGACCCACATTGTCACAACATCGTCATTGCAGTCATCCAGCCTGACCCTGACTGGGTGAGTGCTGGCTGTGGAAGCAGGAGCTGGGACACCAACGGCAGCCAGACGAAGGCTATGGTCTGTGCAAGGGGCAGATCCCAGCCAGCACCGCTGGCAGGCTCAACTGCTGGCTGGTGTTAGGAGGGAGCCATACCTTGAGCCCAGCTCACTCCAATCTAGGCCAGCGCATTGCAAAAAAGCTGATGGGTCCAACGAAGGGCAAGGAAGGGGACAAGGATTCATACTGTCTCCTTCACGTGTCCACCACAGCATGAACATAAACAGGGCAGGGCAGCGTGGCAGCCGCAGGGCAGCTTAGCCGAGGGCAAAGCATGACGGGAGAGAGGTCCAGCTGTACACAGCTCCACCTTGGCTCCACCTTGCACTGGGACCATATCAGCTCTGGCGAGCTGAGAAGGAACAGCTCAGCCAGTGCTCAGCAGGAGATGACCATGGACCACAACACCATGAGCCTTCCAGGTTGCCCTGCCTATACACACCGGGCTGCTGCAGCCAGCAGCACCGTGCCGGGGTGGGACTGAACTCCAAAGCTCTTGCAACAGCACAGAAGTGGCCAGGTGAGCTTACAGCGACAGTGAAGTTGCCACCAAAACACAGCATGGGCAGCTGCGTTTTCTCTATGTCCTGTAGTACTTCCAACGGTCACCCTAACATCAGCTGCATTCCTTACAAATGCATCACACACCAGACCAAGGTGACCTGCAGGTATTTACTCATGCCATACTACCAGAAAGCATTTTTTGGTTCCCTGAAGAAGAGCCCCAGTGAATTTGCAGGGGTAATGGCCCCTGCGTCATGTAGGCATGCATATACCAGAGCCAGATCAGACTTCAAAGGACATTTCCCTTGTTCTGGCCAGTTCACTCTGCAGGACCTTCATCTGTCAGGACTTGCAGTCTATCTCCTAAAAGGCAACACTGCTGAGAATTCAGGCTGGAACTTTCCCACCCCAAAGTTCACCACCAATGCTGGGTTTACATCCTTGTCAAAAATTGCACCTTCCCATAGCAAGCAGCAGACCCAGCCTTATGACCACACCTTAGGCCTTAACACAGCACCGCCCTCCCACTTTGAGACCTTGGTTCCCTGAAGATGATGTCACGTCAACCCCTCACCAGAACTGAGACGATGTCTTATTAACCCATGGCCAAAACTGAGTTAATCACATTAACCCATCAAAAAATTGGGGCCGTACCCCATCAACCCACCACCAAAACTGAGACGATACCAAGAGGTAAGGAGTCACCTTGCTGCAGCAGTAACGCAACAGCTGTCCTGTACCACCGCGTCAGGACCCCTTGAATTTCACCATGGCTCCTGGACCCAGTGCATGCATGGTTCCTGAAAGTGTTCATTTTCTGCAAAGCTAATATAGCAGGTTATTCTCCTTTATCTTAATCATTCAAGATTTTCTGCATGGCAACAGTTCCTGACAAGAAGGTTTTAGGGAGGGCTAGAAGCAGGAGAACAACTTGGGGAATGCTTGTGTTGTATATCCTGAAGGTCAAAGTTATTTTTCATATGTTTTCCAATACAGTATTCGGTTTCCAGTGACGTGCCACATCCCTCTCCTCATTGGCAAAGCAGAGACCCAAAGTTTTGTCAGGTGCCACGCCATGCCATGTTCAGCAGGAGCTCCTGCCAGCAGAAACACTGCCAGATCAATAGTGCACCTAATTAGAACACTTAATTGCTTCTCTCATACACAGGGGTAACTGCTTCCCCAATAGAATCATTAAGGAGAAAAATCCACCGGACCCCTCCCAGGACTGCAGCCTTCACGTGTGGCCACTTGGGTGGCAGTCCTGGGTGGATGAGCAGGAGGAGGATGCAAAGGGCTGGTCCATCCCCAGTTCTGCCCCACAGCCTGCCAGGGTCCACACCTGCCTGCACCTGGCCCAGCCAGGATGGCTTTCTGCTGGCACTCACCCCAGCGAGTACGATTAGCTGATTACAAAGGGGAATGTGTCATTTAAAACGCACAATCAGATTTCTCGGCCCTTCTGCCCATAACAAAATGTCTCGTGAAATGGCTCATTCTGTTCTCCCATAGAAACGTGTTTCCCTTCAAAAGCCTGATACGGGGGGGGGGGGGGGGGGGGGGGAAAGAAGAAAAGCCAAAGCTAAAAATATCTTCTGAAAGATACCACGACAGCAACAGATTCACAGGAAAATGAGGTGGGAAGGGGGCTGTGAATGTGTTAAGATCCTGTTTAATCTCTCCCCAGCCACCTAAAAAAATCCACCGAAGGCAGAAACGATACCTCAACATTTCCTTTGTGCGAGAGATGACTCCACCCTGTGTCTTCCTCTCCATCTGATACTCGGGGAAGGATACCAGCACACATCCCCACTCTGCTGCCAGGCAGCAAGCAGGGCCCCGGCAGTGGGTTAGTAGGAGCAGAGGGAGGAAGGAGCCTGTGGGTGGAACCTGGCAGCAAGGCTGGGCTGTGAATCCTCATTCAGCATCGCCTCAAACGCAGGATGCATTTTACACTAGTGCAGCACCTGGTCCTGGTTTCCACCTCATCACCAATACCTTGCAAAGGAGCATCAGCTTTTGGGACCGAGAAGGGGTCAGGGACAGCAAAGCCCAGTGAGATGGCAGCAGGGTCCAGTTATACCTGGCATGGCAGAGGGCTGGTTTCTGAAAGGGGGATGGAGCAGATATTAAACTGCTACCACATTTCATCTCCACAAAGAGGCCAAGTGCCCCAGCAAAACTGCTGACCTGCTGGCAACTGCAGATCTGCAGCTTCAGCCTCATTTGTCTCGTGTTTTGAGCACAATAGGGTCAGCCCAGTCTCCTCTGCGCTGTGATCCCTCCGGACCCAGGATGCTCCTGCTTACCAAGACCCAGCTGCTCCCAGACACAGCAGCTCCTGCATGGGGCAAACCCAGCCTAGGGCAGTGCTAAGCCCCCCCACGGGAGCTAGTATTGCCCTCCGGAAGGCAAAAAGACAGACCATCAGCAGAAGATGGTAAGAAATTCCTCTTCCAGAGCATTATCATCCAGACTTGAAGGCTCTGTCTGCTGCTCCCACACTCCCAGACAGCAAACCTGGGAGTGTGCATGAGCATGCACATGGGCATGCACACACTACAGGCAGCACACTGCCTAATTCTCAGCTTCAGTTCAGAGCACCCTCAGCTGTGTACTGGGACAAGCAGACATGACGTATTCATACCAAATCACCCACCTAAGGCTCTGGGATGAGTGCCCCTTTCCACACAGTCCCACAGTTCCCTGTCTGGCACAAGGAGAGCAAACCTTGGCTCCTGTCCCAGTTGTACAAAAGCTCAGCCCAACAGCTCTTGGTACAGATGCCTCCATGCACCCCCAGACAGTTCACCTCTGTGGAGAAAGTCAGGGCAGAGGAAGCAACTATCATCCAAGACAAGGGACATCCATGGAGCCTGGGCTCAACATCTTGCTCTGCACCAGGGGCACGCTGTGGAGACAGGCAAGCTGCTGCAGAAAGCAGCCACTACTTCCACAGTGGAAGACAGTGGTTGCCCAGATCTCCTCCTCTTCCCTTTAAGGCAAACCTAGGTCCTGGACAACCCACAAGCTTCCACCCAAGGGCTGGGAGGAGAGAAAAAGATGGATCTGCAGCCACAAGGAAACACTGCAACGTCCCCATCAAAGACGATCTCCTCCCATCATGCTTCCCATCTCCTGTAATCCAGACATGGTGATTTGCGTGAGAAAGACTGGTCTACTTGGCAAGCTGCCTCCCTGGCAGTAGTGATGCTCAACTTTATAGACCCAAACGGCACAGGGCAGGTGCTGGAAAGGAGCTCCCAAAGGAGACTGTCCTCCAGCTCCCACAAATACATACAACTCCTTCCAGGCTCAAGTGACAGCACGAGCCAACAGTGAGCATGAGTCCAGGCTCAAACCCCAACGTCCCCATGCAGAAGGAGACAGCCAGGGGACAGCCAGGAGACAGTCAACCCCTCCAGTCAGCACCATGGAACCTCACAGGTCTCCCTGGTGCAATCGCCCCAGCTGTGACAAATCCAAACCTGCTGACTCAGAGCCACCCGACTGCTCTAATGAGAACAATAAGCCACACAGCCATCACTGTCACAGCCTCAGCACAAGCACATTTTTAGATGCCATATGAGAGTAATTTATTTGTAGCTGCACAAGTCTTCCTGCACAGGAGCTTCCAGCAATCTGGGACTCAGGAACCTCCACCGTTTCACGTTTCTTCTTTTGCATCTATGCTTAAAACAGAGCTTCAGACTCGGCTCAGACCTCCAAGTGACAGGCACTGCATGAAAGTCTACTATATAGCTAAACACAGGCCTTACAGACGCCCACGCTGATCTGCCGCATAGCTTAAGCCCATACTCAGCCCATTTCCTTGCATACGCTTGCTTCCCCATCGGTATCCCAGCTGTCACTCAGGCGCCGTAGCACTGTGCCCAAGGCAGCAGAGAAATATCCCCTGTCCATAGCCAAAAAAAATTAAGGCAAAGGACACCCAAGTGATGTCTGCAAGACTGGGCAGGAAACTTGAAGCAAGCCTGGGAACAGCCAAGCCCACTCCCTGCCCTTTAACCGACAGGTCATTCTCTGTGACTTCCTAATTTAGAAATCCTAATTAGCTATGGGAAAGATTTCTTCTTTTAGGCACAAAATTAATCAGGCACCTGACTGGTCTGTCTGTCTCTGAAAAACTCCTCTAGTAATGCAGAAGTCAGCAGGAACACTAGAGCAAGGAGGAACCCAGGCAACAGAGCGATGCTGGAGTTATACATGGGACGAGGGCTCAGCACTGCCAGCAGAAAGCGGAAAGGTTATTCTGCAAGTCAATGAGAGCTCCAGCTCCTCACCAGGACCAAGGTCATCACCCAGAGCTTAACAGGGAGCTCAACTGCCTGGGGGAAGAAAATTGATTTTTAAGATTTTCCCCATTCTACAGTGCAGTGACTTCTTCAGCTGACCCAGCCACCCCTCCTGGCCACCCATAAACCACACGCCAGAAGACACTTAGCCTGGAATATTGTTGTGGTGGTCCATGGCAGCAGCCCAAGAAAGGGGGCCCAGCAAGCTTCCATGCCTGCACTGGCCAGGAAGGGTACCAAAGACTTCACCCTCCACATGCCAGGAACACAGGATCTCTTCTATGCTTACGCTTTTTGACCACTAATACAATACTAGACTTCAAAAACCTTTTTTAGAAGCTTCCTCCAAAACAAAACATCTCCCCTGAGCATTTTAGAAAATGCTGATTTCTCAAAAATTGGTAAAAATAAAAATACTGGACAGTTCTAGCTACAACATCAACAAGTAACCAAAACAGCAGGGGAAGAACACATCACCTGCAGCTGAAGCCAGCCTACTGTCAGCACAAACACACAGGCTCTGCAGCTAACCCAGAGCTGCATCATTGCCCTCCCAGACACCCTGTACCCCTGCAGCCTAACCCAGGGCTCTGCTATTTACAGTGATGTCTGGTTTAATGACTGCATTACCATCTGAAGTTGCGGCTAAAGCAATCAACAGAGCACAAGGATGGCGCAAAGAGGAAAGGAGACACCAATACTCTGTTCCTAGCTGGGGCTGCAGGTGGGGAGGAGGCTCGCACCCCCCCCAAGGGACAGGTACATCACAGTCCTTTGACACCAAACATGGAGGTTACCCCTGCATAAGGAAGGAATGCTCTGGGAGAAAGAGGGTGGTTGCGGACCTGCCATATGCTACAACAGCCGGGGTCTGCCACAGCTTCCAGAACATGCCCTGCCTTTCTGCACACAGCAGAGACCAGGGTCCTCATTGAGAGCACAGCTCTGAGCACCCTGAGGGGACCCCAGCTCTGAGCACCCTGGGAAGGCGTCCACAGACAGGCTCCATGCCTACCAAACCAGACTCTAAAAAAAATATAATTAAAGAGGAATTCCCTTCTTGCAAAGATCATTGCCCAAACCCAGCCTCCCCTCAGCTCCAAACTTGCTTGATGGCAACAAGGGCATGCAACTGAGGGCCACCAGAACAGCTCTCCAGCCTGCACAGCCATGGTCAAAGGGATCTGACACATGCAGAGTCCTCCAGCGGGCCGCAAAGGACACAGATATCTGCAAGGCAGCCCCAAGAAACAGACCTTGGTACCAACGTGCCTCCCACATCTTGAGTTGTTTGGAAGCAAAAATCAGTTAGGACAAGTCTAGCATGAGAAAGCTGGAGGCAAAGCGGCAGTTAAGTGCAGGAAGGAGACTGATGCATGGGCTGGTCTCTCTGGGGATGCTGGAGAAGCCACACCTCATCCACAGCAGCGGACAGGGGGCTGATCAGGAGTCACCTCACACCATCTACAGCTGAATCAAACAGCTTTTCCATCGCCTGCTCCTGCAACACATTGTGAATACTCAACCACGCATACCCAGACCATTGTTTGTCCACAGAAGGGTCCCCACCATAACACGCTGAAGGCTGGGCATGCCAGAGGGAAACAATACCACCGCAGAAACAGCAAGAGAAATAGTGTTTTATACGGAAACCACTGATAGAGAAAAGGGCCACGCAGGTCCTCTAGTACAGTCTCCCGGGTAACCAGCCTATGGAGAAAATGCTGAGCTCAAGGATACCTCCAGAGCCCACCTCCTGCCATATGACGATACTCCAAAAATAACCACAGAAATATGCGAGGACCCATTCCAAGTTGTTCCTGGCTCTCTCCACATTCTCCCTCTAATGTAAATCGTCTTCCTGAAATCACAGCCCGGCAGTTAAACGCTATTACGGCAACCCCGCAGCTCGGGGCTACGGATCCCCGGGGCTGGCTCATCCCGGCGCAAGGACCCGACCCGCGCTGCTGTTTCCCCGCACTCCGCTTTGCTCCTTCGCGGGTGGGAAGCGCGGGTTCCGTGTGTCCCCCACTTCCCCGTGCCCTGCTGGACCCCCGTGGGGAGCCGCGCCCCGACATCAGCATCCCGCCCCGCACGGCGGGCAGGGAGGACACGATGCGGGAGGCAGGTCACGATGTGGGATGCGCTGCCCGCACGCCCTCCCCCCCTCATTCCTTCCTCCCTCCCTCCCTCCCACCGTTGCCGAGAAGGGCAGGCCCGGCTTGGAAAAGCTTTCCTGCCCGCAGCCCTGCCTGCCTCTCCCTTACAGGCAGCGCACCTGGGGCTGCCGCCGCTGCTCGACGCCCCCCCGCCGCCCCCCAGAAAATCCCGCGGCTCGCCCGGGCTCTCACCTCGGCTCAGCCCGCTCCGCCGCCGCCGCCTCCCGGGCGCGGCCCCACGCCGCAGCGGCAGCTGCCCGCCCTGCCTGCCTGCCTGCTGCCTGCCTGCCCGCCGTGCGGCGGGAGCGCGGGGCGGGGCGGGGCGCGGCCCTGCGGAGGGGGGGAGCGGCCGCTCCCCCCCCTCCGCAGCGCCGCGCCGCCCCGCCCCGCGCTGCGTGGGAACCGCCCACGGCTCCTTCCATGCGTGACACACGCCCCCGAGACCCCCCCATCCCTGCAGAGCCTCCTCCTGCCGCTTCCCCGTCGAGAATGGCAGCCCCGGACTGAGGTTTGCTCCCTCAAGGAAGGAGCTTTTCTTCCGTGGGACATGTCAGCAGGGTTTTCAGCTCCTAAGTGGTGGCTGACCCTTCCTGGAGCGGCCGGGGCTGCCCACCCACTGCCCACGGCCCCAGAGAAGCGCAGGCGGTGTTTGGGTGGGACACCCCTAAGCCGGTCCCAGGAGGTCTCCACATCATCAAGAGATCTGACTTGGGTACTTTGGGTGTGTCAGGCAGCCCCCTCCAGGAGATGCAGATGAAAAGGGGAGCAGTTGCTCCACCACACGCGCATGCACCCACAGCATGGATGCACTGGGTGCAGGGATGCACTGGATGCACAGTATGGATACTCTGGGTGCAGGGATGCACAGCATGCATGGATGCACAGCATGGATGCACTGGGTGCAGTGATGCCCTGGATGAAAAGCATGGATGCCCTGGGTGCATGGATGCACTGGACGCACAGCATGGATGCACCGGGTGCAGGGATGCACAGCATGCATGGATGCACAGCATGGATGCACTGGGTGCAGTGATGCCCTGGATGAAAAGCATGGATTCCCTGGGTGCATGGATGCACTGGACGCACAGCATGGATGCACTGGGTGCACAGCATGGCTGCAATGGCCACTATGGCAATAGGTGAAACCTTTAGGGAAGTCAGACTGGTGCTCATAAACAGGAGGAATGAGACTAGAGGTGCGCTGCACACAGCATCTTTGCCTCGCAGATGCTGAGGAGCAAAGGACAAAGGGGTTGTGTCATGCACAGGTTCACACCGGGTCTTATTTCCTTGTTCCCAGCGCCTGTGGCTAGTCCTGACTTGGTACCCAATGCCCACTAACACTTGCTGCATCATGTAGTGCTCCAAGCAGCATGTTGTGCCCCTGGACTTCCCTGCGGGGCCTTTGCTTTGCTCTTTTTATCTCGCAGCACATCTGCTATCAGTTACTGTGTTGGTGCTCTGAAGTTAGAAGGGTGCAGCTCTGTGCGGGATCCCAGCAAAGGCAGGACTCCAGCAGCAAGGGGAGGCTTGGGGACTCTTCCCAGCAGGGAAGGTCTGTCCTGGCTGCCTCTTCTTGTCCTCTGCAAGCCAGGGCTGGCCCGGGGCAGCTCGTCACGGTGTGTCAGCACACCGTCGGCTGTCTGGCAGCAGTGGGTGCCAGGGCTCTGTGCCGGCCGCCTCTGGGTGCTGCTCCTCAGCTTCCTCCCCACCAGCCTTTGGGAAACATGCCCTTCACACTCACACGGGGAGCCTGACCCCTACACTACCATGACAGGGACAAGGTGCTGGAACGAGGTGGGCGGGTTTTTTACTTCTTTATAAAGTGCCTCCTTTATTAGCCACACTGAGGCTTTTTTCCTGACAAACCACATACCAGCAGAGAGTACCAGGAACAAAATGAGGCTGCATGGTCCACTGGTTCGAGCCAAGGCAGATGCCAGCAGGATTGTGGGCTCTAATCCCCTGCTGAGCTGTTGACTCACTGTAAAAACTCAGGCAGGTCCTGCCTCTTTGTGCCTCGGAGAAGCCCAGCTGGAAAGTTGGGTAAATAGCAGGAACCTCTTGGAAAAAAAAACCAAAACCACAGCATAGGAGCCAAGCTTGGAAGAGGGCATTCACTTACAAATAAAAGACATTTCAACTAGGCTGCTGAGATTCCCCATCCAGGCATGGTTTTCACCTCCAGTCCTCCACCACTGTGCATCATTAAGGGGCGATGACAAGTAGGTGCTTTACCTCGCTGCTGGGGTGGCTGCGCTGCAAGTTATATCATTTGCGTGTCATGCTGCGCTGAATTTGTAGGGAATTTGTACAGGAGAAAAGTTGCACCATATTGCTGCAAAAAATAATTGCAATTGTAGCTCTGTGCGGTGTCTTGAGGACTGTTACTCTCTGGTTTCATCTTTTGGGTCATTCAAGGGAAAAATAGTGATTTCTGCTCAACAGGTTGGGTTCTGTTATACTCTAAAAGAAAATATAGGAAATTTAAATGTTAAATTCACTTTTAAGTGAATTTGGGTCACGTAAGTCAGTGGGTGACCACATTGGCAGAGTTATGAGCACAGATATCCTTGGTATGGTTCCCCAGTACCCACCGCAGGGAGCATTCCCCTTGCAAAGCCAAGGAGCCAGAAGAAGAACGTGTAGGACAAATTCCTCCAGTGAATCCTTCACTCCCCTTCTTGCACCCGTGCAAACAGCCCGGCCTGAACAGTCTTCCAGTTACCACCAAGCTAAAACCTGCAACTCTTCAACAGTCCTGAAGACATAGAAATGCCATCTATGCACGTACCTGGCCATATAGCTCTTTGCCTGCTGAAATGAGGAAACAAGTTTAATCTGTGAAATAATCACCTGTGAGCTATTATTGATCACCCCACCATGTGCTGGACCTTCTTCTGGTTATTCAATAACAGACAAATGAGCTTTCCTGCATCCCTGGCAGATTGCTGCTGCAGTGATGGGAATGATGGAGATACTTGCTCTGGCCACACATTGCAGATGGGGTGGCGGGGAGGGGACAGTAAGACTTTTTTTCCCCCAGAAAACACTGAGGAAGTATAAACTTTAGAAGGTTTTCAGGAGCTTAACTGAAAATTTAAAAGATTTAAAGAAATTTAAAGGAGCTGACATTTGTTCAGTTATTTTTTTCAGATAAATCAAATGCATTGTCAGAAAAGTTAGTTGTTTTAAACACCAAAACCAGCCATTAGGCAGCTAGGTGGAACTGCCTCTTTGCCTGCCCATTGGACACTGGAGACCTTTGCTCCCCAGCGGTGCACAAGGGAAACCTTTGAGCCTCCTGCAACGGCAATGTGAATGGAGAAGCCTGCAAGCCCTGCTTGCTGCTGGCCACCAACTCCATGGGAAACCCTCTCCTGGGAGTCAGGTCATTTTTACAACCCAAGTGAGGATCTCCTGGCCAGATTCCCATTGTCTGGAAGAATCAAATTGAAACAACAACATAAGAAAACACAGATGCCCATACAAATAAATGAGGACTGGCATAAATTGCAAGGGCTTGCAGATGTTTCATGGTTCAATGTTAGGAGAGGTTTGGTCACCAGGCTCTTGCCAGATCTCCTTGAGAGCCTCCAAGCTCTTTTATTCCAGCAAACGATTTCATTCTGCAGCAACTCCGGCCTGGCTTTATGGGAGAGAAAGCAGAGGATCAGTGCAGCCTCCAGGAGTGACGCTTCAGTGTATTTCTACATGGGAACCTGCTCTTCCTTGGAGAAGAGAGAGGGGTGCAGCTAGGGGTCCAGCTTCAGAGGTGCAGCTATGAAGAGGAAACCTCCTCCAAGGAAGAGCACCTTGGAGCTCTTGGAGCTCCACCTTCCAAGCACAGAGCAAACTGTTAATTAGCCTTTGCACACCATCAGTTATTAATAATCATTGCAAAGTATTCTTCATCAGACTTACAAACACAAGGATGCAGCAAATGTTGAGGCGTGGTTGTGTTCTTCCTCACTTCCGACACAAGGGGCACATGCACATGTGTACATACACACACACAGACATGCATGCTGGTGCACCACCAGCTCTGCCTTTTCTGGCAGGAGGCGCTGGCAGGCACAGGGGTCAAGCCCTGCCTGTGAGTCAGCTCTCAGGCTACAGGGTTCAGCAGCAGAGCTCCGTGCACCCAAAACCTTTATTCCATAAAGCCCAGCAGCACGGAAAAAGGGGTGTGCATGTCTGTGTGGTTTTGGGAGGCGGTTATTTTGGGAATTCCCGCCTGAACTGCTGCTAGTGCTGATGCTCTGCCATAACAACCTTTCATGCCTACCACTTGTTTATGCAGGGCATGAAAAGGCCCTTTGTGCAGCTCGGGGAGCTGGCTGCCAGCTGGGATTAGTGAGATGCTCCCTGTGTGCTCCTCAGCTCCATCCCCCTCAGCAAAGTTGTGCCCACAGGAAGGCATGGGGGTGCCCGTGGGCTGAGGAGGGCTCACAGAAATAGCCACCCTGCAGGAGAGGGAGCTCAGCGCTTTCTGCCCTTCATGCATTTTGGATGATGCGAACACAGTGGTGAGCTCGGGCTGCTTCACCTCCAGGAGCTCCAGGCAAATGTTTCCATCCAAAAAAAACATTTCTAGCTCTTGGTGCCATCTTCCTCCAGGCTGTTTGAATGGGATTCAAAGCACAAAGTCCCCAGGACTGAGGTGTCATCAGAGTCATCAGATCAAACCCTTATTATCCCTGCATGTCTGGAGCCCTGAAGTCTTTGGGGACAAACAGGCCTCCCACTGCCTTCATCCTCTGCTTCCCAAGGAACAGGACCTAGTATCCAATTGCTGTCAATGCCTGCTGACCTTCAGAGAGTTGGGCATAACTTCTGATAGTTATGCACCTGGTGGAGAACTAGGAATAAAAGGGGCAGGAAATGCATTTTTTTAATTTAACTCAAGAGATTAATGACCCATGTGACAGTCATGACACATCCCACTTTGACACCTTGCAGGGGTGGGAGGATTGCAGTGGAAAGAATTGCAGCACCCCCCCACACACACACACCCCCCACACCCCCACACCCACCCACCCACCCACCCCCCACCCCCCCCCACCACTCCCCCCCCCCCGGGAGACAGGAAGGGAGGAATATTTGCCCACTTTACTGGCAGGGAACCTGAGACCAGGACGGGATGTGGGTTGCCTGATGCCACCCAACAGAGCTGTAATGAGGTGCAAAGTAACCACAGAAAGCACTTGTGCTATGGCCATCTCAGCAGACCTGTGGGGCAGACGGGGTCCCCAGAGAATCAGCAATGGGGTTAGAAGCCACCAGCAAAGAGAGCGACAATACTGGCAACGGATTACTCCTGTCCTGTGAGCTGCCAGGGGAAGGAGGAAGGGCCGGGCAGGTCCTGCTCCCAGCAGCACCCCCAGCCCTCTGTGCACATCCTGCCCCATGCAGGCGAGAGCCCTGTGGGAGCAGCTCCTTCCTTAGCTGGCCTTTCTGCATGGACCAGCTGGATGCAATCCTGGGTTGCGAGTTCCTGGAGAGCATCAGTCCCATCCTGTTTAGGAATGTAGCAAGGCCAAGGCTCTGCCCCAGACTGCACGACAGGCAGAGCAATGGGATACCCTGTGTCTTTCCATCCTGATGCTGCCAGGAAAGTACAGTTCTCCTGAGGGGAGCCCCTGGCACGGGTCTGACATGCTCTGATTAAAGAGAAGGCTCTGACAGCTTAATTAACTGCCAGCTTGAAGATGGCAGGGATTGAACAAAGTTGAGTCTGACACCAGCCTGCCCCACTGAGAACAGCTGAGACCCCCAGCAGAAACCCGTAGTACCAGAGAGAGAGAAAGCAGGGAAAGATGAAGAACAGGGTGCAAAGCTGGGAGTGGATGCAGTCACATTTGCTCCTTTAACCCATTCTGCCAACCACTCTGCTAATATCACCACTCTGACGCAGGAAAGATTAGGTTGATGTCGCAGCACCCCCAACAAAGGGTCTCGTCCTCTCACATGGCTCCTGTATCCCTCAGCTCCCCTCACTATAGAATGATGGTCCTTAACACTGACTGTCCTAAATCGCTCTGCTTTGGGGAGCTGCAGAGAAGGGTGCAATATTAATTCCAGTGTTGCAGCAGGAGTGCTGATCTGGGGGACTGCACCGGTAAAACCTGGTATTTCTGCCCAAGAACCTGACTTTGTACTGCACAATCTCTCATGCTGCCTAAGCTATGACTTCTCAGTGCAAACATTTTGAGACTGTATGGATTTTTCCATTAAGAATCACAGGCATGAAAGGACACCCCCCCCCAAAAAAAAAAAAAAAAAAGCCATCTGTTCTGGATTTTCAGATTACCAGTTACAACCTCCGGTGTCCCAGCTCATGGAACCAGGTGACTATGTGGAAATCTCAGCTTCTAACACTTCTAAGTACAGCAAAGACAGGAAAATGGGAAACCTAAAGGCTGGAATGGCAGAAAACAAATCAAGAGAGGGTCAAAATGATCTTTAGCTCTGTTTAGGTGGAAAAGGCACCAAGCCATGGTGTTATCCAACCTGGTGCCTTGCACAGCAAAGCCTGGAGAACTGGCCCCACAGCCTCCGATGAGGCCCAGGACTGGTGGCTGGGCAGACATGTGTCTGTGGGAGGGACAATCAGCTGAGGAGTGATGGTAAACTGACCACAGTCCTAAGGAAGTTAATGACCTCCACGGTATGAGCAGCATCTCAGCCATAATTTAAGTATCTCCAATTACCAGCCACTAGGTCTTGCTGCATGTACCTGGTTACAGAGTGCTCTGTTACGCACAAGCCTCTCCCCACACTGGTGCATACAGCTCCCACGTGCACCTCTGGGCATTCTCCTGGAGAAACCCAACGAGCTGAAGTTCTTCAGTCTGCTGCTGCCAGGCAGGTTCTTCTGACCCTGGCTGGGCTTACAGCCCTCTTTGGATGTCTTTCAACTTCATACATGATGCCAGTGAATGTTTGTGGTTTTAAGACACATTCAAGACCAAGTTTTGTACAGGAAGGGTTCAGGGTGGGTGTAGGAAGAATAACACTTTCTTTACCAAGGGTCCCCAGGAGTCTGTGGTCCATACCTGGGATGAAGTTAGCTAAGAGGTGGACACAACCCCATTCCCTGATGATGCAGAGACAGGGAAGATGTTGTAGGGCTGTGGGTCACAAGGAGCAGAGGCTTCCCTCCAGTATCTTCAAAGCAATAAGTACACTCCATGGTTACTGACAGTGTCTTCCTAGGATGTCTTCTGAATGAAGGTAGTACATGAAAACTTCCCCTGGATACAATGGCATAAAACCATCTGGGCTGAGTGACATTATTGTGAGGGCTGTGCTGCAAGGATTTGCCAGGGACAATGGAAAGGGACTCTAGTCTGGGATCAGCATGTGGGGAGGGCTGAACATCTTGCGAAACCTCTGCTAAAGCCACATTTGGTCCTAAACACTCTGGACTGAGGTCTGGATTTTGGCAAGGTATTCATGGGTTTGGATGCAGGATTCACATGGTTCCCATCTCCCGCCAAAGATCCCAGAGTATGTGCTAGAAATTCACCCAGAGACATTGCACTGATCAGAAACAGATCCCAGTGCCCCAAGTGTAGCTGGAGGGTGCTCCAACCTTCCCTGAATAAAAAGAGACCAGTCTCCCACATTTTCCCAACAGGCACAATCACACTGCTAGTCATCAGCAGGGCAGCAGAAACTGGGGAAGCCCGTGCAGGGCACCTGGGAGGAGTTCTCTGAGCAGAGCAGTGATGTAGTTGGCACTGGCAGCCAGAAGCCTGTTGGCATAGGAGACTCCTCACCAGCAAGCACTTTACTGGGGCTCTTGGCCTTTCTGCTTACTTGATCCCTACAGAGAAGCCCTGAGACTCATTTTCTTTTCCAGAAGAGGCACTAAATTGTTTACAGTCCCCATGGTGTGGAGGCTGGCATAGCATGGTGAGATTACACAGGTGGAATTAGGTCAGCTAGAGCCCAAGTTTCATTTGGGAAGAAGGAGGGGATTTATTTCAAATTGATCTACCCCTGTCCTGACTGCTCCAGCAGTATCTTACAGAATTCCTCATCCTGAACCTGGAGTGCAGAGTGAGCAGGGTGGATGCTGCCAGGTCCTGGCCATGGCCAGTGGAAAGCTGAGCAGGAGCAGATGTGCTTGAGAACAGGAAAGAACCAGCATCTCTGGGCCTCGGTGAGGAGACACACTGCATGACCACCCCTGGGGACCACCTCCAGGAGAGCAGGGCCACTGGTCCACAGCCTGTCTTACAGGCAGGGAGCGACTAGGACAGACTCAATTGCCTAACCCTAGGCAACATAGTTTGCAAAATGAGTGCTTGGGGCAGTTTCCATCAGGCACAAGAGGCAGACCGGATCAGCACCAGAGCCTGCTCTCCCATCTGCTTGTGATGGAGAGATGGCTGCTGCAGCTGGAGCCTCCTTTGCTTGCTAGCTCCCAGCCTGTGCCAGTTACTGTTCTGATGCAGGATCTGTTGGAGGCACGAATTGGGCTTTAGTTTGCTCTGCTGGCAAGAGTTTGGATTGAGACTGGCTTTGCTCAGTCTTGTATGTGTGATCCAGGTTTTATCAGGGCAGGGGGGCTGGTGGCAGGCAGGGCAGGGCAGGCTTCCTCCTTGGTGGGCACCTAACTCACTCCCCACTGGATCCCAGGCAGTCTCCAAGATACTGAATTCCTACTGCTTTGTCCTAGCCCTCAGGAATATTGGCTTTTGGTCCAGCTCTGAGGGAAACTGGAGCTCTGTGGCTCCTGGGGCAGGTGAGCCTCTCCCTGATAACTAACCAGCAGGAGAGAGAGTTGGGGACACAAGGGAGCCTGCAAGCAGCAGGATCCGAACCTGGTTGGAGCACAGGTTTTACTGGTGCTGCCAGGTGGGAAACTGCTGGTGCTGGAAGCAGGAGCTTTGCCTGCTCCCTCCATCCCTTGCCACCCAGAGCAGGCAGGGAAGCTGCTGATGGCTGGCTGGACCCACACAGGTGGTTCTCCCAAAGGAGAGGGAAAGCTCCTGCCCGCCCCCAGCAGACCTGCCTGCCCCTGGCAGCACTCCCCATGCCTGCTCTCCTGCCTGTCCCAGCTGCCACCAGTGCCCACAGGCAGCCCAACAGCTCTGGCCCATTGCAGTGTGATGAGTGTCCTGCCCAGGCATCAGGGCCCCCCACCAGCTGGCAAATTTCCACGGAGACCCAGGGCAAAAGCTGGGCCAGTGTTGCTGTTTTAGGTGGTGACATAGGGTCAGAAGCCATGGCCCTCTCCAGCCTCCCAAAACAGGGAAGCACCTGCCTCCTTGCTGCCCTCTCCAAGTGGCTCCATCTCATACTTGTCCTGCCCTGGAGCACAGGGCTTGCTCCCAAATGGTCTAACCCCCTGATGGGGGGCTCCTGTGAACTGAGCCCCAGCATTGCCCACTAAACTGACACCTACCAATGGTGTGCAGTTCACCCACTTGCCCACTCCAAATGCCCAGGAAGGCATGGAGAGGGCAGTCCCTCGCTTCTGGATGTGCTGGCCAGAAGCATCTGGCAGCCTGAGAGAAGTTAATAACAAAAGCGTGAGCCAATATTCCTAAATTACAGCCATCATCTGTTCCAGAGAGGATTAGCGGCCAAATCTCCAGCAATAGGCTCGTGGCTGTACCCCTAATGCTGGCTGTGCCCATGGGTGGGAGGGCAGTGCAGGGACTGGACCAGAGCCCAGCCCCAGCTGGGGCCAAACCACTGCCAAAACCTGGGGAGCAGCTCTCCTCTCCTTCCTGTGGTGCAAGGGACACTCCACCTCTCTCCCTCCTCATAGCCTCGGTCCAACAGGCCCCAGCTAGGACCATCAGATCACCTGCGGATTTCCCATGGGCAGGATAATGTAGGGAGCTCTGCACCCTCCCGGGGCCCCTGAGCCACAGGGTCCCAGCCACGTGGGACTGGTACAGCTTGCACCATCACCTCCCCACTGTTGTACCTATCCTGGGCACCACTTAGCCTGGCCTGGAGGTGACCCATCAGCAGTGTTGGCCCCAGAAAGGCACTGGCTCACCCTCTACCTGCATCTGTCCACCCCAGCCCCTTGCAGGATGCAATCGATGCCCTGTGGTCTTGCTGAGCTCTCCTCCTCTGCAGCCCCGGCCAGTGGTATCTCTTCCCACAGGGCCCAGTCCTACCAGCTGTACAAGGAGGGGGTCATCAGGTCCTCAGCGAGGCTCTAGTGAGGACACAGGACCTTTGGCTTCCACCCCACAAATGCCATCGAATGAGAGGAGCATCCCCCTGGGAGATGCTACCCCACCGAGACGTGGGAACACAAGCCCACAGCCGAGCTGATGAGAGAAGTCATGGCTGGGGAAACAAACCCTGTTTTGTCCCAGATTCCTGCCTCCCTGGACTCCGAGCAACCTCCACTGCAGCTTCTGGCATGAGCTGCCTCTGACCCCATGGCCAAAGGCACAGAGAGCAGCGAGCAGCCTCCCTGCTGCAGCTGTGGGGCTGCCAGGGCTCAGCCCCCCAAACATGCTGTGAAAGCATTTCAGACTCCACAGCCAATTTCCCTGGCCCAGGCACCCTGGCAGCAGCGCACAGTGAGATCCTGGCTTTATTATTGCTCATCACATACAGGTCACAAATAATATTTGGAAAATAAAGATCTGTGCACAGCCAGCCCCTGCCAGGGGTGTCCAGCACACAGCAGGAGCCTCTCCCAGCAGCACAGGATCAGGATTGAAGGTGGGGTCCTCTTTTCAGGGTATTTATTTGCATTGCTCCAGCCCTCTGCCAGCTTCAGCTGATGCAGATTAATGGGACCAGGAGGAGGGAAGGGGCCTGTGGAGGCACCTTGCCTTGGTGCCAGCTCTGCTCCTTGGCCAGGGGTCCTGTGGTTGCTGTGGTCTTGCTTGACCCCTCACAGACTGTGCAGAGCTTGCCCGAGGCTGCCCCAGCCTGATGGGATGGGGGCCGAGCACAGGCTCAGGGAGGAAAGCAGGGGGCTGCTGGGGAAGGACCAAACCCATGGAGGCTTCACACCACCAGCTGGTCCCCCTCCAAAGCATGCTGCTGGCAGCAGCAAAGGGGCCACGTGGCCATGGTACAGGGTGCACTGGGCAAGGTGAGGAGGTGCAGGAGAAACATCTCCTGATTCCTGGTCCTGCCCCAAATGTCCTGGGCAAGGGGCTGGGGACCCCAGTGCTGGTGGCAGCCACAGAAGCCCTGGGCTCAGTGACACACTCCAGTTACCCAGTTTGAGGGATGGATGTGGGTATTCGGCACTTGTCTGGGTCAGGCCCTCGCTGATAACTGTTCTGAGATGTTGGAGCCTGGTGAGGAGCCCAGCTGGGTGGCAGAGCTGCCACTGCACCCAGGTGGCATGGGGACCACCAGCCAATGCTGACAGCTGGGTGCTTTTGGGGACATGCTCTTGTCTTTCACAATAAGGGCTGGGCATCTCCAGTGCCAATGGTCAGCTGGGTTCAGGGGGACCTACTCCACCCTTGCATATCTCCACTGCAAAGCCAGTGTTTGAGGGGTGTCAGCCATGTCAGGCAAAACAGCAGGTCCCCACCTCCTCACTTGGGACATACCCTGCAAGTAACTCAGGCTAGCAGGGTCCTGGCTTAGGGCCTCATCATCCTCAACACATGTGCTTTCCCTGTCCTGGAGGGGACCAGTGTGGGTGCCAGCTTCCTTTCTTCGGGACTGGGTACAGGAAGATGATGGTTAATGACCTTCGTGAGTGGGCAGCACTGGCAGGCTTTGCACTGAAGGTGCTTACATGGACAAGCCCAGATCACTGGAGTCAGTCAAAGAGTCAAATTTCTGAAAGTCCTGACATGCCAAAATTGAAACTGTTATGTATGAGACCTGGACCAGACATAAGCATGAACACAGAAATGCCAGTAATATCCTGCTTGCATAAAGCAGTTGGACTGGTTTGTGGGACCTTTGGTGCTTTGCACATAAGACACATTTTAAGCCCTTGCCTTTTTGTCCACCCATGTGGCAGAAGCACCAGTGCCAGCCTTGCCCGGGCACCAGGGCCGGGGTCTGGGCACCTCTGTGAGCAGCCACACCAGCCCAGTGGCATGCACTGATCCTTCTGGCTGACAAATCACCCAGCAGCCAGATGAGACCCAGACAAACCAGGCTGACGCACTCCTCCACAGCACCACCTGGCTCCTCGCTTTCCCGGTCAACCCGCCAGCATTGGCTGGCATTGCTCACCAGCTCCAAAGGCCCTGTGGACACATTCATTTATTTGGGCAGAGGAGAAAGGTTAATGTCTGGTGCTGTGGAAAGCAGTCTGTGAGCTGTGTTGAGTCAAGGACTGTGCTTTGGAGTGCTGCAAGAGCTGGAGCAGGCTAGAAAACTCTCTTCTTGCTGCTGCAAAATGTAAGAATATGCCCTGCAAAGGCTCTGCAGCTCTGCCTGTGCCCCTGAAATCCAAGCTCCCTGGCAGCAGCTCCAGCATCCCCACTGTGGAGCCATACGTGCTCTGCCTTGTGTCCTGCTGAGCGTTCAGGCCACACATGCTAGATGAGAAATGTGGGCTGCCAATATCTGCAAGCAATGATAACACCCTGGTACATGTATGGTGACGCCTCAGCAGGTCACACTGCACATAGCTGCACTTCAGAAGGATTCAGAGATCAAGCATAGGCTGGGATGCATGTGCCCACCTAGACCTGACACCCTGGAAGGGACATTTTTCTGGCAAAAGCCCCTTGCAGGCATCCTCAAAAATACTACTCAGAATGTCAGACCTTGAGTACAAGCCACACTGGCACTGGAGTAGAGCCAGGTCCTGCCTCCTGGTTCCTGCAAGGACAAAAGCCAGATGCATCAGAGGGACTGGCAAGACACCCGTCTGTCAGGCAGATGTGGGACAGCCTGTCCCATGGGAGAACGGGGCCCCATTTCTAACAGCTAGGTGCTGATTTATTCTTCAAAGGGAGAATTTCCTTCAAGAAGCCATGTTAGCATTAGTTCTCGTGATCCATGTAAACCTCTCCTCTCTCAGCTGCAGAAGGTGGATATTCTCTAACTGCATGAGCTCTTTGTAGCTGTAATTGCTGGGATAAATATGAGCTGATCATTTCTATTGAGGAAAGATGTTAGGATCAAAATTAGCATTATCATCTCTTATCAAATGCTGATAACAATGTTTCCCAGGTCAGCTTTTTTCCATGACAAGACTGTGAGCGGCAAACGAGCAGCTCCCTGCTGTCACACTTGCAGCCCAGGCCCTGCAGCCCAGGAGTGGTGCAAAGGAACTGAAATTAGCTAGAAAATGACGCTCGACCAACCTTGCTAAATTGCCATGAAAATTTAACAACCCAAGCACAAAGCCTCTTCGCCTGTTTGCTTTTTCCATCATGGCAGAGAGAATGGAAATCAAGTGACATTTTAACACACCAGTCAAAAATGAAGGGACAAGGTGCTGTGCCATGCTGCTGCCACCAAAGGGCAGTCCCCATCGCTCTGCCCATGTGGCCCGAGGGTAACCATGTGTCGATGGTTTGTGAATGGCCATCAGTGAAACACAAAGACTGCAAAATATTCTACCCCTTTGCACTCTTACTAGCAGAATCCGACCCTCTTTCAAACAGATGAACTTCTGGGTAAGAGCTCTGCTTTTAGAGACAGTAAGTGGAAACCTGTGCACCCATTTTTCTTCCATGATGAGGAAGCCAATGGCCACTGCTGTCAGGGAGCTCCCAGCACCTGATGCCTCAGCACCAACTGCCTGCATGCTGAGGGTGTCCTGTGCGTTTACTGGTAAAGGGCTTGAGGCTCCCCTGAGTGTATCAGAGTGCCAACCCCATTCCCATCCACTCTGCCCCTGGAGAAGAAGATAGGCAGAATTTTAATTTACAGCCCAATGGGAGAGCGTAGCCCTTTTCCTGATAGCAAACAGCCAGGTCGCTGCAGGCCCCCCTCATCCTCAAGCAGCCCTTCATCAGACCAAGCTTCTACATCCCCTAAGTGAAAGGGAACCTTCCCCGGACCCTCTCCTGTATTGTGGCACCGGCAGCTATGGCTGGCTGCCTGCAGCCCACACTGGTCTGGCAGCATTGCCCTGCCCTTCTGCCGTTGCACCTGCAAGGAGGCTTCTGCAAAGTGGGCACCGTTTCCACCTGGCATGGAGAGAAGTTCACCAGATACCAACAGGCTCTTGTTGTTTCTTTAACCAAGAGGTTAAAGAAAATGTTGAAGGGCTCCCTGTTTGCCAGGAGGAAAACTCCTGAAAGTTAACCATTAACCGGCACTTGATAGAGAAGGAAAGAAACAGCCTGTGAGGCTGGAAGCTATTTGCCTGTGTGTCCACCTGGTGCTGGGGAGATAATAAATCTTATTTAGGCTGGGCAGACTGCAAGATTGCAAGGGAGAGAGGTAGAGATCTGCCTCAAGAGAAGAGAGAAGGAGGTGGGGAGGGTGGGCAGCCATGTGCCCCACAGGCCTCCACCCCAGACCAAGGGACCTCAGGGGACATGCACCTGGGGACAGAACTGTGTCCTGCTCTTGGGGACTTTCACAACAGGGCCTCTCATATCCATGGAGAGGTAGCCCACAGGGTGGGATTTCCTGGCTCTCTGTCCTCCAGGTGAAGGAGCTGGGGAACCTCAGCCAGGGGGGCCGGGGAGGCAGAAGAGCCACCACAGTGGGTCCCAGGCCCAGTTCAACGACCCCTGAACGATGTGGTCTGGTCCCTGATGGATGTTCACCTGTGCTGATGTGCAAGAAGTGAATTCTCGTGTGTGTGAGCAGGCATTCAGGGGTACACACACACAGGCAGCGGAGAGCCGGAGAGGCACTCTCACCTAAGAGCCTGGCTCTGGGAAGGCTGAGGGAGGGAGGGACAAGGCACAGTTTGGCTCTGCTTTGGCAGGGTCCTGGTGAGGCTGAGCACACCATTGAGCACAGTGTAGCAATGCCAACCCATGTGGCCGTCGCACCCCGTGTGTGCTGTGGGGACAGTCGGGGCAGGTGTTTCAGCAGGGGTGGCTCTCCCAAAGCCCTCAGCTGAACTGCTGCCTCTGGTAGAAAAATAGCCACTGTGATGGGTGACTGAAGGGCAGAGGATGGCTCTGGGAGCGTGGAACTTGGTGCCATGCTCCTCAGGGAACACGTACACACCGTCTGCTTCAGCCTGGACAAGGCAATGGCTGTGAAAATAAGGAGAAATACAGATACTTTGCACAGACCACAGCATCACGCTCGCAGGGCCTTGAGAAAATGCAGAATACAGCCAGTTTGCCCCAAAACGCCACCCTCTGCACCCAGAGGAGCAGGAACATGTGGAGGTGGTCCTTGGCAAGGAATGAACTTTGCCAGGCTCCAGTGGCTAATCCAAGGGTCCGTGTAGAGCTGGGGAGGTCCCTGCACTGCGAGTGCTTCAGAGGGGCTGAGCTGAGTCCAGCACTCCCACCCAGCCACCCAGTGAACCCAAGCTTGCACCATCCTGGTGAGACCAGACCTTCACTCCTAGCAAACCTAGTGCCGGCTAGAAAGATTGTCTGATGGCTACCCCCAGCCAGCAGATCTTACAGACATCCACCCTCCACCAGCTGATCCGTCTCACCACACTTATCTCTTGCCTTTGCTGTTGTGGTGCCTGATTTGGCCAGGGGCTCCCACGCTGGCCCACAAGGACTGATGGGCAGAAATGGCGCAGACCTGTGTCCCTTTGTACCCTCAGAAAAGCAGCCTGAAGACCCAGCAGATCCCCTGGAAATGGGTGGCTGCAGAGTGCCCATTTACTCTTCTGGGGATGCCAATGGGGAGCACTCGGTCTGTCTCCAGGTGAGACTCACTGTCGCTCCCTCTCTGCACACTGACTGGAGCACTGTAATCCATGCTTAGCTCAGCTCGCCAGGCAGAGAGGAGGGTATGGGAGCATGCTGCCACGCATACAGAATGGGCTTGCTGGTGACAGCCAGCACCATCCACGTGACGCTAATGAATGTGGGGCTAGGACAGGATACAGCACCCTGGCTCGGCTCCTGTCCTAGATGGAGTCGGGAAAGCGATTCAAATGGAAATGTCATGCTGCTGAATTAAAAAGCTGGTGTGAGAAGGAATGAGAATAAAAAGGGAGAGACTAGAAAGGAGGAGGAGTGCAGCTGGAGGGATGGAGAAGACGGAGAGCAGGAGGGGTATTGCAGAAGAAAGATGATGGAGGAGATGCAAAACAGAGGCACGCAGAGACGGGAGAGGAAAGGATGGTGTGGCAGAGGGACAGATCCAAAGCGGGGGAACTGGAAATACAGTTATGGAGCTGATTTTCCTAGTCAGTGGCACAGCTCACCAAAAGTTTCCACCCTCTGCCACTGGGCAAAGACCTCCTTCTCCCATGGCAAGGAGGCAGGCAGCTTCTCAGGAGTGGGAACAAGAGCCCCCACTGCCTCCCCTCTCCCCTGGTCCCTCAACCCCTGGTGCTGGGTGCTTGGAGATGACTCTGCCCAGCCTTTCCCTGCCTGGCCCTGATTTACCAGGGAAGTGTCCCCAGGGTGCCTGGCACAGTGGGGTCCCTCCAGGGTGCCTTGCAGCCCCAAAGAGCAAGCGGGACTGCAAGGAGCTGCTCCTCTGCATGCTGTTTTGGAGCAGCGAGATCCCAGCCAGCCTTTGGTACAACATGATGTGGCCCAAGGAAAATCTCCTTGCAATCCTAATACCTAACCTAAATCTTTCTAGATGCAAATTAAGCTAATTACTGCACAAAATATCCTTGGCAGACCTAGGAATAAATGATCACTAATCTCTTTCTAGTGATTTTTAGCATTTTAGAAGGCTGTTCTCATATCCCTTTGGCCTGCCAGACCTAGACAGATTCAGTTTGCTCTTCCTCTTCTTGCAGCTCATGTTTTTCAAACTTCTAACCAATCTTGTAAGCATCTCCTCTGGACTTTCTCCTGTTTGCTACCTCCTCCTTATGATGACCAGACCAAATCTCTGGCTGAAATTCCCCCAGGCCAAGCAGAGCAGCACTGTGGCTGTCCCTGCCTTATCAGGGGCACCTTGCTGGCAATGCCCAGCATGCGCTTGCCTTGCTTACAGCAGCAGAAAGCTGCTGAGCCTCATCAGCAGTCATCCACCAAAACTTCCCAGCAGCAGTACTGCTCTCCAGCCAGAGTTTCTGCATAGTGTTTGTGCATTGCAGGATGCTTGCTTTGCATTTGTCTTTATTGAACTGCATTTTATCAATTTCAAGTAATTGCTAAGTGATTGAGTTTTTGTTTAAATTCTGATCATGTCCCTCAGACAGTTGCAGCCCTTTGCTATCTGTTATTATTTCAGCATTTTATAAGAATAATCACTATTTCATCAACCTGGTGGCTAATGAAAATATTGACCAGGACCTGACCCAGGACAGACCTCACAGGACCTCACTTAACATGTCTTCACAGCCTGATAGCATCTGAGCAGTCCAGTGGTTTTTAACCAGTTGGACATCCACCTCAGCAATGTCAATTGCATGCCATCATCTGTGTTTCCTGAAGAGCATGTCCCGTGGGACAGCGCTAAAAACGCATGAAAGTCAAGACATACCATATCTACTGCTTCCTGTTATCAGCTGGGCTATTTCCCCATCAATGATGGAAATTAAATTGGTTCAACATGTTGTATTATTTGCAAATCATTGTTGTTTGTTCTTTATCACGTTATCCCCGAGATGCTTAACATGTGATCATGTAATAATTTCATTCGGTATCTTTTCAGGCATCAAAGTTAGTATGACTAGTGTATTTTCCTTTCTCCCTTTTTAATGCTATGCGCTATATTTTGCCCTCTTCCAGTCCACAAGGACCTCGCCCATGCTCCGTATGTTTTCTGAGATAATTGCTAATGGGGTCAGAGATTACGGTGGCTAGTTCCTTATGTACTCCAGGGTAAGTTTTATCAGACCTTGACAATTTGAATATTCCCATCCTATATCTTCAGCTTTGTTATTCTGTTCTTGTTCCTAGCCTCTTGTTGCTAATAGTAATCTGGTCACAGTTAAATATTGTGTAAATATTTAAAGCATAAAAGATATCAAACAATTCAGCCACCTCACATATCAACTGGTATTTGCTTATCTGTCCCATTTAGTTAATCTAGACTTTCCTAGATAGACACTTTTTTTTTCCCTAGGCTTATACATCTAGGCGGAACTCATTTTCTGCCTTAGTCTGCTTGATTTTGTCTTTCCCTGTTTGTGTTTTCCTCCATATTCATCTTTATACATACATCCTTGATGCACAGCAGTGCTGCACTATTCCCTTTTCCCAGGTTCTGCCTTCTGTACTGACGTACCTGGCCGGTGTTGTCCGACCAAGTTCCTGTGACACTTCCGTTTCTCTCTGGTGCTGTGTTGCCTCACTGGTGCAGGGGTTCAGAAGCCAGGCATCCTCAGCTCACTCCTGAAGTCACCTCCTGAACTGCATCTCCCGGGTCCACCAGACAGTGCAGAGGGAACATGCAAGGGATGCCAGGCAGAGAGCTTAGCTGTGGCCGTCAGGAATGTGGCAATGACTGCTGTGGCAGAGCGGAAAGATGAACGCACAAGCTCTGTAGGCAGCTCACCAGCCTGTAGGAGGTAACACCCAGGTCAGGGATGCCAGAAAGCACCAGTGAAAATCCTCTCTGGGGAGATAGATAAGCATTTTGGCAGGAATTGCTCCTGCAGGCTGTTGTCAGCTGTTGTCAGCGTTTTGCTCATCCTCAGGGATTGTTATCCCTTTGGATTTATGCATGGAGCACATATTGCTCCTGTTGCTGTCAGGCCAGGTTTGAAGTGATGTTGTACGGGTGCTTTGAAATCTAGCTGGCAGAGAGGAAGGTAAGTACCCCATTGTACTCCCCGTGTGCCCCAGGACTCCCAGGCTGCTGGTGCTGTTGGGAGACCCACCGTGCTGAGGATATGGGTGGCTGGGCAGTGACTCAGACTGGTAGGCAGTGCTTTGCCAGCAGGACAAGGAAGGAGCACTGATTATTGCTCAAGGATCTGATCCTGGAGCCCCCATAAGCCAACACGCTGCCTGCAGCCTGCCTGGGTCGCTGGGCAGGACTAGGAAAAAAGGCAGTGTCATGGAGCAAGTTTGCCTTCCTCCAGACCATCCAGGCTCAGGCAAGACCTCCCCTTGGCACCAGGATGGGACTGCTCAGTATGGCCCTTCATCTCCTCAAGGTACCAGCAGGAGCTTGTACAGATAAGCAGGCAGGGAAGACAGAGAGCAGGTAGCATCAGGTAGTGATGTTCTTCAGATGCAGCTGGCACATCCAGAAACCCTGCCCTTGGGCTACAACACTGCCTAGTTTGAAGCTACAAGGAGGGCTCACAGGAAAGGCTGAGTCAGTGCCTGGTCCCATTGTGGCTCAGCCGATGAAGCAGGAGGTGCATCTTCTTCCTGGCTCTGTCTCTGGCAGTGCTGGGAATGAGTTCATGCTGGGGCCAAGGGGGCTGACAGGACCACAGGCTGCATTGGTTGCTTTAGGCTGCTGGTGGTCCTGGGGACCTAGTGCAGTGCTGTGGGGTGGGTGAGTGGAGGAAACCCTGAACTGCTCTGTCAGCTGGGGGGAGTCAGACTGGCCTCAGGGCTTGAGACTGGGTCGTGCAGAGTGCAGGGACGTGAGGAACGAGCTCTGTGCCCATCCCTTGGAGGGCTGGCGGTGTGGGTGGGAGTTCCAAGGCTGTCACAGTTAGCGCCTGCTCTTTTGCAGGTGGCGATGCCTTTTTGGTTTTTTTGACAAGATTGCACCGGCATAACAACACTGAAAACGCTTTTTTTTGACAGTGCTTCCTGCTTGTGCTTAAAGCTCTCCACCCCCTCATTGCAGATGGGTTTAGGCTGCACGGAGATGAACATAATGCTTGGGAGCAATCCCTGAAATTGCTGCACTTTGCCTGCGAGCCCCAACCCTGCCGTGCCCAGCCCCTGCAGTGACTGCCCTTGATGGCCATGTGGTCTCCGAACTCCCAGCACAAGGGCACAGCAGAGGTTTCTACAGGTCCTTTTGTCCTCAACACCCAGAGGAATGACTATATTGTTACTCCAAGCCTTTCAGCTCCTGGTCCTTCTCTCTTCTTCTTGCCGTTCCCCGTCAGTGCTGCACAGCCCAGGTCCTGGTGCTGTCCGGCAATGCCACACCCACATGCTGAGATGGTTTCAGGTCCTGGTTCGTGTGCCTGGCTGTGCTGGAATAACTAGTGCAGAAGACCTTCCCCAGTGGTGCTAAACTTCCTCTCAGGATACTCAGAGGTTGCCTATTCCATTGAGGCACCCCAATATGCCATAATGCATGTGAGGCCCAGCAGCTGGGGGAAAAGGTGGCTGCGAGACCCCAGCACAGCCTTGCTGCTTATTAGGCACGTGAGCAAAGGCTGTTCTGCTCGTGGCACCAGCCCAGCAATGCAGCACTGAGGACTGATCTCCCACAGCCAAACCTTCTGGCACCTGGGCACAGTGGGAGATGCTGCCCAAATGGAGTGGGATGTATTTCCTGCTCCCCGGGAAATGAAGGGCAGGGGAGGGGGATATAGGGCAGTAGCAAACGCATTCCCACTGCATCACTGAACAGCTGGGCTCTTGCAGGCTGCAAAATGCGGATCCCATTCCTCACTGCATGCTGGAGGGCTAAGCTTTGCCTTGCACCATGGATGGCCAATAGCTGTGGAGCCACTGGGAGGGGGAGAGGGAAGATCTCTTCTGGGAAGTGAGGAAGGACACTGACCCCATCAGGCCCTCGGAAAGGCTGTGCCAGGCTAGTGATGCCAGAAGCTGCTCACTGGTCCAGCCTGGGCTACACATCCTCAGGTCTTGGGTCTCCAGTTTTGGGGACACTCAAGGCTGGGTGTGCACCTGAGCTGTGCAGCTCCGGCCTGCTTCCCATCCGAGTGAGTCAGGAGAGGAAGCAATTAGCTCTGCTGTTGGATGTCTGATGAGTCATTCCTTCCGCAGGCTCCTCTCCAGATCCACTGCAGACCGCTGTGGCATCGAGGGCGCAGGGAGCAGGGACAGGTGTCAGGGCAGCTGAGACATCCAGAGGGAGGTGGCAATGCAGGTATGGCCAGGATCACAAATGTTAGGAGGCACGTCAGACCTCCCCAGCTCACCCCTTTGCTGTCATCCCTCATCCTTCACCTCTCCACTTTGCTGCCAGCTCCCAGGATGCAGAAGCTGTGTCTCTGCACTGACGCTGCAGTCCCCTCCCAGCCTGGAGAGCTCCCATGGGTAGATGTGACTGCCTGGTCAGGCTGGTGATACATCATCTGCTACGCGTCACATCTGGCTCAGCAGAATCTGGAACAGGAGATATGCCACAGCAGAGCCTTGCCAAGGAGCTGTGCCAGCTGCTGGGCTGAGAAGTGTTATGAAAATGGGTAAAGATTGCAGAATCTGGCCAAAACGTTGTCTGCTGCAACAGTCAAATGCTCAGGTTGAGACATGTTGGGTCAAACTTTCTAAAAGGTCATGGCTAAAGGCTCCATGCCTCTAAGAGACCAGATTTTCCAGAATGCACCACTCCCGCCAGGCTGAGACTCCAAAGCCAATGGCAGCTTACAGCCCCTGCAAAGCCCAGCCCAGGAGCCAGTGCCTGTGCCTGTCAGACAGGTTTCTAACCTTCAGGATGACAGTTGCCCAGATATCTTTGAAATAGCAATGCTTCCCCTCTTGGCAAAATAAATCCATGGTACAAAATCAGATTTTGCATGTATCTAAATGCAGTTCATGAGGAAATGCAGAGCTTGTAGTGGAGTAAAGCAGTAAATACTGGGGATTCCACTTAGCACAGAACAAATGACAAAACAACATTGAACTTCTAAGACTAGAAAAAAACAGAAAGCTATTCCTAGATTGAAATGAAATCTGTAAATGGAATGCAGAGTCAGAATTCAGGTTATGTGAGTGCTGGCAAGTCCATGTTTCTCTGGTGATGTAGGATTCTGCTTATAGGAACCTGAATCTGCTTTTCTCATGAGTCCTGTACCCACGCAGTGCTCTCCTTCCTGGCTTCTTCCCAAGTTTACCAGGTTCTCTTGATTTCTGCTGGTTCCTCTCCCACTGCTACCTCCAGTCATCACTGGAGCTCCTGAGGTTGGTATAGAAATAACGAATGCAGTGTTTGCTTGTGACTTCTGTGGGTTTTATGTTTAAGCATTTGTTCTTATGTAGTGTCTTTAGTTTGGGTTGTGTTAGCAGTCTTGTTGATAAGAGAAAAAATACTTTATGTGGGAATCTTCTAGGTTTAGAGAAACCCAAACACTACGATACATGAAAGACAGGCTGAGAGGAGTGCTGGGTAGCTTGGATGGAGGCCTCCATGGAGGTTCCTATTCTGCTTTCCTTCTTTACCATCCTCCAGCATGTCTCTCCTCATTGCCTGTTCTCTTGTTCCTGCCACAGGCTCCTGCTCACCCCTTTCCTCCCTGGTTTTCTGGATTTCCTATCACCAGTTTTGGCCTGAACTGACAGCTGAGGACAGAGGAAAAAAGGTAAATATCAGCCTTGTTCTTGAATCAAAGTATGTTTTTCTAAAACTCTGAGAGCAAACATTGGCAATTTCCTTAGAAATCTGGATCCTTCCTCCTGGTTGCAATACCCCCAGGAAGTGCCAGCTCCCAGCGTCCTTCCAGAGCCACCAAGGTCCCCCTGCCCACCACCGGCTCTTGCTCCCACTGCTGCAACCAGCAAACCCCCGCAGCGCCCCAGGAATCTCAGCTGCAGGGGCTGAGCTCAGCACCCATGGGCACTGCAAGACCGAGGACCTGCAGCCATGAGCCCTTTCTGGACTGCAGTGACTGGGAACTGCAGGTATTCAGAAATACCAGCATCCTGAGGGCCCTCTGCTTCTCACTCTGTGTGTTCCATTCCCTCACCCAGGTCCCTTTCCAGACCCAGGCACTGGAGCTTCTCTCCACGGTTCCTCCTGTGGAAGGAGGAGCCACCTCCTTCTTCTTCCTGTCACATTCTCTTCTTACCCTGGTCCTTGCAGCGGCACTAGTGGAACCTGCTTTGAAGAAGTTAAAGCTTTCCTGAGTCACACAGGTATGCGAGGGTAGTCGCTACTGGTATGCGAGGGTAGAAATGTGCAGGAGCCTTTTGTGAAGTCCAGCAAACACTGGGCTAAATACCTACTGGATCTGCAGAGCGAGGCAGGTTCTGCAAGGTGTGATTGCTCTGGCATGCTCAAGAACTTCTTTGAGCATGAGAAAAAGAAAAAAGAAAAGAAAAAGAAAGAGCAAGAAAAGTATTGGAATGGTGACAGATGAGGAACACCCAAAACCAGCTCATCTTGGCATCCCCTGTCAGATTTCATGGGCAATGCAGTTCTTTCTCCTTTTAGGTTGGACTTCACTCTGCTGTGCCTTGGATGGACCTTCTACCCTCAGCACCAGGCTGAGACATGAGAAAGAGAGCAGCTAAGGCAGTGGGACATCTCTGTGGGGCTAAGGAAAACCACAGCTCGTATAGAAACCCTGGAGCTCTGCCACCATGATGCTCTATTACTCATCACTGCTAAGGGCAGGTGGGGGAAGGAGGACTGAAGAGAGTCCATCCAAAGCCCCAGGCTGTGTCCCATGGCCCAGGTGAAAAGCCCCAGCTCATACAGCCACTTGGACCAACAGGGGTGGGCGTTACTCCCCATTTTGCTGTAGTTGGTAAGTTTATAAATGCCCACAGGGCTGCAGAGTCTTTGGCAAATATGTGTGCATTTCCCAGAACCCATGTTCTTACAGCACCCAGACAGGATTTGGCAGCTCCTGTATCCCAGATGCAATAAGGGTACCTGCCTGGGTGCCTTTCTAAACTCTACTGTGCAGCCCAAGGTACCTTGGCAGGATTTCTTCTCCTCTTCCATTGCTGTCAAAATGTATGCAAACCCACTGTACCCATGGGCATGCAAACCCACCATACCCATATAGAACTGCACTTCTGCCCACGCTATAGGGAAACGTGTGCCGAGGAGCCAGGGGCCCCTGCGTAGCTGACTGTCCCTCCTTCCTTTTTTGAAAATCCAGGAGACTGCCCTGAACCTGCCCAGCCATCAGTCATTCACTGTAGTGTGTGCCACAATTAGAGCGACGGAAGAGAGAGCAGTGCAGATGGCTTGAGGAAAACAGCAAAACACACGATCTGGCTATGCAAAGCCAATACGAAGCAGAACCATTGGGAGCAGAGTGGAAGATGCAGGTCCCTGCACCAGCTGTGTTTGGGTGGATAAGAAAGGAATAGTCTCCAGTTAGGAGCAGCTGTCCCCATACCACATTTATTGCATTTGTTCTTAGATCCCCAGCCACTCTGAAGAGTCTGGCTGTGTGAAGATTGTTGTATTACAGTCAGGAGTCTTAATGCTGTAGCATCTACTGATTGTAAAAAGGAGGTTATAATGGGGTCTGCTTGGGGCTGGAAAGCCACTGACCTGGTGGATGGCTTAGCCAAATCACTTCCCCAGTTTGTATATTGTGTCTCCAGCAGCAAAACAAAACAAGTCTGCCTTCCTTTTAAAATACCAATGCAAAACACCTTTTCTGAGCTGTGTAAACATTGCATGTTCACAGGCCATATCCTGAGGGGGAAAAACATATGGCCCTTTCTCTTCCCAGGGAAGTTACCCAAAGCAGGTGCTGTATGTGCCTGGGGAAGGCCAGCCTTGGCAAAGGTCACATCCCCAGCTGTGACACTGAAGGCAGAGCAGTGCAGCACCCCCTGCATAGAGCTGCATCCTACTTAGAGAAGGCAAAATCTGGCAGAAAAATACAGGCATTACACGAGCAGACATGACATTTGGAATATGGCCATATTTGAGCAGCTATCAAAACTGTCAGAAAACAAGGGAAGAGTTAAATATAAGACATGAATGAGAGTCCAGAGAAAGAGATAAAACAGAGGGACATGCAAGAGAAACCGAGAGCCAGACGTCAGCTGTCAGAGTTAATTTCTTTGCACTGTGAAATGCAATTGCATGCTCAAATGGAGACTGTTAGTAAGGTAGCAAGGTCCAGTCCTGGAGCTGGGAAGTGCCAGGCTGAAGGTTAGCTGTGTCCATTTGTTCCCTTGGCACTTTGCCACATTTTTAGTGATACTCGTGGACTTTTCTCCATAAATCTCTGCCTCATTCCATGGATGGGGAAGACTCCCCTGGTGTCTTCTCACCTAGAAGAAACCAAGGAACGGGAGTTGCATTTTGTGTGAGGGAGCAGCAGGAATTCATGGAGCTCTGCCCTATGATGGATAATGAACCAGTCAAGAGTATTTGGGTTGGAAGGCAAACTGATGTGGGTGACGTAGTTGCGGGTGTCTGCTACAGACTGCCTGAGCAGGGAGCAGAAGATGATGCCTTCTTCAGACAACTGGAAGAAGCCTCATGTTTGCAGGCCATGGTCCTTACGGGGGACTTCAAGCCCTGCGATATCTGCTGGAGGGACAGGACAGCAGGGCGCAAGCAATCTTGGAGGTTTCTGGAGTGCTCTGGCAACAACTTCCTAACACAGGTGATTGAGGAGCCAAGGAGGGAGGACACTCTGGTGGATCTGATACCTATAAACAGGGAAGAACTGGTCAGGGATGTGAAGGATGAGGGCAGCCTTGGCTGCAGAGAGCATGACATGGTGGAGTTCAGAGTCCTGAGAGAATGGAACAAAGCAGGATCACAAACCTGGACTCAGGAGAACAGACTTTGGCCTCTTGAGGGATCTGCTTGGAAGAGTCCCACGGGATGCAGTCCTGGAGAGAAAAGGTGTCCAGGAAACATGATTAATTTTCAAGGCTCAGCTCCTCCAGTCCACCCTGACAAGCAAGGAATGGAGCAAAGGCAACAGGGGACTTGAACAAGGCATTGCCAGCAAAACCCAGGCATAAAGAGCAAGTGTATAAGAGATGGAAGCAGGGAGAACAGTGCAGGGGGAATGCAAAGACACTGTCCAGGTGTGCTGGGATGGGGTCAGGAAAGCCAAAGTCCACCTAGAGCTGAGTCTGGCAAGGGACACAAAGGGCAACAAGAAAGGTTTCTACAGGTACACCAGCAGCCACGAAGGTGATAAAAGGACTAGAGCATCTCTCCTATGAGGAAAGGCTGAGACAGCTGGGGCTGTTCAGCCTGGATAAGAGAAGGCTCATGAGGGATCTTTTTAATGTATATAAATAACTGAAGTTGGGTGCAAAGAAGACAGAGCCAGGCTCTTTCCAGTGGTGCCCAGGGCCAGGACGAAAGGCAACAAACACAAAGTGAAATACAGAAAATTCTACTTAAACATAAGAAAAAGCTGTTTTACTGTGAGGGTGGTTGAACACAGGAGTAGGTTGCCCAGGGAGATTGTAGAGTCTCCATCACTCAACGACCAACTGGACATGGCCCTGACCAACCTGCTCCCCTTGACCATGCTTTGATCAGGGGGTTGAATGAGACACCTCCAGCATTGCCTTCCAACCTCAGCAATTCTGTGGATCTTTGTTGAGTCAAGTAATATTTTTAACATCACCAGATGCGTAAAGAAAGGGCTGTCAGATCCTCTGCGCTATGGGAAAAGACCATACTCCTCTGGTGGTGTTTTTAGCTGCAGACGACATTCCTTCAGCTCTGCTGATACACAGCTGCTGTATGCAGGATCCCAACTTCAGCCTTCCCTGAAGAGATGCACACACGTCCTGCAACCAGAAGAGTCCACAGCTCAGCCATGTTGTGAACACATGCAGAAGATCGTGTCTTTCAAGCAGGGCTACTCCTCCTGCCACAGGGGAGCCTCCCTGCGACATGCTGCTCTGACTGCTTCTCTGAACTCGTGCAAGTGACAGCAGCGTTTCTGAAGGCTTGCTGCAAGGTTTTAGGCTGCCGTCAGCTGAGCAACTCTGGAAGTGTTTTCTTTTTCTCTTCCTGCTCCAGGGCCCATTTGTCTGGATTGAAAATACCTCCCAAAACATCCCAGTAAGGTTCAAGAGGTGTGGAGGCACCCCAGCTCAGATATGTCATATAAGCAACTCATGTTAATTAAAACAGCAAAAGTGTTGAACTGAATCATGAGTGCAGCTGGGTGTGTGGAAGGGAGAGGGCTTTGTTCTGAGACAGGCAGGTCAGCTGAGAAATAGTGGCAAGTGCTAGCAAGGAGGAAAGGGGCTCAGATGCCTCCCCATGCACTGAAGTGGAGGGATTGCCAGGCTGAAGCAGACGTCAGCCCTGGGGAACTGCTCTGCACTTCGGGGAGAGGTTCGAGGAGCAACCCTGGCCCTTGGCATGGAGGTGGGTTGACTAATACTAGGGCTGACACAGCAAAGACATTGTGGATGGAAGTGAAGAAAAACAACAGTCAAGCCTGCTCAGATGTGCCAGACCTCCAGGCTGGGAGAAGAGGAAATGTATAAGTAATTAAGGCCTATAAAAGAACATCCAAAAAGCCAGATCCATCTTAAGTGAGGGCAAAGGGGGTTAACTGCAGTCATTAACAAGAATACTGATGAGAAAACCAGGGAGCTTTGGCCTGTTTTGATCTCACTTCTGCTAATACAAGAGTTTTAATCCTTACGTGTAAATGACAGCCTCTTACCCATCATCCCTGAGCACAATGGCAATGTATACCAACAACAGGGCAGCAATACAGCAATCTGGTTTTCGCACAGAGAAACTGAGGCACAGCAAGAGACTGTGCACACTTTGCAATGGTGCTGGTAGAAACATGGTTTGTTCTCCTGCAAACAAGCCTGTCTGCAAGATTGTGGTGCTCAGGGGTTCAGTAGAAGCAGCTCCCTTACATTTGATTTCTTCCTCTCTCACTGAGGTACTGGCCAGATAATAAAGAGGGTGGCATGGTGACTGGAGCAGCCCAAGGACTGCCAGCCATACCCAGCTCCATCAGGGAAGGAGGGCAGGGGGTGCTCGTCTCCTCTCACCTCTTTGGGATGATTTAGGATGATCCTTCTCTGCAGAGCCCTGCACCCTGCCAAGGTTCCTCCTGTGCAGACAGGGGCCATCATGCTGTAGCTTCTCCCAGCCTAGGACCGGGGAGATCCCATGCTTCTACTGCCCTGGGCACAATGATTTGGAGACACGCATAAAACCAGTATCCAGCTGTGACACCAGAGAGCAAGGAACCAGAACATAAATTCATGTTTTTAACATCCTTACAGAGTTTACTGGGCCATTGCTCTTCCAACCGCTTCTCTCCAGAGGTGCGCTGCACGACTTTGGGGTTACACAGCCTGAGCATGCACATGGCAGTGCTTTAACCCCAGTTTCATGCCAGGAGGAGCATGCCCTCCTTGCACCCAGATGCCCTCACTTGGGTTGGCTTTCAGGGCTCCCCAGCTGTGACATAGTGGGGACATATTTGCAGCAGGACCCAGGGCCAGCAGCCTCCCCTGTGCCATCCCAGACACAGCTCAGCAAGCCCAGGCTGCTGCTGGAGCTTCCAAAGCAGTCTGGGGATGTTGGTGTTGTGGACCCAGGAGATGTTTCAAAAGTTATGGCACCTCCCAGTCCCACGCAGCTTTCAGTGACATCCTGAGCAAAGTCCTCCAGCAGCCAGCGTGGCTGGTCCCAGCCAGGGGCACTCCAGCAACTACCACCCATCAGGGCTGGCTGAGCTAAAGGGGAGGATCATCTCCCACCACCCTGAGGAGAGTGCATTTCTCTTCACCTGAGCTCAGGCTGAGCCTTCAGCCAGTTCTGGCAAAACCATCCAGTTTTACAGCCAAACAAGACTGCTCAGAGTGCTTCCAGCTTTCAAGGGTTCCCAAGTCAGGGTCCAGGCCCCAAGAAACATGAGTGATTTTGAACAACACAGTTTCAGGACTTTTTTATTCCTTTTCTCATTTCTAAGCCTGCAATTTTCAATAACCTCAAAAGTTCAAGACCACAAGCACTGGAGTGGCTTTCTCTAAGGAAAAATGCTCAAGGTGAAGCTGTGTTCTCCATTCTAGCAACACAATCCTGGGGAAAAACAACAGATAACATCAGTTGGAAACATGGCCCTTGCTTCTCACTTGCCTGGAGTTTCATCTGTGTTTACAGCCAAGGCTGCTTCACCCAGACCTGGTTTTGAGAGGTGACGCCGTGATAAACCACCTCTCCTGCACAAGGCCACCAGGAGCTGAGCCAGTGTCACCAAGAGCCTTGCACAGCTGCGCTCCAAAAGAGGACAGCTGATCAAAGCAGTCAAGCAAGTCATGTTGGAAGACTAACTCCTTTTGACAGTATCCCATCAATCTAAATAAGGGATCACAGTTTGCTTGCTAATTGCCTCCATTAAGCGTGATTGTGAATCACTCGGTGAGTTGAAGTATAGGTTTTGATGTGGAAGAGGACTGTGTGTTGTCCACAGAAACAGCTCTAATGTCAAAAATCAACAACCAACAGCCTGGAATTGATGGGGTTTGTATCCCTGGGGCTCTCAAGCTCAGGAGAAAACAGGTACCTCCCCCCACATCAAAGGGAACACCCCATATGAAGGCTGGACAATTCAGAGTGCACTAGGAATGATCATTCATGTGCAGGGAAACTTTTATCCTAACACCAGGTCAGCAAATGGCCCACAAAGGCTGTCTGTGCTGTAGGGTGAGGCCGGTGGTCCCACACGGGGGGCAGTGACTCTGCAGGGACCGTTTCAGCTCTGCAAAGCACACCTGCTTCGGCAGATGTGCTCGGCGCTAGGTGCTGCTAACACCATCTGCCCTCTGCTCTAAGCAGGATGATGAAGAGGAAGGAAGGACCAAGTTTGTTTCGCCTTTTTTGATTGAATTCTATCCTAAATAAGAAACTGAGTAAAACAGTAGAAGATTGAGACGTTCATTTTGCAGTGAAATGGGGTAAATTTTGCAATGTTGAAGGCAGCACACAAAATCACAGTGAACATAACTGCTTGTTGAAAAGGTTGGATTAATGAGGTGGGGGTTCATTAAAGTGTTTGAAAGTACTAATTGCTTTTGAAAGCCAAGTGTTGTTCTTACTCCCTCTGCTTTCCCTGGCAATAAGGTTGCCATTTGCAACGGTGTTTGTGCTTGTCCTTTAGTAACTGATTCCTATGATGCCCATAGCTCAAGAGGAGACCTAAGGCTGGATGCGGATTTTCCCCATCAGCTGATCTGGGGTGCTCTGGAGCACCCGGTGCCAGCCAGTGCCAGCATCATGTTACCGGGCTCTCCAGAGCCAGAAATTAAATTTGTGCTCAGGTGTTGGAGAGTTTCGTTAGTGCTCTTCCTCACAGCAAAACCCACAGCACTCTCGCCCCATGGGGCAGAGAGCCTGTAGAGTGGTGCACAGTGCTGCTGGCTGTGCAGTGCAGGGAGCTGCCTCCTCCCCTTCCTCCAGCGGTGCCAGCACCCCCTCACCTCCCTGGGGAGAAGGGGGTTTGTCAGGTGGAGACTGATGGACGCCAGCACAGAGGAGCTGGCATTCCCATTTGAAAGGGACCTTCTGCAAAAGGCAGCAGGGTTAAAACAACGCTCCATTTTCATGTCCTCCGGCTGATCTCCAGTACATTTCTGTGCCCCCTGCCTGGTCGTCTGGCAGGCAATTTTCACCACAGATGCATTAACAGGCAGATAGCTGCTAGCACTGCACAGCCTTGCCCGCACTGCGCAGGGAAAAATTGCCACGGGAAAAACACAGGGCATCCACCAGCCTTCCCTCCTGCCCAGGAGGGGTTTGAGGGGTGCAGGGTTCATTCTGTGCTCTAGGCTCACCCCTCATCATCGCAGCACGGCTTTGCAGCTGCTGCACTGCCCACCCCCAGCCAGCCTGCTGGGTCCTGCGACCCCGGGCAGCGCTGCCGGGTGCAGGCAGCAGCAGATTACGAGGTCTCCAGGCTACAGTTCACCTGGTGTGAACTCACCCCGGAGGGGAAACTGAGGCAGAAGTGCAGTGACTTGCCCAAGGTGAGACAGGAGGTAGGAGATGCCTTGAGCCTCTCATCTGGTTTTGGCCACTTGATTTTTTTTTTCTTCCTTTCTAGCACAGCTCCCCTGAAACACGATGTCTGACTCTAAGCATTAGCCACACTCACTCTGCAGCAGAGCAGGCAGTGCAGGCATGCACTGCTCTGCCCGCTTCAGCACTGCATTAGTGCTGTCTTTCCTGACAGGTGAGGGGGAAAGAAACCAGTGGGAGCCCTGGAAAGAAGAAAAAAAATGGTAAGCAGATCCTGGTCATTAAGATGTGAGGTTTGCTTTATTTTCCTTCTCTCTCAGTCTGGAGGGATTAACACCAGCCAGATAAGAGACCTGCCAAGGCACTTCCAGCAGCCTTGCTGGCCTGGAGTTAACTTCTAGCCAAGATGATTTCTGAAAGCACAGGCATCTCTCTGCAACACCCTCTGAAAAAAAAAAAAAGAGGGTCAGAGAGGAAGCTGCTCTGGAAGCTTTTCTTGTACCAAGAATGGCTTTCTATCAGCAAGGCTGCTGGGGCCCAACAACTGTGTCCCCATCTTACCTGGGAGCGCTGCCAGTGGGTTGATATTTACACAGCTCTTCAAAGTCTGCCAGGCTTTCACCAAGCACAGAAAAGGGCCCAGCATGGCCCCTGACCTGGGCACCCTGGCTTGCAATGTGCCGCAGCCGGGTGCCCACAGGACAGGATGGCTCAGGGCAGCCATGCTCTGCTGGGGGTGCAGATGTGGAGGTGGAGCAAAACGCAACCCTGAGCACTGAGAACACACTGTTTGGGCTCTCAGAACATGCACATTTTGTTCTTAGCTGGTAAAGGGGGCTCTTTTCCCAGGGACATTGCCCTTGGCTCTCTGGGCTCCCATCAGACTTTCTAGCCTGCCTCTGCCATGGCAAGGGGGGGGAACATTTTGCTTTTGGGTGAAATCGAAGCGCTTCATCAGCCTCCGGGAAGTGGAGTTCCAGCAGGGACCAGGAGCGCTGCAGTGCTGCAGGGACCGGCGCAGGATGGCAGCGCAGTTGCCCTGTGGGATCAAAGCCACTTGCCACAGCAGGCCAAGCTCTGGGCAGGGCTGTGGCTGGGGGTTTCACACTGCCTGGGGAGATCGGCCATGGGCAAAAGCGGTGAGATCGTTGCTTGCACGAGCCATGGGTACACAGGAGCAGACAGCGGAGCCATGGGTAATTCTTCCTCCTCAGCCCAACTCTGCTGCTGCTTCTTTTAAAGCCAGACTGGTGAGGCTGTCTCAGTACAATGGCACCAAACCAGGAGGCCGGATGCCTGCAGCTGTGATGTCTTCATGCATAGGGCAACAGAGAACTGCTGGGGCTTTTTTATTTAAGTTAAATTTGTCAGAATAGGGGCCAAAGGCTCTTTTTCTGTTTCTTCATCTTACAACTGCTGCTTTGAAGAGCAGGAGCACCACTGTTCATGGTTTGCTGAGCTCTGCCAGCTCGCCAGGGCCAGAACAGGCAGTCAGGAAGGGAAAAGGCAGATCTGGCTGTGCAAAGGCAGGCAGGAGGGAGGCTGATGCAGGGAACCATGACCAGGGACAGAGGTGGAGGGGGGTCTTAAGGATAGGAGCCAGAGATGGATGTTGGTTCTGCCCACGTCTGTACCCCTCCACTCCTTCCTTTCTCCAGCTGCACAATGAGGATAATGCCTAGGCTGGGGAGTCTTGACAATAGCAAAGCAAGGCCAACAATCCTTGATCTCAGTTATGGAGCCATCCAAATACCTTCCTGAGAAATTTAGTGTTAGTCTAAGTGTTCAGAGCCTCTGAGCCTCTTTTGGGCTGTCTCTGCCCACCCTCAGAGCTGAAGGCTACCAGGAGCAAAGTCAGCCTCAAGCACACTGCTGTGTGCATAGGTTCCGGCTTTCCTTTCCTTTGTGGGTGTAACAGCGTTCACCCTTCTTAGCATCCTGCAGCCCTAAGCAGCTGTATAAGAATTCTAGTGAAGGCAATATTCATATAAATCACAGCTGGCCCCCTCAGAGCAGCCAGAGCATGGTACCTGGAGCAGGTTCTGCCTGTGTCCCTGGGGCTTCTCCAGAGGCTTCCGGGGATTTCCCTGCTCTCACTGACCTGCGACTTGGCTGCAAATGAAGGCGAGACTCATTGTCCCTGTTTTACAGGGAAGAAGCCACAGGTCCTTGTTTTAAGTGAGGCCTGAGACTGTGGATGCCTCGAGATCTAGGCACCTAAACTGAAACTCCCACGGGGAGACTTCTGTTGAGCTGTTTGCAGATGCAGCAAGGTGCTCAAGAGGTGCCTGGACCACTGCCAGATGCTTAGGAGGGTTTTAGCCCCCCCAGGGGCCCAAGTGGCTCCTCCAGGCACCGAAACGCCTTTGCGTTGGTACCCTGCATTCAGAATGCTGAACTCCAGTGCAGACTCCATAACCTGCCAGTCCTGAAATCCCAGATGGCCTCACCAGGGCAGTCACTTGTCCAAATACAGGTGAAACCTCTGACCTCTGAGGTCTGCCATCAACCTCTGTGCTGTCAGGCTCTGCCACATCAACTTCATGATGAATTCCAGCATAGCTGCCTTCATCCTGCTCCAAGACAGATGACTACACATCCCAGTTGCCTGTGCTGAGCAGGATCAGGCCTCCATGCCCAGGATCCCAGAGGCTGCGGCTGTCCGGGATGCTCTGAGTCCCTGTGCTGCAAGAGTGAGCTGTCTGCTGGGGGCCAGGCGATGCACTGCACTGCTGAAGTCACACAGGGGTTTTATTTTGCCCTGGAGCACTTCTGACACGAACCCCCATGTCTCAGAGGAAGCCCAGAGACACCTTCCACATTCATTTCACCTCTGTGAGAGGCTGGCCTGACTCTGCATCTTAAATCTCCCACCCTGGAGACCTTTGCTAGTGAGGATCTGCTTGATATGAATGGGGACTTTTCTGCCTCTTCAATGGCAGTATTAATTCTTCATGGCCCACTCCAGAATCTGCTGCACTTCAGTGCTGCCTGTGGCTGCAAGTTACGGGAAAGGCTGGCACTGAGGGTCGGCTGGCTTTCATTTACTTCTCCTGCAGAAGGGGAAATGCTCTTCTCTTCCAGTCCAAACCAGAGAAATTTAAACCATGATGATATTTTCTTTAGTCTTTACCAAAAAGCCAAGAAATTCTTTGTTAAGGAATAAATATTCTTTGAAGGAATAATGATTCCAAGCCCTCTCTGCAGAGACAGATCGGTGAAGGTTTGGAGAGCCTTGGCTGCAGAACAGACGTGCCTTTAGGATGGTCAAGTTGACTTCAGGTGACAGCCCTGGGCTTCTGCTGCTCCATTAACTACAAGCCACAAATACTATTTTTCTCCTTCTTCTCTCATTTAATTTCAGCCTGGCAGCCCCCAACAGCCCCCCTCTCAAATGTAGCCACAGCACTGAGATGGAGCCCTTCCCTACTGCCCTGCCTCACGTGAGCCAGGGAGGGGCAAGGGACAGATGGAGAGACAGACATGGCCTGGCAGGACGGGCAGCAGCAGGCAGCTCTGCCTTTAACATGACTGGTTTTCTCTAACTTGCCTGCCTGAAGCCAAGCGGCACAGTGCTACTGCCAGCCAAGGTGGTAGGGAGCAGGAGGGAGTGCTGCTGCCCTGCAGGGGTGACAGCGCAGCTTTGAGCATTCCCAAAGTGTGGGATAGCCTGTTTCTACAAAGCACCAGTCATGGAACCCGGTAGCCACTGGAAACCCTGACAGCAGCAGCGTGAACAAGGGTGCCAGAAGGAAAACAGAGGCATGTCCAGCCATCACCCAGCGCAGGGCAAGCCAAGTGCGCTGAGTCCCGGCAACAAGCTCTTGAAGCATGGACAAAACCAGGGGAAACAGTGGTGCTCCCAGGGAAAAATCCACTGGTTGTTTTTCTGTGCTGTTCCACCAGCTCTGAATCAGCATCCTTTCTGCCTGACCTTACATCACTTTCCTTCACATTCTGTGCCTCAGTTTACCCACTTAGAGAATGGGAACATTGCTCCCTGCTTCCCCAAGGGGCTGGGGGTAACTCCTATTCTGCTTCTGCTCTCTCTCATTTTATGTCCTTCCTTGTAAAGGAAGAAATGTTTTACGATGAGGGTGGTGAGACACTAGAAGAGGTTCCCCAGAGAAGTTTTGGATGCCCCATCCCTGGAAGTGTCCAAGGTCAGGTTGGATGGGGCTTCAAGCAACTTGAAAAATGCCCATGGGAGGGGGGGGTGGACTAAATGGTCTTTAAAGGTCCTTTCCAACTCAAACAATTCTGTGAGTCCATGTGCTGTCCCAACAGGGAATACCACAGGGAACCCTGCAAGTCACAAATAGCATGTCCCACACAGCTGACCTGCTCCCACCGAGACACTGGTCGCTGGACCTGGAGTGCCTGGCAGCAGCATGGATGGGACGGATGCATGGCCACAGTCTCTGCCTCTTACTCAGTGTCAGACAAACCTGACAAGTGCCAGGTGGAACTGTACCTGGCCAAAGCAAAGCAGCGACTGCGGCATGTGAATCAGACCTTCAGAGCCCATCCCCAGCAGGGACCGGGCCGTCAAAGGACCGCACTAAACACTCAGGGCTGAGAAGAAAGTTCAGGCAGGAAAGAAATCAATAGATTCTAATTTTTAAAAGCAAGTCTCAGTGGGAGAAGCTGCCTGGGAAGGCCAGTGCAGATGGCTTGCCTCATCTGCAGCAGAGTTTGGTTTTGCTGTGGGCTGCTACGCTCCTGCAACCTCTGTGGCAACGCCAGCTTGCATGGCCGTGCAGCTGGGTGTGCACACTTGCTCCACTTTTGATCAGCTTGTCTGAAAACAAGACAGCATGTCAGCAACAAGACAACATATCAGCTCTTTACACATGCTGAAAGGAGGTTATATGGGATGGGATGGGATGGGATGGGATGGGATGGGATGGGATGGGATGGGAGTTACTCGCAGCTGAATAAGCCCATGTGGACTGAATGCCCCCAGCAGCAACAGCTTGTAGAATAGAGGCTTTCTCTCCCTACCCAGGCAGGAAAAGCTGAATTTCACCTGTAAAACAGGGTGAATAACTGTGATTTAGGAATCTGAATCAAGGTTTACACTGCATGTCTGCAGCACTAAGGGATAGCACAAAGCAGTGTGCTAAGTGAAGCTCTGACATCTGCTCGCCAGATGGACCTTTACTCAGGACTTTGTGCTATAGGTGAGATGCTCCCAGAGTTTCAAATGCCTCTTTGGGTTGGTAGGTGGATTGTGACTGCTCTCCAAGGAGCAGCACTGATCCCTTCGCTTTCCTTCTTTGTTCTGGGCTCTTGTCAAGGTGAGCAGGGATTGTGACACCAAAACACAGTCCTTCATGTCCAAGTTCATATGTCTTGTATCAAAGGAGAAACACTTTTTGTCCTGGAGGATGGAAAGTAGCTAATGAAAGATGTAATTGCCATGTCTAGGGAGCGAGGGACAGCAGGAATTACTCACCTTTCTCTCATGTAGCATCAGGACTGTGGAGGGAGCTTGGGCTCCCTTTGATATGATAATCTCACCATTTATGAGAGATGCAAATACAGAGTCAAAAGGGCTGAGGAAAATCAGAGAGGCACCAGAAGGCCTGGAAAACCAGTATTATACCTCCTGGTTTCTTCTTCAGCATAAGGGAGGCATTAGTGACTAATGGGCAAAGCTTGGATGCTTTTCCCATGAGGCAGGGACCTGACCTGGCACACAGGGCATGCTCCTTCAGCCCTCACCACCTCTGTCCCCATGTCTGCCACCTCTGGAAATGATGGACATTGGAGAGGACACTTGATGTACATCTGCCTATGAGGACCGTGAGCTGCAGAGAGCACCCGCCAAGAGTCTTGCTGAAATACCCAAAGGAGGTGGATTGTCACCCATGGCAGTGATCTCACATCATCCTCAAAGAATAAACATGATGACATGCAACCTGTGCACAGGGATCCCATAGTTGGTCTCCAAAGCGTGGCAGCTGCGTTCAGCACCTGGAGAGCCCACACAAGGAGAAGCTTGGAGATTTCCCACTTGAAGCCAGAGGAGAGAGGGAAGCAGGATCACCCTTTTTCAGGAAATTCTGACATTTTTAAATTCCTCCTAAGGCAGACAGGTAAAAGAGAAAAAGTCACATTCATATTTTCATGCCAAAAAAAATTTTGCAAGTGTTATATTTCAACAAAGTTGGTACGTTTCCTTCCAATACTTTAAAATGTTGCATTATAATATAATTCATGATATAAAATATGCTCTTGGAATAAAACGGTGCTTTAAAGGAAGGATTTTTTAAGACATTTTTTCAAAACCAGAAGTCGCTGACATCAACAATTCATATAGAAAGTCTGATTTCAGTGGAACAGCTTCCAGAGAAATGTCCTGGAGGAAAATACTCACCCAGCTCTCTCAGACCATGAGGTGGCTCGTGGGGGGCCCTCCTGGCCCTTGAATGAGAGGTTAGGTGGGAGGAGGTCTGCATGTTGCTTTTCGCAGCTGTGGTGTGCAAATGCAGGTAAGCAAAGGAGATTACAGCCGTAGAGGGGGTTGGACTGAGTATTGCTGGCTCAAGATGCTCACTGGCACCTGCCAGATGAACCTTCCCTTGGTGTAGCGGCTTATCCGACAATCAGCAGCAGATGACTTCACATCGCTTCTCTGACCATTCATTAATTTTTCCTAATATCAAAGTTCTTCCAGAAACAACCATTTCTCTCTCTGCACAGCACACGAGGGACCTTTCAGTCTTATTGCAGTATGATAAACACCACTGGAAAGGGACTCCATTTCAAAGGGGGAGCGATGAGAAGAGGCGGGGAGGCGGCTCAGGGCAGCAGCAGCAGCAGAGCTCGTAGGCTGGTCGGCAGCAACAGCAGCAGGGCAGCACAGCCATGGGAGGCAACGCGCTAGGCACAGCGGCAGGCGATGAATGATTGGGCACATATTTGGAGGCTATCAGCATGCACATATAATAAAAGCCAATTAGACGCATATGACAGATTGTAAACCTCTTGTGTGTTGTTTAAAAAAAAACATGTTTTCAGCTTGTCTGCCTTTAGAGAGCTTCTCAATAACACAGTTTTACTCTGGCTGAGAAATTACAGGCATCCCGCCCACACCACACAAAGCCTGACATTTCCAATCATATCATCTTCCCTTTTCATTTTTAACAGAAAAAAACAAACCTGACCCCAAAAAACACCTCAACATGACATCATTTGCAAGTTGAGCCAGATATGGTTTTATCCACTACTGCTGGAGCTGATCAAATAGTATTATGTCTTATAAATAGCATACCTGCTTTGCTATTGCAGCATACCTGGGTTGAGACATGGCCCTATGCGAGCTTCCAAAGCTGGTGGTACGTTCAGCAAACCAGCTCTGGAAAAGACAGTGCCTTTATGATTTCTGCTGTGTCTTCACGCAAATAAAGCAGCAGGTTTGATCTTTCGTGAGCTCCAACCTGTGGCTGTGGATGTGTGCTGTATCGTCTGTTGGAGCTGGCAGGGTCTGGTTTGCTGTGTGGATGAGGGCAGAAGTTTGGGGAGCTCCCGTACGAGGTGGGAGCAGCATGGGGGAGCAGGCAGATGGTCAGATGTTTCCGTGCAAAGATGGTGAGTGCGAGGAGCCAGCTTCCCTGGCCAACTGAGGGCAGGGTGGTTGAAATGGTCCTGGCTGTGGGCAGGGGGGAGGCAGGAGGCAACGCTGAGGAAGGGAGCACCTCTCCGCCACATCCACATCCCCACCACAGCCAGCACCAACAGCACCTGCTGCTCCAGCACCCAGAGGAGCAATAGGACCGCGGGCTGCTTCCCAGCATGGGCAAAAGCCCCAGGAGGGGAAAATCCCACCCTGCACAAATGGCGGGTGCTTCTCCCGCCAGCACCAGCATCAGGGACGGGGCAGGTTTTTTTCTCATCATTTTACATTCAGCTGCTAGTTACAATGCTAAGGGCTTGCAGCTCTTACAGGTCATTAGAGGAAATGCATTAAGAAATGGGGAACGAAGGGGCTCACACGCATGCCCATGGCCTGATTGTGCAGCTGTGTTAGCGAGTGCTCTGCCAGCCTGATGATGACTGTAGGCGCTGAAGCAGGTAAGCACTGGCCTTTTAAAACATAAAGGAACAGGAAATTTCTATAGCTCCTTACAAACCCACACAAAAAACCACAGCACCAGACTGTCTTAGAGGCTTAGAGACAGCACAAAGGAGAAAACCAGCCTGACACTGTGATCCTTTTCTAAATTTTATGATATTTGAGCCAATTACATTTTTACTCTTTTTCCTGACGTCTGACTCAGAATTCAAGAAAATTTAATGCTGGCATTATTGGAGAAGAAATATGATGTGAAGATAATTTTAGTTTCCAAAAAGCCTGCTTCAAATGGCTGTGATTTTGCTTTCAGCTAGTGCAAAAAGCTGGACTGACACCTTTTGTTGAATAATGCATCTGGGATAACATCCTCCACTGCAGGGAGAGGCCTGGCACACAGCCCTGCCCCGCTTACACCCTGCTCAAGTGCTATTTAGTGGCTTCCAGGGGATTACAAACAGGGAGTGGGCTTTGTCCTGGCTCCCTGCACAGCAAAAGATGTCATTATTCTCCAGCCGAGCCAGTCTACAGATGGATCTTTGTGTTATTACATGCAAATAATCTTCATCTGAAAGTACCTGCCGCTCATAACTTTGAACCTAACATTCAACTAACAATTGCGTCCATTATCTGACAAACCTGAAAAAGAAAAAAAAAAAAAAAAAAGCCAGAGGGCAGAAGGATGGTTTGTCATGGAATCATCCCTGCCTGGCCTTGGCTGTCACCCTCCCTGCCTCTGCAGGCAGCGCTGTGGGAGCAGCGCACTGAGGTGCTGCCCGAGACCCCCGGAGCCCTGCCGCAAGAGCCACTGCCAGCACCTTGTCCTCGTGCTGTATCAGCACCTGTCTGCGCCCATCAGCCGGGGAAGCCAGGCTTGCTGTGGCTGCCTTCCCCACCCACCGTGACAGCGGCTTCATGCCAAGCTCCCCTGAGAGGATTTTAAACATGTAATTATCTTGCATCTTCCAACAGAATCAGCCCCAAAACTGCCTGACTTAGCATTCAGCGTGCAGTAAACAAATCAATACAGGCATGACATCTCGTATTTTTTTTTTTGTCCTGCCTAACAGCGCTGACAGTGCTCCTTAAGGGGAAATGTTCAGTTAATCCCAGCAGCCACCCAGCAAGGGCAGGTTTAGCAGGAGGGTTGTACTGATGTTGGCAGGTGAAGAGGCTCCCATCATCCAGGTGCCTTGTGAAAAGCCAAAACTGGCCCTCACCATCAGCCATGCTGGCGATGAAGCAAGTACGGCTGCCGGCAGAACTGGGCACATCTGCCACGGTTGCCTGAGGAGCGTGCCAGGGCCTGGGTGGGGAGCCATGTCCTGGGCAGCCTCCTGCAGTGCTGAGGACACACCACCAGCACCCACTGTACTTCCCATGGAGGGTGCTGGGCACCCTCTTTTTTTTTTTCACCACACACTTTTGAGATACAGCTGCAAAACACTAAATAGGTGCACACATACCTCTGCTGCAAATACCCTCTACCGCCACCGGGTGCCCTGAGGCAGCCCCAGCTCTGCCTGGGTGCAGGTACAGTAGTGGAGAAAGACTGGGCACTGGTGCCCTGGGGACTGACGATCAGCCAGGACAGCCTGCTGCCACCTTCCTCCTGGATGTAACCCACTCCCTTTGATCTCCGGGCGTGGGCGGCCTAGATGCAGAGCAGACAGCAGCCCTCCAAGGGAGGAGACAGGTGTTCTCCCCACAAAGCAGTCCCCGGGTGCTGGGAGCAGCCCAGGACCCCATTCTGGGGTGCAGATTGAGCTGAGCCCCCTGCTCCCCACCACAGCATCCCCCATGCCATAGCCACCCACGGGGCCACCATTTCCTTCACCACTGCACAGGGCTGCCAGCAGCTGCAAGACTCCATCCTCACGGTGTCCTGCGGTGCAAGCCCACTGTGCCTGATGCCAACCTGCCCGTGCAGTGCTGCCCTCTCCATCAGCTCTTCTCTGCTCTCTGCGGGACTGCAGGGAACTAGAGGCAGGGACATGGGGCAGTGGTGCAGAGCTCCTCTCTGGTGCACCCTGCACACAGGAACAAAATCCCAAAGAGCCAGAAAGGTACTGGAGGGCCAGGGTAGGGATGCTGTGGCAGTCCCAGGGGCTGCATGGATCCACAGCATCGATCGAGCTGTCATAACTGTCACATCAGGGTCTGTCTGAACACTTGGAGCGCAGGGCTGCCTGGCCACACAGTGATGGATGGGGCACAGGGCCATTTCTAAATGCCATTAGGAAGGCAGAGTTTAAGGAAAGGTGAAGCGTGCAATAAAGAAAGGGCGTAAAGCAGTGGGGTTAACCTCATTAATTGGCTGGTATCATGTATTAAAAATACATCTGGTTGCTGATGAGGGAACTTTCCATAGGAATATTTGCTGTGATTTACATGCAATCCCAAAAGACATGGTGAGAAGAGATGCAGTGTCTTTGTCTCACACTCATCTAGCAGCCTTCTGAGCACTGATAGGAGATGGGGCTGTCCATTCCGCAGAAACAAAGTACTGAGGAGTGCTCCAGTTTTCTTTTTGAAGTAACCTCCCAGCTAAGGAAAGCTGCTGGGCTACTTAAACCTTGACCAGCTGGAAGGGCTCACCCAAACACAGAGCACAAGTCCTGCGTCCAGAATGATGAAGGCCCAGAGAAGCCAGAATTAAACTGATGGCAGAGGATAAAAGATGGAAACTAAGGGCAGGAGATGAAGGTCACAGGGTAGAAATGAGGGCTGCAGGGGTGGGGGGTGAGGGGGTGGATATTGATCTCCTCTGCATAGATCAAGAATGGCCTGAACTTGCATGCAAAAAACTGTGATTTTTACTGTCAGGGAGCAGAATCCAGCCCACAGGCCAGCCGAAGCCAGCTCCAGGAGCTGCTCAGCAGCAAACACAGAAACACAAGTTAATGGGCTGGCAGGACACAGAAGCTTTAAGCCTGGAAAACTCTTGAGCTCTCCTGGGGAACATTTCTGCTCAGCAGACTTCAAGTGAGAGATGGCCATGAGACCCTGGGCAGGTGAGGAGAAGAGGTCCAGTGGAGCAGCACATGTGGGACATCACTGTGTCTACCACATAAGCATTGTGTAAACTGCCATCAGCGGCGTGTGCAGGAGCGACCTAAGCCTGCAACCTGCATGCACGTGCCATGCCTAGCGCGCTTATCACAGCTCTGCCCCGCCAGCCCCTGCCCTGCCACTTGCTCAGGAGTTCAGCTTCTCTGCTCCAGGTTTGTCCCCTTGTCAGCAGTGTCCTGGTGTGCTCAATAAAAAGGTTCATTCAAGCAAAATCAAGGACTCAAAGATACCCAGGCTGTGCCTTCCAGAGAGGTGCTTCTCAGAGCAGCCAGGCCATCCTTCCTGGAGGATAAGAGACTGGCTGGTGCTCAGCATGGCTTAACTGTGGTGCTTTGCTGCCCGAGCCCGCTGCAGGGAGTCGGTGCTCTCCTCCGCAGTGTATCAACCCGGCTGCATTATCCCAGCCACAAGTGGGGAGCCTCTTACTATTCCGCTTTTGAAATGAATCCTTCACTTGAAGCTGTCTCTTTACAGGATGCAGGGGACATGGCTTTCCCTGAACTGCAAAGGACAGAGCAGCTCCATGTGTCTTGGTCTGCGGGATTTAAGTGCCAGGCCTGTACCCATTTCCTTCACAGCCCTATGTGGATGTTGCTATCACTTACAGAATAACAAGCATTTTTGGAAGCAGTTGGATTTCACAGAAAATCTTCTCAGTCCTAGGGAGCTGCCTAATACCTGCCTGCGTTCCTGTACAGGTGTCAATCCTTGGCTGTGCTGGGACCCACTGCACAATGCAGCCTGTGTGCAAACACCTTGGGACAGGAGCTCCATAGCTGGCACATGGCTACAACAGCTGGGAGTAAGGGAGAGGGCTTGCTGGTGATGGTGCAGATGCCTCAGCCCCATAGGAAAGTGCCAGGGAATACTTACAGTCAAACACTGGCATCCTGAAGAAGGAAAAGTGGGCAAACCACCTGTGTAAAACTTTTGCAAGGTACTTCAACCCCGAGGGCAGGTGAAAGGCCTCTGGTTAGACCGGGCAGAGGATGCGAACTTGGCAGTGAGCAAAGGGAGCATCTCTGGGCCACCTCCACAGGTCCTGCCACCTCACCAGGCAGGCAGGCAGGGCAGGCAGGCAGGGCAGCCCCTCTCGCCCTGGGCAGCTGCTGCAGTCCAGAAACGCCTCAGCCCTTATTTTCTGCTGAGGACAAAAGCCATCAACAAAGTCCTAATTAAAAAACAACCATGAAGCAAAAAGCACAGCTAATTGCTTTTTGACTTCAGAACAAAAGCCGCTCCTCTGCATAATTACGCTGTGAAAATGAGAAGAATTTAAACAGGAATTATAAGTAATCACACAAGCAAAGAAATGGGAGTGAATGCCTATAGAAACCTGAATGCACGCCTGAGCACAAAGACGAAGGCAACAGCTATAAGAGGGGGATGACAAGGAAAGTATTTAAGACTCATTATATTGAGCTAATCTGCTGCTCCTCAAGTACCTTCCTGCTCAGGCACTCCAAGCACCTTGTGCATCCTGGTGAATTGAAGCTCCACAGTACTCCAGGGAAGTCCTACGGGTCAAAATCATGGTCTGTCTCTGGCAGGCAGGAGAAACATATTGCTAAGCAGCAGAATGATTCACTCACCCACCAAGGCCAGCAACCCTCGAGTGCAGTCCCTACTCAGGGCACACCGCACTTCTCCCACCTTTTCTTTCTGTCTGAACCACAGCTGGCATGTTATGCCATGCAAGGTCTTCTGAGAGCAGACCTTTGCCATGGATGGGTGCTACAGACTTTCTGTGGGGTGGGCAGAGGTCAGGTTCTTGTCTGGGCAAAGGGTCCCTTAACCCCAGCCAGTAACTAAGCACCATGCAGCCGCTCACTCATTCACTTCCCCCCTACCCAGTGGGATAGGGGAGAGAATCAGAAGGAAAAAGGTAAAACTTGTGGGTTAAGATAAGAACAGCTTAATAGGACAGAAAGGAAGAAACTAATAATGATAATAATAACAACAATAATAAAATTACAATAATAATAAAAGGATTGGAATATACAAAACAAGTGATGCTCAGTGCAATTGCTCACCACTCACCAACTGATGCCAGTTAGTTCCTGAGCAGCGATCCCCCTGGCCAACTCCCTCCCAGTTTATATACTGGGCATAACGTCACATGGTATGGAATATCCCTTTGGCCAGTTTGGGTCAGCTGTCCTGGCTGTGTCCCTCCCAACTTCTTATGCACCTGCATGCTGGCTGGGCATGAGAAGTGGAAGAATCCTTGACTTAGTATAAACAGTGCTTAGCAACAACTGAAAACATCAGTGTGTTCTCAACATTCTTCTCATACTGAACCCAAAACATAACACTATACCAACTACTAGAAAGAAAATTAACTGTATCCCAGCCAAAACCAGGACAGGTCCCCAGGGATGGAGAGCCCAGACGAGAACCCCAGCTCACCTTGTCCCAAGCCCAGGGCTACACGGTGGCCCACATGAAGTGAGCTGGGTGGGCTGTGTCTGAGATAGACAGCAGGCCTGGAGCACCACTGGAGAAAAGGGAAAAAATCATTTTCTTCCTAGAATGTGGGGACAAAGGAGGTGGGGAAACAGGAGGAGGAAAGTAGGTGAAATTAAAAATTTCAGGGTCCACACTGGAAGAGTGAGTCCCGTGCTCCTGAGGGCTGCATGGAGAGGACAGTCAGGAAAGAAGGAAGCAGTCAAGTTAATGTTCCTTACACAGAGGACAGTTAACCTGCAGAGCTCCCTGTGCCAGGAGGTCCTTGCATCAAGTACGAGGTATCAGGCCATGGGAAAAGGGCACGGCACACAACAGTAAAGGGTGCCTTGTCACCAAGGCATGGTCCAAGGCCTGACCCAACCCCACCGAACAGAAGACTCACTGTCATCCCAAGGCTCTGGACTCCACTTGGACAACCAGGTACCAGGAGAGCAGTAACACAGAGGAGACACTTGGGTGAGAGGTAATGTTTGCCGGTGCTCAAAGCACAGGACCGTGACTCAGCCTGTGGCACAGACAGGTGGGAACCTTTGCACAAGCCACTCTGGCTCAGTCATTTCTTCCATTGCACCCATGGATGCGGCTCCCACAGCCCCGGAGGGGCAGGCAGAGCCCCCTCAAGGAGCTGGGTGCAGGAAGAGCTCACGATGCTGTTTAGCCATGAGCTGTGCTGCTGGGATGGGAACCTACCCTTTGGGCTAAATCCCCCGCTCAGGTCCAAACCAGTCCCAGATGCGGCACCAGCCACAACATCCAAGCCTGATTATTCCCACTTGCAGTAAAGGACAGGAGAGCGTTCTCCCTCTGAAATGCCAAGTGCCACATGTGAATCAATAGTTCATTTCTTTCTCTTATCAGAGAGGATTGAGGAGGGAGAGACCATCAACATGAGGAAATTAAAGAAAATGGAAATGACATGGCAACAAGCTGATGTCTGTCTGAGTGAGCCCCACGATACCAGCTGGAGGTCGTTCATTCTTCATTGCTTCATGAACAAGGCACTGCCACATCACTATCAAGTTCAGAGGTGCTGGGAGATACAAAAGCCAAAAGCCTTTTGTCACCAGGTTTTGTAAGCACAGTTTTACGTTCCAATTGACCTAGGGGGTGGGAGCTCTGGTTTGGCCCCATTTTGAAGGTGCAACCTAAGGCCACCAGCCCAGCAGCGACAGACTCTGCCCAGGAGGCAAGGCACAGCCTTGGCATTCTGCACCCAGCAAAGGAATGGCTGGAGCCTGTGCCCAACACCACATGTGTGGCTCTTGGGCATGGCCAGTGGTTATGGGGGACCAGATCCTGCTTCAAGTCAAATCCAGCAGGCCACTGCAGAGCTGGCTGCATTGGGAGGGCCAAACTCAGGCAACAACATGCTACAGGGCTGGGGACTAAACTGGCTAGATACTGATCTCCTGGGACCATGGTGTTGCTCTTGGGGCCTGGAAGAGAGATGTGTGCTGGTGCAGGACAGTACATACTATACCCATACCCATACCCATGCCATATCATACCATACCATACCCTACCCTACCCATTCCATAGTTCCAGCACTAAAGCCCCACAGAGAGCCCAGACATGTGGCTGCAGTGCTGCCAAAGTGCACTTTGCTCCCGGGCAGACCTTTTCTCAGCAGTAATGATCTCACCTTTCACGGGCAAATCTCCACAGGTTTCTAAAAGTAAGTGCATGCTTGAATATGTCCCAGTCCCCAGAAATAGTGAGAGGGAGATTGCTAGCCTGTGATTAAAGAATTTTTTCAGTGGTAAAAGCAGCATCACAAGACCTGGGATGACAGCATTACCCAACCTTGAAGTCCCTGTTTTACAATGTGATAGTAAACACAGCCAGCGTGCACCAGTAGATGCTCTTCCAAGGTTGCTGGGTCCATCAGGTAGTCATGGAGGACCCCATACACGCTGCTACACCCTGACCCCGTACTGGTTGGTCACTCCATGGCAGGGCTAAAAGGCCCATCCAGTGCCAACGCTGGAGGGCCCAGCCACGTTTGGCTTCTGTAGGAAAGGCCATCAAGTTTTTCACATCAATAAATCCTGAACACTAATTGCCCAGTTAGCCAGTCCAATAAGCTATAAACTCCTTTGTGCATGTTACAGCCATCACTGCCAGCCCACTGTGCCATGATGATCGCTTGTATCATTTGTAAACACAAAAGAAGGAGAGGGTGCTGCTTCCCTTGACTGCAAAGAACCAACTCCATTTCAGAGCAGCGATGCACTGCAGAAGGGGCAGGGGAGCATGCAGGAGGCTGGCATCTCCAGCTGAGGGACCCTGGGTCAGAGCCTGGGAGAACCCACTCTCACTTTACAGCCCACTGAGTCCCACAGGTGCCATCTCGTGGGAGATATTTAAACTGTTCAGCTACCTTGCATCAGTGGCTGCTTTTGAAAATCTTGGCCTACCTTGCTGTGCCCAGGTACCTCTGAGGTAGCCAAAGGTAAGTAAGATTTGAGAGGAATCATGTCTGAACCATTTGTCTTCCCCAAAATCACACGCTGTGCTATATTTGCCCTCAGTCCTCAACAGAAGGCAGATGCTCTGCATGATGGCCTGGAGAAAGATGACCAAGAAAAGCACGTGAATTAATAAGAGCATCAGCTCACGTCTCTGCCTTGCCCCCCAGGCTTAATGTGTGCTCTGGACACAGGAGAATCACACACTGGGGTTGTATCAAGTGAAAGATGCTGGAGGGTAGGGGGAATGCCCACGAGAACCAGTATAGCAGAGGCTTTTTCTACAGAGGAAAGCAATATATCCAGTTTTTAAAAAAAGAAGTGAGGATAACAGCAACCAGCCAGCCAGGCAGTGGTCACCACTCTCTGAGTCTCTCTAACACTCTGGATACAACTCGGCATCTTGCTTGGTGAATCACTGGTAGCTGCAGTACTATGATACAGGAGATGGCTGATGGAAAGGCATCATCTTCCTTGCTGCTTTGGCATGGCATCTCTGCCAAGATGCTCATCAACAAAAGCTGACAGTCAGGGTGTTCTGCAGGCTTCTCGCTCCTGTGAGACTGTCTGCCCACAAAGAGCCCACCCTGGCAAGACCTCAGCCAGCTTGGCACCAGCACCTCCTACACAAGCCCCAGCATGGCCTGCAGATGTGCAGCAGGAGGCTGAGGAGCATCAGCCTGATCCAGCTGTGGACAACCACAGTCCTGTCTCCTGGGCACAAGAGGCTGGGACCCAGGAAAGCCAGACTCACTGAGGCCAGCAAGGGAAGTCAGGAGCAGGACTGTAAGGGGAATTTGGGGGGGCAGGGGGAGCAGGAGGTATGGGCTAGGAGAGGGAAGATGGGGCAGCTCTGGGCCGAGGCTCTGGCAGCGGGGGGCTCATCATTAAGACTCATCAGTCCTAATCTGCCCCTCCCTTATTCCTCCTGCCTGAAAGGCCAGGGTCTGGATTTACCTCAGGAAGGAGTGATGCTGTTTCTCATATTTCTTGCAAATGCTCTTCTGCCTCAGCAAACCCACACTGTCTTACATAAGAGACCTCAGGGATATTTGCAACAGGCAAAGGCATCTGAGCATGCAGGAGGTGTGTTTTGTAACATAGCATACGCTCATGCAGGCAGCTGGGGATGCAGGAAGGGAGCTGCTGCAAAGAAAGAGTGAGCACTACAGTCCCAGAGCTGTGATGGCACTTTTAGGTCCTTTTCCCCAGAGAAAAGACCAAAGAACAAGGGATGGCATTCTCCTTGCCGGCTTGTACTTAAACAGACTGCCTCTGAAAGGGGAGAGTCTGTGAACAAGAGCACAGAGGGCAGTCATAGCCCTGAAACCTCAGGGTCTGTCCAATACCTGACAGGACCTTTTGTCCACAGCTCATGGTGCTTTGGGTCCAGAGCCAGAAGGGAATAGCCAGTATCAGCTCTCCTTGTTTGCTCATTTTGATTCAGCCCAGCATCTCCTTCTTTGTCCCTCCCCTAAGCCATCCCTGCCACCAAACTTCCCACATGTTCCAGGCAGCACCATGGCTGCTGGGTTAGAGGCACCTTCCCAGCAAGAAGAACCCTGTAGCATTTGTGCTAACCATAAACACATCTGCAGCTATGGCTGCGGGACTTCAGGAAAACAGCTATATCTGATCTGTCTGGTTTATTAACAACTAGTATAAAATCTTTGCCATGTTTCAGCTGACTCTGGTACAGAAAGCCTGGAAGAAGATCTAGGTACGTCCTAGGGCTTCAGATCCTGAGGTGGTGGAGCAGGAGTATGTAATGGTGATAGGACTGGTTATATTGGTTATAGGATGTTTATAGGTTCCAGCAGTTAGGTCACCTGGGATCAGTCTCAGTTTCATGTGTGTAGCCTCTTGTCTGACCTTATTCCAGCTAAACCAGCAGGAATTCCAGACACTTTGGCATCAGGCTGGCCCAGGACTCTTACCAGGGAGATGCTGAGTGATGCCGGGAGCTTTGGAAACCAGACCTGCAGTCCTTCTGTGCCTGGTTCTGCGTTTGTATCAGGGGGTTGCAAAGACACCTGCCTAGCTCTTGTTTGCTTTGTCTCCTTCCACGGTGAGGCTCTGGTGCTGTGACCAAGTCATGACAGCAAACTGGGCTCCTGCTGAGCTGAGAGCTTGTGCTTGTGCATTTCAAGCAAAAGTTGACAACTAAATAAGACCTTGTGCTGGACCGCTGCACAGGTAAATCCTCTTCCCTGGCCAGATTTACTCTGTTCTCAGTACAAAGATAAAGACAGAAGTGTAGTACAAAAAACAAGGACTTCTCCTTGAGCAGTGGCTGCATAACAGGTTGTTACAGGAGTGTGGACACCTTAGAGGTCAGAGCATCCTCCCCTCTACACTGACAAAGGATAAATATATCTAGGCCAGCCTTCATGGCTGCTTGTTCAACCTGTTCTTCAGACCCTTGTAGTTAATGGACTCCACAAGGCCCTTTGGCAGGCTGAGATATAAAAGCTATTTTGAACCTGCAGTAATACTCAAGGGTTATGAGCTGGGCGCTGTAGGCTGGAGCCAGGCTGTTCATGGGCACATTCCTCTGCAGTCCCTATAATTTAGTAAACAACAGGGAGGGTAGTGCTGTCAGGTGGAGGCAGTTTGCTCTTTTGTATGGGATCACTGATTTTCAGGGCTATAAAAATAGGACTCGCAGCCAGAATAAGACAAAAGACGGGTGGATCAGTCACCTGGATATAGTCAGGTATGATCCCACAGCAGTAGTGAAGGGAAGATTTAATTCCTGCTTGTCTTCCAAATGCTCTGCTGTTTCTGCACATACTGGGCTAGCTTTAAAATCACCATGCTTTTAAGAGGAGCTGTGGCAGTTGCTGAGCAAGAAATCCTGCAGTAACAACCACCTGAACTCACTATGGCCCTTGCACCAAGCTACCCTGCCCAATTTCTTCCCCACCCTCCTCTGCTTGTGGAATTCCCCTTACACCATCTCATATAGCTTCAGAGGAGGCACACACTGAAGCCATCATAACGTCCTGCAGTGTGGTTTATTCTGTTTGCATATGCTGCTTAGCATTATAGATTTGGCCTTTGTCTTTGTTATTTGTGTCTCCAATTCTTCCCCTACTAAGTACATTAGTTGCTATGGAAACAATTATTTCATTGGTATGAGTAATCTTCACAACAGCCACAAAAGCAGCAAAAAGTCAGTTCATATGCTGCACCTTCTACTTAATTCAGTTAGTTGCTAATTAGCTCTTGCCTTGAAAGTGATCAAACTCTCTGCCACCAATAATCTGTAGGGAAAAATAGAGAGTTTTGACTGGCTGCTTTGATCATTTTGTGCTAACTTTGCATAATTCAGAGAAACCCAAGAGGCAGATGCTGGAGCACTAACCACCATGCAGTCCCTCAGTGTAGGAGGACCAGAGGACATTGGCTGGATGAAGGAAGCACCCAGCAACCCAGCATCAGTGCCTGAGCCACTGAGCAAAGCAGAAAGGCCCAGCAGAGTCCCAGCATTAAGGAGCTGACAAAGTCATTGCACCAGGGGTGGGAGGGTGCAGCACCCCAGTACAGTGATATGAGGACTCTGTGGGGAACAACTTGCTTGGGAACCCACCAGAGCTGGTGCACTCCAGGCTGAGCAACCCTCACTTAGCAAGACTGGAAACCCTCCTCTTTTGTGTCAAGCAGGAAGTGAAAATATCGCTTCTTGCTATGTGCCAAAATAATGGATCCTCATGTGATGAGAGAAAAAGAAGTGTGAGCAGCAGCTCAATGAGCAGCTCTCTGTGGGGCATCACAACTAGCAGTTACCATCTGCAGCAATGACAGCTCTGGCTCTGCTGGGCCAGACGCTGCTGCTGTATTCCGTGTGCTACGTCTCGGCAACCCCTGGGCAGTGGGTCTTCAAAAAATTAACCATTGTTTGCAATATACCAAAGCTTATCTGAGGCTTCACATTAATGAGAGAGGATTAAACTTCCAAATCAGGCTCTCGCAAGATGTCTGATGGCATGCCTGCGGCTGGCCCTGCAGCGCTGGGACACCAGCTGAAAGACCCAATGCACGCTGAGTGCTGCCCAGCTCCTCCTACCACCTCACAGGGCGCTGCATGCCTGACGTGCAAAATGGTCGACCTGCCCTTGGCTACAGCAAGCTTGGTGCAAATGGTACTTTGAATCAAGTCCTAGCCAGATTTGCGGAAGCAGGTTTAGGTGGATCCAGGGGTGAGAGTCAAAGGGGAGTCTGAGCAGAGCATGTCCTCGTACCTCTGCCCGATGAGAAGTGGCTCATCTGGGGATGCTCCCAGATGACAACCTCGCTGTCTTCTCCAAGTGCTGCTGAACGTGAGATGTCAGATGAGCACTTTGGGGTCTCTGGTAAGAGCTGATTATACAAAGCTAGGCTAATGCTAGCAATCAGACAAGCTCTTTGGTGTGGAAAGGAACAGGCAAAAAGCAGACTGGAAAAACTAACCTGATCCCAAATCACTCCCAATGAAGCTGACGTCTCCAGTGATCCATCCACAAGACTAAGACCGGGGAAATCCTCTGCACTGTGATCAGCCATTGAGAGACTGGATCTGCAGGCTACAACAGCAAGGACTGAATGTGTCAATGAGATGGGAGAGACTGAGCTGTTGGTTTATTTCTCTTCTTTGTCTCGACACAGGGAAAATTTAACACAGCTCAAATAACAACACAGCAATTAATTCTTCCTGCTTTCTCTTTTTGGCAGGCACTGCAGCAGGGAGTTGATACTGACATTTCTAAAGGTTAGGAGCAGTGCTATACTCGCTTTCACCTTCCCTGGGAGCACCTCCTGCCCCAGCACCTCTCTCTCCTTGGCCCATCCACTTGGCTGCAAAGGCAGGCCACCGCTTCCAGTACCCGCAGGACCCTGGGCTACCACCAGGGGGGGGTTCCTTCCCAGGGGACTCCCACCCTGTGGAGTGCCCATGGGATGTTGGTGAGCTGGCTGCTGTCCAGCACTGACTGCACTTGGGCACCGCCAGGTCCCACGGGTGGCAGCAGAAGCAGCTTGTGAGATGTTAGGTGGGTGCTCATCCCCGAGCAAAGAGCTTTACTGAGCCATTGCAGAGAGGGGTTGCATTCAACAGTTAGCATTCAGGCTTGTGACTGGTCCAGAGGACAAAGGCAAGTGACAGCTCAGGCAGCACTGGGGTGCAGCCTCCCTGGGGAACGGGAAACACGCTGCAGCCCTGGAGAGCATACGCAGTATACTGGGCTTATCTCCATCCCTGGATGGCCTGGAAGTCTGCTTGCTTCTCCTGCATGTGGAAATCTCCAGCAGCCAGCCAGCGTGGGTAAGCATGTCTGGAGCACACCATGGGCTTCATTCCATCCGCTGGGGCCAGAGTCACTTGGGAGAGGAGGACAGCTTCTTTTCCCATTGAAGGGAAACTGCTCCCGAACCTGTCTCTGAGCCCTGCTGGGAACAGCACAGAAGCTTTGGGCAATGCAAAGGAGAAGCGTGGTGACTGCAGTGTCCTGTCCCAGCAATGGCTGACCAGCAGTTCAGGGCAGGGTATCAGAGCCCTACCCTGCTCAGCACACCCCACACCTTCCATCTGACCAACCTTTAAAGCTCATCCCGAGGATGCCCACAGAGGGAGGCTAAGACACATCCAGGACAAGAAGGGGTCCTAGACCTGCTTTCTGCAGCAGGAAAAGCACTCGCATAGGCATGGAGACACAAGACCCAGGGCACTGTGCTAGGAGCTCTCTGGTGCACGCTCCACCACCACCCACTGCTGGCACCAAGCGGGCTGTGTCCACCTCTGCTGCAGGAAGGCAAAGGGATCATTAGCACCAGACTTCACTGACACCCACATAACAACCTGGGGTCTTTCTGGGGTGTCTGGACTTCTGCCTCCCTCTGGCTCCATCTCAGTGCCCCCAGCAGAGACCCAACAGGACCTTCTGCATCACCTGCGGTGGAGTCAGCAGTGAGTGTCTGGGGTGAGATCAGGAGTGCATGTCTGGCTGATCCCATCCCATCAGATGCCATACGGTGCCTGTGTGCCACCTATCCTTTCTCCTACCGTGTGCGGCTTGCTCTCCTTCCACCATCCCTGTTTTATTAATGAGGCCTATTGGCTTTGCCCTAGTCCCAGTGAGCCAGGATGCTCTTTTCAATCTGCAGACCTTCAGAGCAAAAGCAACCCCCACTCATGGGGGTATGCCATCAAAGGCTCCTAAAGCACATGGCAGGCAGAAATGCATCAAGTTTTATCCCTTTTTCTGGATGAGGGGAAAGTATTTATTTCCCTGGTTCTTATTCTCCTGCCTGGTTTGTGGAAAAGGCAAATCCCTCTTTTGTGCCCATTGTATTTTTGTCTGCTGCTCAGCCCTGCTCCTTGTTGTAGCTACAGCCCAGCAGGATTTTGAGATGCTACAGTGCCCCCAGTCCCATGGAAAGCTCTGAATGGTGGTGGCCTTACATGCCCATCATGCTCACCAGTGGACTTTCCAATGTCTCCTCCACTCCTCAGCATACACCTCAGGCAGCAACGATGTAGGAAAGATGCTCAGGAGGTCACAAGCCTGGCGATCCACGCATCCTGAACAGCTGAGGTCCTAGACTGTCACCTCTTCTGGCTGTTACCCTGTCTTTCTTTCTTTTTACTTGTGAGAAACATGCTTCTCTAGAATGTGCTGCTACCTCTTCAAAGACTTGGAGATGTTCTGGGGTCAGCACCAGCCAGCTGGTTGGCTAGAGAGACCAAAGGCTCCCCTAACAGGTCCTATTTGCTTGGTACTAAGGACATGAGCACTGGAGGTACTCTGGTCTCCCTGCTTTTTTCAGTCACCTGGGGAAATCAATGCTGTTCATTGTCAGCAAACCGCACCCCTGGGGAGATGCTCTTGGAGAATCTAAGACATGCAAATTGCTTCAGAGATAACACTGTGGTTGCTGCTCCAAGCCCTGTCACAAGAGAGAGCAGTGGGGACAGAAAAAGAAAAACCCATGTCAGCTGGTTAAATCAGAGGCCGATTCAGCAGCCAATGATTATTTGGACAGAAGAACTCCAAAGAGATCTCCAAAGAGAGTTTGGGAAGAGCCCAAACCCTCTAATACAAAGGGCTGAGTCCCAGACAGAGAAAACCTTTTGCTGGCAAAGGGATTTGAAGAAAGCCCTTACATTATCCCAGGAAGGAGAGAGCTCATGTTTGCCAGCTGACTGTCAGGTTTCTCCTACTTACCTTGCACAGCAAACATCTTTTTGTTCTGTGGTTGTATAGCACTGTGGACTACAAAGTCCCAGCCCATGCCTGGTCTGCCAGCATGCTGGCAGCATCCAGGGAACCCAGAGGGAGTGCAGACAAGATCCGCAAGTGTGAATTCTTTTGCACTACTGCCTATCTCAAAGTGGTCCAGCCCTGCGGTGTGGGCTGCTGCGGGAGAAAGCTTGACATGCCAGGAGCAGCACAGATTTCAGCCACTGCTGGCCCAGTTCCCTTGTGACTGCAGGAGGACTCAGAGGAGGAGGCTAAATGCTTGCAAATGGGGCAGTGTCAGGTCAAACAATCTATTTTCCATCCCCTCCCAGCAACTCCACCATTATTAGAAGGTGCTGATGTCTCCAGATTGATAAACAAGAGCGGAGGAGCTGCAAGGGAAGGTCACTGGTAATCACATGGGAGGCAGTCTGATTGCTTTTTCATATTGCCAAGTGAGGCATTTTGCTTGTGAAGTGTTACCCCCTGGGCTGAACTCTACCCTTATATACACCTCAGGGATATCTTATGCTGGAGAGGGCACATGATACATAGAGTCCAGGCCAGTTTCTGATGCCTTCCCACAGCTCTTCCTGTCCAGGGATGGGAGTGCAGGGCTGAAATGCAGCCGCTCCACTCCAGCACCTGTGTTGCCTGAACAAAATCAGCTTTTCTTTCCTGCAGTCCCTACAGACAGCTTAATGTGTCTTCAGCTCTAATGCCATCACTTCTCACACCGCGTACTCTCCTTTTCTCCTTATGTCCCTGTATCTGCCTGGCTGTATCCATCTGTGCAGCATGTTTCATACAGGGACTATAAGCCAGGGGCTGCATTAAGGTCTGGCCTAGGGCAACTTTAAGTGCATCCTGGGAGGTCAGACATGCTGTAAGGACTTGAAGGCTCAGATTCAGCTGGCCAAGTTGCACCTAAATCTCTTATTAGCTGCTCAAGGCTTCATTCCCAAGGACTACTACACAGAGGTGGGAAACAAGCCACTTAAGAAGCTTTCAGAAGTGGTTGGTGGGTCAATTCCTTGATAAAGATACTGACTTCTTTAAAACATTGTGTCTCTGCCCCTGGTAATCAGGCCTTTCCGGGGGCTCTTGTGGTGATCACCAATGCAATGCCCCAATTGAGAGGACTGTGGGATATCTTGCTCCAAAGCTCAGCCCAGCTTATGACAGCTCCCTCCTAGAACAGGATTGGATGCTGGAGGCAGTGGGAAAATCACTGCACAATACCCACACCACCACAGATATAACACATGGTGAGGTCACCATAGTGATAGCAAAAGCCTTTCAAGATCCCCTGTGTCGTCTCATGGAAAATCTCAGATCCACACCTGGTTTCAGCTGAAACCCACAGATCTGCTGCCCGTGGCCCTGAAGAGCCTGGGCAAGCTCTCTGCACTGCTGTATGCAGGCATCACCAAGGTGCCAGGAGTGTAGCCATCTCCAATGTCTTCATACCATGTGGCAAATGCTACAGGCATGGTTGATAACCCAGTTTTTATTTTTCTGGAACAATGGATGCATTTTAGAATTTACTGAAATGAGAGAAAAAAAAAAATTATCTTACTAAATGACTCCCAAACTATCTTCTACCTGGGTTTGTACTCAGTGAAAACTAAACCATTCTTATAAATAGGCTTGTCAGCAAGCCAGCAAGTCATGGGAAAAGGGTAAAATTAAGCCATGAATGAAAATCTTTTTTTTAATATATGAAAATCTGTAATGCCTTCAAAATGGAAGGAAACCAAAAAACCACCAACTCAATAAAAATTTGGGGAGAGGCAAATTAAAGAACTATTCTTATGGACGTTACCCTTTCTTGAAAAATCCACAAACATGCTGATCTCCTACTCTGTGTCATTTAAAAGGTACAAAAATATTCTCATTTCAGGAGCACCTTCCATCCCAGGCCCTTTAAGCACAACACAAAAGACCGCCCAATTGTGGAAGCAGTTACCTGCACCAGAGTCATTCTTCCATTTAGTTACGTGTGGCATTAAATCTCTCTCTCTCACACACATGGCATAGCGCAGAGATGTTTTGCTGGATTTACCAGGTTAATTCTCAAATCTGATCACGTAAAGCTGTGGCAGAGAAAAATAAACTCAAGACATCTTAATTCAAAGTCCAAAGATATAACCTTTGTGGCACTGCTGAGAATATATCTCTATCTCTGCTCATGTATAAAGATCTAAGAATAAATTATTTGATAATGTTTATCCTTGCAACATGTGTGAAAGTCTTATATCATTCATTAGATGTTTGGCTTTCAGGATAAAGTTGAGCACTGGCTCATCTCTTGACTCAACAGAAATGCTCTGAGGTCCTACCAGAGTGAATTAATTACTTTTCCCCTCCCTGGACAGTAAAGAGCCATTGCCTAAAAGCTATTGCCGAGCCCAGCCCTGCTCCCGTGTACCAGGATGCCTCCGTTTGCCCACCAGCCCTGTCTCGTAGGGGTGGCATCACCACATCCACCACCATCACATTTCCTGCTGCTCTTCCCCAACACCTCTGCTCTGCTCACCAGATCTCCTGCAGCTGGGGCTCCTCCATACTTCTCCAGAGCCTCTGACAGCAGGGTCCCACTGTGCTGCTTGGCTTCATCATGGCACTACAGCTGAAATCCTTGCCAGCATCCCAAGGAGAGCTTCCCACCCACCAGGCCAGCACAGTCTGGCAGACCAAAGGGCATGTGCATGACCTCCACATGCCACCAGTTCCATGACGGCTGCGCTAGCAGGTCAGGCATTTTTCTGTCAAGCCTTAACCCTCCATTTCCTTCCAGAAACATTTTTATTCATGCTCCCCCTGTTGCAAACCCTGCTCCTTCCCTGTGGTTTGGAAGGAGCTCTGACGGGTTGCTTATCTTAGAGAGATCATCTCTTTGAATTTCCAGCCCATAAGGGTTTAGGTTTTATTAATACTGTTGGGCATGGGATTTTTAATGCTAAATAAGTTTCAGCCTCAGCCAAGGAGGCCAAGTATCATGGGCAGCATAGAGAAGGATTCACAGGAAGGATTCACATAAGTTAAAGAGATCTTTTTTTAAAAAAAAAAAAAAAAAGCTGTGATTAATCTCCTTAATGCAAAGAGCATTTTCTGTGACGTCAGTTTAATGAGTCAACACTTCTGCCACAGTGCTGCAAAGTCCCTCCACTCATTCAGCTCCTGGCGTCCAGAGGATTTCTGCTTTTTATTCAGAATAAAAAGTGCTGAACCCCAGGGGGAAGGAGAACAGCTGGAGAAGGGGATAAAAGCCCCCCAGGATGGCATGCAGAGGGACTCAGCAAATCACCGCTCTCACACCAGACTTGAGGTTTTGGAGCCCCACCCCCACCCACCTGCACCAGGCTCTTCCCAGTCCCTATGCCGAGATCCCTCCACGCCGATGGCTGGCATCCTTATCTCTGCCACATACGAGGGTGGATGGAAGAGCAGGGCACGAGCCCTTCCATGGGGCTGCAGTGCTGCCCACATCTCAAGGACGGGGACACAGTGACTGCCTGCAGGGACAGGCAGGGCTGGGTGTGGGCAGACCCTGCCTGCGCAGCGGTGGCCAGGCAGCGATAGTCATCCTGGTCACAGATCTGGCAGGTGGCACCAGCAGCGTCAGGGATAGGCAGGCGAGCGCTTATCAGGGCATCCCAGCCGGATCCTTGCACTGTGCCTCCGAAGAGCCATCCCACGGTGACAAATTTCAGCCAGGCCTGATGTGAACTAAGAGCAGATGGACAGAGGCTGGAAAGCAGATGGCGAGAAGGAAATTTGAATATAATTTGGAGGCCCCAAAGTGCCTCGTTAGGAAAACACACATCACAGGAAGCTGTCTGAGTGGCAGAGCAGCCTGCAGCCAGCCATGAATGCAAAGGTGGAAAGGAGAGGAGGCAAAGCACCGCTACCACTCACGAGCAAGTCACGACTCGCTCCAGTCACCAGTGGGGTCAAAGGACAGCCAGAGCTCCTGAGAGATACGACACACCTTGCCCCAAGCTTGCTAGCCTGCCCACACACGGATAGGGATGGCAGCTTTTCTCAGCTCTTGAAGGCGTCCAGCCCGCAGCACTCCAAGCAAATAAAGCCAGGAAAGGCTGGAACCGCTGCCAGCCCCTGAAACAGCCTGCCTTGACCTCAGGCAGCAGCAGAGCACTCCTGGGGGTTTCCTTCACCTCATGCCCTCAGCCAGAAACCCTCATGCTGGCAGATGGCAGGCTTGTGTCTCCTCCATGCACTGCCTGCAGCACGGGAGTGGTGGGCAAGACACATCCCCGGCACTGTAGCCAGAGCAAGGCAGTGGTACTGTTCATAGCACCGCAAGCTCCTGGGTGGCTTGGCAGGCTTCTTCTCACCTCCTCTGCCACCCTCCTTTCCCTGCCTTCTCTCTTCCCCTGCCACCTCCATTCCCCGGCCCACGGCTGCCTGGGGAGCAGCAGGGCTGGCTCCAGCACTGTGGCTCAGTGGACGAGTCCCCCGGGGTCCTGCGAGTCCGTGGTCCTCAGCCCTGAGGCTGCCACGGCTCACGTTGCTGAGATGAGGGCAGGAGCTGCCTGCCAGAGAACTGGATGGCAAAATGGGGGAAATGGGAGCGAGTTTTCTGTCTGTATATTGGTTTCTACACCCCTCTGCTGGGCAATCAGTACGGTGGCTAAGTTAATGTGGCAGAGAATCGCAGCGGCTGGCAGGAACGAGGGCTGGCAGGAAAGAAAAAACCCAACGTGTTTTTAACATGAAAATGCCAGTGAAAGAAAAATAACTTCATCAAAATTTCCCAGTGTGGAAGATCTCCACCAGCCCTATGGCCAGCCAGACTGGAGTCCGTGCTAACATCCCCTTGGCACTGTTCTGCCTGGGGAGGGGACAGGATCAAACTGGAGATTTTCATCAGGAGAATCACTGAAAGAAAAATAAGCTGGTAATTCTTGCCCTGCTCTTCTAGATTTCTGGATGTCTAGAAGAGCTGGATAGGAGGCATATTAAAAAAAAAAAAAATCACTCATCTTTTGTATTCTCCTAAGGCAGCATAGGTTGGGGACTCAGGCTTGGAGACATCCCACATAGGAGGTTTATTAGTCTAAGCTCAGCCAAAGGTTTCACATGCATTCTGTGATGTGTGTCGTGATTTAACCCCAGCTGGCAACTAAGCCCCACACAGCTGCTCACTCACTCCCCTGCAGTGAGATGGGGGAGACTTACCTGCTGTGCATAGACTTATCCACAGCCACAGCTGCTTCAAGGTGTACTTATCCTTGGGCCACAGTCCCTTCAGAGGTATACTTCCTGCTGCACAGACATAACCATGGCCACAGACACTTCGAGATGTACCTGCTCTGGTGTGTGCTTATCAACGGCCACGGACACTTCGGGGTGTCCTGCTACCGCATGGACTCCTCTGCAGGTCACTGTCCCTTCAACTAGAGTTCACACTGGAGTTCCAGCCCATCCAGTACAGCAGCACAGAAACAGCAGCCATGCCCTGGCCATCTGCCAGCCCAGGCACATCGCCACTGCTGTTATCAAAATGTTCCCAGGCACAGCAGAGTCAGACGATAAACACTACAGCAGTACAGCAAGCAGCAAAAGCAAAAAGCAGCCACTAAAGAGCACTAGGCTCTAATATACAGTGAGGCAAGCAAGCTCCATGCCAAGCACAGGAGCCTTCCAATTAAAAGCTAAACAGCAATAACAGCTACAAATTCGATCTAGCACATTCCAGCCAAATCTGTCATTATCTCAAACTCTTCATACCCCACATTGAGTGCCAAAAAGGACTGTCGTGGTTTAACCCCAGCCAGCAACTAAGCTCCACACAGCTGCTCGCTCAGTCCCCCCCAGGTGTGATGGAGGAGAGAATCAGAAGAGTAAAAGGGAGAAAACTCGTGGGTTGAGACAAAGACAGTTTAATACGTAATGCAAAAGCCGCGTACACAAGCAAAGCAAAATAAGGAATTCATTCCCCACTTCCAATGGGCAGGCAGGTGTTCAGCCATCTCCAGGAAAGCAGAGCTCCATCACACCTCACGGTGACTTGGGAAGACAAAGGCCACCACTCTGAACGTCCCCCCCTTCCTTCTTCTTCCCCCAGCTTTATATGCTGAGCATAACATCATATGGTCTGGAATATGCCTTGGGTCAGTTGGGGTCAGCTGCACTGGCTGTGTCCCCTGCCAACTTCTTGTGCACCCCCAGTCTCCTCACTGGTGGGGTGGGGTGAGAGGCAGAAAAGGCCTTGACACTGTGTAAGCACCGCTCAGCAGCAACAAAAACATCCCTGTATTATCCCTGTGTTATCAACACTGTTTCCAGCACAAATCCAGACCATAGCCCCATACTAGCTACTGTGAAGAAAATTAACTCTATCCCAGCCAAAACCAGCACAACATGTTATTAACCCAGCAGTGTGCCAGCTATATCTAGGCATTTCATATATAGAGATCAATTGATTTTATATAAATATACATAGGATGAGCTAAAATGACAAGCCTTTATATACAGTCCCCAAATTGAATAATACAAGAAATTCGGGTTGAGAGTATAGTTAGTGCTTTGTCTGGGCACAGAATGGATAGCATTCCTCCTGTGACCTTCCGCAGGGGCAGGTAGGACCTCTACCTGGAATGGAGAGGGAATTTTTGCTGGAGACTATGACCATGTAGGAGATACAATAGTCCACATAACATCAGCCAGTGCTACTGGGGAGAAGAACAGACACTTTCACAGACCAAGGATACCCATTTCTCCCTGTATGTGTATGTCCTAGCTGTATAAACACCCATTCAGACCAATGCTGGGTGCCCCTGCTCAGATAGAGGGTTCATGGGGGAATGAAACCCATTTGCAGAAGAGGGAACAAGAGACTGAAAGCCACTAAACCCCATGTGCATCCGTGCTTGGCTGCTGTCCTGAACTTGGTGCTTCAAAGTCTATGCCCAGAGAGGACCCACAAGGCATATAAGGACACATTCACTCACATATTGCAAAAAAAACAATAGAAAAAAGTCAAATCCTAGCCACAAGTGCACAGGAACAGTCACAGTCAGTTGAGCAGTTCTCTACATATGTGTCAGGAGGTCCCATTTTGGTCCAAAGCCCATACTGATGCTCATGAGTCAGTGGCTGGGCTGACCTAGCATGGTGACGCCGAAAGAGCTGCTAAGGCACAACAGATGAATGAGCTCCTTGAACAACAGCTCCTGGGAGCTGTTAAAATCTCCCATGCCTTGGCTCAGAGACATTTTTGAGTTTGTGCTGCGACTGGATGGTGATAGCTTTTGGAACTCTCATGTTTTAACAGGTTGGTGCAGCTGGAGGACTAAAAATCCATAGGAAACCATCCATTTAAAGCATGCTGATTTGCAGTGGCCTGTCTCTGAGACAGCACTTCTATGTCAGTTTGCTTTCTTCCCACCATCCTATGGAAGAGAACTTTATCGCCTGCAATGCTCCTTGACCTGAATTTTGGAAGGAGGAGCCATGTGTGAGAAGAAGGGCCCCTTGTAGGCAGGGCCTGCCAGACAGCCACAAGAAGACCTCACATGCGCTGGTCTCCCTGTGTCAGTACACTCCCCCCACCCCCCACCCCCAAGCCAGAAATGAAACTTCTCCAGGCAGGGAAAAGAGGAAAAAAAAAAAACCCTAAACCCTGGAGGCCGCAGGCTGAAATTTGAACTGGCCAATCAAGACGCATCAGGTACACTGAAGTTACCTTCTTGGCCCATAGGGATTAAAATGACCACAGATCAGATTTGACAAGGGTATAAACGGGGTCCCGCTGGAGGACATGTTGGAATCAGCCCTCCTCGGAGTAGCAGGTCTGCAGTCGGGGACTCCCCCTTGGGTCAGGGCACTGTCTGAGGTAACTCCTCAAGAGAGAAAGCCCTCAGCTTTTAGGTGAGTGATATGTGCATTTTGAGTCATCACTTTTAAATCTCAAGGATTCTTAAGTCGCCCATGTAGTACTAATTCCCCTTACACCATTGAGCCTGTAGTTCACTACTGTTACTGGAGTTCTAACTAACTAACTTTTTACTGAAGAATAAATCTGAGCTTTAACACATGTTGGATTTGAGTGTGCATGCATCCGTAACACTCCCTAAGCCTCCATTCCCCATGAACAAAATGAAGATGCAGGTATGTCCACCACCAAATACCCAGTGATGATGGGTATGATCACAGCAGCAAAATACCCGATGATCACAGTACCTAGATACACCTGCCAAAGACCTGAACTGAATTTGCCCACATTTTGCACATGAATCCAGACTTGGCCTCCAGTGTCGGTGCCTATAGGATTCACACAAAGGAGCTATGGGAAAACATGGGAAAACATGAGAAAACCAGCCAGCCTGCCCATTTTGCCTCTTGAGCAGCACCCGGGTTCAGAACTGAGTTCTCCTATCAGAGAGATGTGACAAGGACGAGGTGATGGGAGACAGAAGTGTAACAGAAACAGTCAGACACTTGACAGCAGCACCCTGAGACACCAGTCTTGCAACAAACAGCTGGTGCATAATAAATTCATGATATGCATATTTTATACTGTTTTCATGAGACACTCACATATGGCCATACCCACTGCTGGCAAGACTGGAGAAAGAACATGGATTTCACACTGAGGGCTCCTCTGACAACAGATTATAAAAAATAATCACTAGCCAAATATTAGCCCTCAACAAGACAGACAAATTACATGTGATACTTTCATTGGACTAACGATAAAAGACCCATAAAAGGTTACCAGACCTCTGCTTCGCATCTCACAGATTATGATTAATTACAGACTTCAAACCTTTGTACCAAGAGATTAGAGCCTTTTGCCCTTAGGAGGAAAAAAGATTAATTGTAATTTCTTCTCATGACATTCCTCCGACCTTCCACTGTGGAAGTGGTATGAAAAGCCTGTAATACTTCTTTCTCCATTTCTCTCTTTGTCTTAAGCGCTCAGGAAAAAGCACCAAAGTTTTGAACTACAGAGTTGCAATTTCCAGCTCTGCAGCGCCAGTTGATTTGGCAGATCAGGCCATAAAACTAATGCATTTGAGTGTTGAGGGAACACATGTCCCTCTGTGTGTGAGAAATGCTATTGATTCAGAGGCTGAACCTGCTGCTGTGTTTTCTCACGTACATCAGGAATAGGACTGCTAAGACAAGGGCGTAAAAATAATAGGACACAACAGAGATAGGTCAGGGAGATGGCCTGGGACCACTGATCCAAAAGGATTAAGAAGTTAATTGGATCTGATCTGCATCTCCTTTGAGCAACATCTACCAGACTGCCTGAACTGTGTAAGAGGTGAGGTTCATCTGTGATCACTATGTCACTGTTTCACAGCCACTTCTTGCTTTCCAGGGTTACCAACAGACGATAAGAGAAGGCATAATACAGCACAGGGCTGAGACCATTCTAATTACAGCCAAGGCTGGCTAGATAGGTCCCTAAATGGCCTTGGAATAGGGGGAGTTTTTGTCATTCTCCTTCTAGGCACCAGGCTGGTCCTAACCCAGCCATCAAGCCCCGCAAGGTGCAAGAAGGCTAGAGGAAGAAGAAACAATGTGAAAACCAGGTAACTGATTATGGGGGACAAACAGTGAAAAAAGGGCAGGGGTGTGAGAATCAAGGATTTGAAAATGGCTTGAGGGAGATGCAGAGCATGGCACCCAGTGAGGAGGCACCTTGGAGACCCTTTATCCCCCCTCAAGTATAGGAACAGAAAAACAAAACAAGGCTGCAAGATCCTAATGTGAATCCTCCCTCACTTTCTATGTGGCCTCAGCAAATGTCTCTCTGTTGCCACCGCCAAAAGCTTTGAGATGTCCTCCCGGAGAGGGCCATCATATATAATGGGGGCTCTTGGAAGCCTGAAAGACAGTATCAGTATCCCATGGAATATGGGACTTCACATCCTATATGGTCACATCCTCTGCATACTTCTAAAAGGCATATAGGGCGCAGGCACCAATACTTCTTTGCAGAAACGGGCACTGCACACGTGGAGATACCTGCATGGCTCCTCTGTCCCTGGATGTGTTCAGCAACAATGGAGAGCTGCTGTGCATGTGTGCTTTACTGGTCCAGAACTGGGGAGGTCTCCGGTGCCTCTGGCCCAGGCGGCTCTGCTCACCTCATCAGCAGGATGTATTCCTGCTAGTAACAAGCCAGACCAAGTAAGACAGAATGAGGCAACTGTATCTCCTTTCCCTTCCTAAACCCTCCCCTGACTCAGCGAATGGACTCCTAGTGCCATTTGTCCGTTTCACGACCCCTTTCTCCTGCGCTGCTTTGTCACTTACTCCCTTGGGGATTTTTTCCAACCCGATGTTGCTTTTGGGAGTGGGTTTGTCTGATTGTCTTATTACAGGAGGACTGACCCACTCATTTGCTTTTGTTTGCTACAGCTTGACATCCCAGCACTCAGGATGGTTAGGTCCCAAGTTTAGTTCTTTCCATACATAAAAACAGGCCAGAAAGTGCAGGGACTGCCAGTACTCATTCATGCTCCATAAGGCCCTTAGCTGAACAGACTGTTTTTCATCCATTTCTAGGGCATTGTGTGGGAATATTCTCCCAAGAAAAGGCAGTGATATAAACACCAGCTGAGGTCTCAGAGTTCAGAGGATGCATGGACAGCACTTTTGTCATGAAGAATTTATTTTTCCCTGTTGGAAGGGCGAAAGAAATTCCTTATGCTAAGAGGCATATGTTGAAATGAGTGTCATCACCTACAAGAGGGCAGCTTTTATGGGCTGTGAGGAAAGTACAGAAGTGCAGATCTTTCAGAAAAGGCATTTGTTTAATGCTCTGATGCTGAAGAGCATCGACTTGCAGGGAAGCCCTTAAGAACAGGCTTAGCTATCCTTCTTATCCTTGAACTTCAGTACAGGCTTACACACTATCTCCAATCAAGCGCAGGATGCTTTACAAGAACTATCTAATTGGGTTGTTTCTAGCAAGTCTTAGCATGCAGCTCTCCTACTCCACAGGTGCCAGCACAGACAATTTCAGATAAATGCTCCAAGGTTTTTAAAACTTGGGCCAGTGAAACATTATCCTCTTACAAGAACAGGAGTGGGAAATAACAGAATATAGCTGTAGTGGGGAGAGGACCTTTACTGCAGCAGGCCTGTAAATTTGTGACTTACCTGCAAAAGTCTTTCTAAAGCAGACAGAAAACACTCAAACTCATGACACGTTACAAGCACTGTCCACTATAGCAGAAGGGAAAGGGTTCACTCATTGTCTGCCGTACTATACGAAGCTTTATTAAATGAGGAAAAAAAAGAGACTCGAGAGATTTTGCCCACTTCAACTCAAACTCAGCAGCTGCTTTGTTACAGATTAACTCAGGGCAACATCCCAAAAATTGAAGGCAGTTATTGTGTCTTTGGTGGCCTGCATTACCGACATTGATGCTCACAATATTGAAGCACTAGGTGAACAAGAGCTGCTTTTCATGCAGCTGGGAAAAATCCAGGAGTAGGAGTAAATTTGGCCTTTTCACTTCAAATATTTAAATTGCATAGTAAACAGTATAAAAATGTTGCATTATTAGAATACAACATGCATTTATATCGAATATACAAATTACATACTATGAAATAAGTGCTACAATGTAAAGCCCAGCAGACTGAAACTGGGTTTAGTAATATACCGGGAGGACCTTTCTAATTCGGAACATGTATTACATGTATATAAAGGGAAACCAGGACACAGACCTCGGTAACTTCGGGCTGGTATTAAGGATTGCTCCCATGGAACCCTGCCTAGAAAGCAGCTCCGTAGACGGAGATCTCTGGGCTTCCCGGCCGGCAAGGGACCTGCCAGGCGCCTAAGGACGCGGCGGTGATCTCCCGCCCCAGGGGTTTGCTCTGACTGATCCTGGGCTATGGCCCACGGGCCCGGACGCGCTGCCACCAGCCTTCCCTGTCAGAGCCCTGTCCCCTCCAGCCGTCAGGCAGACCTGGGCGAAATGGGCCCGGCGGGAGCTGACAGAGCTGGACCGCCGCCACCTGGCGACAGCGGCTGAGGGGCTGCAGCCACGGGGGCTGGGATGGGGAGGTGGGGGGCGGCAGCAGGAGCAGCAGCAACCTCAGCGGCGATGAAGGGGACTCCGGAACCGCGGGGCTGAGGGGTGCGGGGAAGGCCAAGCCCCACAGGTCCCCTCGGCCTGCCCGGCGCAGGCCCGGTCCTGCCCGCCCCGCCCGCAGGCGCGGTTGCGCATGCGCAGAGCAGCGCATCCCGCCCCGGTCGCCGGAGCCCGCCAGCGCCCGGCGCGTGCGCAGCGCGGGCTATCGCCTCGCCGGCGCACTCCCGGAGCTCAGCGCATGCGCGTACCCACCCTCCCCGCCTCCCTCACCTCCCCCGCCTCCCCAGCGCCCGCTCGCGAGAGCGTGATGACGTTGCCTCCTGGCCTGCGCCGTAACGTCCGTACCGGCGGGCCCGCCCCCGCTATAAAAGCGGCGGCGGGCGGCGGGCGCCATTGTGCTGCGGAGCAGGCCGCGGCTGTGGCAGCGTGCGGGCCTGCAGTGCCGCTCCCCGCGCCCTCTCGCCGCCTCTCTCTCTCCCTCTTTCTCTCTCCTTCTCTCTCCTCCCCTTTCTCTTTCTTCTCCTCTCCCTCCCCCTTCCCTTCCCCCCCCCCCCCCCCCTTTCCGCCGCGGACATGCCGCGCGTCTATATCGGCCGCCTGAGCTACCACGTCCGGGAGAAGGACATCCAGCGCTTCTTCAGCGGCTATGGCCGCCTGCTCGAGGTCGACCTCAAAAACGGGTGAGCGCCGTCCCGCGGCCTAAAGGCCGCCACCGCCCGGCGGACGCCCCCCGCCCCCCCTTTGCAGTCCCCGGGGTCGGGCGGGCCGCGCCCGCCGCCCTCTTCCCCCCCCCCCCGCCCCCCTCCATGTCGTCGGCCGCTCCCGCCCGCGCTGCCGCGTGGCGCCGGGCTCAAGATGGCGGCGGCGCGGGGGGGAGCGGGGGCGCTGCGGCGGGGCTGGCTCCTATTGTCCCGGCTGGGCCGGCGCGGCCCCCCCTGCCCCGGGAAGCGCGGGCGGGCGGCTGACGGGGCCTTGCTTCTCCCCCCAGTTACGGCTTCGTGGAGTTCGAGGACTCCCGAGACGCCGACGATGCCGTTTACGAGCTGAACGGCAAGGATCTGTGCGGGGAGCGTGTGATCGTGGAACACGCCCGCGGGCCCCGCCGGGACAGGGACGGGTACAGCTACAGTAGTCGCAGTGAGTACGGGCCCATCTTTCTGCGTGGTTGTAAGGCTGCTTCGGGCAAGGGGCAGGAGGCGAGGGGAGGCGGCTCGGCTGTGTTGGCAGGGCAGAGCCGGGGGTGATTGAGTGGATGGGACCGAGTCCCGTGGGGCTGAGGGGGTGGGGTGTCGGTATCTCTGCGAGCATGGTAGTAGGGGATACCGGGTGCATCGCTGGGAGCAAGCTATTCTGCTGACTTGGTGCTGCAGGCGTTTTTCTTGGCACCAGCGCTGCACTCGGATATCTCCTAAGAAACCGAGGAGGGCAAATAAGTGAAGCAATTCTGGCTGCAAAACTGTGGCCATCTAGAAAGGGTTTCTCGTTAATTGGAAACGATATGCTCTGCTAATTTAAGGGCTCCAGTGTTCTTGGGAGCATTTAGACGAAATGGTGATGTTCCATCACTAATGTTAATGAATAAATACCGTTGCATAATTGGGGTAGAAGCACTCAGCTGTGAACTTTCATGTGAATGTTTCAGTTGAATATATGGGGGGGTGGTTTACAAGCAGTAATCTGTTGTACTAAGTGGGGGATGTTATAAATGTTTCTATGTTCAGCTAACTTGTATAGCTTCTTGAGCTGAGCTATATAGAGCTTAACTGGCCTAGTACTATTAATTAAAAGTACTAAGGTTCATCTTTCAGTAATTTAGAAGTGTGGTGTTTGGGGGGGTGGGTATCTGTCTTTTTAAAAAGAATCAAATGTATGTTGTATAAAATTGTTGCATGTTCAATTCAAACTTTTTAACAAGTCCTTGATGTTTCAATTTAAAAGTGACCAGTGGGGCTGAGGCTGTGTCCACTGAGGCTAAGATGACTGCCTTTCCTGATTGGCCATGGCTTTTCCATACATTGTGTGACCCTTGCCCTATGACCCTTTGGCTGACCTTACCGGAAGCCATGACGACAGCAGCCTTTTGCCATTAGACGCAGGGTGATGGTGAGGATTCCAAGGGTTAGACAAAACTGGTTAAACTGAACTAGGTGACTGTTACCTTGCGTGTTTTGTGGCCAAACCACCACCAAAAACCTCATACTGTGATGTAAGTACTTAGTGTAACTAGTAAACGTTTTTGTAAAATGTAGAAATGCATGTAATCAGTTAAGTTTTATATTTTACAATGTTCTGTAAAATAAAACTTAGCAAGGTGAATCTAATAAGGAGCAGTCACTCTCTAACAGATCTTAGGAGCACAGACTTGTAGGATTTTAGTCTGTTTGATTTGCCATTAATATAGATTATGGCAAAATTGCAAAGTTTATTGGAGGCTTAGAGAAATAAAGTCCTACTCCAGTAAATATAACTGTTTAACTAACTTTTTCAGAACATTTAGTTTTCTTCATGCTAGGAGACGATCTAACTTTATTTCTTTGTACAATAAAGGTGGGGGTGGTGGCGGATATAGCAGTCGGAGACAATCTGGAAGAGATAAATACGGACCGCCTGTTCGTACAGAGTACAGACTGATTGTTGAAAACCTTTCCAGTCGCTGTAGTTGGCAGGATTTGAAAGTATGTATTAATGTTCTATCATAGAGCCTGTTGTGACTAGCAGGAAGCAATAACTTCCCTTAATATCAATGTTCATTTTGATTTAGGTAGAAGTATTTGTGCATGAATGTTTACATGCAACTAATGCTTCTTGCATTTGCTCAGACTTGTCTTAAGCTAATGTACTTCCAGAGTGTAAGCATGTGGAATGCTTATGTAATTCTTCATCTACTCCCTAAAGGATTTCATGAGGCAAGCTGGCGAGGTAACCTATGCAGATGCTCACAAAGAACGTACAAATGAAGGAGTGATTGAGTTCCGATCTTACTCAGACATGAAGCGTGCCCTGGACAAACTGGATGGCACAGAGATAAATGGAAGGAAGATAAGGCTGGTTGAAGACAAGCCACGGTCAAGCCATAGGCGATCTTACTCTGGCAGCAGGTCAAGGTAACTTTTGGGACATGTCAGTTTCTGCATCAAGACTACTTACACTAAGAATAGGTATAGGTAGCCCAACCTGCAATAGTTACCTTCAGTTGATATTTCAGGAGTAGGGTGATGCCTGAGAATGTGGAAGGAATTACTTTACATAATACAGCAAAGCCAGGTTTGAGAGTTTTTCACATGTGAAATGTCAGATGTAAGTCATTGACAATATAGTGAATGTAGGTGGATTAATGGTACCTCTTTATGTGGCCATGCTTGTTTTTGAGAAGTTCTTTAGTTCTTTCTGCTCTTGGATAGCGTAGCAGGGCACACCAGGCAAAGAATAAGGGCCAAATTACATTTTAAATGTTTCTAGGTCACGATCTAGAAGACGGTCTAGAAGCAGAAGTCGTAGAAGTAGGAGCAGCCGCAGCAGGTCCCGTAGCGTCTCCAAAAGCCGTTCACGGTAAGTGAAGCACTGTTTTCTGTTAGTATGGGAATTGCTAATTATTGATTGATAGATACTCAAAACTGCCATAAGTACACTTGAGTTCATGCAGAATAAACTCTTTCTCTTTTTGAAAGATCTAAATCCAGGTCACGAAGCAAAGACCGCTCACGTTCCAGATCTAAAAGCAGGAAGTCTAGATCAAAGAGCAAATCGAAACCCAAGTCTGACAGGGGTTCACGCTCTCACAGCAGATCCAAGGAGAAGTCTGAGAAGTCACGGTCCAGATCCAGGTCCAGGTCTCGATCTCCCAAAGAAAATGGTAAAGGAGATGCTAAGTCTAAGTCCAGGTCAAGGAGCAGGTCTCGTTCCAATTCTCCGCAGCAGCAGCCATCTGCCAAGGCTCGTTCAGAGTCACCACCCAAAAGAGCTGCATCGAGGTCCCGCTCCAGATCTCGTTCAAAATCTCGCTCACGATCAAGATCTAGCTCAAGAGATTAAGACTACAACTCTCCTCTTACATTGCACACTATTATGGAACATTTTCCTACTTGTCAGGCCATTAGTGTTATGTTAGTACTTCAGAAGTTGGTTTTTTTCTCTTGCAGGAATGAATGGCCTAAGAACTAAGTAATGAGGCATAAAGGTTTAATTTGTATCCCAAATTTGAAAACACGAGATCGGATGGTGGTGCAAAGCAGGAAAAGTCCCCCTTTTGTAGAAATTCAGCTAAAAGTTTGATTTTATAGCATTTCCGCAGGAGTAACTTAACTACTCTTAAGTGCAAAGTGGTTTTTATATTAAAATAAACTGAATATAAACAGGCTTAAATCTGGGCTTTTTTGAAAGTATAATTTTTTTCCTTTTTTTTTCATGGTTTTAGAACTATGGGTATCATTAGTGTAATGGGTTACAGCTTGCTGCCAAAGGCAGGATTGCCTTGCTGGGCAGGTCAGATAATTCTCCGGTTTATCTTAATTTGTGGAAGCAGGCTGCAAACTATATAAACTGGTAACAATACTAGGAAGATTTTTAGACCAGCAATAAACTCAAGTTGGAGCATTTGTGTTGTATCTTAACTTGCCAAAAGAACATTCCCCCCCATACTGTGACTGTATTAGAGGTAATAAAGGTACTCTGGAACCTGAATTGTACAGTATTGCTGAAAAATCCTATGTTTCAAACTTGAATGCTTTCTTGACTTTTTCTTGAATATCAAGTGTCACTGTTGTCGGACACTAATGTGTCTCTTGGATGTGGTCCAAGTCACTAGTATGTTGTATGGTTTGTCAGCCTCTAAATACCTATTGGATATGAAAACTAGGTAAATAAAACTGTCTTCCCTCCTTTTTGACTCATTTATGTTAACATTTTGCTTCAGACTAGGAGAACTATAATCTTATTGTGTGTAAGTCTGAACTTTATTGGAAATGTAATCTCTGAGCTAGAGTTCTAGTCTTTAACAAAGGCTTTGCTAAACCACAGTTGCCAATTCACTTAAATTGTGGAATAGGACTCATCCCAAAAATTCCCCTTTATAGCTAAATTGATTTTTGTAACATGCAATAGCAAACATTAGAACTGCCTTGTACTCTTTATACAACGTGTAGTTTGACTTGTATAAAATTAAATTGGTGACTCAAACTCTTGTGTTTATTGCAGTGTAATGGGATTCTTTTTCTGCCTCTCTTGCTGGGGAAATCACAATTTATCCTACTTAGCTCTTTTGCTGGAGGAACTTCTTTGTTTTAGTGAGAGACTTAGGAACTCTTGAAATGGACTTGGTTTTGTGCTTGAGACCAGCACCGTTTGTCCAATACATTGTCCTTTCTTCAAGCCTGACTGGATGTGAAAGCAGCACCTCTCACTGGTCAGAATTTTACACATCTGTTAGGATGAATTCGATCAGGCACAAGGAGCACATCAAGTGCATGTTCAGATGCGATTTGATCCCAACTTTTCTTTCCTGGATTTGCTTTATGATCTAAACAGTTCTCTTGAAATTTAATACTCAAGTTTCTTGCCATTTTCTGATCATACCTAGTAAGCTTGAGCTTTTGCCTGTTGCACGTGAGTAGCTGTGCTAGTACAAGAAGGGATTCCAGGATGAATAAAGTTAGTTTTGCCCAATAAGCTCACATTCCTAATGGAACTTGAATGGAAGTGATTACATGGCTTGTGTTGCCAAAAGATTGGGTTAGCATTGCTTTTATATTTTACAATTTTCCATGCTGTTTCTATCCCAAGGATGGAAAAGCAGCTGTATTGGAGCTGCCAAGCCAGGCTTCCCCATGACTGTTCATGTAACCCTAGAGTCTCACAGATATTTCTGGCGTGACTAAACCCACACTTCTGCAGAGTGCATTTAGTACTGAAGTTTTACTTTCTGCACCTGGAATGAGGTGACTCCTGTGTTTAGTTAATCTCTGATAAGTAATTTTTTTTTTTTTAAATTGAAGCTGTTTTAGTTGAGGTGTATTTTAGCATAATGACTAGAAAAATGGTATGCTGTAGTTCTGATCACTGCAGGTATTACCTTCTCTGCATTGGATTTCAAGTGGGGGGAAGTACTGGGGACTTTGTACAGAAGTCAGACTGTGCAAGAATAGTTTAATGCAGGTTTACAGCACTAAGCTACATTTGTGGAAATATTTATCTCCCTTAAACTTGTTGACACAAAATCATTATGGCCCCTTGATTTTATTTATGCTGATCATGAAGTACTTCAGACTTCATGGAAAACTGGTCCTCTGATTAGCCTCTAGGGGTCTTCAGTAAAATCCATGTTGCACTCCTCAAAACAATTGAGCTCGGAGCTCGGTAGATTAAAAGGTATATATGTGTATTTTCAGTACCCGTGTTTGTCTTTGCAGTAATAAAACAAGATGTTAATTACTTTTTTGCACGTGCTTGTGGGTGTAAGTAATGGCTTGTTTCTAAAACTGATGTCCAGTGCCAGCATGAGAATGTCTTGGCTTTACAGTAGCCATTAGCACCCCAATCTTGGTTAACTGCATAATGATGGCTTTCACCAACTATATTCCTAGCTTTCTGAAATGAGGTTGTTATGACAATGGTTATGTTTGAAGTTACCTTTATTCATGAATTACTTACAGGGAGGGCCCAGATTAGATTTAACCAACCTGCCTGTAGCTCCTTTAAATACCGAAGATTTCTTTTTCTGGTACTGAAGCCACATGCGATGTCTTTCTTGGCTGCTATGCAAAACAGAAGTGGCCCTTTACTGTACAAATTAAGCAGGAATTCCTTGGCATGACTTGCATCCTTCTGGATTTGTTTCCTCTGAAAGCTAGTAGGATTTCATTAGTGCCAGACACTGAACCAGTGCAGTTAAGCGCAAGGCTTGTGGTAACTCTTCAAAGAACCCACCAACAAAACCCAAACACTAATCCCTCTGGCTCTGTCAGCACCATTTTTTGTAGGAGCAGAAGACTGACTGGTGTATTTGTGATCACAAGTGTGATTATTTCTGAGATCTCTCATAGGTGTTACAAAAGCGTAGTTTGGATAAATGTCTTAAACTTCATAGAAAAGTAAGAGACTGTAGAAGGCTTCCATGATTGCTGTGTAACACTCTGCTGTTTAAAAAACAAGTGAAACTTAGAATCTGGGGCTCTATTTGGAGTCTGTTCCTAGCCTTTTCCTGTATTTAAAAAAGCATCCCTCCCTGTATTTTGGTGTTTGACATAAATGCAAGTTCTGTCCTTAAATCAGCGATCCATGTGATGTAAAATACCTGCTTTAAAGTTAGATGGTGAAGACACTTCCCCTTTAGTGTGTCTCACTTAAACCCTGGCAGATAGCAGGAAATGTTTGTACTTCATGTAGGTGGTGAGTCAGAATGAAGCCACCTATAGCCTTGGACGTGAATTGAAATCTTCCTTGGAGACTGGCTATCATGCACAAATGGGGAAATCTGGTATTAAACAAAATTCATCCTTGCTCAGAGTTCCTGGGTGACCCATCATTTGTGTGCTTTGAAGTTAATCTCTTTGACTGCCCGTGTCAGGAGGTCATAAAAGAGAATTCTTTTTCCCAGCTCAAAAAGGTGTTTTCTACCGTGCTTTGTCTTCTAGCTCAGTGCTTTGATGGAGAAGAGAACAAATCCCTAATGCACCTGGTCTGGGGAAGAAGCAGGCTGCAAAATGTGATTATTCCTGGTCTAGGTAGGTGGCTGACTCCAGTCCTGAAGCATGGAATGAGGTAGTGTTTTAGGGATTGGGGACTACAGTGAGGATCTAGCTGGCAAGGAAGGTAATTTGTCCCCAAAGGCAGTGAAGGAGACAAGTGAATAGAGATGCTTACTTCCTTTTTGATGCTGAGGCCCAGAAAGGCTTACCTTCACCTTTAAATCCACAACATGTGACTTCCAGAAGCCAGTAACACTACTATTCAAGTCCATGCAGGTGGTTCTGCTTCAGCAAGTCCCTGTGCCACCATGAAAAAGAATGCAGCATACTTTAATAAGCAGACATACAGGCTTCTTTCATGCCAAGTGTTCAGAAATCATTGCTTAAAAAAGCAGGAGATGGACTAAGAACAAGAGGATTTAAAACGTGCTGTCATAAACCATACCCTTTGAAATGGCTATTTACGTTACATCACTAAAAGAAAACGGGGACAGTATGTTGGCTTACTGTAATGAAGAGCACAACTTTTGTGAGTGATGTACACCAAAATAAGTATCTCGCCTTGCAATATTTCTATGCGTAGAGTGAAACTGTGAGTGGCTTTAGTAGGTGACACTTCTTTTTCCTACTATAATGTTTCTACCTCTAAATATTGTGGATTTAGAGTCCATTTATGATTGGGAGCTTACTCTGTCCCAAACAAGACTGTAACCATCTTTGCATGAGCAATGGGGAGGGGCATTTAAAACATGATTGCTGGATTTATTATTCACACATGAAATAACTGAACTGTTTCCAATTTCTACTTAAATCTAGTTCAGGTTGGTGTTGTAACATCCACATGGCATCCACAGAGCAAGTACATAAGTGAAAGAGCTGGGAAAGGAATTTGGCTCAGGAACCTGGAAATCCCAGAAACTGAGCTGAGCTGATGTTTGGTATGTTCTTGAGAGATGACGCAGAATTCTGTGATCATTTGAAAGATGCATAGTTCAAATGTTGATCAGAAGGTAAATTTCCTGTGACAGAATTAGCAGATCTTTGCTGTGTTTCTTGTGCGCTTTGTAGTGTCTATTTAATGTGAATGGGAATGCATTACTTTAAGAGGTGAGAAGCAAAACTAATACAAATATTGCTTTGCGTAGTGGCAGCTATTAACTGTTCTTGGGATCATAACGGTATCTGTTAACATTGTGATCAGCCCTTTTGCCCCATGTTTTGTTTTGTGGTTAGGTAGAAAGAATCAAATAGCAGAATGCGGGCTCTTAACTCTCAAAGCTTCTTCATGCATTATTATTTTTGGTAAATGTGTATGTAGATGTCAGAGGGGAAGTTTCAGTTTCATAATCCAATAAAAAATTGAAATAAAGCAACTGCTCTGAAGTGGCTCATAAACTTCTACCCTTTTAGCTACATCTGTCAATAACATGTCCAAGTTGGTTGGATGAACTTAGGTGCACTCCTATATAAGAAGGAATGGATCACAGCAGCTGGTATGATCCATACCACTGAAAAAATAGTGGCAACAGGAAGATGTCTACAGCTAATGCCTGCTTCAGGATGTACTTCACAACAGTTCGTACTAATACTGAAGTTTTGGACATGATTCTGGGTGATTCTCTGACTCAAGGGCTACATCCTCTTCCTCTTGTTCACAGAAAGTGACTTCTGCAGGGTGGTCTACTTTAATGTAGAATATCTCAAATACTAATTTTTAAAAATTAGTATTTTTACTCATTTTAAAAGCAAAAGCTTACATTTTGCTCCAATGTTTTGCCTTTGGGCAAGAACTGAGTACAGTGATTTCAGTCCAAAATACAGAAGAGAGTGGAGGGAAAGCTCTGTGGGTGACGCCAGGGTTGGAGGCAACAGGAAGATGCAGCCTGTGCTGTCATGTTTACGGAGTTGTGGGGGGAATTACTTGGGCAAATTTATTACTGGTGTGTGCAGCTCCTGGAATAGGATTATCCTGTAAATGTGAATAAGAAAAGTTACTGCCATTAAGTCAGTAGGCGTTAAATAGATGACATTTCATCTGCTTGGTGTAACCACAATGTACAGTTGCACTCAGTTGATCAACTAGTCGAAGAGCAGTGTTTCTCCTAGAAATGGGTGAAGTGCAAAAAGCTTTCCCTTGCACAGCATTTGTGTTCCTTGTTCTGCTTGGTGTCAGCTGTCAGCATCCTTGCTCAGCACCAACATAAGAGGAAAATAACACAGCAAAGCCTCTCGTGATCACAGTGGCACGACAGTGATGCTGTACAATTAACCTGAGGGGCAATGGTGGGGTGCAACAGCTGCCCTAGAGTGGCATCTCCTGTTCTGCTCCACTCTGTGGTACAAGCATGCCACTCAGCATGGAGTAAGTGCTGACAGCACCTGGGGAGATGCGAGAAAATATTTTGAAAGAGCCTCTCCACTTACCTTGCCTGGGTCTGTTTCCTGACAATTAAAAATTGTTGCTCCTTGAGCTGAAAGTGTAATAAACCATTTGCCATAATTTAGGTGTCGCCTACGTATGTTTGACAACACAGAGCAGAATTGTTTTGTAATTCTCCATACACGAAAGCCCCCTTGGAGAGCGTGAAACTGAGGCACAGAATTGCGGTGACTGGCCCAGTGTGAATCAAAAGCTATGGATGCCAGTTTGTACTTCAAACTTACTCCTGTTGCTTCATGTTTTGCAAGGTGTCTATCAGGCTTTTGGGTCAAATGAGCATGGGACATGACTGTGGGTGAGGATGGGAGTGGCAGACACACCCGCCTGCAGATGCTGCCATCCTGTGAGTAGCAGAATGTGCGGGCATAAATCCTGGCCTAATGTGTCCCAGAGCATCTCTTGTTAAGCACAGCCCTGCTGCACTCTGCACTAGTTAGGTCTAGTGGTATTAATGGCATAGTGGAGTCTGATTAGCCATGTCAGAATAAATTAAATAATAAAAGCATTACTAAGAGCTAAATTTAAATAAAAGTTCATAGAACACAGAATATCTCGAGTTGGAGGGGACCCATAAGGATCATTGAGTCCAACTCCCTGCTCCTCACAGGACTAAAACTAAACCATACGACTGAGAGCGTCATCCAGACACCCCCTGAACTCTGACTGGCTTGGTGCCATGACCGCTTCCCTGGGGAGCCTGTTCCAGGGACCGACCACCCTCTCAGTGAAGAACCTTTTCCTAATGTCCAATCTGACAATTCGTCATTCTGAATTCGTGATTTTTTTATGGCAAGCATAGCCAGGAACAGGGAACTGATGGGAGAAGGTAAATGCTGGGTTGCTCTTCAAGTGACAGAGTTTCGCTTTGCTCCTGATTCAAATCTATTTGAACTTCCCACTGCAGCATAAAAGGATTTATATGGGAAGACCTTTTTCTATACTGTGCCACTGAAGGTTTGTTTGAAAAGGTGAAAGAGGGCAGTAGCAGCAAAGCAAATACCTGTTACTTTTTGATTTTCAGGATCTAATTGCTTCATCAGAGTCTTTGACTTCATCTTTTTTAATGTATTAAAAATTTTGGAGTACAGAACTCAAGGTGATAAACAACTGGCAGATACTCATGCTAGAAACCAAGAGCTTGTTGCAGCACTCCCTGAAGCGATCAAGAACAGCCCTTGCCCTGGGTTCGGTATGGCAGGAGTTGGCCTGCAGGGTGAGCCAGCAGTCGCCTCTCCCCAGCCGGTCCAACAAGCATTGGAGTGCCGTTCTCAGCAGCTTTTTGTGCATTTTTGGTCCTTGTGCTTCCAGTCTTGGTTTCTTTCACTCCCACCTTCTGCGGATAAGTAGGACAGACATTGTGTAAGTGCCTAAAAGGCACACTTCTTGTGTGGCCATAAAATACTAAGGGGTGGGCAGGTAAGCTGCCATTTTTTGACCAGAGCACTTAGGAAGCACTCCTCAGCACTGTGCAAGAGCAAGTCCTACCTCTCCTCCAGAGAACTAGTTCGAGTGACCCTTTTGCTTCCCAGCGATCTTGGGGATTTTGCGTTAGCATTCCCCAGTTATTCTTTGAGCCTGTGGTACGGGTGCTGAGGAGAGACTTCCCCTGCTTCGCTGGGGCAGCCATGCCTGTCTGCCTCAGACGAGGCCTGGGGAACTGGTTTGGTCTCCGGGGCGGAGGACACGCTACCCTCAGCGATGTAGTCCCATTGCTCTCCGAGATGGGTGAGGTTAATATTAGTGACTCAGAGAAAAAGCAGCTTCTGGCTTTCAAGCCCCCTGTCCCATCTAACCCAGGAGAGATAAACACTGGAAAATTGTGTGTCAGCCACCCCACGGCCACTGTGCCCGGCAAGGATGGGGGGCGCTGGGACCCCCAGAGCTCAGCATTTGCCTTGGGGTGACCAGTGCCAACCTCGGGCTCCTCAGTGTCCTAGGGACAAGGGGCTCCGTGCCCGCCAGCCTCTGCCATGGGAAGGGCCGGAGGGGCGGGGGTGGGGGTGGGGGGAAGGGAGGGGGCCCGTCCCGGGCTGGGGGGCTCCGCGGCCCGGGCGTTGCCCTGGCGACCGCCCCCCCCCTTTCCCCGCCAGGCAGCTCCCCGAAATCCTGCGGCGGGATTAAAACTGCCACTGCGGCGTGGAGGAATAGACGGGTTGCCATGGCGACGGCGCTCATTAAGTGCATGCATTTTCAACCTGCCCAATTACCGCCCCCCCCCCCCCCCCCCCCCCCGCGCACACACGCACACTCGCACTCACGCGCGCGGCCCGGCCCAGCGCCCCTCCCGCCGCGGGCTCCGCCGCCCAAGCCCCCCCTTCCCTTCCCTTCCCCCCCCCCCCCCCCCCCCCCCCCCGGTGCGGCCCCTGCTCGCAGCCCCGCCAACCCCGGGCCGGGCCGGGCCGTGCGGGCGCCGCGGTGGCGGCGGCCGCGGCCCAGCCGTAAGGCGGCTCTGTGCAGCGCACGCCGGGCCGGGCAGCCCCGTTGCGGCTCGGAGTCAAGCGCCCTGGCCGGGCCCCGGCCGCTGGGCCCCGCCGTGGAGGTAAGGAGCGCGGCCGGGCACTGCCCAGCCCGGGGTCCGCCTCCCCGCCTTTGATTTTCCCCCACGGGGGAAGCCCGGACCCGGGGCTGGGATGGGATGCCGGGGCCGGGCCCGGGCCCGCTCCGCGCCGCCCCCTGCAGCCGGGGCGGCCCCGGGCCCAGCGGGGGAGGGACGCTCCGCCATTGCCGCCTTTAATCGGAAGCCGCTCCGGCCCGCGTCCTGGCCGAGGCGGGCGGCGGGGGCACGGTACCGGCCGGGCCGCGGCGGGGGGGGGGGAGCTGCGGCCGGGCGGTGGAGGCGGCCGAGAGTGGAGTGAAATGGAGCGGAGCGGGCCGGGCCGGGGGCTGCCCGCCCCGTGGTTGGGGCGGCGGGCTCGCTGTGGGCCGTTTTAGGACTGTAACATTCATGTGCAGCGAAGTATTTTTTCTCAAGGCAAGCCACTATACCCAACAGTGGGGATATCTTAAGCAAAAAAAAAAAAAAAAAAAAAAAAAAGGATGTGCAGGTGCTTATCTTCTTTAGGCAGGTTCTGTACTGGTGCAGCTGCAGGTCCCACTGGGCTGACTGGTCCCAGCTGGGTGTGTGTGGTGCCAGGCGCTACCCGGGCATGACCTAGTGGTGCCAAGCAGAGACAGGGAATGGGACTGTTCTTCCCTGGCTTTCCCAACGGATCCTCTCTGGGACACGCAGAGGTTGGAAGCCCCTTCCAGGGTGGATGCTTGACCGTGTTCCTTCTGGTGTTTCTCAAACACCTCATGAGCACATGCTGTCCTGAAGCCTGAAGATGACACCGCTGCAGTCCTTGAAAGGGTCCTGCAGCATGGAGGGCATTAGTCCAGCCTAGCAGGACACAGGACAAACAGCCCAGGCTTCAGAGAGGATGCTCCACATGGTCTAGGACAGGTTCTGGATTTATTTCTTTACTAGTTATAAAAGAAGATAAAAAACTGGATGCTTTGAAATGTTTTGGGATCATGTATCAATCCTCTTTGGATGTTTCCGCCTGCTTATGAGTGTAACTTGCACTTGTGGAAAACGATCCTGTGTTATGCCCTAACTCTGTGCAAGGCTGGATGCAGCAGCAGGCCTGGTGCTATCAGTAGGCAGTGGCTTACGGCAGCAGAGTGGAAGGTGGGATGCGGGTGTCCCCTTTGTGCCTCTCTCGGCAGTGGCTGGGGGTCTGTGCCCAGTCAGAGCTGCTCAGGCTTCAGGCTGCCTTTTGGCCTCAGCATTGAGCTTGGATGGTGTCTACCTTGAGCCCTTTTTGGTGGCACACGAGATCACTGGTAACTGCTCATTCTCCCCATCTGTGGGTCTGAGCAGATCCACAGGCCCAAGAGCTAGTCCCAGTGGCAGTGACACTCCTGGGGATAGCAGGTGACACCCAGCCCAAGTGTCTCTGTTAGCTGTGTCTAAACCTAAAGCTGAGGGTAGCTTGCTGCTCTCTTGCCCTTCTCCCTCCGATCTCTATCTTTGCAGAATCTATTCCGTGTTTTGAAACGTGCAACACGAGCAGCATCTTACTGCATTGAAGGACATTTCATCCTGTTTTGATGTTGATAAAGGCCATGGTCCATTCCGAACCTCATCCCATGCTGCAGCAGAACCTAGGAGGACTTTGTGGCTCCTGGTTTATTCCAGAGGAGGCATTGCCTTCTGGGTTTAAAGCAACAGTCAGTTTGGAAGGGAAGAGGTGCGTATGTTTGCCTTTCTCCACTGGGCAACCTGCATGCACAAAGGGTGTTATTGAGTGTGCTCCTGTGTGTATATGGAGCAAATACTTTCTGCAGTGCCATTAGTCTTTTAAACACCTGCCCTGGGCAATGCCAGAAGACAGTGGAAGATCCAAGGGAGCAGCTCCCAGCCCACCATGTCTCTGCAGTGCTCTGGTGTACCGCTTGCAGTTTTAGCATGCTCCCAGCTGGTGCTTTTTCTTAAAGGCTCAATTTTGCCACTGGAGGTAATTAATAATCCATACTTCAGCTGTTGTTAAGGATGGGGAAGTTCTCTGCGGAAATTCCTGAAAAAATAATTCACAGAATCATAGGCTGGTTGTGGTTGGAGGCGCCTCCAGAGGTCACCTTGTCCAACCCCCTGCTCCATCAGGGCCACCCAGAGCCAGCTGGACCATGTCCAGGCATCATCTCCATGGTTGGAGACTCCACCACCTCCCTGGGCAACCTGTGCCAGTGCTCAGCCACCCTCACAGTGAAAAAGTGTTTCCTCGTGTTCAGAAGGACCCTCCTGTGTTCCAGTTTGTGCCCATGGCCTCTGGTCCTGTCCCTGGGCACCATTGAGAAGAGCCTGGCTCCGTCCTCTCTGCATCCTCCCTCCAGGTATTTATACACACTGATGGGATCCCCCTGAGCCTGCTCTGTTCCAGGCTGAACAATCCCAGCTCTCTCAGCCTCTCCTCTTAGCAGAGATGCTCCAGTCCCTTCATCCCCTTCATGGCCCTTTGCTGGACTCTCTCCAGCCTGTCCCTGTCTCTCTTATACTGGGGAGCCCAGCACTGGACCCAGCACTCCAGGGGTGAGCTCACCAATGCTGAGCAGAGGGGAAGGATCACCTCCCCCCATGTGCTGAGAAACTCCTCCTAATGCAGCCCAGGACACCGTTTGTTCACCGCCTTTTCTGCAAGGGCATATTGCTGGTTCATGGTCAACCTGCTGTGCACCTTTTCCGTCAAGCTGCTTTCCAGCTGGGTGGCCCCCAGCAAACACCAGTGCAGATTTCAGGAATGTTTAAAAATCTGAGAAGCCACAAAGCTAATGAACATGTTAATATTGTTTGAAATAGTTATTTTAAGCCAATTTTGTGATTAAAAGAAACGCATATTTTGACGAGACTGTGCTTTATAAAGTGCTGACAGGGCTGTACAGCATCTCTGTGCTGGGAGCTGCTTTTCTCTGTGCTCCTCTATCACGTGTTGCACACAGTGTATCCCTCCTCTTTCCAAAGAGCAGATCATTCCCTGGCTTTGTTGTGGTTTTGCGAGAGGGTGGGTGTGAGACTGTGGCAGAGGTGGAGGCTCATGTGTATAGTAACTGTAGAAACGCTTGCTTTCCAAGCCCCTATGTCGCTGGTGCAGAGTGCTGGTGTGCCAACACCCAATGTTTCTTGTTTGATGAGCTCAAAACTTTGTGAGCAGCAGAAACAGTGAAGCCTGGTTACTGTAAAATGTGTGTTTTGTGGCCAGTTTCCTCTGCATGTGTGAATATGTGTGCACAGATCAGCTGTCCCCAGCTACTCTGGTGCTTGGGAAGTTCAGCCTGCACCCCATGCTGATGCCCTCCCGTAAGAGGTGAGGGGCAATGGGGAGACCCTGTTCTCTGTGCAGATGCCTGGTTTCCCAAACTTGAAGGTTTTACTCTGATAGAGACCACTGTTACAGAGACATCTAATTTTGACATCTGTCAAAACTGGCTGAAATAGGCTGGTGGGGTCTGACTGCAGACATATGGACATATGCACGTATGTACTCATACATGAAGAATGTGATTGCAAGAACTGCTTTACTGGAGTAAAGCAGGACAAGAAAGAGCAAGCGCTTCTGGATGAAAGTTGTCTTGAAAAATTCCTCCTTCCAGCCAGCGTGTTGTGGTGGTCTCTGGAGGGACTACAGGTCAGGGTGTGTGTGTGGCCAGGGTTTCCTAGGATGGCTTCTCTCCTTTCTGGCTTCTCCAGAGTGGGAGCCCGAGGTCCTTGGCTGTCCCTCAGCAGAAGGCAGAAGAGAAGAGTGGGAGTGCAGAGTTTTAGGTCCTTGTGGACCTAAAGGAAAGACTGAATGGCAGGCTTGTTGGGGAGTGGGGCTGACCTACACCCTCTGTAAGACATACAGAGTTATACTCAATACCAGGAAAAATGGAGAACTTGGGGCCTCACTGATAACTCCCAAATAGCTGTCACCTCTACAAGTGCTTGCTATGTTAAAATCTGGATGGCAGGATTTTTGAAAGCTGCTACAGGTTGGCCTAATACTGGTCCTGTTGGGGCAGGGCAGAGTTTTATCAGATGCCACTGGGGCACATGTAAGCTAAAAGCTTTTTAAGATCCCAACTAAATAAAAAAATTTAGAAAATAAATAAACCTTGTGATCACTGTGGAGAACAGTCTTCAGAAAGGCTATCTGTTAGTTTGTTGCTAATTGTTGTGCTAATTTGCAGGAAGTATCATTTCCATCCTGGGAGGTTTTCAAGACCAGACTGGATAAAGCCCTGAGCAATCTGGTCTGATCTCATAGCTGACCCTGCTGTGAGCAGGAGGTTGGACTAGAGACCTCCTGAGGTTCCTTCCAGCCTGAATTATCCTGCAATCCTTAATGGGTCATACCAGGGCTTGCAGGAGACCCCTTGGAGTCATCTCTGGCATGGTGGTACCTGCCTGGGCTTTGGCTCCATGCGCTGAAGCAACCAGACTTGTCTCAGCTGCAGGCATCCTCTCCCTGACATCTGTCAGAGGTCCTGCTCTCAGGGAACGGGGTTGTCCACAGGGAGGTGTGCCAGTGCCTTTTTCCTGCTGTGACACTGATGCTAGGGCAGATCATAGCCGTGACTGTGCTCCTTTACAGAGATGCTCGTTCTCTTCTCCCCTTTGGCTCATATGCTGCTCCTGGGCTTCCAGGGTTTTTTCTGCCGGGCTTTTGAAAACCGTGAGCTGCAAACAATGTCTCCAATCCTGATTCTCACTCCTCTGGGTTGGGGATGGAGCTCTGCAGCCTGGGTGTCGTGTCATGCCCACACCTGTCCCACCAGCAAGGCTCCAAGGCATTGTGGGGCAGTGGTCCAGAGCAGTGTTCTGGGGCTTGGGACTCTTTGTGCAGGAGTTATCTCAGAAATCCTGAGTTAAAAGTTTAACAATGTGTGCTATGGTTGATGTGAACAGTGTTGGTGGTAAATTGTTGTCTAACACCATGGAAGCCCTTGACAAGAGGTGGGAGAGCCCTGGGGGTCACTGGTTTCAGCTGTGGCAACGGTGTGCTTACAGGTTCACACCGACAATGTTCTTGCTGCTCATGTGTGGCCTTGGAATAGCTTTGGACCTGTCTCCCCCCATGGATCTTAAAAGGAGAGAAACATGGCTCGAGACATCTGTAAGCATAAGGTTTTGTGGTGTCCAGGACCTCAAAGTCTTTGCTCCCCTGTGGGTTGGAGCAGGACATGTGCTGGGGGAGTTGTTTGCAGAATTTGTGCTCCATGTGTGCTCAAAGGGCAGGAGTTGGGGCAAGGTGTTAGGGAAAGGTTTCTGCCAAAAAGAAAGAGATTGCTTTGGCCAGAAGTGCCAGGGGAAGCATGGACAGTGCTGCTCAGGGGCACATAAGAGGAACCGGAGTGATGGTTTGTTGTAGGGCAGGGCCGTGGGCTGGGTGGGGTCCTCTGCCTCCCTCAAGCTCCTTGGAGGGCTCTTGACCCTCTGAGCTGGGCTGCCCAGCAGTGGTACGGTGGGGGGGACGTGCCTTTTGCTGCAGCAAGTTCTGTCCCAGGAGGTTGTTGGAGGAGGAATTGTCTGGAGGCGAAGTCCTAAATCTCAGTTATTTAATTCTTTCAGTTTAAGGAATAGTGCCCCAATCTATAATCCAAATTAATTCTGTTCACCCTGAACTCAAAAGGCACAGGAGAGCCAGTCTCAACAGCATCAGGAGGCAGCCTTGCAAGGAGTTGGAGAGTGTTTGACAACGTGATAATTACTGCTGGTTATTTCCTGTGCAATTATTTGCTGTTGTGTTCACATCATAGACTGCTGTAGAGATGAGTTTGAGCATCACCCAGCTTGGGCACTGGATCTAGTTATTTCTCTTCCTTTCTAGGCATTTCCAGTCTCAAGTTCTGTTTAAATAAGAAAAAAAAAAAAAAGCCAACAGCTCACACAAAATGAGGAGTTGTCCTTGAAACATCCGACTCAAGTGATGAATCAAGGATAAATATCGGATTTAAGTTCCTAAGAAAGCAGATAGGTTCCTGGTGGGTATTAGGAAGCACCAAGACAGGTTGGCTGCCAAATTCATTTTGGCTTTCAGTTGAAGTCTGGTGTCCAGCTGAATGACTCGGTTGCTTCCATTCTCCCAACACTTAACAGTGCTTTTCTGACATTGCACCTGGAGGGCCTTAAAGGTTCATACCATCTGTCAATAGAACATCAGGTATTTCTGATCACAAACCTGACAGCACCGTAAGAGAGGAAGAAGTAGATCCTCCCCTAACCTGAGCACACCATCCCACTCTTTACCCTCTGGTTGTAACACCTTTATCGTAATGTCGCTGGTTTTAAAATTTCAGACTTCCCCTTTGTAACCAAATTCTTACTTAACCATGCTTCACTGAAATGATCATCCTGTTTTCCACATGGCTGTCTTCTCTTTCAAATTTAGGTTGCATCAAAAGCAACTGAGACAAGAGCATGGTCCCCTACTTAGCCCCATAGCAGCCCTGCCTCCATCCTGGCAGCAACTGCTTTGAAGAGGGTGTGGGAAACGGGGCAGGTCCAAGATCCCTCCCCAACCCAGTGTCAGACTCCAGCGGTCTCTGGGACACTCAGACCATCATTTTCAGCAGGCATGGAGAGATCTGCCTTCCCCGAGCACATCTGATGATACTGCTGGTTTTCTGCTTAGCTCTGGGTGTCCACTGTGTTTTTCACTAGGGCAGGAGCAGGGCCAAGAGCCCTCCCTCACCTCAGCAGTGGGAGGCAATGCTGTTCTTCCCTCTGGTTTGCAGGCAGGCCCTGGTTTGGGGCTATCCTGGTGTAGGCACTGTCCTGCATGCTGGGGCACAGCAGGGGCCAGCTGCTACCCCAGGAACAGGGAACCAAGGAAGGCAGCTGGCAGGGCCACTGTGGCCAGGTCCAGTGCAGAGCTCAGATCAGCAGGCAAGGTCCAAGATCACGCCGGGATGCCAGCTGGCAGGTCAGGTCCCACTGCTGCCAGACAGCAGCTGGAGACCAGCACTGCTGCAGCATCGCATAGACAGGCTGAGGGTGGGCTGACACGGAGCCCCTGGGCCCATGGGTGGGGGTCCCAGGGGAGGCTGGTCAGGGCTAGTAAGGTGCAGTAGTACTCTCACGGCCCTGACACCTTGCCTACTCCTTGAAGTTCATGGCTAAATGGGTTGAACATCACCAGTCTTGTGAGAAACTCAGCTGCATGCAGTGGACTTCATGTTCCACTCCCCCCCCAGCCTGCCCTGGTTAACTCCTGTCACTTGTGAAATTCCCTCTTACGGCCAGTTAGAAGATCAAGGGTGACTGCCCAATGGGAGAACTGGAAGGGGAGCTTCAGGGACCTCCATCTTCTCCAGGGTAGGATTTGTCAACCCTCAGTCACACTCTGTGTCAGAGTGATGTAGGCCCCAGTGGGAGCCAGGAGCAGACATAGCTTGTGGTGGACCTGCTGTGCTTGTAGCATCTTATGGTGGTGCCAGGTAAGAAAAAACCCTTGGCGTTTGCAGGCTCTGAGCTGGGATCTTGCAACAGCGGCTTTACTAGGTCGTGTTGGTACCAGCTGTGACCTTCATGCTGTTCTCTGTTGGGTTCAATGGACCTTTAATATGTCTTACAGGGGTTTCTGCTGAGAGATGGTGGAAAGGGAGGGACCATCCTCCACAGTCTCTTTCTCTCTCCTTTGTCGTGTTTGTACTTGTACCCAACTTGATTTCTTTCTTACTGTTTTCTAGTGTCTTGCTCTGTGCCCAGGCAAGGTGATGGACAGCAGAGCAGAGATGGAGGTTGTGAGAAGCACAAAGGGGAATGCTGCTGGGGAGGTCAGCGTCCATGTGGTCACCACTGAGAGCACTGTGCAGAGCACCCACCTGCCAACGACTGCCTTCATCATACCAGGTATGCGGAACTGTCCTCTCTAACTGGTGCCTCCCCAGCCTTCTCCCCTCACGTTGATACCTCACGTTCATTGTATATCTGTGCTCTTCCCAAACCTTGGGAGGCAAAGCCGTGCTGCTGTTGCCATCTTAGAGGTTCTCTGTGGCTATCCCACATCACTTGGACAATTTGTGGCCGATCAAAACCTCTTGAGTTTTAAACCAAAGCCCTGATGTCTGGGGCCCTGTGCCAGTGCAGCATGGTGTGCTGGGTGCCTGCTCTGCAGGGCATGTGGGCTCCTGGGTTGCTGCTTATCACAGAACACAGAATATCTCAAGTTGGAAGGGACCCATAAGGATCATCAAGTCCAACTCCCTGCTCCTTGCAGGACTACCTAAAACTAAACCATATGACTGAGAGCGTTGTCCAGACGCTCCCTGAACTCTGACAGGCTTGGTGCCGTGACCACTTCCCTGGGGAGCCTGTTCCAGGGACCGACCACCCTCTCAGTGAAGAACCTTTTCCTAATGTCCAATCTGAACTTCCCCTGACGCAGCTTCATTCCATTTCCTCGTGTCCTATCGCTGGTCACCAGAGAGAGGAGATCAGCACCTCCCCCTCCGCTGCCCCCCTTGAGGAAGTTGTAGACTGCGATGAGGGCACCCCTCAGCCTTCTCTTCTCCAAGCTGAACAAGCCAAGTGACCTCAGCTGCTCCTCGTAAGTCTTGCCCTCGAGACCTTTCACCATCTTGGTCGCCCTCCTCTGGACACACTCTAGCAGTTTGATGTCCTTTCTGTATTGAGGTGCCCAAAACTGCACCCAGTACTCAAGGTGGGGCTGCACCAGTGCGGTGTAGAGTGGGACAATCACCCCCCTCGACCGGCTAGCGATGCTGTGCCTGATGCACCCTAGGACACAGCTGGCCCTTTTGGCTGCCAGGGCACACCGCTGACTCCCATTCAACTTGCCATGAACCCAAACCCCCTGATCTCTTTCCGCGGGGCTGCTCTCCAGCCTCTCGTCACCCAGTTTGTACATGTAACCAGGATTAACCCGTCCCAGGTGCAGAATCTGACACTTGCTCTTGTTAAATTTTATACAGTTGGTGATTGCTCGGCTCTCTAGTTTATCCAGATCTCTGTAAGGCGTCTCTACCCACAAGGGAGTCCACAGCTCCTCCTAATTTAGTGTCATTGGCAAAAACTTACTTAATATACATTTGACTCCTGCATCCAGATAATTTATAAAAACATTAAAGAGCACTGGCCCTAAAATTGAGCCCTGCAGAACCCCACTTGTGACTGGCCACCAGCCTGATGTGACCCCATTTACTGTAAGTCTTTGAGGCCAACCCATCAGCCAGCTGTTCACCCAACATATTATGGACTTGTCTAGCTGTGTGCTGGATATTTTGTCCAGAAGGATACTATGAGAGACAGTATCAAAAGCTTTGCTAAAATCCAAAAAACCCACATCTACTGGCTTCCCTTGGTCAAGTAGATGGGTGACCTTATCATAAAAGGAAATTAAGTTACTTAAGCAGGACTTTCCCTTCATGAACCTGTGTTGGCTATGACCAATGACTGCATTGTCTCTCAAGTGTTTTTCAATAACTCCCAGAATAATCTTCTCCGTAAATTTACCAGGCACTGAAGTGAGACTGACAGGCCTGTATTTACCAGGGTCGTCCTTCTTACCCTTCTTGAAAATTGGGACAACAATTTTCAGCCCAGCTGACCAGCGTCTTTCAGGAGGTGTGCAAGGAAAGCATGAATGTGTGTTAGGTGAAACCAGGGGTGTTCTTTAGAAGCAAATCTCCCAATTTTTCTTGCTCCCAGTGCCTCGGTTCCCACTGTGGAACGGCCCTGGGTTGCACAGTGTGTTCCTTTGGAATGAAACTGAACTGGAAGATGCAGTCCAGGAGCTCCCCAGCACACTCCTGCCACATCAGGGCATCCTGATCATGGGAATAGTCTGAGGTTAGGCTGAAGTAGGAACCCTTGAATGTGGATAGTGTTGGTGCCACCCCACAGCACAAGCCATTGCTGGCTGCAGATCTTGTTGGGTTGTGCTGCCTGCTTGTGGGTGCTTTAGCCCACAGCACTGAGCCCTCAGCTGGGAGACCATGTCCTCTGTCATTCTGTGCTGCCTTTGAGCCTTGTTTGCATCAGTTAAGTGTTCTGTGTATGCCTCTGGTTGTTTGTTTCCTTTCTTCCCTTCTCAAGCAAATGCCACTACCATCAACCTTCCCACGAGCACCTTAGAAATTCAGCGATTCCCCAGGGAACCACAGAGAAGCACAGGGGCTGAGAGGCCAGAGAGGGGAGCAGGGAGTGAGCCCATCACAGCTACTGTCATTCCCCAGATCAGCGGGGTGCAGACCTGCAGCACAGTCCGTGTGCTTGAGTGGAAAGATGGGGTGGCTACTTTGCCTGGGAGTAACCTGCGGGTAAGTGTAGCCCTGGGCCACTGTGTTTGCACACCCCGCCCCCCCCCCCCCCCAACTCCTTGGAGCTGCTTGCCCCTTGTAAGTGGCAGTCCCTCAGCCTGTGCCAGGCAGGGACCACCAGGATGTGAAGTGGCCCTGGTAGTACCTGCACCCCAGCTGGAGGATCCCACCTATTCCTGCTCTGCGAGGCTCTTATTGTGCCCTATCCCTATGCTCCTCCCATCTTGTGAGCTTAGCAGAGAGAGCACACTGGGGGGCTGCAGCAGGCAGAGGGATGTTACTGCTGTGCAGGGCATCTTTCTTTTCCAAGCTGTGCCGTGGAGTTGGCTCTCACCAAACTCCTGCACTCACCCTGGAAACAGTGGCCTTGCGCTCATCAGACAGCAGGTGCCTTTAGGTGTTCCGCTTGGTATGTGAAATAGCTTGCACAAAATGCATTGATTTCTCAGCCTCAGGGCACCACATCCTCCAGCCACCGCCCTGCCCCTTGTGCTGCCAGCTGGTGCTGGTCTCACCCAAGTGCAGGCAGTGTGCTTGCCCTGGCAGGCTCAGTGGCCAGCACAGGCTGCAAGGAGGGGCAGCAGAACAGGTGACTTTGGTGCTGTGCTCACCTCTATCATCAGAAGACCTGTCCTCTTGCTGGATGCACTAATGACCGAACCATGTCCCTCTCATTCTCAGAGCTCACATGCACCCACTAGCTATCAAGTTACATTTCTATCCTCCTTGTTAACTATTTTTCCTTGTTTTTTTGGTTCAATGACATAGTTTCGAATAAACGAGTACGGGACGCTGAAGGTGGTGAGTGCTGATAAGATGCCTCCAGTGGAAGCTATAAAGGAGGGTCAGACAGAGAAAGATGGGGACTCAGAGGTGGCACCCACCAGCAGGGACAATCCTACTGCTCAGGGTAAGGACACCATGGTGGCACTTCTGGGGTGGGTACTGTCATCCAGCGGGTGTTTGGCATAGGCCCTGAGCAAGGCAAATGTCTCCTGCTTCCTGCTCTCCTTCCTTTGCTGTACCTTGTGCCTCACTGCTCCTCTTCTCTCTGACTCAGATGTGCCAGAGCAGACCAAGCTGCCAACAGCAGAAAGCATGTGCCACTGTGATACCTGTGGCCGGAGACATGTGTCAGATGGAGCCCGAGAAGGCAGGGGCTTCTGCAGCGAGCACTGTCACCAGCAGTTCAAAGAAAGGTGAAGGAAGGGGAGTCTGCTCCATGCAGAGCCATATCCATCTGTCTGTCTGCCCTGCCTCCCCTTGTCCACATGCTCCAGCAAGGGATGCAAGCGCATCTGTCTCTGGCAGGTGCTGGGGACCCCACTTATTTCTCTCTTTCCTGTAGGTGGAGTGCCCTGGCTGCACTGTGGGGGGATCAAGACTTGTCCCAGGGGACAGCAGGAAGCACAGGAGCCAGATTTTCTCCTGCCCAATTTGTGGCCTCATAAACACGTATCTGCTGGAGCAGGGCTGCAGCAGGAGGTTGCTGTAGTGGGTGCTTCCAGGCTGAGCAGCAGTGGGAGGCATGGGTCATGAGGGCATTTCTAGCCCCTCTGCTTACTAATGTGTGTCTGCTGGGACTCGTTTTCCAGCATCTCTGTGTGACTGATGCAACTTAGAGCCCTGCTATGAAACTAGATTGCTTTTGATCCATCCCTGGATTCAGGTTTCTGACACCCAAGTGTGTGAGGGTGATTCTGGTCTGTACCCTGGTTCTAACTTCTTGCCAACTTGTGTGCCAAGAGGAGCACTTATTTTAGACAGGAGGGATGGGAGCATGTATGAGTAAGAAATGGGGTGACCGTGATTCTCCAGCAACCACTCCCTTACTGACACCCTATCCATTGCCACGTACCATGCTGCAGTAGGTTTACTTACCCTTCTTCCATGCAGGTCCGTCATTGTGGAAAACTCTGCCAGCAGCAACAATGCCACTGAAATCCTAAAACCGGTGAAGAAACGAAAGAGGAAGGACTACCAGAGCCCTTCAGAGGAAGAATATGAATCTGAGCAAATGGTAGGAAGAGTGCAGGGAGGGGATGTGTGCGCACATGCTGATGTCAAGGGTGGGACATGGGACACCCTTGTATGCACTGAGTGTGCGTGCAGTTCTCATTGGTGCTTTTCAGTGCTCTGTCGGCTATATGTCAAAAGGGTAACAGCCTGTAGGCTGTTAATACCAAAAAGACTTGAATGTGTGGAGCATTAGGGCTTCTAGACACTTGGCTGGCTGTTTGGCATGCTGAGCACCTTGGATTGGGCAGTGCTAGACATGTCCACATTGGGCTGTAGGTATCCAGCACTCTCAACTGCTCTCTTGAGTCTGGGCCACCAAAGTGTTGAGGTAAGAGAGTGTTTATCTGCATGATGTGTATCCTGGGGAAGGGAGAGTGACTGATGAGGCAAGGAAGGTCTGCTTGCCAGCCCTAACTGTAGCAGATCCGCTCCGGTTGTGATTGCTACCACTCAGCATGAAAATCCCCCTTGGGCTTCCGGCACAGTATGGCCCTTTGCACTGGTGTGAGGGTACAATACAGCATAAACCACTGTGCAGACCTCCAACACAATGGGTTTCTTTTTTGTCTGCTCTCATGTCTAGGAAGAAAAGCAGGAAGAGAGGAAAAACTCTGCAGGAGACTCTGTCATCAGCAATCCAGAGGCTGATGCATGGAATGGGAGCCAGCACGGTATGGAGGGCTAGGCGGGCGGTGGGGTGAGCGCTCTCGCCACGGCTGTGGAGTCCAGCTGTGGTACTGTGGGGCTGGGCCAGCATTTTGGTGCTCCAGCAGAGTCAAACACCCAGTGCAATGCAGTGGTACATGTTCCTGAAGGCTTGTAAGCTCCTCTGCTGGCTTGATCCCGCTCTCTCTGTCTCTTTCCATTTCTCTCCTTTCCTCTCTTTCTCTCCATGGGAAGGGTGCGCCCTTACAGATACGGCTGTGTCTTCTTCAGGCACTGGGCCATACTGTACAGTGCTTTCTGGTCCCTTCCCTTGGGAGCTGAATTTATTACTTGCTTGTGGATACCGTGTTTGCTCCAAGAGGCACTATCCTGAGCAGTAGTGTAACTCTGTGCCATGTCTGGCTTTGCCCCCACTTTGGATGGTCTTACAGGGAACTTCCCTCATGTTATCGGGAGCTCACAAGTTTGGGAGCTGCTCCTGTAGGTCTGGTGCCGCTGAAGCTGGGTGATTTGGGGTTGTCTCATCTTGTGTGGATCTATTCCTGGACCATATCAGAGGAGACCTCAAATGCAGAGCTGTCAACACAGCGGGAAAGGAGACAAGCTGAGGGATGCAGTGTTTGCTTGTTTGGTTTTTTCTCTGCAGTGTGATGGGGGTAAGGGGGAAGGAAAACTGGGGAAAATACTGAAAATAAACATTTATGGGAAACTTTTTGTCTTTGCATAGTGAAAGGTCATACTCAAAGTAATTTTAAAATTAAACTCCTCCAGTTTCATGCTCTTCTCCATAGCCAAATGTAGGAACAGTAGCAGGGGCCAGATGTCATTAACCCCTGATGTTATACTGAGTTAACCACTATTAAAAAAGATCTCATACTTGCTTGCCAGGTCCTTTTCTCTACAGTCTGAGCCCTGAGCATGTAACCTTCCCTGCTGCATACAAGTAAGCAGTGATGAGCCTTGTTATTTTAGCATTTTTCTCTTATTTTAGAAGTACATCAGCAAACAAAATATACACCTGGATGCTTCAGTGCAGCAGAGTCAGTGTATGCTCTATCTCCAGGTGCATTTGTCATTCTCCAGAAGTGCAGAGCTTGTACTTACAGATTCCCCAAACATGCCTGCCACTTTTTTCTATGCCCTAAAGAATCATAAAGGTGTTTGTCACTCTTAAGTATTAGCTCAGCATCTAGGTTAGTAACCTTGCTCACTGAAGCTTAGCCTTAATTTCTTCCGCAAGTTCCTATTTTTTCCATCTCCACTTCCACTAAGCCCAAGGGAGGAAGGTGTTGGTTTGTTTTTCCCTGCATTTCTGGCCTGTCCTACCAAAGGCTGTCTGCCATGGCTGGCCTGTAGCTGTGAATTACTCAGTGCTGGAATAGGCACAGCATTCCTGGAGTCCCTTCAGGCACTATGAAACAGGGAGAGAAAGTGGCTGGAAAGCAAGAGACTTGGCATGTGTCTCATGTGCCTTGGGTAAGGCCTTTGTGGCCTTCCCAGAGGGGTTGAAGGCATGAAGGATTACCTCCCTGCCTATGAAGAGACGATGTTGTCTTCTTTTCCTGAATACCATAAGGATAAATGCATCTCTAGGGTATCAGGGTGGTCCTGGTGTGCCAAAGGGGGCTCAGGTGATTGTCTCAGAGCAAGGATAGCAGAGCTGGTGCCTCTGGAGTGGTGGCGGGAGGTGAGCTCGCTGCTGGTTTGACTGGCCGGGAGCCCCTTGCAGCTGCAAGTGATTCCCAGACCTCTGGATGGATCCTGCTGGCTGTCCCAAATCCATCAATGCTATGGCCATTTCGGATGTACTAGCTGGAGGAGGACTGGTTGCAGAGGTGTCCTGATGCTTTGCACCGGATGGCTTGTCCCTCAGGCTCCTTTGGTGCCTTACTAGAACATTGTACAGTGACAGAGGACATTTGGGTCATGGGGACCTCTGTGAGAGGGGGCCCCTTAGCTCTCTCCCTCCTTGGACAGCCAGCCAGGTTTGCTGGTGAAGGGGCTCTGGTAGGATGGTGCTGAGCTTTGCAGGGATGCAGGCCTGTGCGTGAGAACGGGATGTGGCCCCAGTTGGAGCCATGTGCTTGCCTGCCCTCTGCACTGCCCCGAGACAGGGATGGAGGCTGGAGCAGACCCTCAGCAGCGCCTCTTGTGTGTGCGTTTGTGCTGCGCTCAGGTGCCAGTGAGGAGAAGAAAGAAGGCTGGTCTTGGGCGTCCTACTTGGAGGAGCAGAAAGCTGTCGCTGCCCCTTTAGATCTCTTCCAGGATGTGAGTTGGGATTTTCCTGTCTTTTTCCTTCTTTCATCTTCTCTTTCCTTTCCCTTTTTTTTCCCACCCCTCCTCCTTCTCTCTTCCTTGCTTCCCTATTTTATGGGACTCTGAGCGATAAGTAAGCTCCCATCTTCACCTGGAGGTGACCAGTCAGCCTCCAGTTTTGATTTGCCCCAAGTCCCACTCCCCAGCAGGGTGCTGTCCCCCATCCCAAGCACCCCACATTTGCCTAGGACACCTCTGTAGCTCTGGCAGGGTGACGGAGCCTTTCCAGCCCTTCCTCAAAGCCAGGTATGGGCTCTTCTGAGGCCACGTTGATGCGCTGCACCCCTGCTCCCAGGTGTCTGATTGCCAGGGTGCAAAAGGAGCCAGGCCTGTGCCCCACTCTCCCCGGCTGCAGCTGTTAGCCTAGGGACACCCTGCCCTGCCAGTAGCAAGAGATGCAAACCCACAAGGAGGTGGAAGAATGTGTTTTTGTATGGGAAAAGAATTAAAATTTGGATGATAACATAACCTGTGGCCCACAATCTCCTGGTCCCAGCAGCTCCTGTTGCCTGATGGTGGCTCCTTGGGATGGTTCTAGACCCAACTACCTGTGTCGTTTTTTACATTGTAGTTTAATTTTTGTTTCCAGTACCAAGTAGCTTCCCAGCACAAGAACGGCTTTAAAGTGGGGATGAAGCTGGAGGGGATTGATCCACAGCACCCATCTATGTACTTTATCCTGACAGTGGCTGAGGTAAGGTGCCTCCGGTTCCCATGTTCTGTGGTTCCTCCTCACACCTGTGCAGCGGGAGGCTCTGTGGGAGGGGAGGTGCTGCCAGCTGGGCTGTGGAGGAGACTGGCTTTGGGCCCTTGCCTGCATGCTGCTCCATGACATGAGGTGGCACTCCAGCACCTTGGTCAAGCAAATGAGGAGTTACCTTCCAGTTTGGAGGGGCAGGAAACAGTGCTGTAGAGCAGCTGTCATGCCCCAGCCTAGTTGGTCTCTTTATCACCCTGGCACAGCAGGGCCATGGGGGGAGAGACTCTGGTGATGGCAACAGCTTATCTTACTGCTGGTGCTCCTCAGACAGGTCTGAGCCCTTGAGATGGAGGGTGTGGAGGCATTGCATTGCTCGTCCTTGTGTCCGTGGAGGCCCTCTGTCTGTGGGGCTTTCTGCTCAGCCATGTGGCAGCCAAACCAGCCTTGGCTCACAGTGCTCCCCAGGCCGGCAGAGAGATCAGCCATACAACAGTGGCTGCTGTTCTTGCTGCTGGAGAGATTTTACCAAAGCAGTATGGCGTTTAGCCAAAATCCCTGCATCAGCATCTCCCCCAGGTGCAGAAAAGGGAATCCTTGCTCTTGCTGGATCCATCAAGGTGCCCCACTGTGGCATCTCATACACCAGCCTGAACCTTCCTTATCAGGGCTGGCTTGTGGTAGCCTTGCATTTACCCTGTTCTGTGATGGACACCTTCTGGGACTGGCATGTGCCTCCCTATTTGAGCATTGGCCTATGATTGACTCTTGGCTTCCCTAAGTGGTATGCTGAGATTATGTGTGGGAGGGGAGGTGTGTGCAATGCTCAGCCAGGGACAGCAGGAGGTTTCCATGGTCCTTTCCTTTTCCTGCCCTCCTTGCTGATAGGTGTGTGGTTACCGGATGCGCCTCCACTTTGATGGCTACTCTGAGTGCCATGATTTCTGGCTGAATGCTGACTCCCCCGACATCCACCCTGCTGGCTGGTTTGAGGAGACGGGGCACAAACTCCAGCCCCCGAAAGGTAAGGAGTTAGCAAGCCTCAGTTCATGGGCCCTGTTGAAAGAGGGGGACAAGTAGTGGGCTCCCAAATGTAGAGCTGGAGATGGGGACAGGGTGGCTCCTTGGGGCCCAGGAAGGGAAGCTGCTGTGCTGGGCGTGTTCTACAGGACAACATTTCAGCCACCCATCACGCTAAAGATCTCTCCTCACTCCCTTTTGGGGCAAAGCCATGACACCCTGGATGTCCCAGTGCCAGGCTAGAGCCAGCAGCTGTGTCCCAGGGCAGGTGGGACTGATGCTTTCTGGGGAGGAGTTGAGCTCTGGATTTCCACTCCGCTGCCAACATTTCCTAGCACTCCTTCAAAATCGGCCATTGGGCCTAAGCCACGGGCTTTGGGTTTCCCAGGGCTGCCGTAGACCCCGTCTGCCCACAGCAGGACATGCCTGGCAGGGTGACGGCTGGTTGGGGATGGCCGGTCTCGGCCTCACGACCTCCTCCTGGCTGCTCTTGGTGAATTGGGTGCTCTCATTTGTCTTCCTGAGGGGTTGTAGGTTATAAGGAAGAAGAATTCAGCTGGACAAACTACCTGAAGATAACAAAGGCTCAAGCAGCTCCTAAGCACCTCTTCATGGTCCGAAACACTGTGAGTAGCAGCTTCTCCTTCTGCCGGAGCCCGCAGGTTCAGGTGTGGCTTCTTCCCCTCCAGCTGAGCAGACTGCCTCTGCCAGTGCTGGGCTTTTCTCTGTCCAACCCACGCTTCTCAAGCCTACAGTGCAGATGGCCAGGAGATTCTACTGCTGGCATTGCTTAATGAGATGTGGCATGCTTTGCTGCTGAGGATCTGTAGCTTGGACACTAGTTTGGTGTGCCCAAAATTGGCATTGGTCTGATTCACTGTTTCATCCAGGTCGGTCTCGTGGACAGTTAAATCTGTTGGAAAAGTACTGGTGAGGAGAAATAACTGCTACTCTCAACAATTGTTTTGCCAAAAATCCTCAGTTAATGTTTGATAACTATAATTCTTTTGCCTCTGTTTTGTGTGTTCATTGTTTCTGTCTCTACCTTTATTTTTCATATGGCAGCTTGGGTAAGGAAAGTGAGAATATAGCGGAGTGCAAAATGCTGATGGTTTCTTTGTCAGCTACAGAGGAAACTCAACCTACTGGTAAATCAGCCTCTTCAAGTTATTTATTGTGTCTAAACCCTCCTGTTCATTGCTGCGACAATCCCACTAGCATGGGACACAGCATTTTGCACAGATTTTGGGTCCAAGACATAAAGGCAAGGTAGGATGAAGGGTCCCATCCTAGCTCCTCCTGCCAAGCCAGGGTATTGCTGCTGCCAAGCCATGGTCACTGCTAACACTGCAGAAGTGTGACCGCAAACAAGTGTCCTGTGACAAAATATGAATCAGTCTTAAGTTTGAGGCTATTTTTCTCTTGGAGGTTACTACTTATAGAAGTGCCTGAGGGTCTGAAGATTTCTTTTCCTCTTTCTTTGTGTGGCCAAGCCGAGTTACTTACCCTCTGCCTCTTTTCTTGCATGCAGAGCAAGGCACTGCCCTTCTGGGAGCCCAAGTGATCCTGGGCCTGCCTGGAGGCCAGGGAGGGTCTGGTTTTGGGAGCGTTTGGGCAGGTGCCTCCTTGCAGCAGGCAAGGGAAGTGGTGAGGAGGGCACTGGGATTGCGGTTCTGAAAGAAACCTGTACCTCTTCTTCCAGCACGAGGCTTCCCCAGGCTTCGAGGTGGGCATGAAGCTTGAAGCTGTGGACCGAATGAACCCTTCCCTGATCTGTGTTGCCACAGTGACTGACGTGGTGGACAATCGCTTTTTGGTGCACTTTGACAACTGGGATGATACTTATGACTACTGGTAAGTGCACAGAGGCTCCTGGGGTGCCAATGCTGGGGAGACACCCTGCCACTGCTTCAGCAAGAGTGACGGGCTGCTCGGGAAAATGTGGGACAATCCCAGCATGCTGCTGCAGACAGGCCACCAGTGGTCCAGTGAGGCAGAGGGTCACCCCCTGTGCTGGGGGACAAGCCTTTACTGGTTCCACATAACTGCCCGGGACATTGCCATGGCCCTGTAATTAATGTGGGGCAAAGACAGATGTGATTGCATGTTGTGGGCTTGCCCTGAAATCCACCTGGAAGATGGGGCCACCTGCAATGCAGAGACTGAAGGCCTGGTCTTAAAAGGAGCCCCTGCATCTTTAGGCAGGGGATTGTGGCTGGGGTGGGGAGGTGTCCTAGTTGAGGCTGGTTAAAGCCAATTAAAATGGCCAGTTAGTGCAGTCAGGATTCTGAGAGCAACTGGTTCCTTTGTGGCTGGAGCCCTCTGACCTTCTCTTACTTCTTGCCCTGAGGAGCTGTGGGGCTGCAGCAGTTTCTGTCCCCACCTACTCCTCACTCTCTGGTGCTGCGCAGCTACCTGCTCTGTCCCAGGGCAGACCTGTGAAGCAGCAGCACCTGAGTGTGCTGTGAACTACTTGGAGCCATGACCAGGACATGAGCTCCCCCCCAATTGCTCAGGTCTCACTGCTCCGAGCTCTGAAAGGCATGGCCTGTCTCCCCACTTGCAGCAAAGGGTTGCTGTTCCCTGGGCAGCTCTGTGTCAGGGCTTGCATCTGGGGTGTGTTCATGTTGGGCCCTTGCCTTGCCAGGACCGGTGGTTCCCTGGGTCATTCAGGGACAAGGGTGCTGTAGAAGACATCAGCTTCTGTGGGGGCTTTTGCTGATGGTGCAGGCCTCGGGGTGCCACCAAGTGGTCTGCCCTGGGCCCCTGCAGCCCACGCTGTCTCACAGTGATGAGCCGGGTATATCAGCCTTATGTAAGAGTTTGGGTGTGTTTTCTAGGTGTGACCCCAGCAGTCCATACATCCACCCAGTTGGATGGTGTCAGGAGCATGGCAAACCCCTCACACCTCCTCAAGGTGAGTCAGTGGCCTGGGAATGCAGCCTTTGCTGGCACATTCCCTTGGGGACAGGCTTCCCAGGGTGGCATGGGGAGTCTGGGGGCGCAAACCCCATGGCCCTTGCTTGTCTCAGATGAGGCAGTTTCCTTCAGCAGGGCCACAGCCAGGGAGGTGGCATGGTCCTGCCAAGGCTCCTGTACATGTGTTCAGGTGCAGCATGGCAGTTGTGTTGGGCCAAGTGGAGACACAAGGACATCCAAGCTGTCTGTGCAGGCCCAGATGTTTCTGCTTCCTTGTACCCTGGATTTCATGGTCCATGAGAAAATAGTAGTACTTCTTGATGTCTCTCAGGTTCCTGTGTGCCTGACAGACTTGGTTGGTCTTTCGAGGCAGTAAGACATTCTGCAGTATTTGCCGTCTTCCTGCAGGTGTATCTCACCTTCTGCATCTTCCCCCTTCTAGATTATCCTGACCCTGACAACTTTACCTGGGAAAAGTACTTAAAGGAAACTGGAGCATCTGCTGTCCCAGCTTGGGCCTTTAAAGTGGTGAGTGCCACATCATCTGCTCCACTGTGCCTGGGCAGGAATTTAGGTTTTGTCCATTGACAGGTCTTTGCTTTTATGAAAAGTCAAGTGATGTTCAGTATGCTCCTGCCACAGGCCTGGGGTTTGGATCTACACTCAAGGTTCAGAAGTCAGGGCTATCCTGCACAAATATTTCAAAACTGGGAAAAATGGAAAGTATGACCATCCCCTTTGGCTAGACAGGATCTGGATGGTGGGAAATCATTTAGGCTTGCTTTATAGTTTCACTGCAGCAACAGCAGCTGTGACCAGCCAAGTGTGGCTGCAATATAGATCACAAAAATGTGTCTCTTGGAGACCTTCTTCCCTTGGGCACAGCTTTCCCATCTTGTTGAAACACATCTTAGATCCAGGAGGCCTGTCTCCACTCTCTGCTGTTGTCACTGTGAGCTGGGATGGCTCTTACCCGGACAGGCCAGGGCTGGGAGCTGGGCTTGAGGAACACACACTGCTGGGAAAGCTGCCATGGGGAGTGGGAGCCCGAAGAAAGGCTCTGCTCCCCACTGACCTGGATTCTTCCTGGCCTCAGCGCCCACCCCACAGCTTCCTGGTCAACATGAAGCTGGAGGCAGTAGACAGGAGGACTCCTTCCTTCATCCGAGTGGCCAGTGTGGAGGATGTGGAAGACCATAGGATAAAGGTGGGTGCTGGAGTCTCAGTGCTGAACCTGTGACTAGGCACTGTGGTGGCTTGCTCCTGTCCTTCCCAACTCACTGCCAGTTGCAGTGGCAAAGTGTGTGGAGGTCTGTGGAAGCACACTGTGTGGAGGTTGGCAGGTCCCAGTGCCTGGCTCCAGGAGTGGAGGAGAGCCTTGTGCTGCAGTTCAGCTCTACCCTGCTGCTTTCTCTCAGCTTGGAGGGCTCCAGAGCTCCTCAGAGAGGTGCCCTGAGGTTTGAAGGGTGACCTCTCTACTTGTCTCCCCAGATCCATTTTGATGGCTGGAGTCATGTCTATGACTTCTGGATTGATGCGGATCATCCGGACATCCACCCCATAGGCTGGTGCTCAAAAACTGGACACCCACTGCAGCCCCCTCTCAGTAAGTCATGCGCCTGGGTCAGTCCCTCATACCAGGGCCCAAGCGTGCCAGATCCCCACTGTCACCACCTGCTTGTGGGCAGAAATAGGAAGGCAGGTGCTGGCCAAGGATGGGCAGAGAGGAAGGGCTTTTCTGTAGAGTTATCAGTTGGAAAAGTCCTCCTGATTTGGCACAGGCAGGGAGCCCAGAGCCCTGGCTCTGCCTGGGGCTGCAGCCATGATAGTCTCTCTCCTGTTTCTCCTGGTCTAGGGCCAAAGGAACCAGCCTCCTCTGCCCATGGGGGCTGCCCAACCCTGGGCTGCAAGAGCATTCCTCACACCAAGAGCTCCAAGTACAGCTTTCACCACAGGTGAGCTCGACAGCATGGCTCAGAGGGGCACAGCTTCACTGCTGGCTCGTGCCAGCCCTTCCTCCGCGCCTCTGCACCTGCCACCCCCACCAGCAACCAGCCCTTCCCTGCACCCACCCCACGTCAGGCTCTGCCCCCGGCTTAGGGGCAGCCCTTGCTCTCTCCAGGCCAGGCCCCAAGACAGCCTGGAGTCTATGGCTAGTGTAACTCCTGTGAGCTCCTACTCTGCAGGGGTCCTGTGGCACCCAGAGCCCCTGGGGGTGCCTTATGTGCCTGGTTATGCAGGGGACAGTGCCTCTAAGATGCTGTTCACTGATGCCAGCTTCAAGGATGATGTTCCTCCTGCCCCCATGGATGCCTTTCACTGTGAGGTTGTAAGCTGGGAAGTCCTGAGAAGGAACAGTGCATCTCCCCCAGCTCAGTCAGTTGCTTGCGTGACCTTTTCCAGGGGAAGCCAGGCATGGTGTAGTGCTGACCCCAGCACGGCAGGCTTGCACCAAGAGGAGCGATATGGTGGAGCATCCATGAGGATGGGGAAGGCAGATCTGGCTCCCAGGGGTTTCTCTACTGGCCACACTCATGACACTTGCTTCCTTTTCACTCTGAGGCTAGTCTGGATGCCTGTGGGGGCAAGGAAGGGAAGATGGACACTCTGTGAACCCCAATGACCTGCTTGATCAGCACTGTGGTGACTTGCACAGGGTCACTGTGATGGCAGCGGAGAAGGTGGGACGGGTGTTTGTACCTGGAGGGACTGGGTGTGCCCTGCCCATGTACCCAGCGCCTTCGCTTGGGGAATCTGTTCAGCACGTCTGTACTCTGCTTTCCGTGGCTAAGGCTATGGCTTCCTGTGCTTGGAGGTGGAGGTGTGGCCTTGCTGGCTCGCCTCCCCCATGCTGCTCAGAGCCAGGTCCAACGCTTGCCTCCCCTCTGTTCTCTAGGAAGTGCCCCACACCGGGTTGTGACGGGTCAGGACACGTGACGGGGAGATTTACGGCTCATTACTGCCTCTCAGGGTGCCCACTGGCAGAGAAGAACCAGGGCAGGCTTAAGGCAGACTTGTCCGACACTGAGGCCTCAACTCGCAAGAGGAACCTGATTGGCTTCCCTCAGCGAAAGAAATCTCGGCACCACGGGAGGTAGGGGCAAGCCCGGTGAGCCCCATGCAGCAGTGCAGGGCCCCTGTACCACGACTGCCATCCCTGGGAGGGATGGCCAAGCTGGAGAGGCTCCTTGACCGCGGGGGAGCACAGTTGCTGGCAGCTGGCGTTTGTCCTTCCAGCTCTGTTGGGCACCTTTCTTGGTTTTTCTTCCCACATTTTGTGTCTTTTGCTCTCAACCCTTTGGGTCAGGGTCCAAGAGGTAATCCTTGCTCCCACTGCCAAGGCATTGCTCTGTGTGGTGTGGAGGAGGGCCCTCGGGCCAGTCCCAACCCAGTTGGAAATCGGTCTTCCTGTCTCTTTAGAGGGCGACCTCCAAAGTACCGGAAGATCCAGCAGGAAGACTTCCAGAGTAAGTGCCATCCTCTGCCGCAGTGTCATCACAGGGGCAAGGCTTGAGGAGCTGGGGTGGTAGTTGTTGGAGGCAGGTCTGCCTTGACTCACTTGCTCAGACCTCACACAGGTCAGCACCAGTGAGGAGCTTGTGGTCAACTGCCAAAGTTGGCCATCTGACAAGGAACGTCCCTGCCTCTTACCAGAGCTCTGCTAGGTCCCTCATCATGTCTCTTCCTTTACATCTGTGAATCTTTGAGTGCTTTAGGGCAGGGAATTGGGATCCTCCCTCTATGGCAGTGCATTTTCCCCAGCGCTTTGTCCTCTTCAGGCAGGGATGCTGTGCCTTCATCCTGCGGCTGCCGTACCCAAAATATCAATGTGGTTGTGAAGTGCCAAATTATTGCTGCAGCACAGAAACCGATGCTAAGCAGTTTGCTTAGCATTTAGTTCTGACTGACATAGGACAATGACTGACATTTATTCCAGCCAGTATCCCATTTTACCATAGGCTGTCCCGCTGCCTACCCCAGCACTGGGGATGAATGAAGAGGATGTCTTCTTGGGAGCTATCCTTGACTCCTTGGAGCAGAGGGCAAGGGAAAAGCTTTGTTAAAAACATTAAATGAACTGAATGATATGGGCTGGCATTCTGGTGTGAGATTTGACATGGAAATCTAGTTTAGTATGGAAAATAAACGATTGAAGGTGGTGAGAACAAGGCAAAGCCAAGCTTGTCTCTAAACTTCTTCCCTCACCATCCCCAATCCCACCAAACAACACTTGGATGCACGGATATCCTATTAATTCAAGGGACAACCACTAGCTCTTGACCCATGAGACCATCTGCTGCCAGCCCTGGGCCCTCCCCTAAATGGGGCCTTCCCCAAGGCTTGTAGGATAGGATGGGATGGGATGTTCTCATCCTTCTACCTTGTATCACATCTTGCATTTTTATTGCCAGCTATTTCTTCAGACAATATGCACCAATCGCTCTTCATGTCTGCCCTGTCTGCCCACCCCGACCGCTCCCTGTCGCTCTGCTGGGAGCAGCACTGCAAACTCCTGCCCGGTGTGGCTGGCATCACAGCAACTACAGTGGCCAAGTGGACCATTGATGAGGTAAGATGGTTTTGAAGACTGCATGCTGGCTTCTAACCCGTTGGCATGGCTGGCAGCACTCTACCTGACTGTGCAGCACCATGGTACATGCACAAGGTGGTGCGTGGAGGTGCTTCAGCGGCCCCTTCCCTACGTTAGTGAGAAGATGGTCTGCTGGACACGCTTGGGTGGTACTGCATGGACAGCTGCCAGACATGAGCCCTGATGGCAGCTTCTGGGAAGCACATGCAGAACTACCAGGTTCTCTCTTGGCTTGAATGTCACACCAGCCCAGGGCAAGGGAAGGCAAACAGCAGTCTCTTCATTTAGCATGTTACAGTTTTCTTAAGAAATCAGTTTCATCTTTGCCAGGTTAAAAAATTAAACCATAGACTCTGCAGATAAGAAGTCACTTCCCTGTTTCTCTGAAAAAGAAATCTTTACCTCAGATTCTTCATCATCACCTTCCTTCACTTTCTTGGGCATCTATGATGGGCCCTCTGAAGGCCTGGGTAGCTGGAACTCTGGCATCAGTCCCAGCAGCCAGCTGTGCCCTAACAGCCACATGTTACCTTACAGGGTGCAAAATGCCTCTGTGGAAGTGAGGATGTGGGCTCATGGGAGGTCTCCAGCCATAAACATTGCTTCTGTCTTGACATTTTTCTCAATTTATTCCAAGGTCTTTAGCTTTGTTCAGACTCTGACGGGTTGCGAGGATCAAGCCAAGCTCTTCAAGGATGAGGTGAGAAGGGCTGGAGGATGAGCGCAGGTGGCCAAGGATAGCTGTTTGCCAACAGTCTAGGGAGGAATTGGCCAGTGGCCTTCCTGCAGCACATTGCTGCTGAATGCTGAGAGCATGTCCAGCAGCTGGCAGCGATCCCACCCTGCAGCCCTGGGGGCAGCAACCCCACTGCATTTGAGTGTGCAGCTGTCTGCCTGTGCAGATACAGTCACAGGAGGGGAGATCCTGACCCCCAAGGAGCTGTGCTGCCCTGTTGTCCTGGTATGGCTGAGGTATGGACTCTGGGGAGGGTAGGATGGGGGAGCAGGAGGAGGATGGTACTGCAGCCTTAATAGCACCATCACCTCTTGAGGGAAGCTGCTTACTCTTCACCCATTCATCCTTCCCTGCCTGCATCCTCTTACCAGCACCGCAGTTTGGTGGCATTGCTGTCTGTCAGGCAGGTTCATCATTTTTAGACCCCTCTGTGGACAGACACACAGAGGGGCTGCTTTTGGGCATGTACGGTACACCCAGGGCAGGCTGATGCTGGGCACACTGGGTACAACAAGTGTCTCAGCCTATTAGTAAATAGCCTGTGTGCTTTAAGGGTGCTCAGGCACGCAAAGCTGAGCTGGAGGCAGCCTCCACGTGTGCGGGAACCTGGAGCAGGAAATGGAGGGGTGTTTGCCCAGAGCAGGTTGCCTGCTGGTTTTGTGCTGTGCTTGTTACACTCTGGTGGAGAAGCCTAGGCTGGCTGCAGTTTGAGCTCCTGGGGCGGTCCCTGGAAGGGCCTCTCCCCCTCTCTGCCTGGTTCCTGGTCACACGAGCTCGCAGCTCTGGCTTAGCTGGGGCAGCGTGGGAGTGCTATGGGTGGCCCCTGCCCTACTCCCTGGGATCATCATCTGTGGCACCTGGCTGAGGATGAGTGCAATTGTGCACGTCCCCAGGTCATGCCTGTGCTGGCTGTCCCTAGGAAGTCACAGCCTGGGTTTCCGGTGAGTGCCTTTGTCCCTGCTCTCCTCTCCAGATGATTGACGGTGAGGCATTCCTCTTGCTGACGCAGTCTGACATCGTCAAGATTATGAGTGTCAAGCTTGGCCCGGCACTCAAGATCTACAATGCCATCCTCATGTTCAAGAATGCTGATGACACCTTAAAGTGACTTTTCTTGGCCCAACTGGGACACTCCCTCAGTACCGGTGCTGCCAAACTGTCTGGTCAGGACAGAGATTCCCCCTGACTGAGTGCAGCTTGTCATGTCCTGCTCATGTCCTCTCGGATGCCGCATCTCCACTCTCCCAGCAGTCCATCTCCCATCCTCTCCCCTCCACTCCACACTGCCCTTCTCCAGCACTGGATACAGGCTTGACCCCAAGCCTCAGGGGTGGCTGCAGGGACAGAGAGTGGACATGGGACTAGCCTGTTGTAGCGTTAACAGCTGCCCCCCGTGTCCTGCTGTGACTGCACTGATTCGGGGCGGGGGGGGGGGGTGTTGAGGGACAGAGGAGCAGTGCGGAGGGTGTAGCAGCTGGGGGCTGACACCACTACTGAAGTCATGCAGATAAGGGAAGGGACTGACTGTGTATGTGCTTGCACCCGTTTAAAGGCTGGTCTTGGCTTTGCTCAGCAGCTGAGTTTGCGGTTTTTTTGTTTGTGTTTTTTTTCTTCAATGTGTTCCTCTGGAGCGGCTTGTGCTAACATTGTTTCCAAGGGATGTTCTCAAGGAGCTTCTGCTCACTTTGCCTTTTCTCTGAATTCTTTTGACTTTCCCTTTTAAGGCCAGATGACAATTTTGCTTTGCCCCTTCACTGCACTGGGAACCAGTGGCCCACCTCTTGCCCCTTCCAGGGAGCAATGTGTCCTGGTTGCTGCTCTGCCCACAACCAGTATCTGTGCTTTATTCCTCTTTACTGTAATGCGGCAGCCCCAATGCCCCACAGGGCCAGGGCTGGGTGGGTATAGAACAAGCTCCATTTCCTCTTGTGCTTCAGGCTGTCTTGGCCAGCATGTCTCTGGGAGAAAGGATGCTTGGTTAACTTGTGTCCCTTGAAGCAATTAAAAAAATCCTCTGCAAAGAGGAGTTGGGCCCTCTTTGGCCCATGTATTAGGAACAAGGCTCTTTCTAGAATGGAGACAGCTGCCAAGGACAAGAAGCATCCATTCTTCCGTAGGCAGATCCATGGTTCGCTTCTGAAGGTGTTCCTGAGTTGGGTGACTTGATCCTGCTGAGCCACCTTCTCCCCCTTTTTTGCCCTTGTGAGGCCCCCAGGTTTTGCTGTCTGAAGAGCAAGATCTGCTGTCCCTGGATTCCTTACCTGCAGAGCTAAAAGAAATTCACCAGAAATTCACTTTTTTTTTTTTCTGTCCTTTTAGTAACATAGCACCTTTTCAGTAAAGATGCAGACATATGGGGAATGGCCATGTAATGCTGTCCCTTGTAATGGAAGAGGCCAAGTAGGCTAGGACTCCAGAGCCAGGAAAGCCAACATGCCTGGGGGGTTCTGGCAAAGTCCCAGGCAGCTCCTGATAGTCCCTGTGTCTCCTGGCATCACCCAGGCTGCTCTCACCATGGTCTGTCATCCTGTGCACGCCTGCTGCGGGTGCTGTTGGAGCAGCGGTGTGGCCATGCAGTGCTGGAGGGCGGCCCCCTGCCCCGAGGGCTCTCCATAGTCTGCAGTGATGTGAGCCAGGTCCCACATCCACTTTCTTTCCCATTCCCAAGAATGATGTATCAGTAGCAAAACAATTTTTCCCCCTTTCCTGGTGCCCAAAGACAGGCATGAAGGGTTCTTAGCAAGTGCACCAGCAATGTGTCTTGGAGCAGCACTGCCTTGGGAGCCGCTGTCACACCTGGGTCAATCTGTTCTAGGCTTCCCATGGAAATGTAGCATTTTTTGACTTCGTTATTGAATATTTGGGATCACATTTGACCTGCTTTTGAAACATCTGCTGCTTGCTCTTCACACAGGACTTGCAACTAGTCTGTGTATTTTTGTCAATGCTTGGGTTTGATTTAGTCAGCTCTTCCTCTCCTTTCCTATTTTTCTTCCATCTCTTCAAGCACTGCAGTGTGGCCAGCTGTGGAGAGGGAGAGAGTGGGAAGGAACAGCTGTGTTCCTGGGTCCCACAGTCACCCCCCAGGTTGCCCTTGATCTGCAGTAAATGGTCCTGAAGTTGGTCTCTTCAGCTGATGGGGAGTCTCCTTCTGGGCCACTGTGTGCTGGGGGAGCAGATGAGCCCTGTGATCTTCAGCTGGGCAAACAGTGCTGAGACCTCTCCAGGTGTGATCTGGAATGGAAAGGCTCCCTTGCACAGGACATGGTTATTGAACTTATAAGGAAGCATCTCATGAAAACATCCTATTCTCATCTGCTCCATTCTCTCATGCTGGGTCATTCCTCTTGTTGGGGAAGGGACTAAGCACTGTCACTGGGTGCTGGAAGAGGAGTTGCTACCCAGGTGTCAGATCTGAAACGAGCATGAAGGATGGGGAGCCTTGTCTCTCACAGGGCTGCCCTGGAGAGCAGAGGTGGTGGTAAGCTCAGAAGACCCCTGCTGAAGGGGAAGGGGAGCCATGATCCAAGCCATGGCTGGCCCCCAAGACTGGGTACAAGCAGCCTCTTGCAATCAGCTCTTGCTCTGCTGTTGGGTGCAATCAAGCTGTGCTCTGCTTGGGCAGCAGCAAAACAGGCAGAAGTGCATGCTCCAGACTGTGCCAGTCATGGGCATCAGCAGGAAACTGTGCCCATGGGGCACTGCCTTACCTGGGCTCTTATGCCCTCCCTCTAAGAGAGCAGATGCAAACTGGACAGGACTGCTAAGGTGCTCACCCTTGGCTGTGGGGTCTGGCTGCACAGCTGGACCCCAAGTCTCTGCTGGGTCTGAGCTCTGCGCAGGGAACAGCTCTCCGGAAAACCGGCCCCACTTGGAAGGGTGATGCAAGATGTGAGGGTCCCTGTTGGACACACTTGCCTGCTGTCTTGAGCATCAGTTCCTCAGCCTCTTGGGCTGACTCAGCCATTTGGGTACAAAGCTTCTGGATTCATCTGGGTGAGAGTTACAGGGTTTGGAGGTGGTCAAGGGCTATTTACTGTTAAAACTTAGAACCTTCTTGTTTCCTTTAAAACCAAACTAAACCCAAAGCATTGTGTGTGTATGTGTGGATGGGTGTTTGTGGCGGTACCATGATGCCATTTCCCCTACTGTTGGTGTGTCACTGTTTTAATGCGGTGGTCTCTGTGGCTGTGGAGGTGGCAGGCTATGGTCCCAGGGTCTCGGGCGATGTGTCCTCCATGAGCGGAAGTTATCTCTGGTCCCAGCAGGGAAGCCAGGAGAAGGAAGGTCTGCTGTACCCCTGGCCTTGGCAGGTCCTCCATCTCCACAGAGCATTGACTGGGAGTCCCCCCCTCAGGGAGCATCAAGGGCAGCTGTGACCAAGGCAGAAGCACCAAAGTTTTTCATCCTTCCCCTGTTGCCTGACCAAACTCCCCACAGGGATGTCCACTGCCATGTCACTAAGAAGCTGGAGAGGACAATGGGGCTGAGTGGCCCACGGGTTCTTCTCAGGTGTTTCTGAAAGATGTCACTGCAGCCAAAATTTGTAAGTCAATGAAGAATTTTTCAAGTCAAATGTTTTTTTGAGTGGAGGACTCCAAGCCTGTGCTCCTGTCATTCCTGCCCCTGCTGCAGATGGTGTTGGCAGGGCTTAGCTGGAGCCATGGGAGATGTCCTACCACTTACTTCAGCCTTGGGCACGGGGTGTCTTCTGGGGCGGCTGGTCCGCAGGTGACTCCAGGTGCATGGGAGCAGTTGGAGCCTCTCAGGAAGGTGTTTCTCCCTCCTCATGGAAACAGGCAGCATTGTGACAGTGCAAGGCCAAGGTCTCCATTTCTGTGAGAGCAGTCAGCCTGAAGCTCAGTGAGGAGGGCAGCCATGCCTGCCTCTGCCTTCCTCCAGTGATTTCCATGTCGATCACAAGCACTTTTAGAAAAGAAAGAAACCCTCCAAATTGTCTAGGAGGTTTGAAGGCTTAGGGCGGCTGCTGCCTACAGATGCAAACCTGGGGACATGAGTGCAATGAGGAGCATTGGAGAAAAGGAGGGAGCTGTGAGAGGGATGTGACTTGGCTGCTTCCGCTCCTTTGTTCCTCACTCCATAACCTCCAGGAGGGGACCCGTCAGTGCAGAGGAGGGGGAAAGACCTGAGGGCTGCAACGTAGCTCCTTTTCTCCAATCCACCCCTTCCCTCTGGGGCCTGAGGCTCACTCCTCCTTGGAGGGAGGAAAGGGGGGTGTATTTTGGAAGGAGCGTGATTATGATAACAAAAGCTTTTTTGCACTTTCATTCATTTTGCACTTGTTTTCAATTTTTTTTTCCATGTTTTTGATATTCGCACCTCCTCTTTGTGTTTTCATAACAAAAATACTTTTGTTGTAGCCAGTGAAGCTATTTTGGAACTTTGTGTCCTGAGTATACAGAGGTTTAAAGGTTCTATATATATAAATTTACATCTGTATAAAAGTAAATTTATATATAGAGATCATGGTGTGATGTGTTCCGTCAGTGTTTTAAAATAATAAACGAATGTGAGCAATGGAAGTCTGTGCAGCTGGACACTGGTTATTTAGCCCTGCTGCCTGCCCTGGGGAAAGGTGCTTGTCCCTGCTGGGGACAGAAGGACACAGACCTACAGACATGGCAGGGGGTGGTGGGCTGGCTCCCTGGGCCCTACCCCAGCCCAGAGTCATACCATGCCGTGCCATGGGTGTCATCCCAGCCATGCAGACCCCAAAGCCCACCCGAACCCTGCCCGTCCCGCAGAGTGACTCCCAGAGGCAGGTGGATGGGGAGGGAGAGTTTATTTATCCCGCTGTGAGGTGCTGGAGGGGAATCCCAGTGTTCCCTTACTGGTCCCAGTCACAGGGAGCTCTGTGTGTGGGGAGCATGCTGGCTCCTCCAGCTCCAGCAGCTGGGGCAGCACAGCCATCTGTCCCACTGAGGCAGAGGGGAGCTGTGCCCCGTCCTAGCAGGGCCTCAGCCTGCACTGGTGGCTATGCACAGCCTCAGCCATGATCAGCCCCAGCAGGACCAGGACACCAGCCCCCAGGGCCAGGCGCACCACATTGCTCCAGGTGTAATCTGCAGGGGACAGGAAGGGAACAGTCACTGGGGGACCCTGGGAGGAGCCCCGCTGGGAGCTCCTAGACAAATGGAGTCCCGTGGGGGCAACATGGGGTACACATGGGGCTCCCAGGGCAAACACACGTGGACAAGGGGGCACGCTGGGGAGCTCCTGGGCTAAAGAGGGATAAAGGGAAGCTCATAGGGAGCAAAGGGAGCCCCAAGGACTCCTGTTGGCTCTACCTCCCACATCCCTGCCCCGTGGGGCACCCTCTACCCACAGTCTCTGACATGTCACCCCACCCAGTGGCACCAAAGGTGCGGAGGACAGGAACATGGAGCTGGCCCTCACTTGCCGCTGCCAGCCAGACGGTGCCACTGGGCTGCAACGGGATGTACAACTGTCCCTGGGGCTGGTAGGTGCAGGCACAGGTGTCCCCTGACCCTTGCCCCCCAACTGGTAGCATAGCAAGCCTGTGTCTGTAGGTCATCTGTAGGGTCTCTGAGGAGTTGGCAAGGCTCAAACACGTCTGAAGGAAGCTGTAAGCCTCTGCTTGAACTGCTATTACAGCTCCTTTCTTCTCCAACATCCTCTTTTCTAGTTCCCCCAGGATGTGACAGACGCCAGCCAGGGAGGAAGAGAAGAGCAGGATGTGGCTGGGGGGATGTCTCACCTCTCACTACCAAATCCAGGGTCTTGCTGACAGCAGACCATTCGAATGAAGCACCCTTGGTGAAACACTGGCAGCTGTAGCGGCCCCCATTGCCTTTATGCACATGGGAGAGGTTGAAATCATCTTGTTCGTTTGAGAGTAAGCTGAGGGTTTTAATCTGGCCCTCCAGGTACAGAAAACAGCCAGCACTGGAGTGTGCGATGGTGCAACGGAAAGTCACGTAAGATCCTGCAACCACCTCATGCCCAGGCAGGACAGAGAGGACAGGTTTGGGGAGACGGAACTCTGTGGGGAGAGGAGAGGGCATGAGAAGGTGTGTAGGGCTTTGATGTGGTGGCGGGAGCCACCAGGATCTCCATGACCCCACCACCTGGCTCAGGCAGAGGTGAAGATGGTCCTCACCTCTCCAAGCCAGGGAAGAGGGGAAAACCCCTGCCCATCATGTGGACGGGGAAGCCAAGTGGCTACGTGCATCCTGGTCTGCCCATATGGCATCTGACCCCACGCAAAGGGGTAACAGCACATCCCTCACCTTGCACCATGACATCCACGGTTTCACTGCGAGCCAGCACAGTGTCTCCATTCACGTAATGGCAGCTGTAGGGACCTGTGTCCTCGTGCGTGGCATTAGAGATGGAGAACTCGGCCCTGCTGCCACGGAGCTCCAGGCTACGGAGCTGGTGGCCCTTCTTGTACAGCACGAAATTCCCATTGTCACCCTGGCAACTGCAGCAGATGGTGGTGGAGCCTCCGGGTGGGATCACCCCAGGTGGCTTCAGGAAGATGGAGATTGTGGGGGCACCTGCACAGGGAGAGAGATGCTGCCAGACAGACAGGGAGTTCCTAGCGCCTGGCTGCCCTGCAGTGAGCCTGGAGCTGGCTCTAGGCCCCATCTCCACACAAAGGTGAGTTTTGTTCTGTGGGGCTGGGGAAGAGACCTGGGAGATGGGTTCAGGACCAAAGATGTGTCCAAACTCCCCACCTACCTCCTCATGATACTCACTTGATGTAGCCTTGCTGTGTGCCACCAGCCAAGCACCTGCAAGAGAAACAGCCATGTAACATCTCTGTGGAGTCTCCGGATGCCTCATGTCACCCTCAGGAAGCCCACACAGCCTCTGGCACTCACCAAAGGCTAGCATGTGGGTCACGAGCAGCATCATGTCCCTCTTGGCTCCCTCTGTCCTCAACTCAAGCAGGGCTTCTTCAGAGGAAGGCTTTGGCCGGAGGTACTGAGCAGCTGGGTGGCTTCTTGTGGGTCCTGATAGGCCTTTGTTGCCACAAGCCACCTTCTGTCCCACAGCTTGCGTTTCTGCAGACACAGTTGCAGGGTTGGGATGGTTGAACTGGAACCTGAATGTCCCAGTCACCTGCCCAGGGCTGGGTACCCGTGACGACCTGGTCTTAGGATCCTGCAGACCTTAGAAGAGAAGCTATCATGGCTTTTTGTTTCTCTTTCTTAGCTCTGGTCACTTGATGGGGAAACAGCTTCCTCTCAGCCCTTGCGAAACAGGGTAATGTTTTGCAGCTGGGGCGGGGAGAAGAGACAGTGCAGGACTCTTTTTGAATCTCACTGAGAAAGCTCCAACAACAAGTGGTGTCATAAAATAGCTGTTTTAATAAGACAGAATAAAAAGGGGACTATAGATAGCAAGTAAATCTTACATCCATTCAGAGGCAGGGCACCCCACTGTTCTGCATCATCGATGGACCCTGCATAGATTTTCCCATGGCATGCTGTGCAAATCCCACTTGTGAAGATGTGCCCAGCATCTGAAGGGGCATAAGATTTACTTGTGATCTATATTCCTTTTTTTTATTCTATGCCATTAAAACAGATATTTTATTGCTCTATTTGTTGTCAGGCCTTTCTCACCACGGTCCAGGAAAACCTCTGCACCATGGCATGTCCCCTCATCATGCCCAGAAACCCTGCATGGTTTCCCCCTGCTGCAGTGCAGACCAGGTAGTGGAGGGGGAAAGGACACTGGGCCCAGCCATAGGCTATGTCCAGACTGTGCTCTTCCCCATGGCTGCCAGCCAGGTTTGGTGGCTCCACAGAGTGGAATAGGAGGGAAGTAACTTGGCTTCCCTTTTGGTCTCTTCAGGGGCTGCTTCATCCCAGCTGGTCTATAGTGGTTTTTTTTGAGGAGGGACAGCAATATCTCCTACCTGTAGGTCTGGATCCATCCCACAGGGTTGGCCCCATTGCTCATCCATCCAGACCTCCCCAGTCCTACACTGGAGCAATGGCAAGGTCCTTACTCCAAATAACTGCTCACTTCCACCACACCTGGAGCCTGGCCTCCAGCCTTCTCAGCTGCCATCTAGTCTGGGTTGGCCAGTGGTGTAGACAGAGCTCCCTTTGGTGATAACAAAGGGTTAATTAAACAGGGGAAGTTGCTTGCACCTTTGGGTGATGTGGGAGCAAGGAGAGCAGGTAAAGGATGGGTTGTGGGACTGGAGCTGTGTAGGATAGGTGGCAGCTTGTCCAGGGATGCCACACTGCTGAAGGCTGCAGCATCTGCAGCTCCCTGCCCTCCTGCAAGCTGCAGAGAGGTATGTCCTGCCCTCTGCCAGCTGTGCACAGTCTCTGCCACAATCGGCCCCAGCAGGAACAAAAGTGCAGGGCTCAGGGCTAGGCAGATGGTGTTCATATGGCTGTCATCTAGGGGGAAAAGGCAAAGCAGCCACTGGACCTCTCCAGGGCTCTTGGCTGCCCCATGTGGTCCCCCCTAGATCCTCTACCCTTTTCTTTCTTCCCCCTTCAGCCCTTTTGGTCTGCCTTGGAGATATCACAGGGTAGGAGAAGTTTTGCAGCATGGTGTCCTATGGGCTTCTCCTTTTCTGGGCACCTCTTCTGGCCCCATCTCCTGTCTAACCCTCCTTTGCCTCCCCCAGGCTCAACCAATTCTTGGCACCTCCTTGGACAGCCTCCCTTCAGGCCCATTCATCTGAACAACCTCCAACTGTCCACACTGGCCTGAGGGACACCAAACTGCTCTGGCCTCACCAGTGCCCAGTAAAGAACAACTCCCTCGCTCACCCTGCTGGCTATGCCCTGGCTAATGCAGTCCAGGACAGAGTTGGTGGCGATACCGCAGGGCCTATACATGTGCATGTTGGGACTCCTGGGCCCTCCTCTGCAGAGCCTTTTCTCTCATCCCCTAGCTAGAGACCTACCTCTGGGTGCAAGTCCAGGGCATGGGACCAGCAAAAGAGCTTTGCCCTCTGTCAGTGGTGTTAGGGTTTGCTGCATCCAGCAGCCTGAGACAAAGCTGCCACAGCTCCACGCCCCCAGGTCCAACCGGCTGTTGAGTCAATGGCTGATTTCCAGTAGGCAGATGTGCAGGCATGCCTATACAACATGTGCATGCACACATATATATGTGGCCAGCCACACAGCTCAATACAGGCACACAGAGCACTCACACAAACAGCACCAACAGCCTCATCCTGCTCCCCTCTCTGGCTGATCAGGATGTACCCCTTATTGTACACCTTGAGGCAAATTTGAGCTTAAATATAAAAAGGTTAATGAACAACACATTGGGCAGAGTCCTACCATCATAAGCGGTTCTACAAGGAGTCTGAAAAGATGCGGCACGAGCCAATTCCTTATATACACTTGCACCAGCACCGAAGCACCAATCCTGTGAGTGTGGGTTCATCCCTGAGCTCCAGCTCTACTGGCCAAAGGTGGACCTTCAGTGGTTGCATTGCATGATGGTTACATGACAAGGCTGCTGCACTTCTTACCATTATCAGCAAGGGAAATTTCACTCCCTGACAGGAGTCAATGTCCCTGGCTTTCCCATTCCCAGGCAGTTTAACCCTTACTGCAGTTGGACATCCTGACCTTCCGTGCCAGATCATTCCTTGGTCACAAATTACCATTGCTGAGCAGTTACACCTTCACCTGCCATAGTTCGTCCATGGTCTGTGCACCTGCAGATAAGTTTTTATCACATAATATAACAACTGCCAGTTCTAGGGGCCATTGGACTCCAGTGGGACAGCTGGCTGTATCCTTCTGGTGCAGCAGCAACAGGCACGTGGCCCACTGTCCATGTGGCTGGCTGGTGGGTCCTGGCACTGCTGGAATGCCCCATCTCCTCCCTGTAGAGGAGGAACGCCACGTCCCAGCACTGGCACATGTAGCAGATGCTCATGGCTGTCCTCAGTCCCACCACAGCTCTGAGGCTCAGGGGGATGAAGAGCTTGGGAGAGTGTGATCTGCATGGAGAGGGAGTGAAGCCATGAAGCACTGACCTGCACACCACTGCGGTCAGGAGTAAGGTGGCAGAAGGAAGAAGGTGAGGAGGCTTCCCTGAAGAGTTGTCCCACTGCATCCCCTGAAGTTTTTCCTACACTCATCCCAAGGCAGCATGTCTGTTCTGGTTTAACCCAAGCCAGCAACTAAGCATCATGCAGCCACTCACTCGCTCCCCCCACCCAGTGGGATGGGAGAGAGAATCAGAAGGAAAAAGGTAAAACTCGTGGGTTGAGATAAGAACAGTTTAATAGAACAGAAAGGAAGAAACTAATAATGATAATAATAAAATTACAATAATAATAAAAGGATTGGAATATACAAAACAGGTGATGCACAATGCAATTACTCACCACTCGCCAACCGATGCCCAGTTAGTTCCCAAGCAGCCATCCCCCCCAGTTTATATACTGGGCATGATGTCACATGGTAGGGAATATCCCTTTGGCCAGTTTGGGTCAGCTGTGCTGGCTGTGGCCCTTCCCAACTTTCCCAGGACTGTGTCCAGACAGCTTTTGAGTATCTCTAAGGATGGAGATCCCACCACTTCCCTGGGTAACCTGTGCCAGAGCTTAGTCACCCTCACAGTGAAAAAATGTTTCCTGACGTTCAAAGGATACCTCCTGTGTTTCAGTATGTGCCCATTGCCTCTTTTCCTGTCACTGGACACCACTGAAAAGAGGCTCCATCCCCTTCGCACCCTCTCTTTGGGTATTTAAATACATTATTGAGATCCCCTCCAAGCCTTCTCTTCTCCAGGCTTAACTGTCTCAGCTCTCTTAGCTTTTCCTGATATGTGAGGTGCTCCAGTCCCTTCACCAACTTTGTGGTCCTTTGTCAGACTGGCTACAGTATGTCCATGCCCCTCTCATAGTGGGGAGTCCAGAACTGGACACAGCACCAGTGCTGAGTAGAGGGGAAGGATCACCTCCCTTGACCTGCTGGCAATACTGCCTAATGCAGCCGAGGCTACCATTCACCTTTTTTTCAGCAAGGGCATATTCCTGGCTCACAGTCAACTTGGTGTTCACCAGAACCCCCAGGGCCTATTCTGCCCAACTGCTTTCCAGCCAGGTGGTCCCCAGCATATATTGCTGCATGTGGTTGTTCCTCCCCAGGTACAAGACATATCACTTGTCCTTGTTTTAACTTCACAAGGTTACTATCAGCCCATTTCTCTGTGGTAGCAAAGTCTTTCTAGATGACAGCCTGACCCTCTGGCATATCATCCACTCCTTCCAGTGTGGTGTCCTTTGCAAACTTGCTGAGGGCATACTCCTTCTTATCATCCAAATTATTAATGAAAATGTTAAACAGGACTGGATCCAGTATTGACCCCTGGAGCACTCCACTAGTTACTGGCCTCCAGCTAGACATTGTGCTGTGGATCACCACCCTCTGGGCCCAGCCACTCAGCCGATTTTCAATCCACCCCATTGTCTGTTCACCTATCTGTACCTCAACAGATTCTCTTGGAGTATTTTATGGGAGACAGTGTCAATGGCCTTACTGAAGTCCAGGTAGACAACACCCACTGCTATCTCCCTCATCTACCAGGCCAGTAATTTTGTTGTAGAAGTCTATTAAGTTGGTTAAGCATGACTTCCCCTTGGAGAAGCCATGCTGATTTCTCTTGATGATTTTGTCATCATTCATGTGCCTGGAAATGGTTTCCAGGATTAGCTACTCCATCACCTTCCAAGGCATCAAGGTGAGGCTGACTGGCCCATAGGTCCCTGGGTCCTCCTTCTTGCCCTTCTAGAAGATGGGGGTGACCTTTCCAGTCTTTGGGCACTTCTCCTGGTCACCATGATCAATCACATATTATCGAGAGTGGCCTCACAATGACATCAGCCAGTTACTTTAGCACTCACTGGTACGTATGTCCCACCATGGCCTATGGACTTATGTATGTCTAGTTTGCTTAAGTATTCCCTGATCCGATACTTTTCCACCAAGGGTATATTTTCCTTGCTGGAGACTTCTCTCCTGGTCTCTGGGATTCCTGAAGACTTGCTAGTAAGACTGAGGCAAAGGAGGCATTCAGTACCTCAGCTTTTTCCATGTCCTGTGTAAGCAGGCCCCCCCGTCTTATTGAGCAATGGGCCCACATTTTCCCTTGTCTGCCTTTTGTCTCCCATCTGCTTATAGAAGCTCTTCTTGCTGCCTTTGACATCCCTGGACAGATTCAATTCTGTATGGGCTTTAGCTTTCCTAATCTTGTCTCTGGGTGCTCAGACAATGTTTCTGTTTTCCTTGCAGGTTATCTGTCCTTGCTTCAACCCTCTTAACACTGCCTTTTCTGTGTTTCAGTTTTGCCAGCAGGTCCTTGTTCATCCATGCAGGCCTCCTGGCATTTTTGCCTGACTTCATAGTCGCTGGGTTGCAGATCTCTTGTGCTTGGACTAGGTGATCCTTGAATCTTGGCCAGCTTTCTTGGACCTCCCCTTCCCTACAGGGCCTTATCCTGTGGGACTTTTCCAAGGAGATCTTTGAAGAGGCCAAAGTCTGCTCTCCTGAAGTCAAGGGTTGTGAGCTTCCTTTTCACTCTCCTCCCTGCCCTCAACTCCACCATCTCATGGTCACTGCAGCCAAGGCTTCCTTTGACCTTCACCCCCCCAACTAGCCTCTCCTTGTTGGTGAAGATGAGATCCAGCAGAACACCTCTCCTTTTTGGCTCTTCTATCACTTGGAGGAGGACTTTATCATCAGTGCACTTCAGGAACCTCCTGGATTGCTTACGTCCTGTGTTGTTTTCCCTCCAGCAAGTATTGGGGTGGCTGAAGTTCCCCATGAGCACCAGGGCCTGCAACTTGAAGCTGCTCCTATCCATCTATAGAGGGCATGATCCACTTGTTCTTCCTGGTTAGGTCAGACACCAACTCTAATATCAACTTTACCTGTCCTCTCTTTAATCCTAACTCATGAGCTCTCAGTTGGCTCCTCATCCATCCCCAGGGAGAGCTCCATGCACTCCAGATGCTCTCACATAAAGGGAAACTCCCATTCCTCAATTTTCTAGTACGTCCTTCCTGAAAAGTCTATATTCCTTCATTGCAATACTCTAGTCATGGGAGCCATCCGACCATGTCTCCACTATCCTGCAAGGGCACACAGATCTCCAGCTCCTCATGTTCATCCCCCATACTGTGTGCATTAATGTACAGGCACTTTAAAGAGGCACCCCAGCATGTTGAGTTCCTGAAGAGGGTGGGGGGGATTTCTCCATCGTGGTGCCTTATAGGCACTTTCTTGCCTACAAGCAAGTGCTGGCGTGACCCTCGCTTAAGCCCAATTTGTAGATTTCATGATCCGATCACATCCCCTCCCGCTCTGTGCTCAGTGATCCTGTCTGTCACTTCCTCACAGGACTGCTGGTTGCTCTCTCCCTCCCCCATCATTCTCAGTTTAAAGACCTCCTGATAAGGTCAGTCATCATGTTGACAAAACCAGCTTTGCCCTGCTTAGTGAGGTGGATCCCATCTCGCCCCAGCAGATGCTGATCGGCAAATGGGGTCCCATGGTCACAGAACCCCAAACCCTGTCACCAACAGTTCTGCAGCCAATGACTGGCTTGTCCTATTAGAGCACTGCTCTTCGCAACCCTTCCCCTCACCAGACGGGCTGAGAAGAACATCACCTGGGCCCTTATGCCCTTCACTACTGCCCCCCAGTAGTCAAGTTCTTTTTCTTGTCCTCCTCCTCCACTTGCTCCTCCTCCTTTTCCACGGTCCCTGCGGTCCCGCCCTTCTTGCCCCAGTGGCCCCAGACCCCGCCATCCGACCCTCTGGGCTTTCCTCGCGCTCCTTCTCTCCCAGACTGCACCGGGGGCGCTTTTTGCCCCCAGCGTTCTGCGGGGCCCTTAACGGTCTCTGAGCGGAACGCGCTGGAGCGAGCGGCTGCCGGGGCGGCCTCTCCCCCGCGGCAGCACCGCAGCCCGCCGCCGCACCCTCAGCGAGGAGCGAGAAGCGAGGAGCGAAGAGCGAGAAGCGAGAAGCGAAGCGCCGCCACAGAGCGAGCCCGGCTCTCCCGGTCGCGCCCGGCCGGCAGGGTGAGCCGCTGCGCCCGCCGCGGCAGGCGCCTGAGCGCGGTCCGCCGGGGCAGGCCGCGGAGCAGCCCCCGCCGCGGGGCCCGTCAGGGGCGGTGCCGCGCGGGAGGCGGGCCCGGCTGCCGAGCGGGTAATGGCGACGGGGGCCGGAGGGGCAGCACAGAGCCAGGCCTCCCTGCGGCGCCGGCTGCAGAGCTCGGAGGAGGCGCAGCACCGGCAAGCGGTGCTGGTGCGGAAGCTGCAGGCGAAGGTGAGGAGCGGGGGCGCCGGCCCGGCGGGGAGCTGCCCGGGGCCGGGCCGCGGTGGCGGGGCCGGGGTGCCCGGGCCGCCCGCGCAGCGCTGAGAGGGGCCTCGGCGATGTCGGGGGGCGAAGGCGCGGCCCCAGCGGGGCCCTCCCCGGGGCGTTCCCCGGCGCTGCCGCGGGCGGGACGGCGCCGAGCCCGCAGCTCGGGGGAGGCCCCGGGAGCCGCCCTCCTCCGCCCGGCCCGGCCCGTCCCGCTGGGCGCCTGGCCCTGCCGCTGTCACCCTGCCGAGCCTCTCGTGAGGGCTTGTCCGTCCTGAAATAAAGCAGCCCCCCGGCTCGCAGGCGCCTTTGTTGGGCCACGTTAGCAGGGGGCTGTCCCAGAGGCAGGAGCCGAGCCGGCGGGGGTGGTTTGGGGCGGCCCCGGGCCGAGGCAGGCAGCTCTTAGGGTGAGCAGGTAGCAGTACGTGGAAAAGAAGCCCCGTCTCAGGAGATAAAGCGAAGCTTCCCTGTATGGTAACGACTTCTTGTGGGCGGCATCGGCAGCGCTGTGAAACGCACTGTGCTTGGGCTGTAAAGACTTGGAGAAAAGCTAATGCAGGAGGAGCCGAGCCTGTCACAAGCTGCATTCATTCGCTCATCTTCATTCTATGTCTCCGTCCAGGTACTGCAGTACCGGACTCGGTGTCGAGAGTTGGAGCAGCAGCTGGCAGCAGGAGGGGTGAGTGTGCAGGTTGCCAAGTAAAGACCGTGTAGGTAGCGTTTGTTAACGCGGGCCAAAGCAAGCTCCCCAAAGCAATGGCAGAGGGCAGAGGGAAGCAAGATTTTGCTGCCTGAGGGTTTAAAGAAGCGCTGTAAGCTTGCCTGCGAGTGTTTTGTCCAGTTGCCGTTCTTGGAGGAGCCCGTGGTCCCAGAAATGCAGGTGCAGGAAACCCTGTGGAGGGGGGGGTTTAGTTTTGAGAAAGAGTGCTTTATTGCTGGCGTAACATTTTGTCCTAGGGCTCAGGAGAGGGCTACACTGCCTGTTAGGTTCTATGGCCGTCTCTGAAAAAGAGCGGGTTGAAACGTGGCGTTTTGGAAGGCAAGAATGCTGGCATTCAGCATACGGCTATGGGCTTTTCTTTCTGCTTCACGGCTAAAGCAAACCTAGGAAGAACAAAGGGTGGGAGAGTAGGAGAGCGTTCCCAGGCTTCAAGTCGAAGAGAGCACTCACGGTTGTAAGCTAAGGAGACCTAGCTGCGAGAGTGCCACAGTGCGGGACTGAGGAGAGCTGCTCGCACTGAGCACCACCCTTCCCCTCCCTTGCTCTCCATAGTCACGACACTGTTACGTCTGGAAGAAGCCACGAGCTCCTGAGCTACCCAAGCGAATGGAGCGGAAAGCGGTGGATGCTAACAGCAGTGAAGGGAAGGCGAGAATTTGACTAAACTTTTCCTTTCTTCTGAAGGGACCCCTTCCAGGCAGGTGGGAAGCCACAGAAGACCAGAGCCTGGAGAAAGCACTGCTTCGGGTGGAAGAGGAGCAGCAGAGGTACAAGGAAGAAGCGTTCCCTCATACCTGGTATCCTGGATGCTCGTGGAAGTGAGGGAAAACCTGTCAGTGCTCCCTGGTCTCCCCAAGGGGAGCAGTTGGGCAATCTGCTTTGAAAGCAGAAAGGTCCACAGTCTGTTTTCGGTGGTGCAGTAATAGTGTTGTGTGCTGAATGGCTCTGTTTTGAGCGGGGGGGTTATTCCGGGTGACTTCCAAAGGTCCGTTTCCAGGCTAAATTATTCTGTGGTTCAGTAGGTGAGCGGGTCAGGAGAGTGCTAGAGAAAGGCGATGCATCCGGTGATCAGACAGCACGAAGGGGAGGCAAGACGTGAACTGTGGGCATCGTCAAAGTAGAAGGGGAAACCGAAATTGGAGGTGGAAGTAGAAGGCTTAAAGCAAGGAGAAGCAAATGAGCATGCCATCACAGAGAGATCTTAGTTAATCCTAGAAAGCACTTTTAGGGCCTCTCAGTTTGACAACAAAGTCAGTGTTGAGGGAGTTGGGAAATCACGGAGACGCTGCTTGTGGATAGCAGTCGTTCAGTGACCTCGTTGCTGTTTCTCCCTTTCCAAGGTGTGAGAATCTGGCAGAAGTGAACACTCTCCTGCAGGAACACCTCGATGAAGCGAATGCGGTTAATTCAGCCCTTAAAGAAGATGTTGGAAAACTGACGGTGGATTGGATGAGGGCCCGGGAGGAGCTGGAAGTGAAGGAGAGCGAGTGGCGCAGTGAACGTGAGGTAAGGCTGGGCGACGGGAACGTCGGACGCGATGCCGGGGTGGAATGAGAATGGGTTTTATTTCTGGCCTAGAGAACTTGCCGTGTGAAAGTCGTGGCACCGTTGAGGATGTATTGGTGTTTATGAGCAGAAGACAGGGGTGTGAGATGGAGGAGTGTCAGCAAATTGTGGTGATGGAAGATGCCCGCGTGCTGTGACCGTACTGGTCGTTCTCAAAGGCAAATGCTTGCTCTTGCTGGTCACTGGAGGGCAGTGACACATGAACGCTCGTCTGTTTTTTAATAGTTCCTAAATCTCTGTCTGCAGCAGTGGAGACCGAAGAGAGGTCTGTGTGTTTTCGGATTCAGGGTAGCCAACAGAAGAACAGGACACGCCTCCCTTACTAATAGGCTGTTGTAAGCAAATCTGACACTGGTCTCGGAGGGGCTTGTTTTTGTCTTCCTCCACCGAGCCTGTTAGACACCTCTGCAAGGCGAGATGATGAATCGCGTTCAGTTTGCTTTGTTGATACCCGCTCCTGCAGGGGAAGTGTGGCTGTTCCCTTCTTTGCAGTCAGGTGGCAGGTCTACTGAGGATGCCTCTGTGGTGGCTCTTCAGTTCTTGATGCCCCGCCTCCCCGTTGGAATAGTTCTTAAAGGAGACTCGGTGATGACGGTTGTACCCTCTCCTCTCTGAAAGGCTTGTACAGTGACAGCTGTTGTGTTAAAGGGCGAAGATGTTTGGCAGAAAGTAAACCCCCTTGCATTCCAGCTTATCTTCAGATGTCAGAGGGGCTGGGGGTGGCTAGGTCTAATTTCTGAATGATGTCCAATTCCATGCTATAAGTCTGGTCATGTTCAATATATTGAACTATTATGATGGCGGACACACTAATAGCGTACTACACTTTCAGTTTCGCCACGTTCAACAAACTAAAACTGCCGGACTTAGGGAGTTTGGTCGCGTTTAGCAAACTATCGCAGCTAGATTTATGAGCAGCGCAGTTTATTAAACAACAGGAATAAGATTCTTTTGAATTGCCGGTGATAAATACACTGTCTGCAAAGCGTGTGCAAATAATAATACAAGCGCATTAAATTATGGAAGAAAGGAGCTCTAAAGACTTCTAAGTTTCCCAGGAAAGCACTCGCTACAGCTGAGTGTCCGAATCTCGCCCAGTAGGCGTCCCTATGGGGGAGAATAGAGGTTCAGCCCGTTGACTGATCCCAGAAGTCAGCGATATCCTCCCAACTTGTCCATGATAGTATCTTCTCTAATAGTTCCCCTCTCTTAAGGCCTTTTATACTATTTTCTTATTAGGTGGAGTTTGAGGGACTCTAGTCATACATACCTTTACTATGGTTGGTGTAAAATCTTCTCGCTTTACTTTTAAAGGTGCATGCTAAAAAAAATTCAGAGCACATGCTCAGTGAGGGGTGGTTGCACCTTAGAGGCGTGTAACTTTGGGGATTGATGTGTGTTTTGGTATTATAATGAGATTATAATGAACAAAGTTCACCCAAAGGACATGATGTTGCATGTCAGTACCCCAGAACGGGGCACTTATGATATAAATCAGAAGTAGGGCAGTAGGTCGCTAGAACCCTCATTAGTTCACCTCCTTGCTTCAGTGGAGTCAATGTAGGGACCTACCGTTCTTGTTCCTATCTTGTTCCCTGTCCCTGCGCTGATATCCCAGAGCCTGGCCGTGGTGTCTCCACTCCCCTCCACCCTCCGCGTTGCTCCTCTTCAGGTCAGCATACCAGCTCCCTTGGTGTTGCTGACATCTAAGGTTGCGGGTTATGTGGCTTAGGGAATTATTATGGAACAGATTCCTTGCATATCCACTGCATTCCACTCTGGAGGTTTACCTTCCCCTAAGAGGGGCAGGGGAACGTATTGATATATCACTTCCAGTAATCATTCCACAACAGCGAAGGCTAAAATGGCATTTCTTTTTGTCTTTGTGTGTTTAGCTTTATGACAACTACTTAATGGGTGAACGCAGCCGTCTACTCAGCCTGTGGCGTCAGGTGGTCACCTTCCGCCGTCATTTCCTGGAAATGAAGACTGCCACTGACCGGTGAGTAGAAGTGAAGGCTAGATCTCGTTGCAGAAAAAACATAGCTTCCCTTCACAGCTGGTGTTTGAGCCTTGATGTTACGCTAGCTGCGGCTAAAGATACAATTTCTCCTTTGGTAGTCTGAAGCGATGCCGTTAAGCAGGCTTTGGGCTATGTTCAGAATCATTTTTTTTGATGCTGGTTTTCAGAGAAAACTGAGGGGCTCAGGCTATAAGCAATGCAGAGGCCCTGAACAGGTGACTTGACTATGGTGATGTTTGGGCATATTAACACAGACACAGGCATATGTGGACACACTGTAAGAGACTCACCAAAGCTATGCATGCAGCATGTGGAGCGGTCCCCTTTTATAGAGTGGTTAAAATTTGCCTTAAATCTCACTGGCTTTCCTTTCCCACTGCTCCTGATGGAAAGATCATTCATGACTATGTATATATTTATTTTTTCTTTCTCATTTCCGGCTTACATTTATTCTGGTCAGTTTGTATCCGCTTATTCCTTTACCAACATTGTTGAGAGAAAGAATAGCTTCTCTCCCTTGGTTACTGCGTTTATCCAATTGATTTTGGTTAGTTTGATCCCTCTTTTTATGATTGTTTTCTTGCTCTTGGGCTCTCTGAGGTTCCTTTCTCGTAGTTGCCTTCTACACAAACAAAAATAGTGTAGCCGTAATAGTACAGTCTTCTGGTGCCAGCATGCAATTTCAAACTCTGGGTTACTGTCAGCCGTCTTATCTTATTTGATTATAAGCCTTCCTTAATGTGTAGAGTATGCCTGACCTACTATTTAATTCTTGTGTTATTTGTGCGTTTTTGTTACAACATTCTAGGCTTATTCTTACCTTCTTACCTTATTCTTTCCTTCCTGAAATGTTTATTAGGTAGATATTGTCATGAGCCTGTTAGCAGTCCACATGTTGATAATAATAGGTTGCTTGAGGCTGATACCCTAGATATAAAAGCTGGGTACCTTGGTAAAATTCCTTACATCTGTTAATGATAATTAGAGTATGTAATAAGGTAGAGCAGGAGCAACAATTAATAAGGGTAATGAGAGGTCCTTGAAGCCTTCTGGACGTGCCATACATTTCCTCTTACCTCTGAGGAAAAAACAGACTCATTCCTCAACTATCCTGTAGACCTACTGCTCAACTGTCAAGATGTGTCCTGATCCCAAAGCATCAGATGAATGATTCTCCCCCAACGAAGATGTCATCTTTCCTGCTAGCTTTTGCTGTTGCGCAATTACGTGCTTCAGAAGTGAGTCAGCTGGTAAAGATGGTGGTGTGAACATTACCTCTTTCTTGATTCTTCTTCAGAGATTTGTCAGAGCTGAAGGCAGAGCAAATGAGGCTTTCTGGATCTATACTTGTAAACTGCTCCCGTCTAAACTCTGGCGTACAGCTCTGGCAGTCCTTCACCCTGGGTAAACCTGTCCTGAAGGATCAGACACAGCAGCAAGCGGGACAGAAAATAAACCAGAAGGCTCAGGAAGTGATGTGCTTACCAGTCAAGGGGGACCTGGAGAAGAAAGAGCTTCAAGACAGGTAATGTGTTTTAAACCTTGCTATTACCAACATTATCTTTTGTGGCTGCTGCTTGGATTCATAAGTGGGCTGTGTTCACATTTAAAACACATCCATGCTGCACAGCCCTGTTGCTGTCCCTAGTCAAACTATTGCCTTCAACAGAAAGGACAGAAAAAAACACCTGACTGACAGAAGCTCTTCTGAGTAAGACAAGACTGGAAAAGAGATTGCGTGTTACAGTGTTTTTGCTGTTAACTGATTCTTGGTGAGAAATGGAGACCAGTATAAGGAGAGCTCCGTCTCTTGTACAGCCCTGTTGCTACCCAGGGCTGTGCTAGAGTTGGTAGGAATTTGCCCAGGGCCATCATAAGCAATGTAGCACCTCTGTACTGACAATTCCTTGCAAGGCTGAGTGCAGAACGTCTTTGGGGAAAGAAGGGCCATTTTGCAACATCAAGCCTATTAACCTGTAGAGGTGAATGCTGCCTTTGCTGTATTTTCTGGATTGAACTTTCTCTGCTATGCTTCTGGGAGCTGCTTAGCCCTTTAATAGGTGATGGCGTGCAGGGCTTTTGGAATGGCACATGGACCTTCTCTTCTCAGGGTGATGGAGCTCTCAGCCTTGCTTGTACAGTCTCAGAAGCAGAACGAGGAGAAGGAGAAGACCATGAAAACACTTAACGACACTGTGGAGATTCTAGTATGTTTTACCTTTATCTGGGAGATAGCCCAGTGTTTGCTCTCCAGCCTTAGCACAAAGAGGTGTGGCTTCCTCAAGAGAAAGAGTGGTAAAGATGCTAACTGTCTGGGAACATCATCAGGCACATTGCCGGGGTACCTTGGTAAAATTCCTTACATCGTTCCTTGTGTGTTTGGCACATGTGGAGTCAGTCCAGGTGCAGGCAGTGGTAGCGGAGCTGCAGACAATCCAGGTGTCTTCATCAGGGGGGTTGCACCAATGCTATTCTGCCTGGGACTCAACGTCTCTGGGGGTCAAAGTTCTTTGGAGTTGACAGCTTCATAGCAGTCTATAAAAACTAGGTGTTGATGTTTATCTTCTTAGTGTTAGCAAAGAAGAAATTGAACAGATATGGGAAGGAATATACTGGATTCACCAGGGCTGAGGCTTATCAGCATGACAGTGCTACTGAGGATAGGAATGCTACAGAGGGGAGCAGATCTTCCCTGTACACCCTTTCTTTATTCTGTTCTCAGGAAGCAAGTCGGTTAGAGAAGGAATATGAAGCTTCATTGACTAAAAGTGCCAAAGAAGAGAATCGTTCCCTCCAAAAGCTGATAAAAGATATAACTGAGGTGAGCGTACAGAGTTGGGACCACATCCCTGTAAATGTGATTTAAATGTACTTGAGGAAGGCAACAGACTATCCCAGGGAATAGATGTATATGTTGTCTACTGTCTATGTTAACTGCGACTGGCTGTTTAATTTTTATACCACTTTTCTGACGTAAAACCTGTTACAACTTCTGAGCTGGCTGTCCTGTGACACTTCAGCTGAGTCGCAAGAAGTTTCAGTACCTTTGCCTTCACCGTCCTACTTAGGTCTCTCTTGGACTGGGCTTTCTGAGTTGGCTACTTGACATTTGTATTCCAGTGTTTCTTGGAGGCTTCCCCCACCCTCCTTGAGCAATGACTCTCTTGTTCTTCAGATTTTTATAAAAGGTCACTGACTCAATCGATGCACTTGCCAGCTCTGCTCCTTCACTCTACATTCACTGACCATTTTCTCCCCAGAATTGCAACTGGTCTGTTTAGGGGTAACTTTAACTTAGTCCTAAACTTCACTCTATGGAGGGGGTTTTAATCATCAGATCTCTTACACAGCCTCTCACAAAGTCAGTTATTTCCCCTTGTGTTGTCATTTTTATCCCCGTGTGCTACCACTCAGAGTAATTATAAACATTAGCTTTTTTGTTGCTGTTTTCCAGTATTCATCAGCTGCCTTCTTCCCTGGGCAGTGTTAATGTTTTTCCTTTCATTGCTATTTCCAATGTTGATCTGGTGCTCATGTATGTGGCTCTAAGCAGCTGAAGGAGACCAAAATCATTCCTGAGACTTGTTTCTTCTTGTTTATAGTAGCTGTACTCAGAAATCCCCGGAGTACTTGTGGCCACGGGGACAAAACTTCCTTGTTGACTGAAGAAATTAGAGAATTGAGTTTTTAATGTCTCTAGGGTGAAGTGGGGGGAGAAGGAGAACTAGATAAAGAAAACCAAGTAGAATGAGCAAAGAGTAACAGCTTGATGTGGGCTTTCAGGTGGTGTTAGGTGACAGTGACAGCATGGTCAGCATTATCTGCACTGACAGTTCCCAGCACGCAGAGTCTAGCACCATCCTCTCTTGTCTGAGCTCTGTTGATGCAGAGCATGCCTTTGTATTGGTTCAGGAAACACTGGCAAGGAGGCGAGGAGAAACACAGGTGAGGGTTTCTGCTTGTCTTCACCACTGGCCACAGGCTCAGCTGCTAATGCCTCACTTAGCTTGAAACCTTTCCATTTACTTAGCCAGTTAGCCAGTTTCTTTCTAGCCTTCCCTCTCTTGGTACTGTATTGCCTTGCCAGTCTTGCCAGCTCTGTGTTCTACTGCTTTTCTCTCCTCGATCTCCACTCCCTCATCACACACAGCTTTTGCCTTCAGGTGAGCTGTGTCTCTGCTTGCTTCTTCTTCCAGCTATCTGGTGCCATCTTCCCTGCTCTTTATTGCTTGTTTGTGCTCCTTCCCTGCCCATTCCTTGCAGGCCCTAAAAGAAGAGCTTTCTGCCAGGCAGGACTCTATCAGTTTCCTGCTGCACCAGCACAGACAGCAGGAAGAGAAGTGCAGGAACCTGCAGCAAAGGCTTGAGCAACTGGAGGAGGAATGCACGATGTCCAGCAGCCACCGGCAGCACCTCCAGTCTCTGGTAGAAGCACTCAGAAGGTGAGTGTTTCATCCTCCTGTGTTCTAGAAGCAATCTTGCTTCCAGTTCTGGGAGTTCAGCAGTGTTACTGGGCAAAAAACTTGCCTGCCCTACCACGTGTATCCCTCTCCTTGGCACTTTAGCATCCTCCTGTCACTGCTTTCCATGCTCTACTGTAAATCCTCAGGCTGTCTTGCAGTTTCAGAGCGATGTTGGAAGACAAGACGCCTCCCTCTCAACATGCTGCTTGTCTGAATTCTGTTCTTTGCATGCCCTTTCCCAGCCACTGCTTCTCGCTGAATGAAGGCAAATCCTGCCTTTCTTTCTCTTTCCCTCTTCAGTTACCTTGCAAGGGGAAGAGCAAGTTCTTCCTTACTGTGCTCCCCACAACTCTATCCTGGAATGATTAAAATGGGATCCGTGACTCTTCAGGCCTCTTCCTTCTTCTGACTGAGCTTTGTCTCTGCAGTGACTGTGCAAACCTTGAGAAAACCAGGGAAGAGCTACGGCAACAGCTTGAACTAACGGAGCAAGAAGCCTCACGTCTGCGTCAAAGTAACACTGAACTGCAGCTGAAGGAAGATTCAGCCCAGGGGGAAAAGGTGGAGCAGCAAGAGATGATGGAGAGAGCACGTCGTGACCAGGAGCTCCTGTGAGCGTTAAAGCCTTCTCTGTGCAGGGGTGGGCATTGCTGGACTTTAGAAGGCCAATGGTAAAGGAATGAATTTTCTCATGCTCATCATTTGTAGCATAGAAAGGGAAGGGAGCACATAGGCAGGTCTGGCTACCTACTGAAATATAGCATAGCTGCCTCCTTGTACTTTCTTTATGACCCTTGAAAAAAATCACTCCAAACCTGACCAGAGTAGTTGATGACAGGCATAAGCTGAAACAGGAGAGGCTCAGACTGGATTTAAGGAGAACAAAGAAATGGAACCATGAAGGCAATCATGAGGCAGAACAGGTTGCTAAGAGAGGTGCTGCAGATTCCTCCCCTGGAAATTGGGAAGACCCAACTGGATAGAGCCTTGAGCAACCTGGACTGATCCCATAGCCGACCCCAGCTTCTTTGAGCTGAAGTTTGGGCTAGAGGCCTTCTGGGGTCCCTGCCACACTGAATCATCCTGTGATGCTGTGATTATTGGATTCATACACATCTCGTCCGCAGACAGATTGCAGGCTCTTTGATCGTTTCACTGCTGAAGGCAAGTGTAACTGTGTGAATATTAATCCAGAGTTAAGAAGTCATGTCTTACCCAAAGAAGAACTTTGGAAAGGAGAGAGGGAACTAAGAGGCAGGAGGCTGTTGAGAGCACCTGAACTTTTTGGAAACTTTCTGTGATTTCTGGAAGCTTATTTTACTTGCTCTATGACAAACGTTTCACCTGCAACCATGACAAAGAGTGATGCAGCTCTAGTCAGAAAATTCCAGCATTCTTTAGATGTAAATAGATATAATTCAAACTGCCATATCTGGGACATAGGATGTACTCTTCGTTTTGGAAATGAGAATGTTTTTTGTGTTAAAAACTTGTTTGTCTTTCCCCTTCTCATAGACTGAAGGACTTAGCTGCACTTGAAGGAGAACACTCATTATTACAGAGCGAGTTGGTAGTCGCAAGAGAGATGCTGGAGGAATCGCACCTTCAGAGGGATCTGCTGAAGCAAGAGAAACACGAGCTCACCGTGGCACTGGAAAAGGTATGGTCACCTTATTCCGAGGCAGCACTTGTGGGAGAGGCAGTTGTGATAGCAAGACCACCACAGATGGTGTTTCTGGCAGTAGAAGCCAGGGACAATGTTGTTGTCCTTCTTGGAAAATGGTGATCGGACCACAGAGGCTCTCCGGTGTAGTTAGTGCCCACATGCTTGTTGGGAATGCGGAACTGGGAGCGTGTCAGAGACACAACAGGGGACCTGGAGTTGCTGCTTGAGGTCAGGGATTTTCCTGTCTTTGTTGTCATGTTGTTCTTTTGTCTCTGCAGGCAGAGCAGTCAGTAGCAGAGTTGACAGGGGCTCAGAATAAGCTGACTGCTGAAATAGCTGATCTACAGGTTGCAGCAGCGAACATGAGCAGTATCAATGAAGCTCTTGCGTTGGATAAAGTGCAGCTGAACAAACTCGTGTTGCAGGTGAGCAGAGTTGTCAAAGATCTTGCCAGGTGTTTGTCTCCAGCTGCTGCTGCTGCTTCTCAGCCTTCTTGCCTTTGGACAGTATGACTGTCTGAATGTGGAAACGTTGCTCTTTTCTCTGTCCAAGCCACAGCTCCTACAGAGTAAACCTTACTGTTATTTTATTTCCTCTGTGCTTCTGTGATTGTAGCTGGAGCAAGAGCATGACGTTCTGTCAGGCAAAGTGGACGAGATGGAGAGAGCAAAGATCTCTGACCAGGAGAAGCTGAACTTGTGTGAAAGAGCAAATGAGGCGCTGAGCGCAGAGAAAGCCCACCTGGAGCAGCTGCTGAAGAAAGCAGAGGAGCAACAGGAGGGGCTGCAGGCAGAGCTGAGGATGCTGGCAGAGGAGAAGGCAGAAACCCAAGAGAAACTCAATGAGGTGAGACCAAAAACCTGGTGCTTTCTGGGTGGGCTTTTGGCTGCTTGGCTCAGTGAAGCTGTATCTGTTGGATTCTGCAGTGTTTTTTGTCAAGGAGACACTTGGTAGCGCTGGGGGTCTGACGGCCTTGTTTACTTCCTTCTGGAAATGTGTTGGTGGCTTGCAGAGCTGTTGTGCAATTCTCTGGGTCATCCTCTGCTTCTAGAGATTCCTTTAATCCACCTGGCTGTGTTGGCCTCTTTTTTGGCTTTTGATAAGCTGCAGAGAGGTGATTTGCCTTGCCCACGAATCTGCGTGAGGCTACTCCTCTCACATGCGTCGAAAGAAGCAAACAGGGTAGCTCTTCACCCATATTCTGAGGCCAAAAACCCCCAGGGCTGCATGTTTCTATTTACGCTTTTTGTAGTGAGGTCTGCAACTTTCCAAGCTCCGCTTGTTGGGTCCTGGAGGGCGGGACAAAGGGGCGAGTCAGCGTCTGCTGTCTTGTACTGCTAACAACGGGAATGACATCCTGAAATTGTTGAAACTGTATTTTAGGACATACGTGCCGCTTTGAATTGCTAGATCCTCTTTAGGCTTTGAGGGAGAAGCTGAGAAAGAGGTGATCACAGAAGACTGTTTACTCTGGACTAACTGGTTTTGGTAGAGTGGAAAAAGAGCTTGGGAGAATTGTATCGCTGGAGGAGACTAGGGAGTTTGCCATCCTTTCAGTGTCGGTTTCATAATGTACAATCTTAGGTCTTAGGGGGTAACTTTGAGAGGAGAATTGTTTGTTTCTGATGGTCTGTTCTCTGTTAGACAGTCTTAGTTTTGGAGTACATGGTCTGTTTGGCAAACACCCGTCAGAGGTTTATTGGCATCACTGCAGAAGAAAGCCAAAAAATGACAGTTAGTCTTCAGGCTTGAATGCCAGCAAGGTCTATTGGACAACTTGTTTGTGTAAGACAAGTAAACAGTATTGCTGACATGAACTACTGTCCAAGTAGAGTCTACCGTCTCTTTGGCCACACCAGCCGGACTTCCGTAAATCACTGAATGACACTGCTCACCACAAGGGCTGTTTCCCTGCCAAGGATCACCTCATTGCATCCAACTGCTGTACACACTGAAGTAGGTGTGTGGTGGTGTTTTGCGACAAGGTGACGCTTTGATGTTGGTTTTTCTTCTTCTAGAAGGAGAAACCATGTGTATTTCCACTTTGTTCGGCGAGCAAAGTTGCTCTTGCTCAACGGTTCCTGGAAATTTCCAGCACTGGAATAGATTCTGATAGAATTTTCAGTTTGCAAGGTGGCAGTTGTGGAAGATGTGGTATTTTTGCGTGAAAAGATGTAGTCTGGGGTGTGTACGTTTGTCCTGAAGGGATCCCAGGCAACCCAGTAGGGCCTTACACATGGCTTTCAGGTTAACAGCCCTAGTGCCTTTTGGCAGCCCAGGCTGTTAGGGCGGTATGAAGCAGATGCTCTTAAACTTTCAGGCCAGAGTACCGGAGCTCTCTCTCCTCTAGCTGATTCAGAAGTGGCACTGGCTGGCTCTGCACAGAACTCCAGAGAAAGGACTCTAACTGTATTTTGTCCCGCTTTCAGATTTACCACCAGCAGAAGTCGGCTAGCAGTGGTCTGGAGCAGTTGCGGCAGGAGTCCTCTTGCCAAGGGCAGGCACTGGCCAAGGTGTCCAAGGAGAAGGAATTGCTGGTGCACGAGAAGGCTGCCCTAGAGGTGCGACTGGCAGCCACGGAGCGGGACAGACGAGGCCTTGCAGAGCAGCTGGCAGAGGCCAGGTAAAGGCAGGGGGAGACCCTAGGCAGGAGATTATTTAATGTCTGTATTTATAGAGGTGATAATCATTACACGAGGATTCATAGCATTCTGTATGCTTTTTAGCTGGACAGAAAATGGAAGAACCTTGAGCAAAAAAAAACCAACAAAAAAATCCCAACTGTGATTTGAATGTTATTTTTCTGACAGCTAAAGCTAGCAAAGTTCTCCTGAGCCTTTGGCTCATGTTTATGCCCCCTTGCATGGTCCTGTGTGAAGTCCAAAGCAAGCAAGCTTGGCTCTGCACTGAGTAATAATTAAACCATGCAGATGTTTACCGAAACCCAAAGCTTCTTTCTGGTTTTGGTTTCTTGTTCTGTGCGTTTGAACTTGGATCTTTCCTTATCAAGTAGTTTGACAGGGGATCTTCAGAATTCAAGGCTATTACGTACGGACATTGCAAGTAGGACACTGCCATTTAGGGTGAAGCTAGAGGCTCATGCTGAAAATCTTGATTGCCTTCCATTTCTAAGCTAACTCTTGTTACCTGTGGTGCAGGACCTAGAGTTGGTTACACCAGCAGCAGGGAAACCTCTTTTGAATGCTTGCCAGTCTGTGGGAATAGTTGCCCATCATTGATGTGTGGGTCTGGTACTCCTTACCACGTGCTATTTAGAGGCAGACATCACGGAGAGGTTATACAGAGAAGGAACAAGATTTTGTCCTTCTACTGGATCAGGTTTCTAAGATCAAATGCGACAAGTTCTGCTTTTTTTTAAAAAACAAAACAAAAAAAAAACGAAAAAAGAAAAAAGTATTGAGATGTTTGTCCTCCTCTGAGGTCTTTTTTAGAAGACTCCTGACCTTGCAGAGCTGTACAAATGAGAGGTTGTTTGTCAAGCTTCTTGACTTTTATGCCTTACCACTCCAGAGTATGTTGTTAGCAAGGCTGATAAACACCATTTTGACTCGGTCTGTTTCTTGAGAGCTGCTGCTGCTTCTGAGCTCCAGCTCCTCTTATTTGATCCAGCTGAATTATGTTCTGTCAATTATTGGGCTGCAGCAACTATTCTTGCCAGATGTTGTTCTTAAGAGCCTGTTGTTGTCGTCACAGTTTTGGACTCTTTATCTTCTCTGTTCTGGTTTAGAGACTGACTTTGATTTATCCTTAAAATGGAGCATATTTACTCTGGACTGCCAGAGATTGGCGTAGTCAGAAATATGTGCTCGTTCTCCTTCTTGAAGATAGACCCTCCATCGTCCATCAAAGCAGTGAAATCCTACTGTTGTGGGTCTTATTGCTGTACCACTCGGGTGCCCCTTTACCCTGAAGGATGTTATCCTGGTTGCACGCCTGTTCTAGTGAGGCAGTGCTGTGTATGGTAGGAACCTGGCACACCGGACGCCGTGTTAGATCAGGGAGGCAACTTCAGCTCCTGGTTGCAGAATCCTGTGTGTCATACGTAGCAGTTGGTTGAAGGCTGTGGATGTAACAATTTGCCTCCGCAGTACTACAACTTCCATTTTAAAGAGCGGCAAGTCGTTTGGGCTACTGCCTGCTTCGTTAGCAACGCTTAGAGAAAAGTAGCCAGTTTTTCTCGTGAACTTCCAAGAGTTTAAACTGAAGGCTACCTGTCTCTCCTTTCAGGTAGTCCTTGTTCAGGTAAAATCTAGTTCAGATTTCTTAGAAATGCTGCTTACAAGCATGAGATTTTACTATAGGATCTGATGTATTGCTTTAGTCCCTTTGAAATATAGGGAGTCTGGAAGATCACCTCCCTGTACGTACACTACGAACAGCATCAAAAAGTCACGAGTCAGCCAGGGAGATCCTCTTACTCTGTGCCCCTGCAGAGCAACCTGGAAGTGACGATGAGCAAAGGGCTGTGAGCAGAGGCTGGGCTTTTGCTTGCTGCCACAGACTTGGTGAGCGCAGCTACCCGTGTGTCATAGATCAGACAATAGCAATTTAAGATTTGCCTGTGGAGATCAAATTTGGCTGGGCTTTCTGTGTTACACTAGGTCATAAGTAAAGCCTGGGCATTCCCTCGGAGGGGCCTGCCTTGCTCTTTTAAATGGCAGAAATATGCCTTCTGTATACCAGTTTCCATGCAACCCATTTTCCGTACTGAGGGGTAGGGATCTTGAACCAGTTCCTACTGGACTAGCTCCCTGTGGGCATCAGGAGCAAGAAACTCCTTTCTCTCCGTATTGGCGTCTTGTAGGTGCGGGAGGGAGACCCTGGAATCCAGCCTGTTTGAGGCTCAGCAGCGCTTATCTCAGCTGGAGATCGCCAGGAGTCAGCTTGAAATCCAACTTCAGACAGTCAGGCAGGCCAAGGAGGTGATACAAGGTGAGAGCCTCGTGTGCTTTGTTTCTGGTGATCCCCCTGCCTAGGGAGGATGGCATAAAAATAGCTCTCTGTGTGCAGTGCTTCTAAGGAGCGCAGGAGCTGGGGACAGATCCCTCCTACACTGAAATTCAAATGGCTTAAGGTTAGTGAAGTCAGAACCGCTGTTTGTGTAGGCCCTGAATCTTGCCATTTGCCACGTTTGCAGGGGAAGTGAAGTGCCTTCAATGTGAGCTGGAAGCAGAGAGATCTCTCATGAAGCAGGAACGGGAAAACATGGCGCAACAGCTCTTGCGGACAGAAGAGCAGTATAACGATACCCTGAAACTTCGGGAAACGGCTCACGAAGTGGAAATAAACAAGCTCCGGCAAGAGCTGGTAGGAAACAATATGCTTCTGAATTCTTGAGGCAAGCTTTGTGGGCTGGCTTTAGAAGAATAATAGCCTGAGCGTGTGAAATGGCAGCAAGCGTCTGTCATAGGCCACACGTTGCTAGGCCAGGCAGCAGAGCCAACGGCTCGCACTTGAAAGCACGTGAGGACCTACGGGACTATGCCGGGACAGTAAATGCAAGCCACGGATTCCGTGTGGGCCTAAGACGAGTTGAGCAGAAGGTTGGGTGGTCCCCACCCAAGGCATGGCAGTAAAGGGGTAGGATCTTAGCAGACTCCTGTCTACCATGAAGCGGAGTCCTAACTTTCCTGCCAACTGGAGTCGCGGGAACTTTGTTCCTTTCTTTCTGTCCTTTCATGGTTGACAGAGGTGTTATCTTTGGGCTTAAAGCATACAGAACAGATGGAACAGCCCCTTGTTCCTGGTACGTGAGTTCGTGGCCCGTCTTGTGACTAGGGCATCGGGGTGCTGGCCTCTTTCTCACCCTGCAGTCCATCTGCATCTTTTCCTTGATGAGAATGGAGTTGAGCTTTGAAAATAGAGACTCTGAGACTAGAGAGAAATCCTGTAGGCGAGAGGTGCTAGGAAACAAGCAGCTGCCAGAGAGGGGAAGGTAACATCTCCTTTTCTTAATAGTTGGAGTCAATGATCTTAAAGGTCTTTTGCAACCTAAAGTATGCTATGATTCTTCGACCTGCTGACCCTCCTTTTAAATTCCTAGATATAGGACATGATTTATGGAGGGCACAAAGCCATTACTGTGCACTGTCGAGGTGGGGGTTTGTGGGAGGGGTGAAGCTTCACATTTTTTCTTGAGGAGCTTGGCTGTGACTCCATCCTGAAGTCTTTTTCTCCCCTCATCAGGCAAGCGAGCGGGAAGGGCACCATTCAGAACTGCAAGAGATGCTGCAGAAATGGGAAAAGAAGATGGCAGAGACAGAAAGGGAGCACGAGAAGAAGCTGTTTGATATGAAGCAGAAAGTTGCTACCATGCAAGCTCAACAAGAAGAGGAACGAACCAGAGTTGAAAAGGCCAAGCAAGAGGTAAAGACTGAAAGGAGAATTGGTGTGGTTTTTTGCAAGGCTAGAGCTGTGGGAGACGGCTGGGTATCAGGCTGTGTGGAGCACGCCGTACATGTTTTCTACATTGAATTTGGTGAGTTGAAAGGTGATCAGGGCTATCTTTGGGACTAGGAATGAGTCTTTTCATAGGAAGCCAGGCAGAAATGTCACCTTTCATTTTAGATTTTTTTGCTGCTATTGTGTTCTGGTTTTTTTAAAACTTACCTCAAAGTATTTACACAGTTCTCTCAATGGTCTTCTTTTGATGTTTACTTAACTCCATTGAAGACCAAACTGATTTTGTAGGACTGAATCCCCACAAGGATGATTTTTTTGTCTGGGGGACACAGGGGGTCATGGCAGGATTGTTGACAAATGAAAAATCTTTTTTAAGACTTCTCTGAAATATTTCTGAGCAGTCAAACAGAGGTGTCTTCTGGGCTGTGTTTGTAGTCACTTGCTGGTAAGCTATTTTGTGTCCAGATCCCCTTGCCGAAGCAACCCTATTATAGGCTGACAGTCTTCCTTGTGTCCTACCTAAAGTCCTCTTTATGCAGACTGCCTAGGGACAGCAGTACCCCCAACTGTGTCTAGAGTTACTGAAGTGACAGGGCAGTGCTCAGAGATGACAGTGTGTCGCTGTAATGTCAGTACTTTCCCAAAGTCTACTGAATACCTTAAAATTGAAGTAATTTTCACCAAACCTTACTTAGAATACATGAGTTTTCTGAAGGAACTGCTAGCTTCAGCCCTCTGGCAATCTTGTGTTTTCTCTACTGCCAACTAGGTGCAAAAGTTGCTAGACAAACAGGACACAGCAGAAGATGAGGGATACCCTCAGCAGCAAAGTGAGACACTTGAGAAATGACACACTTTTTCCTGTTAGACGACCAAGAGTTTGTTGGAGATTCAATCACAGATGGACCGTGGACAGACCATGTTTATACTGCCAGTCTCTCTTAGGAAGCTGTGTTTCCAAGCGGGCAGATAATGACCTAGGAGACCAGCAGCATAGTGCTTTGAGAATGCGTTAGCCCACCAGTCTTTGAGCCTTGTCACACAAATTTTGTATGGGAAGTTTAAACCCGTCTTCTCTTTATTTCTGTGCAGGTCCTGCTAGAAAAGGAGAGTGAGAAGGATGCTTTATTAGAGACACTACTCCAAACTCAGGGAGAGTTAAGAGAAGCCTGCCAGCAGCTAGAGCAGCTCAGGCATGAGGTGAAAGAGCAGCAAGAGAATGGGCAGGTAAGCCTGACTAATAGGGTAGGCTGAAAGAACAGGCAGCTGGCAATTGGCTGTAAGCTGAGAGAGAGGCTGAGAGCGCCAGGTAAGAGAGTGAAGAGCAGTAAAAAGGACATAAAACATGAGTCCTGGGACTGAGGAGGCAAGGGCTATTGCAGGCACTGAAAGGACAGAGCCTGGTAAGCTCCAGAGATCAGTGACAGGAAGGAAGGGTTACAGTGGAAGCAGGGCTGGGTAGAAAAGCAGAAAGAAGTGGCTGAATGAATGTGATTTTGAGACAGGAAGAGGAAAAAGCTGAACCTGATGGCAGGTCCCAGTAATTTGCTCCCCATTTTTGTTTACAGAACATCACAGAAAAGCTGCAAGCAGAGCTGCAGGAAACTCAGGGTAAGATCAAGACAGTGGAGAAGAGGCACAAGGAAGAAATCAAAACCCTCAAAGAGGAAATGAATATCCTTCTTCAGCAGAGGGATGCTCTACAAAAACAGGTGACTGAAACAGCTATAAGATACTCCAGTCATCAAACAGGTGGTCTCTCCCCTTCTTGCCTTTCCATTGCAGTGCAGGCTGAAGGGGTAATCCCTCTGACTGCCATCATACCGTGGTCTCCATCTCAGCTGGTCTGAAGGAGACTTATTGGTCAGCTGAATCTCAGCTGCTGCCCTGCACATAGGGGCTAGTCCTTTTGCCTGTTTGCCAGCAATCATCAAAATGGATTTCTGCTGGCCTGTTACTACTAGCCTTGTTTTTTAAGGTGGTTTTTCGGATAAACATGGTGACCCACTTAGATTTTTAAACAAGTCAGCTGTATCCATTCTGAATCTGGTACTCTCATGATTGGGTTAAATTTAAAGTTGTTCTTTCCCTTTCCTCACAGTATATGATATGGCTGCCAGTGACAAGCTGTAGTCTTTGACTGCTTTGTTATGTTTTACTTGAGGTGGAAGAGTTGACATCTCAGCTAGCAGCCTCCAAAGATTCCCAGCAAGTGATTGGCCGCAAAGCTCAGCAAGATCTGAGTGAGGCTCAGGAACTTTCAAGGCAAAAGGTGCTGGAGGTTGTGCACCTCCAGAAAATCCTGGAGGAGAAGAGGAGTCAATGGGAGGAGGTACAACATCAGAACAAAGAGCTGCAAGTGCATCTGCGGTCATTGGAGGAGGAAAGGAGTCGATGGGAAGAAGTGGAGCGTCACAACACAGAATTTCAGGCTTTGTTGAAGGTCCTAGAGGGTGAAAAAGACAGGTAAATGAAAACCTGTGAGACTCTCCGTTCTGTTTAATGGATTCCCTCTTTCAGATCTTTGCATATAGAAATAGCTCTGGAAGTATTTCCTAAAAAGCAGAGTTCTGAACTATCCGTGCAGATGTGTTTCATTTTCTTGTAATCCTTCAGTTACAGTTATTCTGAAGACAATGGCTTTTGGAGTAGTCCTTTCCTTGAAAGGATGTGTTCTTTTGTTAGGTTGGCATGTTAATACTTTTAAATGAAACTTTCAAGGGTTTCAAACCTGAAACACACCAAAGGAGGCAGGATGAGCTGCAGTATAATGAGCTAGATAAATCCATCATCTCTACCTTGGGTCCAGTAAACTTTAAACATTTGGGATCTGTATCAGTCTTCCATCCTGATACCTTTGGTTGGCAGAAGCCATCTTAAAACCATGATTTTGAACTAAGCCAGATTCCTCTCTGAGGCACCCCAGAAACAAGAATGTTTCTTATTGCCATCTGTTTCCTCATTCCTCAAAAAATCCCAACAGGTGTCTGGAGGGGCTCGAGCAGGGTCCTTGCCAGCCGCAACAGTTACAGATGTTACTGACTGTCCAAGAAATGCAAGAAAGAAGAGAAAGGGTAGGTAGGCTACTTTACCTGGGAAAGTCCTGCCAGTCTTCAATGTGTATCTTCATTGATGAAGAGAAATAAAAGGCAGTGCACTCTCGCTTCCCCTGTGAGGGATCCTGCATCTTATATAAAGATCTGAGTATTTCCTCCAAGCCTTCATTACCACTTCTGGTGTTGGCCTTCCTTTCTCTAGCTGAAAGTAATATGGGTGGTGGCAAGTCTTATGAAACTCCCCAAAGATCACCTTGGTGTCATTTGCTGCTGTTCCTACCAGGAGATGCGAGCTAGGGGAAGAAAATGTGTCTTCATTATTGACAAAACCTCTCCCTTGGAGTCTCATTAGTCAAAAGAAAAATTTTCCTCTTTCTTAATGTCTTCATTTCAAGACTTTGTTATGTTCATATTCACATTCCCATCTCAAAAAAGATTGGGTATTTAGCCAGTAGTTCACCTTTCTTCTGTGGAAAAAAGTGTAGTGGGCACATGCTTGGGTGTGACTGCCAGCCTGGCTTAGGACTGGACAAGCAGCCTAGTTGTTTAGACAAACCTCAGCAGACAAAGCAATTTTCCCCTTGGTGGTGGAAGTCCTAAGAGTTTATTAAATGTTACACCATGCAGTAATGAGTTGCATTCTCTCCCTTTCAGGCTGACTCTGTCTCTGGAAGAGAAAGAACTAAGCCTCAGAACCCTGGAAGAAAACAACCTTGCTCAGCACAACGAAGTGTCTCAGCTTCTTTCTGCTATTCACCAGGCCCAGCAGCTTCATTCAGACCACAGAAGAGAAATACAAGAGCTCAACAACCAGGTGACCTATGCACTAGCATCCTCTTCTCCAGGGACATAGAATACCACCTTCAGCTTGTAGGCCCCAACTTGTTTCCCCTCCCAACAATGTACACGCCTTCTGTATTCTGCCCAGAAACTTTGCACATTGAGGTGAAGGCTGGATCTGCTATGTTCTGCCTATGTTTTCCCCTATTTTCTCATGGTTCACAGCATTAAATCTCTGAGGAGAAACAAGACTCCTTGGAGCTTCTCAGTATCTCTGTTACAAGTGTTGTTCGAGATGGTGTTTCTTCCTCTGTTGGGCACTGAGCAATCTCGTGAAACAGAAGTGGTTATCACAGTCTGTGGAAGGCACTTCCATCTCAGGCAGTTCCTCTGGCATTTTGGAGATAATAAAGGATGCCGATTGTCTCCCCTTTACTTCTACTCCCAAGCCTCCCTGGCAGACCTGCTTGATCTGTCACCTCACCCTGCCAGCCATCCACTCTCACCCTCACACACACACACGTGCGCCTATGCGTGCACACACACACACACAGAGAACTTAATTTCTGAGGTTGGAGAGCATGAAAATCTGACAGTTCAACCATTCCTTTGGGGATGGGGAAACTTTCTTTTGGCCCCTTAGCTTCCAGATACCTGTTTCTAGCTTATTTTTCTCAGTTTGAATCTTTGGCTTTGTGCCTTCAGTTTCCAGTGTGTTTTTTGCTTGAAGTAATCTCTCCATCATTCCTTCCTCTACTTCCTGCTCTGCTGCCTCAGTAGCAGCCCTGTCCCTGAGGCTCTGTGCATCTGTGTTATAGATACAGTCACTGCAGGAAGTAGTGTTGGAGAAGGAGGCTGGCCTGGCAACTCGAGAGAAGCAGCTGCTACAGGATCTGGAGGAGTCCCAAGCAGGCGAACAGTGCCTGAGGGACTCTTTGCACATGCTGGAGGCTGAGATGTCCGAGCTGCGTTTGAGGCTTTGCAGCACAGAGAACAGAGCAAAGGCATTGGCCACAGAGTGTCAGCAGGCTAACAGTGCCCACTGTGAAGCCCGATCCCAGCTGGACAAGCTGCACTTGGTTCTCCAGCGTGTGATCTGTGACAGCAGAGACTTAGGCACTTGGAGTTCAGGCAAGTTGTGGGAGGCAGGGTTAACAAGTCTATAGAGCATGTATAGGAGAGCAGATGGAGGGAGGGGTGGTTCTTTGTAATCCTGATACGATAGACTCATCCTTTCAGTTTAGGCTGACTCAGGCCTTGGGAAGTCTTGAAAGCCTGACATCCCTGCAGAGAGACAAGTCCACGTTTGTATGTGCAGAAATGAGCAGCATCGTAATGAAATAGGGCCCAAGTCATGTCAAGTCATAGGGTGTGTGCATTCGTCCTTCCTTGGGGCAGTGCTGACATTAGTGGTCATCAAAATAACATTAGCCTATGACACATGTCTTGCTGTAATGTGAGCTCTAGGATGATGTCAAAGGCACGGCCACCTTCTCTTGTGTTATAAAGAAGCCTTGTTTGTTGGACACCCTTCAATTAAAGCTTGAAACAGAATGGCTTTTCTCTTCAGAACAGGGTGATGTCTGGGGCCTAACTGTTTCTCAGGCCAGGGACCTTCCTGTAGAGCTCACAGTGGACGGAGTGGCAGCAGCCCTACAAGACCTGTGTCAGCACCTGAAGCAGACTCAGCAAGCTCTGGTAATGTGTGTCTAGTGCACCCAGAAATCCTGTCCCTTTGCTGGGCTGAACTGACAAGCAGAGTGCCAAAGCCAGAATGGGTGTAAATTCTTGCAGGCTGGGTTGGCTTGCTGCCATGGGGAGAAAGGAGAATCGTGATCACATCTACCATTACTGTCTGATTGCCCCCTGCCACCTTGGCTATTTCTGCCTTAGTGTTTGTACCTCTTTGTCTCCTGCTAGTAGTGGCTCTGTGAGGTGATGCTTGTGTTCTTACCTCTTCCAGAATGATGCAAGGAAGAAGACACAGGACTTGGAGCTGGAGCTGAGCAACAGGCAAGCTGAGAGGGACCATTTCAGTGCCCACAATCAAGAGCTGCAGAAACAGTTGGCTCAAAGCCAGGAAGGTACAGCTTCTCCTTTCTGACCCACTGACCCCATCCTGTCTCACCAGCGGGGATCTCTGATACCATGCAGAGAAAAAGTGCAGTGCCCGGAGATGGGAAGAGGAGAAAAACAACAAGCATCTATAGAACTACCAGTCAAAGCTTTTTATAGAGAAATATCCAGTGGATGGCAGTGCATCTAGCTGTGCTACTGGTGGTAATGTGCAGCGGTGGTGCCTTTCAGGTCACATGTCACTGCTAAGTAGGTGTAGCTTAATGCCTCACAGCATCCTTCTCTGTATGCTCTTTAAAAGCACCAGGGTGCAAAAAGCCTTGTCTTTATGGACTTCTTTTTCCTCTTACATGGCAGATTGACAGAGCATTAGTTCAGTGTTAAGCTCCTGTGTTATTGCATCCCTTTTGCAGCTGCTTTTCCTAGTTCTCTGGTACCTAGTGCTTCTGCATCCTTCTTACCTGTTTTCTTGCTGATACTGATTTGGTGTCTGAGCCCACAGCCATAGCAAACAATTTCTTACTTCCCTAGCCACTTCTTACTTAGGCCTTTGGTAACACGTTCACGTTGGGTTTATCAACTGTTTTTCACATGTAATTAGTCACCTCTTCTTCTAATCTCCAGGCCATCCCAGAGCCTGCAGGGCTATTGGCCTGTATGTATCATAGCTGGGCAGACATCCCTGCTGCTTTCTCTGTCATTGTTTTCCCACTCTTCACATCAGAATTGCTTTTTCATCTCATTGTCTTGTTTCACTTGTCTCACACTACAGGAACAGGGAATTGTGGGCATGGCTCATTGCCTCCCCCACAGGCTGTCGCCTGCTCATGTAGTGCCTTTACCTGTTCAGTATTTCTTCATGTTCCCCCTCTGACATGGAACTGCTGATCATTTTTCAGACTCTTTACAGGAGAGTTTTCCAGGCCTTAGTTCATAATTTTTTCTGGAACATCTGTAGTTTTTACTATATATGTTACGTATGATAACAGCTTATATACTTGAAATGCTGCCATTGGATGGATCCTGCTTGTCCCGCCATTCAGTTTTTCCCCTCTTTAGTTCCTGTCTATTAGTTCAATCTATTATTTTAGTTTTAGTTCTGTCTATCGGTAGTCCTTCTTGCTTCAGGTCTTGGTAATGGTGTGATGCTCAGTTGTTCTTGCCTTGCTGTTGTCCTAGTATCACTGAATATTTCCTTTCTTTTTTTTTTTGCCAGTCCACAACATGTTCCCCTAGCATTTTTTTTTGACAAATACCAAAGTAGATCTTCAAGCACAACACTGACATCTGGGGTTTTTTTCTCTAATGTCTCTTAAGTCTTCCTGGTCAATTAACTCTGTCTTATTCAGTCTTCACTTTTGCTGCTTCTTCCTTTTCCTTTAGGACACTAGATCTGACTCTCACCTACTGTCTTTGTCCTTGTTTCATCAATGTCGGTTCTACCTGCTTCTAACCCCGTGGGTGCCCTTAGGCCTGGCCTTTCAACAAGCAGAAGAGCAAAGACGTTTTCATATTCTTCTGAACCTTGCCACTTCCTTTTTTCTCTGCCTGGAATTTTCCTTTATTTATGTCTGCTTTGAAAGTCCTTGTGGACTTAGGGCCTGGAACACAGACAGGCAGATAAGAAAATGATGTTTTCTCTGTAGAATGCAGATCACTTTGGTTTTGCTTTGCTTTTCACATTCTCCTTCACCTTTACTGCTGTAGAGACACAGATGGCAGAACACAAGAAGAACTCTCTACAAGCTGCCTTGCAGGAAGAGGCCGCTGCTCTAAAGGAGGAGGCTATGACTCTACATCAAGAGGTGGCATCTTTGGAAAGGAAACTCGAGAGCACTGAGAAGCAAAGAAGGGATGTCCTGGTGAGGCTGGCAGATTCCATGAAGGGCCATTTCTTACATATTTTTTTGTTTTCTGTTAATTCTAGGAAGCAGCTTTTTACAGTGGAGAGCTGGTTTTGGGTGGTCTTGTACAGGTTCAGTCGAAATCTGAGAATATATAGAGTATGCAAATGCCGACCAAGTTCCCCTCATTTTCCCCTTCCTTCCACTCATCATTCCTTGTTACCCAGACTTTTGGTTCATGTAGCTGAATTAGCAGGGTTATCACCCTGGGTAGGAAAAGATAGTCCAGAAAGGAGAGATTGTTAAGATAACCAATATCACTGACTATGTGGAGAGACCACAGACCACTACAAGAGCAGAAGAATATTGTTTATACCAGTGGATGTTTTTTGGTTTAAGTTTTCCAGTTGTGTTCTTCTGAATAAGCAGGAAAACATGCCGTAGTGATATAAAACTCAGTTATGATTCAGGGTGTTTATTTTCCTCAATTCTGAAGATTTCTGCCCTTGAAGCTTTAGTCAAAGTAATTTTCAAGCTTGTCTCCATTTACGCTGCATAGTTTGGGCAATTATTTGTATCCAAATCCATGTTTAGATTTCTAAATATCTGAATCTGGAAGAAGGGGTGAGAAGACAAAGTTTTCTAATAGTAGAAAGCTGTTCAACATTGCCCATCTGAGAGCAGACAGTGGGGGAAAAAACAGAGAAATTTGAGAACCAAAAGTGCTGATCCAGATAAATATGTATGCCTACAAGGGGAAAACTAGTCCTAATTTCAAACATGGAATGAAAGGCTGTGATCTGACCATTATTCCTTCAAGAGGGCACAGTGGGGTTCTAGATGATAGTACCATGAAAAGTCAGTAGAGGTCAAAACAAAACACCCCAACCCCAAACCTGGGAAATCAAATGTTGGGGTTGTTCTCTCTTCCCTTCCTCCCTAATAGAACATCATCGTGCCACTGCCTAAATCGTGCTCAGTCTGGACTTTAAATCCTGACTGCAGTTCTGACAGCTCCTCCCTAAAAGAACACACTAGAGCTAGAAAAGGTTCAGAGAAGGGCAAAAAGGAAGATGGAGCTGGCTGAGTAAGTGTCGTGGTTTAACCCCAGCCAGCAACTAAGCACCACGCAGCTGCTCACTCACTCCCCCTGACCCAGTGGGATGGGGGAGGGAATTGGAAAAAAAAAAAAAAAGTAAAACTAGTGGGTTGAGATAAAAACAGTTTAATAGAACAGAAAAGAAGAAACTAATAATTATAGGTAACACTAATAAAATTACAATAGTAATAATAACAGGACTGGAATGTGCAAGTGATGCACAATGCAATTGCTCACCACCTGCCGACTGATGCCCCATTAGTCCCTGAGCAGCGATCCCCCCACCCCTACTCCCCCCAGTTTATATACTGGGCATGACATCACATGGTATGGAATACCCCATTGGCCACTTTGGGTCAGCTGCCCTGGCTGTGTACCCTCCCAACTTCTTGTGCCCCTCTAGCCTTCTTGCTGCCTGGGCATAAGAAGCTGAAAAATCCTTGACTTTAGACTAAACATTACTTAGTAACAACTGAAAACTTAAATGTTATCAACATTCTTCTCACACCAAACTCAAAAACATAGCACTGTACCAGCTACTAGGAAGACAATTAACTCTATCCCAGCTGAAACCAGGACAGTAAGCTGGGAAAGATGCAACCTAAAGGGTGGTGCAGGAAAGGTCTACAACATCCCAAGAGGCAAGGAGATGGGGAGTAGCAGTTGTTCACTCTCTTTTCCAAGAGATGAACAAGAGCCATCTGATGAAGTGAGAGCCATGCTACAAGCAAATGACAGGAGGTGGTATGCTTACACCAGAGCAGACCTGTTGAAATCCTTGACAAAGCGTGTAGTAAATACAGCAGGTCTATATGGGGTCAGGAGGAGACTGTGAAAGTTCTCACAAGCCAGAACAGTGCTGGAGTTGGGGAGGGGAGGTATCATGTAAGTATACTGCACTCATAGGCTTTCTTCCCTGGGCATGCACTTACAGGAACCATGACGTACAGAATACTAGCCTAGATATTTGAGCCAGTGCAGCTGTTCTTACATGATCAGTATTTTCCCACTTCTCCATTGATGATGACTCCAAAAATCAGTTAGGGACAGAGTTTGATAAATATAGTACAGTTATCAAATCTTTTTTGAGTGATAGAGAAAATTTACATCAAACAGGGAAACAGCTGAAGAGCTTGAATTTTCTACTAAAAGCTGAAACTTCAGCCCTTGACTGCCACTGGAGCAGGAGTTCAAATCTAGTATGAAAACCAAACATACATAGATGGAATTATTGAATCTTTTCCTTCCTGTTTTGCAGCATGAACGGGACAGGCTGCAAGCACTTAAAGAAAAACTGGTATGGGAGATAAAACTTCTTCAGGAATCAGTCACAGCCTCCGAAACCCGAGCAAATACAGCAACAGATACAAATCACTCCCTTGAACAAGAACTCCAAACTACACTATCTATCTTAAAAATTAAAAATGAGGAAGTGGAAACACAGTGGGAGAAAATCCAGATGTTACAGAAAGAAGCAGCAGAGGTAAAAGCTTTGCAGGAGAGTCTCACTCATATGACCGCCATCATGTCAGAGAGGGAGGGAGAAATGAAGTTGTACCAGGAACAGATGATAACGCTGGAAAAGCAGAAAGAAATGTATAAAACTACTGTCAATCAGGTTATTAAGGACATAACAGAGACAAAACAGAAGACAGAATCCCAGCAAGAACACATACAGGAGCTGGAGAAGCAGCAAGAAAAACAAAGGATTGCTATAAGCAAAATGAACAAAGACCTGGAAGAGAGAGATCGGGAGATAAGATCCCAGCAAGAACAGCTACAGGAGCTGGAGAAGCAGCAAGAAATGCTGAGGACTGCTGTCAGCAAGATGAGCAAAGAGCTGGAAGAGAAGGACCAGGAGGTCAGATCCCAGCAAGAACTGATAGTAGAGCTGGAGAAGCAGCAAGAAAAGCAGAAGACTACTGTCAGCAAGGTGACCAAAGAGCTGGAGGAGAGGACCCAGGAGGTCAGATCACAGCAAGAACAGATACAGGAGCTGGAGAAGCAGCAAGAAATGCTGACGACTGCTGTCAGCAAGATGAGCAATGAGCTGGTAGACAGGGACCAGGAGGTCAGATCCCAGCAAGAACTGATAGTGGAGCTGGAGAAGCAGCAAGAAATGCAGAGGACTACTGTCAGCAAGGTGACCAAAGAGCTGGAGGAGAAGGACCAGGAGGTCAGATCCCAGCAAGAACTGATAGCGGAGCTGGAGAAGCAGCAAGAAATGCTGAGGACTGCTGTCAGCAAGATGAGCAAAGAGCTGGAGGAGAGAGACCGGGAGATCGGATCCCAGCAAGAACAGATACGGGAGCTGGAGAAGCAGCGAGAACTGCAGAGGACTGCTGTCAGCAAGATGAGCAAAGAGCTGGAGGAGAGAGACCGGGAGATGCGATTCCAGGAGGGGAAAATAATGACTCTAGAACGAGACGGTGCATCACAAGTGAGAAATCTGCAGGTGGATCTTGATCATATGAAAGGAAACTTGAAGGAGAAGAATTTGGAGCTGCAGTCTCTGACTCAGCAGATCCAAGCGCTGGAAATGGAGAGAGAACAGGTGAAATCTCTGCACGCGAGCCTTGGACACCTGAGGGCAGTTCTTAAGGACAGAGAGAGCGAGTGTGATTCTCAAAGGGATCAGTTAAGACTCTTGCAGCAGTACAAGGAACAGCAAGAGGGCTACCTGCAAGAGCTTCGTGGTACACTAGAAAAGATGACCCTGTCTTTATCCGAAAAGGATCAAGAGCTTGAGTCACAACAAAAGCAAATCCGGGAAGCTGAAGAAGTCATGGAAATGCAGTTAAGGACTGTCCGCGACCAACTGGAGCAGACCTTAGGAGCCTTAAAAGAAAAGGACAGACTCCTAGACATCCAAAAGCAACAAGCAAGGAGCTACGCGGAGAAAACAGAAGAACAGATGAATGTCTTGCACAGAGACTTAGAATACACTACAGCAGTACTGAAAGAAAAGGATTTAATGATTGAATCTCAGAAGGAACTGATTGAGACCTTCCAAAAACAAGAGCGAGACTCTGGACAGCAGAAGGAAATTCTGCAGCAGCTTCAAGTGGCACTGAAGGAAAAAGAACACGAAATTCTATCCCTTAGAAAGCAATGTGAGGCGTGGAAGGAAAAGGAGGAAAGGCATGAAGCTGAGCAAACAAATCTCCAAGCAACAAAGCTGACTCTGAAAGAAAGAGAGGAAAAGATAGAGGTTCTGGAGGAAGCTATCGCTAAGCTTCAACAGCAAAAGGAGGAGGCAGCGATGCAGACCGAAGCCATACAGCAAAAACTAGAATACGCTGAATCTTCTCTAGAAGCGAGAGATCAAGAGATAGTGTCTTTGCAAGAGCACGTCCAGGAGCTTCGAGAGCAGAAGGAGTTAGAAGGCAAGCAGGCCAAGAGTCTAGAGCAGGATCTAGACAAAATGAGCCAAATCTTGAAGGAGAACCACTCGGAGTTCCTCAGGCAGACCGAGCAAATGAACATGTTCCGGCTTCGTGAAGAAAGCACGAAAGTAGCGCTAACGTCATGCCAGCAGCAAGTGGATCTGCTTGAGCAAGCGGTGAGGAAGAGAGATGAAGACAATGAAACTCTCATGCAAAAACTCCAGCGCCAAGAAGAAGAACTGAAGACCTTGCAGAATCTCCAGCTGAGGCTAACCAAGGAGAATGAAGAGGTTAGGCATGGCAGAGAGCGAGAGAAGCTCCTGGAAGAAGCCTTGCGTGAGAAGGAGCAAGAGGCCAAGGCTGAAGGTGAACTAAAAGAGTTAGAAGAGGAAGTAAGAGCTCTTCGGGAAGATCTCCAGCATGTTCAGCCGACTCTGACAAAGAAGAATGAAGAGATCAAGAACCACAGAGACAGAGTCGGGTACTTAGAGAAGACTCTGAGAGAGAGAGAACAAGAGCTTAGGAGGCAGAGCGAGCTCTTGAAGCAATTAACATCAGCTTTGCGATGGAAGGATGGCAGGGAGACCCTGCAGAAACAAATCCAGAAACTCCAGAAATGGGAGGAAGAAGAAGCAGAGAAGAGGCGAGTTCTCCAGGAGAGAGACCGTTCCTTGCAAAGACAGAAGGAGCTAACGCAACAACTGGAGGATGAGCGGAAAGCCAAGGGGGAAGAATTGGAGCGCACGATTGCTGTTTTGAAGCAGACCGAGAGCAGAGAAGTCAAATGGAAAGAGAAGGCACAAGCACTGACTCTTGCCCTTACCAAGAGTGAAATGGCCAATGGGACTCTGAGGGAAGAAATAGCCATCCTGCAGAGCATGGTTTCGGAGAGGGACACGGACCGGTTTCATCATCAGGTAGGCAGTGTGACTGATCATCAGTCAACTAAAATGCCTATAAAGGATTCTAAGGATGATGCCCATAAAGATACGGGAATATGTAGTCCCATAAATACATGACCTGCTTGGCCAAAGAAACTGCGGTTGTAGCCAGCAGGCTTGCCTGTCTGCGTAGCTCAAGGCATTCCCCTGCTGACATGTTTTCTGTCAGCCCCCGAACTACTGAAAGAACTACGGAGCTTGCTGTTAGAGTTACCCCAAGCCCAAACGTTGGGGATGGGTAATTGGTTCTCTCCTGCGTAGGCAAGCTTAGCCAACGTGTCGCGGTTGGGGTTTGGCATGGAAAGGTAGGGGCACAGTTGACCAAAGTAAGGGACTAGCCTTAGCAGAATTTTGTAACAATGGTTGCACAGCAGCTACGCTGACGGTGCTTTCAGAGATGTCGATTTTGGAGGTACAGCTTTTCCAGTGTATTAAAAATAACGGCATTCGTACCGTTGCCTGATCAGGTGAAGGGCTTCATTGCGCATTCAGGATGTACTTGTGCTGCGGTCCGAAAAGCCGGAAGGCAAATCTGTGTGGATTTCCCCACGGCGATCGGGAGGAGGGCCCCTAGGAAGAGAGTGTGTTGTTTTGGCCCGTCAACCCGGAGGAGCAGAAGGGACTTGGCACTGTCCATTCGCAAGTCCGGTCACTCTCCCCGACTTGTCGATTCTGTCCCTCCTAACCCTTATGGGGCACCAGCTCAACATAAACTCCTCTCTGTATGCCCAGCAGGCTATTGCAGAAGGGGAGCAGCTATCATGGCTCTCGGAGAAGAGACTCCTGTCACAGCAGCTGGAGTGTCTGCAGCGAGCAGTTGCAAGGCTGGAACTGGAGAAGGCGGAGCTGAAGCAACTCAATGCTGAGCTCAGGAGGACTCTCGAGCAGGTAAAACAGGCTTTCACTGCCTCTGCAAAGCCTCACGGTCCTCTGGATCACACCACATTTCCACAGACAGCACTTTGGAGTCCTCTGCTTGTTTCCTTCCCTCTCCCGCTTCCCCCTGTGGACACATGCTTTTGTATTTGCTCTCTCTTCTGGCACCCCGTTGCCTTCACAAATGCACATTCGCTCTGGTCCCAGCCTTCTTGCCCCAGTGTCCCCATACACGCACATTTGACACTCTTGTGTCAGGATCTGTTTCCTCTTGCTCTTTCTCTTCCATAGCCTACTTTGAGTGCTTTTTGCCCGCAGCGTTTTCTGGGGCAATTAACAGCCTCTGAGCAGAGCAGAAATCTCCTTGCCATGATGTCCAGAGCTCCTTTTGCTCCTTGTTTGGTGGTACGTTTCTGTGACCCTTTCTCCTATCACCAACGTGCAGGTGGAACGCGAACGGAGGAGACTGAAGAGATATCACAGTGGTCGGTCGCTGCCAGATGCATGCGGATTTTCGCTCTCTGACCAGCACGAGATGGCTGCTTTTAGACAGGTGAGAACAGAAACTTCCTTGGTGGGAGGAGGGTCTGGCCATACAGAGGAACAGTGGCAAATCTGTGCGGATTTTCGCTCTCTGACCAGCACAAGATGGCTGCTTCTAGACAGGTGAGAACAGAATCTTCCTTGGTGGGAGGAGGGTCTGGCCATACAGAGGAACAGTGGCAAATCCCAGTAGCAGCATCCCCCAGCATAGACCCAAGAGAAGTGGAACGTAGACCATGGCCCTGGCCAAACTGGAGACCAAAAGGAAATCTGTGCGTTTTCTTCACAGGAGGAGTCTCACACTCGCTGCAGTCATCGATTAGCTGAGTTGCAGAACCAGGTGAGGAGTAGGAAAGCTCTCGTCAAAAGCTGCCGTGGCTGTACTGAGGGGCACAGCTTTGCACGATGCTACAGCCCAAGTTTTGTTTGGCTGTCGGGAAGTGAGTACACCAGGCAATGGAAATACCCAGTCAGTCAGACACATCTGTTGGCCATGGCCACACAACGTCATGCACCTAGGTCTAGGCTCTGGCTTGCCTAGAGGTCAGGCGTGGTGGGAGAGGGATTAGAGGAAATTCAGAGAACTGGCACTCGCCTGAATATAGAGAAGATTCTAAGGATGTTCCCCTTGAGTCTTACTCATCTTGTTGACGGCTTCCATTTTCCCTTGACTCCGTTAACAGTAGAGCTTGCACTCTATCAGAGCTCCAGGGATCTGAGGCAGCGCCAGAGCTTACAGCCTTCAGGCAACCGTTAGTCTCCTATTGCTATGCTGTGCTGATCACGATCCCAGTATCGGGCCGAGTCGGAGACCTAAGCACAGCGTGGACGCTTGTTTTATCAGTGCAAGAGTGTACATCCCAGCTCCTGAACCCTAGCGCATCCCTTGACAGCGGTACTGGCAGTAGCAGCAGTCGCCAGGCTCCTCTTCCACGTGCTTTTAAGGGTCTGGTACGCCCTGGTCTCCCGGAGGAGGTGAATCTTTGCAGGTGTTCAGGGCAAAATGCCTGTAAGATTTATGCGAGTAAAGTACACGGTGCTCAGCTCTGGCAAGTGAGCCGAGCACACCGCTGAAGCCATCAAGTTATACCTTAAGGGTGTTTTCACCGGGAAGCCTCAGCGCCTGCAGTTCCGTTGCTACAGATAACGGATAGAACCCCCTTCCCCCTGTGACGGTTGTGTCTGCCCGCACTGTGGACCTACTCCAGCAGTTCAGCAGGAAAATGAAGGTGCTCTGCTCAAAGCATCGTCCTCAGCTGGCTAGTTGGGGCACCCCTCTGGGTCTGGGAAACAGCGGAACTGGAACTTGATCTCCCCCTTCCTGGGAGATGCTCTTAGCAGCAGACGGCCGCTTCTCCCACGCGTACCTCTGGGTTACCTACCAAAGCGTGGGAGGCTTCCAAGCCCAGCTGCACAAAGGTGCCCTTATTATTTCAGAGAGAAGGTCAGAGCTGTCCCTCTCTTCAGGGGTGGTGTTCCCTACTCTGTGTATTGTTTGTTGTGAAGTCCCTTTCACATCTTACTTCCCATGATTATCATCTCCTTCATTCCAAAACAGGCAGAGGGCAACATGCCAGAGCTGCTGTGGCTGCGCTGCCCTGCAAAGCTGACAGGAGGTGAGAGCAGCTGGGTCTCTCCCACCAAAAAGCCCAGCAGGCACAACTCCGTGTTTTCCAAAAAGAACAGAATTTGAGGAGTTTGAAAGCCTCAGCAGTCCTTTAATGCTTATTTGCCCCCTGGGCTTTATTTATCAAATTATGCTCTGCTCATTTGCGGAATGCTCTGAAGTTAGGAAAAACAAGAGTTTACTCCCTTTTCATGTGGTAGCAGTCAAGTTTTTAAACTAGATCATAACAGAACGGTTCTTCACTGCCTTGTGTAACCAGTAGCCCTCCTGCTGAGGAAAAAGCATGTGGAACTAAGGTGGCAGTAGCCCAAATCTCTCCTTTGAAAAAAAGGGTTGGGTTACGAAATCCTGTAGCAACCTCTCTCTTTAATATGCATGTCATGTCTTGGTGTTGGGCCTGTGAATGGTATGCCAGAAAGAAGCTCGGCATTGTCAGTAATCTGAGCTCAGTTCGGGGTGGCTCTGGCAACCTGTTAGATCCCATTCCACAAGGACAATGTGATGGTCAGGGCTGGAGCTGGAGGGTGTATCTTCCCTGACGGCCATATCTGTAGAGCTATGGATGATCCTACAAGCATGGGCTTGTCTGAGCTCGGCCTTTTGCCTCTTTCAGGTGTCCCTTCTGCAGACGCAGCTGGCAGAAGAACGAAAATACAAGCAGGCCTATATCGAGTGCTGTGCCAAGACCAGCCAGGAGCTGTCAGACCTTCACCAAGAGCTGTCTCACTCCTTAGCAGCTGTGGTCAGGGAGCCCAAAGCTGCTGTTCTGGAAGCAGAGACCCGGAAGCTCGATCGGTCTCTGAACATTAACATGGCACTAATATCTCTGGACCATCAGTCTCCTGAGAGGCATCCATTGCACTCAATAGCTAGATCTGCCAGAAGCAATGATCTGAGGTAAAAGGACCAGTGCCCAGCAAAAGGTCTCAGTAGGAGACAAGTTGGAGACCTGCTGTAGCTGGTGACCTGTGGCAGGGGGCTTGGCTCAAGGCATGATTTCTAAAGTAAGGTAAAAGTTCAGAACACGGTGTTCACTGCATGTTCCCTAGCAGAAGCAGTGGTGTGACCAAACTGGTGTGGGCTTGTGTGGATGGGGTCAGTCACAGGCTGGGAAAAGCAGGATGAACCTGCTCAAGAGGTAAAATTTCTTCTTTTTCTGAAGTACTCCATCACAGCATGCCTCATTAGTCTCCATCCAGCCCTCCACATTATGCTGTTCCTGTCAATTTCTGTACTGTAAGCAAAGACATTGTGTTTAGTTTTATTTTCTAAATAAACTTATTTCTTTAAAACACTGCACAGGCTCTGAGTAGAAATCTCCTTGCAATGATGTCCTGTTGCTCCTCTGCTTTCTTCAGCAGCTGCTCGTGGTTGGCTTTCTGCGTGCTCAGCGCCTGATTTGTTCTGTGTCATGGGTTAACCCTGGCTGGATGCCAGGTGCCCACCAAAGCCATTCACTCACTCCCCCTCCTCAGCTGGACAGGGGAGAGAAAATATAATAAAGAGCTGGTGGGTTGAGATAAGGACAGGAGAGATCACTCACCAATTACTGTCAAGGGCAAAACAGAGTCAGCAGGGGGAAATTAACTCAATTTATTACAAATCAACCAGAGTAAGGTAATGAGAAATAAAACGAAATCTCAGAACACCTTCCCTCCACCCCTCCCTTCTTCCTGGGCACAACTTCACTCCCCGATTCTCTTCCACGCCCCCCCAGTGGCACAGGGGGATGGGGTTTATGGTCATTTCATCATATGTTATTTTTTGCTGCTTCCTCCTTGGGGGAAGGACTCCACACTCTTCCCCTGCTCCAGCATGGGGTCCCACCCACAGGAGAGTCCTCCATGAACTTCTCCAACGTGGGTCCTTCCCACAGACTGCAATTCTTCACGAACTGCTCCAGCATGGGTCGTTTCCACGGTGTGAAGTCCTTCAGGAGCACACTGCTCCAGCATGGGTCCCCCATGGGGTCACAAGTCCTGCCAAAAAACCTGTTCTGTGGGCTCTCCTCTCCACAGATCCGCAAGTCCTGCCAGGAGCCTGCTCCAGCACAGAGTTCCCACGGGGTCACAGCCTCCTTCGGGAACCCACCTGCTCTGGCGTGGTGTCCTCCACGGGCTGCAGATGGATATAGGCTCCACAGTGGACCTCCCTGGACTGCAGGGGGACAGCCTGCCTCACCATGGTTTTCACCATGGGCTGCAGGGGAATCTCTGCTCCGACGCCCAGAGCATTTCCTCCCCCTCCTTCTTCAGTGACCTTGGTGTCTTCAGGGTTGTGTTCTCTTACATGTTCCCACTCCATTCTCCAGCTGCCATTTGTGTCTGTCCCAGCTTTTTTTTCCTTCTTAAAAATGTTATCACAGAGGCATTACCACTATCACTGATTGGCTCAGCCTTGGCCGGCTGCAGGTTCATCTTAGAGCTGGCTGGTATAGGCTCTCTCTCAAACACAGGGGAAGCTTCCAGCAGCTTCTTACAGAAGCCACCCCTGTAACCCCCCACCCACGCTACCAAAACCTTGCCACACAAAGCCAATACATTCTTTCACACAAGTTCAGCTTCTCCTGGTCAGAGATCTTTGCTCTCTCCATCTCGTCCACTTTGCCTGACAGAACGTCATGCTCTTGCTCCAGCTACAATCACAGAAGCACAGAGGAAATAAAATAACAGTAAGATTTACTCTGTAGGAGCTGTGGCTTGGACAGAGAAAAGAGCAACATTTCCACATTCAGACAGTCATACTGTCCAAAGGCAAGAAGGCTGAGAAGCAGCAGCAGCAGCTGGAGACAAACACCTGGCAAGATCTTTGACAACTCTGCTCACCTGCAACACAAGTTTGTTCAGCTGCACTTTATCCAACGCAAGAGCTTCATTGATACTGCTCATGTTCGCTGCTGCAACCTGTAGATCGGCTATCTCAGCAGTCAGCTTATTCTGAGCCCCTGTCAACTCTGCTACTGACTGCTCTGCCTGCAGAGACAAAAGAACAACATGACAACAAAGACAGGAAAATCCCTGACCTCAAGCAGCAACTCCAGGTCCCCTGTTGTGTCTCTGACATGCTCCCAGTTCCGCGTTCCCAACAAGCACGTGGGCACTAACTACACCGGAGGGCCTCTGTGGTCCGATCACCATTTTCCAAGAAGGACAACAACATTGTCCCTGGCTTCTACTGCCAGAAACACCATCTGTGGTGGTCTTGCTATCACAACTGCCTCTCCCACAAGTGCTGCCTCGGAATAAGGTGACCATACCTTTTCCAGTGCCACGGTAAGCTCGTGTTTCTCTTGCTTCAGCAGATCCCTCTGAAGGTGCGATTCCTCCAGCATCTCTCTTGCGACTACCAACTCGCTCTGTAATAATGAGTGTTCTCCTTCAAGTGCAGCTAAGTCCTTCAGTCTATGAGAAGGGGAAAGACAAACAAGTTTTTAACGCAAACTCATAATCACAGGATGATTCAGGTTCGTATGTGTGATGTTGCAAAATGGCACTCCTTGCCCCAAAGGCCTTCTGCACTCAGTCTAGCGTGGAAACGGCAGTACGGAGGGGCTACGTTGCATATGATGGTCCTGTGCAAATTCCTCCCAACTCCTTTAGCACAGCCCTGGGTAGCAAAAGGGCTGTGCAAGAGACACAGCTCTCTTTACGCTCGTCTCCATTTCTCACCAAGAATCAGTTAACAGCAAAAACATTGTAATATGCCATCTCTTTTCCAGTCCTGCCTTCCTCACAAGAGCTTCTGTCTGTCAGACAGCTTTTTCTATCCGTTCTGTTGAAGGCAATAGTTTGACTAGGGACAGGAACAAGGCTGTGCAGAATGGGTGCGTTTTAAACGTGAACACAGCCCATCCTATGAATCCAACAAGCACCCACAGAAGATAACGCTGCTAACAGCAAAGTTGAAAACACATTCACCTGTCCTGAAGCTCCTTCTTCTCCAGGTCCCCTTCGACTTGTAAGTGCATCACTTCCCAAGTCTTCTGGCTTATTTCCTCTCCCGCTTGCTGCTGTGCCTGATCCTCGAGGACAGGTCTACCCGGCGTAACGGGTGCCCAGGGCCGTACGCCACAGTTTAGGCGGGAGCAGTTTACAAGTATAGATCCAGAAAGCCTCATTTGCTCTGCCTTCAGCTCTGACAAATCTCTGAAGAAGAATCAAGAAAGAGGTAATGTTCACACCACCAACTTTATCAGCTGGCTCGCTTCCGAAGCATGTAATTGCGCAACAGCAAAAGCCGGCAGGAAAGACGACATCTTCGCTGGGGACGAATCGTTCACCTGACACTTTGGGATCAGGACACATCTTGATCCTTGGGCAATGGGTCTAATTGATGGTTGAGGAACGCATCTATTTTCTCCCCAGAGAGAAGAGGAAATGTACGGAACAGCCAGAAGGCTTCGAGAATTAACTAGCAGGTCAGGCATACTCTACGCATTAAGTAAAGCTTATCACCAAATTAGGAAACGGCTTCACCTCCTCCGGGAGACCAGGGTGTACCAGACCCTTAAAAGCACGTGGAAGAGGAGCCTGGCGACTGCTGCTACTGCCAGTACCGCTGTCAAGGGATGCGCTAGGGTTCAGGAGCTGGGATGTACACTCTTGCACTGATAAAACGAGCGTCCACGCTGTGCTTAGGTCTCCGACTCATCCCGATACTGGGATCGTGATCAGCACAGCATAGCAATAGGAGACTAACGGTTGCCCGAAGGCTGTAAGCTCTGGCGCTGCCTCAGATCCCTGGAGGCGAGGCAAGAGGAGTAACGGTACCTCCACTCGCCGAAGCAGCGGGTTCGCTAGATGTTTGACTGCACCAAGGGGTGGAGTGTGACTGTTCGCTCAGCTCCTGCTCAGATTTGGGCTAGCCCAGCTCACGCTAAGGCCCGATGTATGCTGGGAGCAGCGCCTTTGGGTTGAAGGGGGAGCACCAGGTAGGCAGCACAGGTGGCCAGGAAGAGCTAAAGGGCCATGATGCAGCCATTAGCACCTGCAGCTGGCTGTCTCCTGCAGCCACCATCATTGCCTGGTAGTATTGTCAGAATCTGCTGACTTTTGGAAATGGTATAGACCAGACTTCCAAGCTGGAAGGTATAAAACAGCAGCTTAGCCAAAAAGCACTCGAAGTAGGCTATGGAAGAGAAAGAGCAAGAGGAAACAGATCCTGACACAAGAGTGTCAAATGTGCGTGTATGGGGACACTGGGGCAAGAAGGCTGGGACCGGAGCGAATGCGCATTTGTGAAGGCAACGGGGTGCCAGAAGAGAGAGCAAATACAAAAGCGTGTGTCCACAGGGGGAAGCGGGAGAGGGAAGGAAACAAGCAGAGGACTCCAAAGTGCTGTCTGTGGAAATGTGGTGTGATCCAGAGGACCGTGAGGCTTTGCAGAGGCAGTGAAAGCCTGTTTTACCTGCTCGAGAGTCCTCCTGAGCTCAGCATTGAGTTGCTTCAGCTCCGCCTTCTCCAGTTCCAGCCTTGCAACTGCTCGCTGCAGACATTCCAGCTGCTGTGACAGGAGTCTCTTCTCCGAGAGCCATGATAGCTGCTCCCCTTCTGCAATAGCCTGCTGGGCATACAGAGAGGAGTTTATGTTGAGCTGGTGCCCCATAAGGGTTAGGAGGGACAGAATCGACAAGTCGGGGAGAGTGACCGGACTCGGGAATGGACAGTGCCAAGTCCCTTCTGCTCCTCCGGGTTGACGGGCCAAAACAACACACTCTCTTCCTAGGGGCCCTCCTCCCGATCGCCGTGGGGAAATCCACACAGATTTGCCTTCCGGCTTTTTGGACCGCAGCACAAGTACATCCTGAATGCGCAATGAAGCCCTTCACCTGATCAGGCAACGGTACGAATGCCGTTATTTTTAATACACTGGAAAAGCTGTACCTCCAAAATCAACATCTCTGAAAGCACCGTCAGCGCAGCTGCTGTGCAACCATCGTTACAAAATTCTGCTAAGGCTAGTCCCTTACTTTGGTCAACTGTGCCCCTTCCTTTCCATGCCAAACCCCAACCACGACACGTTGGCTAAGCTTGCCTACGCAGGAGAGAACCAATTACCCATCCCCAACGTTTGGGCTTGGGGTAACTCTAACAGCAAGCTCCGTAGTTCTTTCAGTAGTTCGGGGGCTGACAGAAAACATGTCAGCAGGGGAATGCCTTGAGCTACGCAGACAGGCAAGCCTGCTGGCTACAACCGCAGTTTCTTTGGCCAAGCAGGTCATGTATTTATGGGACTACATATTCCCGTATCTTTATGGGCATCATCCTTAGAATCCTTTATAGGCATTTTAGTTGACTGATGATCAGTCACACTGCCTACCTGATGATGAAACCGGTCCGTGTCCCTCTCCGAAACCATGCTCTGCAGGATGGCTATTTCTTCCCTCAGAGTCCCATTGGCCATTTCACTCTTGGTAAGGGCAAGAGTCAGTGCTTGTGCCTTCTCTTTCCATTTGACTTCTCTGCTCTCGGTCTGCTTCAAAACAGCAATCGTGCGCTCCAATTCTTCCCCCTTGGCTTTCCGCTCATCCTCCAGTTGTTGCGTTAGCTCCTTCTGTCTTTGCAAGGAACGGTCTCTCTCCTGGAGAACTCGCCTCTTCTCTGCTTCCTCTTCCTCCCATTTCTGGAGTTTCTGGATTTGTTTCTGCAGGGTCTCTCCGCCATCCTTCCATCGCAAAGCTGATGTTAATTGTTTCAAGAGCTCGCTCTGCCTCCTAAGCTCTTGTTCTCTCTCTCTCAGAGTCTTCTCTAAGTACCCGACTCTGTCTCTGTGGTTCTTGATCTCTTCATCCTTCTTTGTCAGAGTCGGCTGAACATGCTGGAGATCTTCCCGAAGAGCTCTTACCTCCTCTTTTAACTCTTTTAGTTCACCTTCAGCCTTGGCCTCTTGCTCCTTCTCACGCAAGGCTTCTTCCAGGAGCTTCTCTCGCTCTCTGCCATGCCTAACCTCTTCATTCTCCTTGGTTAGCCTCAGCTGGAGATTCTGCAAGGTCTTCAGTTCTTCTTCTTGGCGCTGGAGTTTTTGCATGAGAGTTTCATTGTCTTCATCTCTCTTCCTCACCGCTTGCTCAAGCAGATCCACTTGCTGCTGGCATGACGTTAGCGCTACTTTCGTGCTTTCTTCACGAAGCCGGAACATGTTCATTTGCTCGGTCTGCCTGAGGAACTCCGAGTGGTTCTCCTTCAAGATTTGGCTCATTTTGTCTAGATCCTGCTCTAGACTCTTGGCCTGCTTGCCTTCTAACTCCTTCTGCTCTCGAAGCTCCTGGACGTGCTCTTGCAAAGACACTATCTCTTGATCTCTCGCTTCTAGAGAAGATTCAGCGTATTCTAGTTTTTGCTGTATGGCTTTGGTCTGCATCGCTGCCTCCTCCTTTTGCTATTGAAGCTTAGAGATAGCCTCTAAGAGATAGCTTTTTGGAAACGTCCTGTGATTTCTGGAAGCTTCTTTTATTTCCTCTATGACAAACTTTTCACCTGCAGCCACGACAAAGAGTAATGCAGCTCTAGTCAGGAAATTCCAGCATTCTTTAGGTGTAAATAGAAAGCTGTTGGAAATAATTCAAACTGCCATATCTGGGACATAGGATGTACTCTTGGTTTTGGAAATGAGAATGTTTTTTGCGTTAAAAACTTGTTTGTCTTTTCCCTTCTCATAGACTGAAGGGCTTAGCTGCACTTGAAGGAGAACACTCATTATTACAGAGCGAGTTGGTAGTCGCAGGAGAGATGCTGGAGGAATCGCACCTTCAGAGGGATCTGCTGAAGCAAGAGAAACACGAGCTTACCGTGGCACTGGAAAAGGTATGGTCACCTTATTCCGAGGCAGCACTTGTGGGAGAGGCAGTTGTGATAGCAAGACCACCACAGATGGTGTTTCTGGCAGTAGAAGCCAGGGACAATGTTGTTGTCCTTCTTGGAAAATGGTGATCGGACCACAGAGGCCCTCCGGTGTAGTTAGTGCCCACGTGCTTGTTGGGAACGCGGAACTGGGAGCGTGTCAGAGACACAACAGGGGACCTGGAGTTGCTGCTTGAAGTCAGGGATTTTCCTGTCTTTGTTGTCATGTTGTTCTTTTGTCTCTGCAGGCAGAGCAGTCAGTAGCAGAGTTGACAGGGGCTCAGAATAAGCTGACTGCTGAGATAGCCGATCTACAGGTTGCAGCAGCGAACATGAGCAGTATCAATGAAGCTCTTGCGTTGGATAAAGTGCAGCTGAACAAACTTGTGTTGCAGGTGAGCAGAGTTGTCAAAGATCTTGCCAGGTGTTTGTCTCCAGCTGCTGCTGCTGCTTCTCAGCCTTCTTGCCTTCGGACAGTATGACTGTCTGAATGTGGAAATGTTGCTCTTTTCCCTGTCCAAGCCGAAGCTCCTACAGAGTAAACCTTACTGTTATTTTATTTCCTCTGTGCTTCTGTGATTGTAGCTGGAGCAAGAGCATGACGTTCTGTCAGGCAAAGTGGACGAGATGGAGAGAGCAAAGATCTCTGACCAGGAGAAGCTGAACTTGTGTGAAAGAGCAAATGAGGCGCTGAGCGCAGAGAAAGCCCACCTGGAGCAGCTGCTGAAGAAAGCAGAGGAGCAACAGGAGGGGCTGCAGGCAGAGCTGAGGATGCTGGCAGAGGAGAAGGCAGAAACCCAAGAGAAACTCAATGAGGTGAGACCAAAAACCTGGTGCTTTCTGGGTGGGCTTTTGGCTGCTTGGCTCAGTGAAGCTGTATCTGTTGGATTCTGCAGTGTTTTTTGTCAAGGAGACACTTGGTAGCGCTGGGGGTCTGACGGCCTTGTTTACTTCCTTCTGGAAATGTGTTGGTGGCTTGCAGAGCTGTTGTGCAATTCTCTGCTTCTAGAGATTCCTTTAATCCACCTGGCTGTGTTGGCCTCTTTTTTGGCTTTTGATAAGCTGCAGAGAGGTGATTTGCCTTGCCCACGAATCTGCGTGAGGCTGCTACTCTCACATGCGTCGAAAGAAGCAAACAGGGTAGATGCTCTTAAACTTTCAGGCCAGAGTACCGGAGCTCTCTCTCCTCTAGCTGATTCAGAAGTGGCACTGGCTGGCTCTGCACAGAACTCCAGAGAAAGGACTCTAACTGTATTTTGTCCCGCTTTCAGATTTACCACCAGCAGAAGTCGGCTAGCAGTGGTCTGGAGCAGTTGCGGCAGGAGTCCTCTTGCCAAGGGCAGGCACTGGCCAAGGTGTCCAAGGAGAAGGAATTGCTGGTGCACGAGAAGGCTGCCCTAGAGGCGCGACTGGCAGCCACGGAGCGGGACAGACGAGGCCTTGCAGAGCAGCTGGCAGAGGCCAGGTAAAGGCAGGGGGAGACCCTAGGCAGGAGATTATTTAATGTCTGTATTTATAGAGGTGATAATCATTACACGAGGATTCATAGCATTCTGTATGCTTTTTAGCTGGACAGAAAATGGAAGAACCTTGAGCAAAAAAAAACCAACAAAAAAATCCCAACTGTGATTTGAATGTTATTTTTCTGACAGCTAAAGCTAGCAAAGTTCTCCTGAGCCTTTGGCTCATGTTTATGCCCCCTTGCATGGTCCTGTGTGAAGTCCAAAGCAAGCAAGCTTGGCTCTGCACTGAGTAATAATTAAACCATGCAGATGTTTACCGAAACCCAAAGCTTCTTTCTGGTTTTGGTTTCTTGTTCTGTGCGTTTGAACTTGGATCTTTCCTTATCAAGTAGTTTGACAGGGGATCTTCAGAATTCAAGGCTATTACGTACGGACATTGCAAGTAGGACACTGCCATTTAGGGTGAAGCTAGAGGCTCATGCTGAAAATCTTGATTGCCTTCCATTTCTAAGCTAACTCTTGTTACCTGTGGTGCAGGACCTAGAGTTGGTTACACCAGCAGCAGGGAAACCTCTTTTGAATGCTTGCCAGTCTGTGGGAATAGTTGCCCATCATTGATGTGTGGGTCTGGTACTCCTTACCACGTGCTATTTAGAGGCAGACATCACGGAGAGGTTATACAGAGAAGGAACAAGATTTTGTCCTTCTACTGGATCAGGTTTCTAAGATCAAATGCGACAAGTTCTGCTTTTTTTTAAAAAACAAAACAAAAAAAAAACGAAAAAAGAAAAAAGTATTGAGATGTTTGTCCTCCTCTGAGGTCTTTTTTAGAAGACTCCTGACCTTGCAGAGCTGTACAAATGAGAGGTTGTTTGTCAAGCTTCTTGACTTTTATGCCTTACCACTCCAGAGTATGTTGTTAGCAAGGCTGATAAACACCATTTTGACTCGGTCTGTTTCTTGAGAGCTGCTGCTGCTTCTGAGCTCCAGCTCCTCTTATTTGATCCAGCTGAATTATGTTCTGTCAATTATTGGGCTGCAGCAACTATTCTTGCCAGATGTTGTTCTTAAGAGCCTGTTGTTGTCGTCACAGTTTTGGACTCTTTATCTTCTCTGTTCTGGTTTAGAGACTGACTTTGATTTATCCTTAAAATGGAGCATATTTACTCTGGACTGCCAGAGATTGGCGTAGTCAGAAATATGTGCTCGTTCTCCTTCTTGAAGATAGACCCTCCATCGTCCATCAAAGCAGTGAAATCCTACTGTTGTGGGTCTTATTGCTGTACCACTCGGGTGCCCCTTTACCCTGAAGGATGTTATCCTGGTTGCACGCCTGTTCTAGTGAGGCAGTGCTGTGTATGGTAGGAACCTGGCACACCGGACGCCGTGTTAGATCAGGGAGGCAACTTCAGCTCCTGGTTGCAGAATCCTGTGTGTCATACGTAGCAGTTGGTTGAAGGCTGTGGATGTAACAATTTGCCTCCACAGTACTACAACTTCCATTTTAAAGAGCGGCAAGTCGTTTGGGCTACTGCCTGCTTCGTTAGCAACGCTTAGAGAAAAGTAGCCAGTTTTTCTCGTGAACTTCCAAGAGTTTAAACTGAAGGCTACCTGTCTCTCCTTTCAGGTAGTCCTTGTTCAGGTAAAATCTAGTTCAGATTTCTTAGAAATGCTGCTTACAAGCATGAGATTTTACTATAGGATCTGATGTATTGCTTTAGTCCCTTTGAAATATAGGGAGTCTGGAAGATCACCTCCCTGTACGTACACTACGAACAGCATCAAAAAGTCACGAGTCAGCCAGGGAGATCCTCTTACTCTGTGCCCCTGCAGAGCAACCTGGAAGTGACGATGAGCAAAGGGCTGTGAGCAGAGGCTGGGCTTTTGCTTGCTGCCACAGACTTGGTGAGCGCAGCTACCCGTGTGTCATAGATCAGACAATAGCAATTTAAGATTTGCCTGTGGAGATCAAATTTGGCTGGGCTTTCTGTGTTACGCTAGGTCATAAGGAAAGCCTGGGCATTCCCTCAGAGGGGCCTGCCTTGCTCTTTTAAATGGCAGAAATATGCCTTCTGTATCCCAGTTTCCATGCAACCCATTTTCCGTACTGAGGGGTAGGGATCTTGAACCAGTTCCTACTGGACTAGCTCCCTGTGGGCGTCAGGAGCAAGAAACTCCTTTCTCTCCGTATTGGCGTCTTGTAGGTGCGGGAGGGAGACCCTGGAATCCAGCCTGCTTGAGGCTCAGCAGCGCTTATCTCAGCTGGAGATCGCCAGGAGTCAGCTTGAAATCCAACTTCAGACAGTCAGGCAGGCCAAGGAGGTGATACAAGGTGAGAGCCTCGTGTGCTTTGTTTCTGGTGATCCCCCTGCCTAGGGAGGATGGCATAAAAATAGCTCTCTGTGTGCAGTGCTTCTAAGGAGTGCAGGAGCTGGGGACAGATCCCTCCTACACTGAAATTCAAATGGCTTAAGGTTAGTGAAGTCAGAACCGCTGTTTGTGTAGGCCCTGAATCTTGCCATTTGCCACGTTTGCAGGGGAAGTGAAGTGCCTTCAATGTGAGCTGGAAGCAGAGAGATCTCTCATGAAGCAGGAACGGGAAAACATGGCGCAACAGCTCTTGCAGACAGAAGAGCAGTATAATGATACCCTGAAACTTCGGGAAACGGCTCACGAAGTGGAAATAAACAAGCTCCGGCAAGAGCTGGTAGGAAACAATATGCTTCTGAATTCTTGAGGCAAGCTTTGTGGGCTGGCTTTAGAAGAATAATAGCCTGAGCGTGTGAAATGGCAGCAAGCGTCTGTCATAGGCCACACGTTGCTAGGCCAGGCAGCAGAGCCAACGGCTCGCACTTGAAAGCACGTGAAGACCTATGGGACTATGCCGGGACAGTAAATGCAAGCCACGGATTCCGTGTGGGCCTAAGACGAGTTGAGCAGAAGGTTGGGTGGTCCCCACCCAAGGCATGGCAGTAAAGGGGTAGGATCTTAGCAGACTCCTGTCTACCATGAAGCGGAGTCCTAACTTTCCTGCCAACTGGAGTCGCGGGAACTTTGTTCCTTTCTTTCTGTCCTTTCATGGTTGACAGAGGTGTTATCTTTGGGCTTAAAGCATACAGAACAGATGGAACAGCCCCTTGTTCCTGGTACGTGAGTTCGTGGCCCGTCTTGTGACTCGGGCATCGGGGTGCTGGCCTCTTTCTCACCCTGCAGTCCATCTGCATCTTTTCCTTGATGAGAATGGAGTTGAGCTGAACGGACCCATACTGGTGAAAAGCCATTTGCCTGCACCATCTGTGGGAGAGCCTTTACAACAAAAGGAAACCTGAAGGTAAGTCGTCTCTTACGTTGTGATCCCCTTTGTCCGGCAAAGTCGTACCAGAGAGGGAAAGGCTATTGCTAATATCTGCCCTGCCTTTGGGGACAACTTTGATTTTCTTTTAGTTCCTCAAATGGTTACCTTTGACTTTTGTCTCTCCTTCCTGAGTTTCTTCACACAACTTGCTAAACAGTGCGCTGAGGTCACCTGCAGAAGTCTTTGCTACTGTCCTTGACTTTCCTTTTTGGATGGTGGGGAAGGCTTAGCCCTAACTAAGCAGATTGCTTTATTTTCATTTGGATTTGGATGTGTCAAGACACAAACATTTCATAGACTGAATGCTACAAAATGATGCCTACAGAATACATGCATTACACTGCGCTGCTTGAAACACCATGCAGGATGAGGAGGGATAAAACTGAGACAATAATCCTGAGATGACACAAAGTACTTGGGAATTGTGTTTAAGCACTTGCTGAAGAAGTGCTCCAAGTCTATCCTTATTGTCAGATTAATCCATTTGCCCTGTAAGGGACTCACAGCTCCCTCACACAGGCTTCTCGCTTCCCATGAGAACCTCTTCAGGCTCTTCAGCCCTGTTGCACAAGTGGTGATGGGGAGAGAAAATACTCTGCAGTTTGTGAACAGTCACTTGCTGGAAGCACTAGCAGTATGTTTATAGTGTGGAAGATTTTAGCTTAGGTGTAACCTCTCTTCCAAATTCCTTGGTGAAGTTGGTGGTTTGTTGGGGTTTTTTTGCATTAACTAATGTTTTTTTAATGTAGTCTGTTCACAGCAAATAATACGGCTTTTATTTTTTGGTGGGGAGAGGGGCATCTTTGCCAACACCACTTACAGTAATATGTAAAAACACAGTCCTACAAGCACTTCAGCAGTAAACTCTAGGGAGCCATGGTGATGTCTGGCAGTAGAATGACTGCATCTTACACATGCTGGGAAGAGAACAGACAAGAGCTAGCCAGCTTAAATACTTACCTGAATGCAAATGGACCATACATGACTTCTTTTGAGCAACTTGGCTGTAAGCAAAGTAGAACTTGGGTATACAATAAAAGAGCTGCAGTATTAACAATTCTCTTTACTTTTTTCCCCTCTGGAAGGTCCATGTAGGAACTCACATGTGGAATAACTCTGCCAGGCGGGGAAGGCGGCTTTCAATTGATAACCCCATGGCTCTGCTGGGGAATGATCCCAAGAAGGTATCTGAAATGTTTCCAAAGGATATAATGCCTCCTTCAGTGAGCATTGACCCCACAGTATGGAATCAGTATGCAGCGGTACTCAGCAATGGCATAGCGATGAAGACTAACGAGATCTCGGTGATCCAGAGTGGTGGCTTACCTACCCTTCCAGTCACCTTTGGGGGTGGTTCGGCAATAAATACTGCTACGGTCTCCAAAATAGATGGGACCCAGTCTGGGACTGGTTCTGATACGGAGAAGGCCAGTGGTGCTGCTGCAGACAATGTGCCAAAACACCAGTTCCCTCACTTCATGGAGGAGAACAAAATTGCTGTTAGCTAAAAACTCTAGTGAAGTTGACGTACAGAAAGAGCAAATATATATATACACAAACATATATTTTTAAGAGATTCCACTTTAGCCTCCTATTTTCCTATTGATGTGCAAATGATTTTATGGTTGTCTTTGTAAGAGTTGCCCAGAGTACAATCATGATATTGCTTTGCAAATAGTAAATAATAAAGAATAGGATTTCCTTCTATTTGGAAAGATGCAGGTCTTGCAAAGTAGTTCTTACGTGTGACTTTAATGTGTACAGTGTTACAGAAGTTTCTACAACTTGAAATTCCAAAGGTTAGAATATTTACCTCTTTGTTTAGAGTGAAATACTTCGGGGGTTTGAATAGAGTGGAAACAACCTACTGTTGATGGAAAAGCTTCTATTTACTGATGAGAAATGAAAACTATTAATGCGGGTAAATATGCTAGAATGTCTGCCACCCTCTTAGAAATAGTTTTTCTGTTTGGATTTTTGGCTCTGTGTGGTTTCTGAATGTACGTTTTCCTATAATGGCTATCAAAACTACAAAAAAATATTTTTTATTCCTTTTTTGCCTCAGAAGTTCTATGGAAAGAAAGTTGCTGTTTTTCTTTAATCACTGCTCCTAAGGAATTAATTTTCTGTATTGTTGGCTGCTGCTTATTTAATACTACTACTAGGACAGTCCTTCAAGTATAGTGCCAAACTCCTACTTCCAAAGATGTGCAGTTTTTCCTAGATGTTTTATTACAATACCGAGAGCCCCAAACAAGCATGGGTGGGTATGTATATACTTTTTTTTTTCTCTCTCTTGAAAGGGAAGACTTGCCTTGGGAAGTCAGGTCTAAAAGCTCTGCAGGGAATCTCAGGTAACTGTTGCAATTAAGCATGGGAACTGGTTTCCTTAGCAAGAGACTTTTTTTTTTTTTTTTTTTTTCATTTGGGTAATTTAGAAAATCAGTCTGTGTAAACCTGTATTTAAATATGAAGTATTCATGCTTAGGTTAAATGTTTTGTGGGTTTTTGGATGGCATTCCTACTCTGGTCATTAAGTTTCTTGGTGGTCTGTGAACTTGCATTCTACCAAAATGGTAATTAATGATCCATGTGTTTTGTATGAAGGTTGCTGGGATAGTCATCTGGATTCTAAGTTATCTACGTCATTTTTTTTCCTTTTGTAGTTGTAGTGTCTATTTTTCTATTAATGAACTGAGATTCAAGCAGATGCTTCCATGCACTATCTGAAACCAAAACCTGATGTATTAGTGGAAGCACCTTAAGACTTACTGGACTGACCTTTCACTATTCCTCTAACGTCTGCTGGAACTGTATGTGTAATGGGATCTAAACCAGATTGGAAGGTGAGCATTTGGTATGGAAGGACTGAACGACGGAAGGAATTCTAGTTGTTGACTGCAGGAAATCTTCAAGTCCAGTCTCCGTTGTGGAAGGCCCCAAAAATGCAGATTACCAAAAGTTTGTGTACTGTGGTTGCACCTGATTCTTGCTTATGATCTCTGTATGCCGAGTTGTGCCTTTCCTGCTGGACTTGTAAGTAAGAACATACCAGTACCTGTTTCCACTGTAAAATGGATATTGTTACACAGACGATGCAAAAGGCATCCCAATTGTCAAGTTTCTGCATTGTGAATGTATAACTTTTAAGAACTCTGTAGTTTTGAGTATCTACTGATGCGTTTCTGTTGACATTTTGAGAATAAATTTTGGGATGGCTTTTTCACACTTAGTGCTTACATTTTTCTGGCAAAGCATTTGTCTCCAGAAGAGCAAGTTCAATAGGCAGCATCCTGTCTCACTCCAGTGACTTTTTAAATCTGTGATCTAGGGTTGTGCTTTAGTTTGTTACTTAAAACAACAGAAACTAGGTAGCAGTGGAGGAGTCTCTAGATCAGTTTCTTGGGAACAGTTGGGGTTTGATAGAGGGATTGATACTTGCCAGGGATGTTGATTCCCACACTAGAATAGAATGACAGTAATACAAGCAGTAATTCCTGTAATGTGATCACCCTAGAAAGGGGAAGGAATACTAAGTTTATCAAATTGCCAGTGCCTGAAGATGCTGGCTGCGTGGAAAAAATGATAACTAACTTCCCCTAAAGAGCAAAGGAAAAGAGGATTCTGAAAACAGCCCTGATATAATGGAAAAGTGTTGAGATTCAGATACTCACCACCTAAACTAGAAAATGTATTTTGTGTTTGGGAGGTAACAGTGGAGGAAAACGGTGCAGAACCAGTGTACCCTTAAGGTGCACCCTTCCAACATCATAGTGCCTCTTGCACAAGGCTCATGCTTGGGCGTGGGGAAAAAGAGACAGAAACACTTGCTCTCTAGGCTCTACCACAAGCTCTGGAGGAATGAACAAAGAAGGGGTGGGGAGGACAGGACCAGGTGTGAGGCGATCCAGGAAGGTGGGCAAAATAAACGTAGGAGCAGAAGGAAAGGTAACAACGCATGGGGGATGTGCGGGAAGGGAGAAAGCATACGCCACTTACCTGGTCTACACAGAGAATGCAGTTGTTTTAAAACAGCACTATAGTTCCAGGAGGCAAAATATTTGGTGCAAGAGAAGACATGACCCTTCCCTGATCAGGGAAACTGAGGGACTATAACCTGAACCACAACGGATGAGGAGTATAGTGAGAGGTCTCTCTGGCGATAAGTAAAAATAAACTATATATTCGTGCTAGTGTGGATACTGTTCTCAGCTACTGAGCTTACAACCTGCTTTGAGAGTAGCGTTGCTCTGGGTGCCTGGATGGACTTGCTGTCAGAGCTGCTGCTGTCCCTTCAAACTTTGGGCTGGATTTCCAGCTGGTTCCTTACGCTCGTGGTGCTGGGCACGCCATGCAGGACGTGCTGCCTGTGCAGGACTAACTGCAGCAGCACTAGGAGCAATGTGGTGTGAAAGAGGAGATGTTGGGTTTACAGGAGAGGTGGATCACCTCTAAAGACCTTGCCCTAATGGGGAAATCTGCTCTCCAGCATGGGCCAAACGTGGGTATTGTGAAAAAGTGGCCTGGCTTCAAAAGAACATCTGATAACAAGCCCACTCTCCATGATAGCTTGATACCGAGTAGTACCGTGATGCCATGAAAATATGTTGGCAGCATAAGGAAATGAGCAGTTTTGCTAGCAGGAAGCCAAAAAAACCTGCTGTCCTGAGGCTTTGCACCTTGGTAGTATCTGTTGATGTTTGCTCATCCAAACAGCTCCTGAGGTTTGGGGTCTCTTTCTCTCTTAAATGTAGATTCTGAGCCTGTCCCATGAGGGCTGAGCTCATGTTAGAGCTTTACCTCAAATGGTGCCAAGCTGAGGGGCTCTGACTGCCTTTTCATGACCATTTATAAGAATGTAGTTATGTATTTAGATCTCTGCCTTCAACTGTATTTGTTAACAGGTTGGAAATTAAGGAGGGAGGAAGAGTTTATTAGAGCATGAACTCTGGTCTAGAAATAAAATGTCAGGAAACTGCTGGGAAACCAGAACAGCAAGAGGTGTTTGCAAATAGTTGTACAAAGCGTAGGGTTGCTCAGGGCAATTGGGTAGATGGGCCTGCCTTGGCGGGGCGGACAGCAGTTTCATTTTTGAAACGATGTGGCTTGGCACAGAATCACTGCAAGGCTTTGCTCTCCAGGCCACGGTGTCAAGCTCTTGCTGTGCCCAAAGTTGTTTTACAGCTCAGTGATAAGGCAGCTCTAGGCTGGAGCATAGCAGGATCCCTAGCTAAGCTGTTGTGGGCAAGCCATGGATCTTATCACAAAACTTGAAGAACGGGTAGGACCTATCTGACCACTGCCTCCACAGAAGAAAGCGGGCTATGCCATAGGGATATTTCTGCTGGAGGTTGCTGTGGGGGAGACTGAGTTTCTGAAGCAAGCAGGACAGGGAATTAGCTGCTCTCTCATGTACAAGAGCTGAACCAACACCTTCTGAAACTCAGCGTGATGGAACTCACCGCGCTGGCAAGTGTGTACAGTTTACAGTAACATTGCATCTTAACAATTAAAAAAGACAGCTGATTCTCCCCTATGCTGATGCAAATTAGGAACAAGTTTACCGAAGCTACTATAGCTACGTCGGTGTGAGAGCAGAAGTGAGCATGGTAATGTGCACTGTCTCTGCTCATTAGCCTCTCTTCTTGCCTAAAGGACTCTCCTGTTCTTATTTGTTATTGTTTACACTGCTCATTGCATAGAGGATTTGCCCAGGCTGTTGCTTTTGTGTAAGTAGCATATTTACTTGCATGAGCTAAGGTAAAGGCTGGCTTACTTAAAATGTTAAATTTGAACTTTAAAGTTGCATTGCTTTAAAAAAAATATTGCATTAGCTTTACCTTAATGTATTAGCTCTATTCCTCTAAAGAAACAAACATTCTCTTAACCTACCCTTTCTGCTTAAAACTTTCTAAAAAGTCAATGAGAGCTTTGAGGAGTGAGTTTGTCTGAAAATCATGTAGATAATCAGCTCTCTGGGCTGAGCTCAGTGAGACTGATTGCCTTTCCAACAGCTGGCAGTGAGGAGGTGGGAGCCTTCCCAGGGCTGCTGATAAATATAACATGGAGCAAAGCGTAAATGACCATTGAGCTTGGATTCGCAGAGGGGAAAAGACCTGGCTGAGGTGCTTGAGCCAATGGGATGACAGAGAGAGGCTGAAACAAAGCAAAAGGGATGAGTATTGCATTAATTTTTTTATTTTTCCTGTTGAAAGCCATTGTGCTTACTGCGCAGTTTGCAGTACATTTGGAAACAGGAAAGATGATGTCTTCTGTTTGTCAAGTAACAGCTTAGGCAGAAAGCCACCTTAGCGTCTGTATGGTCCCATGAGGTTACTGCTACGGTGCTGAGGCTTTCTCAGTCTCTCTTTTGTGTTGTGTGCTCAGATGAGAGGGCTCTTCTCTGCGTGCACTTCCCATAGCCACCCCACTCACGCTCACCGGTGAGCACTCTACTTTAGTGTTGTGTGGGTGAGCACTGGACTCGCATATGTTTGACTTCAGCTCACATTCATCACTGACCTAGAAAAGTGTCTGTCATTGCACAGCCACAGCAGGACAGGAAACAACTCAGAAGCAGAGAAAAGAACCGGCAATTACACACTCCTATTATCATGTTATCTATTTCATTATCATATCTTCTATTTTCTGCACTTTGAGTTAATTGCTTATAAAGGGCAGTGATTTTTGCAACATTTTGATTGCTGTTAATATCACCAATACTCAAAGCTGTCTGATTTATTGGAAAGCATGTTTTTTAATGCCTATTATAACTGAATTATGTGCTGGACATCCCAGCCAATCTAAAGCAGCATCCCTCTCCTTTCAAACTTCCTTATTAGCCTCTCTGGTTGTCACATCTTGCAGTTCAAAGATTAACTTCTCTGATTGTCTTGATTGAGAATGAGAACAGGTGGATCTCATCGTGTGCTGTATTTTCCAATACTTGTTTTAGGCAAAATCCAGACATTACGAAAGGTTTGTGTAAAACTGACTCTCTAAACAAAACTAAGAAACAAATCAAGTAAAAAGTGTTTGAATCTTTTTAACAGTGGAGTGCAGTCACAGCTTCTGTAGGCTTGGAAGCATGAAAGCCACCTCTGCTGAAAATGTACTGTGAAACTGATGGTCACTAAGGGACTGCTGGAGCAGGAGGGAAAGCTGAAGAAGCTGAAGCCTGTCTGCCTGCCGGGAGGTGTTCCCCGGCTCCTCTCCGATGCCAGAGGCTGGCTCTGGTGGGCAGGTACTACACCTGAGCACTCACCGTAGGTCAGGTTGCCTCTGTGTTCCTTCTCAGCCTGGTTAAGAAGGACACATTGAACAGCACGAATGAAGTCTTTTTAAATACAGTTTGATAATTGTTGTGTAGAGATGTTCCTATGCTCTTGCTTACGTAGGTTTAGGGGCAAATATGATTCAAAGCATAAATAAAATAGCATTTTTCTTAATAATGATCTTGTCTATACTTCAATCAGCTCATTTAAGCTTTCAAATAAAAAAAAGAATCCAACAAAAACCCAAACAAACTGTGAGGTGACCAAAAATCAAAGCACCTGGTTTATGAAACAATGAGAATGTGAGGGCCAGGTGCACAAAACATGGTGTGTTGTGAACACAAAGGTGATGCAGGAGGAATATATGAGGTAAATAACTACTTGACAAATAACTTGTATTCTTCGTGTAGTAATATAGAATCTGTCCTGAAACCTTTTACGCATGTTATCTTCCGAGATCCTCAATGGCTTTGCAGTCGTATGTACATGGTGATGACAGAGGATGCTTTTAAATCGAGTTAACTGAATTGGCTTAGCAGCCCTTTACAGTCCTCTAGATCCACTTTGCAAAGTTTGTTTTAGAAAAATTTGTCTCCGTGCAGTTTAGATGTTCAGAATACCAAAGATATAATTTTTAAAATTTTTGTTTGACACACTGGCTGTCTCCATGAAACCAGTGTGATTACTTAGGTCCTTAAAGTTCAGCACACATTCAGGTGATTTGCTGTTTTGGGGTACCTAAATCTCTGTACATATTAAAAGTACTCCACCCCTCTCAACTCATGATGTCCAGATTTGGAAAAAATCAAATCTCTTCATTACCTATTCTTCTGTTCCCCCATCAATTCTTTCCATCTTAACTGACAAAATAACCACTTCATGTAGGCGGGTTTTTTTAATAAAACTTGCAAATATAAAATGTGTAACAAATACCAATTTATTCTCAGTTTATAGCTTTACATTTTTTATCACACCCTCAAGGATGTGTAACACAAATAAAAATCAGTATGGTGAGAATTCACAAAACATTAGCTACAGCTAGTAGCAAAATCATTTCAAGAGCTAACAAAATAAAAATGTGAGTTTATTTGTCTAGAAAGCTGCACCATTTTCTTCATTTCTATTTGACAGCTGTCCTAGACGAATGAGAGTTTTGAAAATTAGGTACTGAAGGGTTGTTTTCTCCTTGATCCGCAACATATAATTGTGCAAGGAAGAAAAAGATTCTATACAAATACTGCACTTCCTCAGATCAGCATGAAAAGTATCTGCTCTGAAACTTCATTATGGAAATGCCAAATGTTCTCTCGATAACAGAGCCTATGGCAGTATGAACTTTATTGTAGTTTCCCTTAGCAAGTGTTGATGGATTTATGGAGGGCTTCATTAAATATAGGCTTAAAGGATATCTGCTATCGCCCACTTGTCAAAAGAAAAAATAATATCAAAGCCATCCGTGCAGATCAGAGATGCAGGTGTTAAAGTGCATTATAATCTGGTAGTGTTTAACTTGCCAATTAATTGCAGTAGTCTTGTCTGAGTTCACATGTTTAATAGATAAATTTAAAAGATGAATGCATCTTGTGTAGGCTTAGGGTACATGTACAATGATATCATATTGCGAATGATTCTTGCTTCGGCATCTCAGTTCATGTTTGCATTTCTCTTACTAAAATGCTCTTCCTAGCAATGACTCTGCATGCGTGTGGCCACTAAGCCCTGGGAATGGGCAGCTATTGTATATTTGCTCTTATTTTGAGGGATTGGATGTCATAGTCCAAGCCTGTTTCAGTACTGCCTTGAGAAAGTGATGTTTCACTGCACCAAACCTGCTTCTTTCCTTGTCATTTGTGGGAGTGAGTCAGTAGCATGGGGAGGTAACGCGGCATATGAGACTGCCTGCTGCACAGTTACTGCATGACTGCAGGTTTTCAAGCCCTTAGCAACCAAATCCCTACTCCTGCAGGCTGCCTCCCTTACAAATGGTGCAGCTGCAAACAGAGCTCTGAAACAAAGCTCAAAATATTATGTGCAACGGGCTACATTTTCAAACAAAGAAGGTGCACCCTGGTATTTGTAAAACATGCACTTATGAAATCAGATGTTAACAGGTACAAAGAATAATGTCACTACTTGAATTGCCTGTGGAATCATAAACATTTTGTGCAACCAGTTACAGACCTATAGTCTGAGCCATCTCCTTAGATGTCAGAATCATCTATAATTTGATACTCATGTTTAGGGAAAAAAAATTAAAATAAACAAAGTAAGCAAAGCCAAACATAGTTCCAAAATTGAATTAATCTTCCAGCATATAAAAAGTAAATCAGAATATAATTATTCTGACCTTCAACAGTGTTCATCAGGCAAAAACACTGGAGTCCTATGCATAAAAGCCTCAGTTATTTAGTATCACAACTAAAATGGAAGAAAATTTATAGCGTATTGTGCTAAATAGGTAACAAGTACAATTTGCAAGTGCATTGTCAAAACCACCATCCATTGTTTGAGTGGGAAACTGACACTAGGACTTGCTCCTTGGAATACAGGCACACCCACAAAATGCAGTTTATTTACATGTTCTTTAATCAGTGGAGCTTAGAGACCTGGATGAATTTGAGGATCAGTGAAACACATTGGAAGGCATCACCTGTAGGTGAGAAGCTGGTGTCACAGGCAGAGAGGAGGAGGCAAAGCCTGGGGACAAGGAGGTGGCAGTGCTCTGTAATATAGACGTGCAATGGAGAAGTGGCTGAGAAAGGCAAAAAAAGATAAGGCAGGAAGGCTCACTTCCAAAACACTGGGAACCACTACAGTAAAGGCTCATGGACACAGAAATTTCTGGTTTGATTTAGGCACACCCTGCCAGCCAGTCTGTCCATAGGCTGTGCTTTGCCAAACTGAACTTTCACTTGTCTTTGCAAACTTGAATGGCAGACCACAAGAGACTCAACTATTCAGTGCATTAAACATAATCCTACTTGCAAAACAAGCATGCTTATGCTGCCTGCTCTGGGAAAGATATTAAATCATTCCAATCAACAATCTGGTAGTTTTGTACAACCCTTCGCGTTAAAAATGGCGGCTTAACCTTGAACTTGCCAATAAACAATTTCTGGTTTTGAAATGGCATCTGTAACATGCAGCGATGAAAACACTGACAGCATTTGATAAACATTCCATACAGGACAGCCTTAGAGGAGACCAAGTGGTCCAGAATAGGTTCTATGACAAATCATCTGGGGGGAGAGCGGGGAGGGGAATAAAACTCCACTTGTTGCGGTGTTAATTTCATCATCTGGGCAAAAAAAGTCCTGGGAGAAAAAACATAGATAATGATTTAAATTATGGAAAATAAATCAGGTCCTTTTAATTAGCAGTTGTGCAGTATGAATTTCGCAGCTTGCAGGGCTCCTTTGTAAGCCTCAAGTTCTGTGCTTACAAAAACTGAGCATCAGAAGAACAAGCTAGTGGCATCAGAAAAAACTAAAATAGGTTTTATTTCACTTGATTTAACATATCTAACTTCTCAGTCTGAGGCTAGAGGTTTTCCTTTGGGCATTCCTTCTCAACAGGCAAATGAAAATCAAAGGCTTGGAAATCAGGAGAGTGCATGCCTGCTGTGAATGGTGAGATCACATGTAAAATCTTTATAGCAAAGCTAATGCTATGCAAGAAATTTGTCAAGGAGTGGGTTTAGCCCATTGGGCTACAGCCTAGTCTAGATCTTTCACAGTGATTTTCTAACTAAAAATCAAAAGCGTTACAATACAAGGCAGAAAATTAGAGTGCCCATAAGGGAGGCTCTGAAAGTTTGTTTGAATCCTCAGATGCTGCGGGAGTAAGTCTGCAGGCTGCAGTATCACTGTTGCTTGATTTCTAGCACCATTTGCCAAGTTAATTATCCCTGATTATGCAGATACACGTAAACCTGGCTGTGCATCCCTTTGCTCCTCTTTTAGGATTACTGGAGAGTCACTGTACGACAGGCAGTTGTTTCTCCTCGCATGTTCTTGGATGTTGGAGTTGGGCAATGTGCAGAAATGATGTGAAGGAAGTTTAGCTGCTCCATATAAAGGTGGGATGTCATTCATTTCAGTCTGAAACATAAAGATATCAAGGGCCAAAATGTGGTACTTAAAAGAATGTTGGCTGTTTTAAAATCCAGTGCCACTTCCATTCAAAGCAAATAACAGTGACGTTTGATAAATTTTATTTTAATTACAAATTGAGCCCCAAGGCTGGAGGCTAGGATTATAACTTCAGCTGGTGACAGCATTAGGCCAGTGGTTTTGTGGCAATGGTGTTATCACTTGTGACAGTTTTGGTCAAGTACAACATCCTGTTTAGGTTCTTCTGTTGCTCCTTTTATTAAATTATCATTTGAAGTTAATTCTATCATCATGTCTTTCATCTCCTTAAAAAAAAAATCTGCAGCTGAATATGAGAAAAAAATAGAGCAAGTATGTTTCATGAACTGAAATGTTTGTGGGAGGAGAAGGGATTTCTATTTCTACTTCAATTGTCTCTGTGAGTGGATAAGAAGAGTAGACTGAGAAGTAAGAAATTACAACATGGTATTACTAAATTGAAATATGGTCTAAAAGTCAGTTTACAAACAGTTTTTGTAATAAGACTGCCCTAGTTAGAATGGCATTGAAAATACCTGCCTAAACATTCTTAGTACTGGTGCCTGAAACTGGTGTAACTATTAATTATGTTGCTGAAACGTCCTCATTACAAAATGTCAGGATGACTCTGCTTCAACTGTAAAGAAAAAAATTGAATGACAATTGCATTTTTTGTGCTGGTGTAATCCATAGTATAACCTGAGCTAGAATGCAGTGAGGGCAGGAAAGGAAAGAGCTATCCAGAAACTCTGATGTGACTTGCTCTTTGCTCTTTTTTTCTTTTTCTTACATATATTCTTTGTTTTTCTTTTTCTAATAGTCTTTGTTTTTCACTGGTAAAGTACTAACTATTATTTAATATTACCTTGAGTTCATTTTAAGATATACGCAAATATCCCTCATCTTAAAAAAACCAGTCAGTTCGATATATGCTACTTCTTTGTATGTTAAAACAAATGGTGATTTTAAACGTACACTCGGGCTTACCCACTCATTCTCTGCTCTTGGTTGTTGTGATTGAGGTATTTTAGTTCTACCAGAACTGTAAGCAGTTTAGATTGACTGTGCAGACAGACAAGATCTGGCAGCCCGGGGTTGCAGGCAGCTGTAGGGAGTAGCTACAACAATTAAATGAGACACCTGTTTTAAGTAAGTGGTCTAAATACGGCTGCATGTGTAAGTAGGCATAGTGAGTCTTTGCTTAGTGAACATTTCCAAGCAGGTTATTTGTTAAATGAAGGATTTTGCAGACTGTTTGCAAAGGGATGAGAAATAAGCTGGCCATGCACTAGAAAGGGGTTCAGATTTTGTGGTGACCGGACTGCAGTGTAAGATGGCGAGGATGGATGTGGAGATCTGATTATTTCATACAATCTTTATCTGCGCTGGGCATTTCCTCCATCTGTAAAGGTGCAGCGGTGTAAATCTTGGTGGTTTCAAACAGGAAGAAGCTACATTGGCACGAATGACAGCCTACAGCTCGTTTGCTGCCCTCACTGGTGTGACTATGCAGGTGGCATGCAGGTGGCAGGAGCAAACTCAGATGGGCAGCACCCACGGTGGCTAGAGCACTCTTTCCAAAACAGTAACCTCCTCAGTACCCACAGGCACCTGCCCGCAACAGCCACAGGCACAGCTACTGCTCAGTGCAGGCAGGGCTTTGGTTACAGAAAATGTCTAACACCCACATTACGATTCCCCTCGAGGCAAATCCGGTTGAAGAAGCCCCTGGTCCAAGTCCGTGCCCTCCCAAGGCAGCGGCCCTCTCGCTCGTGCTGCTTGGCCGTTCGCAGGCTGCACTCGGCATCCCTCTCCTAATGGCATTTGATTGAAAGAAAGAAAGAAAGAAACTCTCCCAGGCAGATGTTTTTTGTAAAACCAGTCCTTTGCAGAGCTGATTTAGCTCACAGCCACACAGAGAGGAAAGCCTTAGAGAGGAACAGGGAAGTAGGAGGAAGTGATTTGAAAGGCGTGGGGGCTGGATCCCCATCGACCAGCGGTGACACCGTGACACAGGGCCATTGCCTAACTAGTTACACAATCTGAAGCAATTTTTTCTTTGTTGCTATTACTGGCAATTTTTTAATCACTTGGTGGTTTTCTCCCCTGACTTTAACCAAGCTTCCCTCAGGCTATCAGCCCAGTTTCTGGTGGCTGATCAGACACCATTAACCCTGTTAGACTTCCCTGTTTGTGGTTTTCTAGAGGTAATTTAACATTCCACATTTTAAGAAGGACGTGTTATATGATATTTGTCTTGACCAATTTTTTTCATGGTAGTATCACTAGGAAAGCGTACTTCATTTGAATAGGACTTTGCAGTACCAGTTTCTAATTCTTCTTATGAAATACATCTTTGCCACAGGGAATTTTGTTTTTCATGTTTGGATGAAGAATAAGGTCAATGGCATGAAAGGAACATGGGCTGGAGGTGAGCAGGGTGTGCAGTTCTTAAAGGATTCCTTTGCTTTCTTGTTCATGGCAAAGAAGAACATGACGATATGGAGATGGCAGGAGGAAAATGCAGTGGAGGTAGAAGAGTTGGAGTGAACCAAGATGAGTGGACAGAGAAGACCAAACAGGCGTCAGAGATACATTGGGCAGAGTTTAGCTGGGATGGGAATATGAAGCAGCCAGTGGGAAAGACTGTGGTGGCATCCACATAAAATACAAAGTTTATCGGGCCAAGCACGTATCTCAGCTTCTGTAGCCCAAGGCGCTTTTTTTGAATCTGATTCGTATACTTAGTTTTAACGAAGATTTAGTCACCGCGATTGTAAAAAAACCAAACTTGAAGTCGTAACCAGAACAGAAACGCCGGAGCAATCTGTGCCTAAACTTGCAGAGGAGATCTGAACTAGGATCCAGAAACGAGCATTTCCAGAGCGGGTGAAGGTCCCCAAGCAAGGAGGGTGCGAGCAGCAGTACCGTAAAGCAACAGCCCAATAATGTGGGTGGTGGGATGGGATGAAGACGGGGAGGTATAACCTGCACCTCTGCTCAGCCCGGCGCCCCAGGTGCGGGGTTAAGGGCAGAGCAGGTGGCCGGCCGCGGGGGCCGCAGAGGGCAGGGCTGCCCGGGGCGGAGCGGGGCCGAAGCGGGGAGGTTCGGCCCGGGGGCAGGAGGCGAGTAAAGCGAACCGGGCCGGGAGGGGCGGAGCGGGGCGGGCGCGGCACCTGCGTGCTGGCAGCCCGGCGGCGGCGGCGGCGGCGCGGGCCGAGGCGCTGTTGGGAAGCGCATCCCGCCCCGCCCCGCTCCGCTCCGCCGCGGCAGCCGCGGCCATGACCGACAACATCCCGCTGCAGCCGGTCCGGCAGAAGAAGGGGATGGACAGCAAGCACCGTAGCGGGTGAGCTCCCGCTCCTCGTCTGGCCGCCGACCTGCGTTGCGGGAGGCGGGCGGGCGGCGCGACCACCGGCCTCCCCTTGCCTCGGGGCGGCGGCGGGGTCCCCGCTCGGGGGCCTTTGCGGGATGCCCGGGGCAGGCGGGGTGCGGGAATGCGGCGGAGGGGAAGGCGGGAGCCGCGTTGCCCTGCGCTGCGCGGCCGTGGTCCGGGCCCGGAGGGAAGAGGAGGAGGAGGAGGAGGGAGTGGTGGGGGCGAAGGCAGGCAGGCAGGCAGGCGCTGACAGGTTGTTCCTGACGCCGTTGCCGTGGCACGCCCGGGCGGGGGGCAGGAGCCTGCCGGGCGGTGCTGGGCTGCGGCCGGGGGGGGGCGCCGGGGCTGGGGAGAGCGGGGCCAGCCATCAGCTGCCGGTTGGCAGCCCCTTGCGTGGGGAGGAAAAAAAAAAAAAAAAAAAAAAAAATAAAATCATGCCGGCCGGCCCTTATCCTCATCGCCTTCTCCATCAGAGCCTTCCAGACAAAGCGGTGCCTGGGCGGCAGCGAGCGCGGCTGACGGTCGCCGCAGCCGAGCCCGGCCCGGCCAAGCGGGGCAGCGAACGGCGGCGGGCGCCGCTGAAACGGCCGGGCTGGCCCGGGCGAGGGGCGGTTGTGTCACCGGCTGCCTGACGCCATCCCTGCTGTCCGTCCTGTTGGTCATCCCCGCTGTTGCGCTTGGCGCGGGGCTGGGGAATTACAGGCTGGTGCCTGGGCGAGCGCTCGGCCTTCGCTGAGGAATAGCCTTGGACCAGAAATGGTGTTTGTAGGTCTGTAACAAAGGTCCCTGTCTCAGCGCAGAAGGCTCTGTTTAACTGTATCGGTTAAAGCAATACAATATCCTTGGTGTGGGATGTTGCAATACCCCGAGCGTGGGATGTGTTCCTCAAGGAATAGGTTTATATTGGTATTCCCATGTAGGAAGTTAAATAAGAAAAATGGCCCTTTTAATACTTTTTTTTTTTTTTTTTTTTTTGGTAGGGAATTGCACCTCTATGCAGGCGGGTTGGTTTGTACACAGTGGGGTGTGCAGGGTATCCAAGTTACCTGGCTGTCAGTTATTGCAGTGCTTCATTTGTCCCTGGATAATTTGGTTTTTAGAATGTGGTGAGTGATATTAGCAAAATAAACCCAAATATCGAAGGAAATCCTCACTGTTAGATCAAGAGGAAATGGATGCTTTTCCCTTGTTTGTTACGGTTTTGGGTGATAGTTTTGATTCAGATTCCTCTAACTGACATTGTTCTACATAGTTTATTCGTTATTAGAATTATTCCTTATTATTGACATTGTTTCTAATAATTGATGTAGCAATATCCATGCCAGTTGATACTGAGCTGGGAGGTGTGTGTGATGCAGCAAGTAATTCCTCAGAGCTTGTGTCACATGGATCACTGGGCAAGTTCCCCAAGGTACAGCCACCATGGCATTAAATTTGGTGACGTGACTGAAAGGGATCAGGGACAGGTGGAGGCCTGAGAAATGTCTCAAAGCTTCTTGAATGATTTCTTTTCCTAAAGTTCTCTAATCTCCACCAAGACCCTCTTGGGTATTATGATGTGTTTAGTAGTGTCTAACAGAAATTGCCCTCATCTAACCTAAGCTATGGTTCGTTGGTTGTGGACTCTACTTGATTAGCAGTCACAGAGATGATGTTTCCAGTGATAGCAAGAAATTCTGGCAGTGTGAAGTTGTGAAGGAAGATTGCTTAGGATTTTTCTCAATACCAGTCTGAATAACTTGGATTTGAGGTTTCCATTTGGTGTGGTAACCCTGTTTGGGCGTGGGACTTAGCATATATTAGGAACTCTTGTTTTACTGATAAGTAGCCTGTGATATGTTAGTCATTTGGTCGAATGATAGTGTGACAGCAAAGCATCAAAGTCGAGCAAATCCAAACCAGTATTATAAACCAAAGAAAAAATCAGCTAGCTAGTCAGGGAGGGTCCCTGGTGTTGCATCCAGGACAGAGTCCTGGGAATCCTAAGCCATAATCAAGACTTTTTTTCTTCTGTTTTCTCTGAGAAAAACCCAAACAAAAGCTTTCCAAGTTATGTTCCTTGATACATATGAAAACCCAGGGATAAGCAAGTCCTGAAAGGCTTCACCCTAGCATAGCCCTGACTGCAATTTCTGCTGTGGGGATTTTTCCCCACCAGTGGGGGCACGTTCTCAGACAGATTTTTGTCAGTGTGGACTTTGGGAGTGGGGAACAGATATCTGTTTGTGTACTGAATGCCTTCGTAGAAATCTTCATGTATGTTAACAAAAAAGTAAGAAATGGCTAATTCTCATGTAGGGCAGGTGTCATCCAAACAAGGCTTTCATTACAGCCTCGGTCTCTAGTGTAGTTTGAAGAGAAGCCAGGGAGGAACTTGCATGGTAGCCTTGCAGAGATGAATGATGGTACAGACAGCTGAGATCTGTGTCGAAGAGAAACCATGTACTTAATAAACCAGTGGCAGAAGTGGTTATCTGTTCCTGAGCATAACTTTAATGTGGATCTTCCTTGCTGCAATCAAAAGCTAACCTCTAAATTCTGCAGCTGTATGCCTTGAATTCATCCGTATTCTTCCAAATGCTTTGCAGCACTCTGAAAACCACTATGAGATGTGTGCCAATTAGGAGGGAAGGATAGCATTAACTGCAGCAGGACTGTTGGTGGGATGGCAAGTGAGTCTGAGCTTCGCAGGGGCTGAGTTGTGCAGGGAAGGGAGCCGCCAGTTCCTGAAGCACCCCAGATGCTCCGTTCAGTGCATGACACAAGTTTTTCCCTAAATAGCTTATGGTCTCAGTCCACAGTCCTGCAAGGCTCTTTTTGAAAGCAGCAAACTGCTGTGCTCAGGCTTCCTCTGCACTGTAAAAAAGCCTTGATCCAGAAATGGGGGGGGGGGGGGGGAAGCGAGCATGCAGAACGGGATGGGGAAGAAGGAGCTTTACAGTAAAGTTTCATGCAGCCATTCCGTTGTATGTGCGTGTGTACTCTGGCTCTAGTTAAAATGGCAAATTCCATTTCAAAGTCAACAGAGAGAGAAGGGAGCTCCTGCCCTCCGTCTGCTTGCATGTGGGTGTGCCTCAGCGCGTGCAGAGCTGGGCTGGTTTCCCACAGACGAGCTGTTTTGCACCGCAGCACTTGGCAGACGGGCAGGGGTGGGCTGCAGGAATAGCAGCGCTCCTGGCCCCTTCCTCAGCCACCCCAGCTGCACTGTTGCATGACGTGAAACGGGGGAATGGTTTGAATTGTGGAGGTGCATAAAAAGGCTAGGTGGTTGTATAAGGCTCTGTGGCTTTTCTTTTTTTTTTAATCAATGGAAAATTCTTCATATGCTTTTACAATAATGAAATGTGGAAGGTTGGTTTGTATATTAGAGGTGCCAAGGACTTAACAGCAGAGCCTGTGAGAAACATAGAAACATCATCCAAGAAATGTGCTTGCTGTAGAAGTGATTAAATATGTTGATGAACTTCACCACTAATTTGACAAATACTACGCCAGTATTAGACAAATGTGACACTTCTTTCCATTAGGTTTGTTTTATATGAAAAAATGCTTATGAAAGCATTTTTCCTTTGCTCTCAAATAGCTCATAAAACATGCTGCATTTATAAATAAAACCTGCTCCTTTGTCATGGCTATTAATCTAGCATCTGATAGTCAATCTGTCATATTACTGCTTCTTACATCATCACTAAAAATATGTTTTTGTAAACAAATATAATCCTAAGTGAAGTACACCATAGACCTGTTTTTCAGCACCTTCCGTTCATTTAGATACCTGTGCAGGTGAAGGGCCACATCACTTACAGGACTCAAGGTTTTTGATACAGTTCACATTGAAAGAACTGCTTTTGAGTGGTTGCGATTTTATTTGGGGATTTGTGAATTTGGTTTTTATTATTATTTTTGCAGAGTTATACAGTGCTGTATAAGCTTCCCCATTGTTGTGGTTTAACCCCAGCCAGCAACTAAGCACCATGCAGCCGCTCACTCACTCCCCCCCCATCCAGTGGGATGGGGGAAAAAATCAGGGAAAAAAAGAAGTAAAACTCCTGGGTTGAGATAAGAACGGTTTAATAGAACAGAAAAGAAGAAACTATTAATGATAATGATAACACTAATAAAATGACAACAGTAGTAATAAAACGATTGGAATGTACAAATGACGCGCAGGGCAATAGCTGCTGACCGGCACCTAGCTAGTCCCCGAGAGGCGATTCCCTGCCCCCACTTCCCAGTTCCTAAACTAGATGTGACGTCCCATGGTATGGAATACAACGTTGGCCAGTTTGGGTCAGGTGCCCTGGCTGGGCATGAGAAGCTGAAAAATCCTTGACTTTAGTCTAAACAATACCGAGCAACAACTGAAAACATCAGTGTTATCAACATTCTTCGCATACTGAACTCAAAACATAGCACTGTACCAGCTACTAGGAAGACAGTTAACTCTATCCCAGCTGAAACCAGGACACCCATATAAGCTGTCTTCATATATTTTTTCATGTTCTTTTTGTAAGATAATAGTTATTAAAAGTTCATGGTGTACAGCAACTTGCTAGCTATATTGCAATGCTGTTCTTGAATGCTTCAGTTGGGAAACGGAGGAGGAATGTTTAGAAATGTGGGTTCCTACACTTTTATAGAAAATTGCTTACATTTTTGTAACTTCGTGATTCCCATTCCTGGAAACTGCGTGCTAATTTTATCAGCATCTCTAAGCAGCAATGTAAACTTTCAGCTGTTTTTCTAGACAATCTTTCTTTCTCTTTCAAGGACATAGTCATCTTATTTCCTGATGGAAAGTAGTTTGTTATTCCTAATGATGCCGATAGTTCTCTGCTGACAGAAATGGCCAGCTTCCTCCAGTGACACTGACCTTGCCCTGAGCAGAAAACTTTGGAGTAATGTGATGGCCTGAGCAGCCCCCTTCCCTCATCATGCAGGTCTTTAAACTCGATACCCAAAAATAGGGATGGTATCCAAAGAAACAGTAGATCACAGAACTATCCAATGCCTGTGAAATTCTTTCAGGGAGGAACAAGTAAGGTAACTGAAAAAGCTGATAGCCCCAGTCAAAAGGACTTATTATTCAATGAGCACCAGGATAATTTGAAGACACATTTGTGTACTTGTTTGTATGTGCCCAGAGTACTTTGTTGCTGGTACCCAACTGAATGGATTTGTCAGAATGTTTTTTTCACAGTTAAGGTTATTCAGTTTCCAGAGGAGAAAGGGAAAAGGAGACTGTCTGAAAACGTTCCTTGCTAGGTTCACCACCCATCTTTCTGCGTCTTCTTTACTTTTTGCTCTCAGTATGAGTTGTGTTTTGTCATCCCAGTATGTGGGCATCCCAAGTCGGATATCTAGTGGCACAGCCCAGGACTTTGCACCCTAAGCGTGGCCGTCTTTCCCCGCAGTACAAGTCCTTGGCAGCTTTGGGGGCTTTTGCTTTGGCTCCTGTGAGCGCACAGCAGCCGTGCAATGCTGGCGAGCACCAGGCTTTCACTGGTGTTGTGCCAACCCAACCTGGTGCGATAATCAAAGTAGCTGTGGACACTTGGTGTTTACTCACATTGCAACATCGGCACCCGTAAGACAAGAAAGGGTTCAGGTAGTGAAACTTTCCTGTCTGCAGGTCAGCCTGGGTAGGTTAATTAAATCTGCCATTAGTCTGTTAAAGTACAATCTGCCATTGCAGCCGCTCCTGTTTGTGTAAAGCACTTTGTAAGGAGCACAGATGTCATATAGAGGATTTTAAAGCATAACTAATGAGCTTGGTAATGTACTCTTCCTTGATGAAGTTTAAGACATCACTGAAAAGTTTTAAAAATTAAAAATTATGGCAATTGAATATCTTTGGGGGTGGTGGTGATAAACGTCTGCCTGTAAGAATGAGCACATGGGTCTGTGCTTGAGAAATGTCTGTGTACTTACCAAAAGCTCATTTTTCTAACTTATTTCAACAAGCCATGGGCTGACACTTGCACAGTTGGTGTGCAGATATAACATTTCCACTAGCCCAGGGTTTGGACTGTGGGCTTCTGCTCTGTGCCCACCCAGGAAAGCACAGGCAGCCTGCTGGGTGGTTTGTGGGACAAGGGGTGTGGGGGGGAAGTCACAAAGTTGAAAAAGAGTTAAATGCCAGCACTGGGATTGGCTAGGTGCCTTCATAACAAAAACTCTTTGGGGATCTTTGAATGTATATGGGATAAAAATCAGCATTTGCTGATTTTCAGCCACTGGTGCATGAGTTACTTGCTGAGCACTATATGCTCTGGAGGATGCTTTGAGACAATGACGTAATGGGATTCCTGAGGGCTGATAAACCTCCCCAGTTAAAGCATTGCAATGTGCGACTCTTATTGCTGGTTTTAGTATTGTGTTCATTGGTTGGACTTTTTTTTTTATGAATTCCTTTATGTTGCATAGAAACCTCTTGCTAAAAGGCTACGTAGGAGAATTCTTAGTAGAAATGGTGTATATTCTTTACTTGAGCATTGATACTACTGCTAATCGCCTTCAAAAACTTGCTAGGCAGGAAGTTTTTCTTTTGTTTGTCTAATTAGGTTTTCAGTTTGGTTTCCCTGTAATTCAGGAGGTTGCAAAAACTGTGACTCTAGCCAGGCAGGAATTTCACAGAAGTGTTATTTTTACACAGGAGATTCTCCCATGCCTTTTCTTGCTTATACTTGCAATTGCATTATTTTTAGATTGATTCTCAAACCTTATAGTAACTCAGCATTTGTAAATTAAAATTCTTACAGCAACAAGAATCTTTGTGGTGGGAACACCATGAGAGGTCATGGCTTTGATTGCAGAATGTGTGCTAAATTTGGGGTAATTTTCTGCAATTGCCTTCTACGTCCCTGCATTTGTAGGTGCTATCAGCACTGAGGGCTGCTGTCTCATTTAGAACCAAGCAAGTGTAAGCAATTTTGCAGTGCTAGGTGTTAGCATTCAGAGACTAGTGAATTGATAGTAATTTGGAAAAGAAAAGATTAAAAGCAATATAATTGTATGTAAGCAGTTGGGCAGAGTGCGCTCTTCTTAAGTTAAATGTTCTGATTAGTTTCTGGGGTTCATTTGCCATTTTCTTATACATTCATGAAGAAAAAATGCTGATAAGTCATTGAACTTACTAAAATGTCTGGAAGTTTGCTCTGGAGATTTAGGTACTGGTTTGAAGATCTGCCCAGATGCTTGGAAAGTTCTTTGGAGTGTACCGGTGAATTTTACTTTGTAAAAAAAAAATTCACAGCACAAGTAAAAAAATATATTAAATTCTAGTAGTACCCTCTTTAAGCCTTATCCTATTGTAAATATTATGATATAAGTGCATAGGTATTTTTGCTGTTGAATACAATCCCTAGAAGAGGCCCACCCTAAAAAATAAACAAAGGTAACTGGTTTCAGATGTCTGATTACAAGGACCAACTTACTCTGTAACTGGGAAGCACGTTGTGATGAAACAGGGTATGTGGACACCAGGTTTGGTCCCTTGGGCAAAGCCTCTTATTTGGAGCCTTATCGTAGAGGTCATTCTGAATTCACAGTCATTAAAACATGGAATCAAGGCTAATCTTGTGTGGTTTTCTCCACTGTGAAAGAAGGAAAAGCTCCTTTCCCCCCCTTCCCGCCCCCCCCCCCCCCCCCCCCCCCCCCAAGCATATCTGTTTTCTGTTGTGATCCAGATACCACCATTTTCACTATCTTCTGTTAAAATGTATTTGGGGTACAAGTGACTATTTGTCTTAGGTCTTCATCTGCAAACACGAACAAAAACTGCAATTAAAAGCTATCAAGCTAATCAAACATACTTCTGATGTAGAGTTTATGAATTTGAGTGTTTTACACCAACTTTACTGTTTGTCTTATGTTGGTAACTGCCTTTCAGATGTGGGTATTATACACAACTTTGTGGGGAAGAAATATCTACTAGTTAGTTTTTCTTAACAAGGAAAAAAATGTTTGTAGATTTGACAAAAATTGATAGTTTCAGGGAAAAGTGTGACTTTTTGAAGTGGATTACATTTAGGGTACTTAGGTTAATTACAGTTTTATGGTACTACCTAGGGAATAGTCAAGGATGGAATTCCATTGTCTTAGAAATGTTACAAAAGCAGAATAACAGGCAATGTCCCTGTATAAAGGTAGGCAGAGATTGCAGTAGTGGTGCTGCAAGTCTGTAGGAAGTCAGATGCCTTTTGTATATACTTGAACAGTAAAGCATCTCCAATTATTTTATTCCAGTAATTTGATCTAGGTATTCATGGCTATCACAGTTTTGAACTGTTCGCTTTACCCACTGTGTTAATTTCTGTCAGATTTTCCTGCATTCTCCTAATTTTCTCCTCTTCAGCAAATGAACAGTTTGCAAGTCAGAGCTGACAACTGCAGAGGCTTTGGTAAAGCTGACCTCTACATGGTCAGTGACAAATGTGTGTAGGTGAAAGCAGTGGGATAGTTACTGAAATTGGGGGACTTTACAACTCCTCTGGTTTTGGAATGGAGGGTTTGACTTACCTGGAGCTGGTAAGAGACTATTCAGCACCATCCAAAACTTGTGATTTTATGTTCCTTCAGTACCGATATGTGGGTGCTCTGTAGTGCTCTGCTGTCTTGTTAGCACTTTGGTCTTAAAGCTTCTTTGAGTGAGAAAACCTTCTCTCCTGTGTTTGGGTGGCATGTGTACCCTTATGACTTAGGTTGTTCTTGAGTACAGACTAGAGAAAATCCACCTTTTCAGGGCTCATCTGTCACTCTTCATGAAATACAATAATGTCAAAGTAATTTGATTATGCAAAAATCCTTTTATCTAGTTTTAAAAGCTTGTGAGAAATTATCTTGCAAGTCAGCCTTGTGAAGTTAATGTCTGTGTCTGTTCATGGAGCACCAAATCACCTGGTGACACCTTTTCTTTACTTCTGGAAGCAAATTTGGTTTTTCTTTCTCTTCCGTACTGAAGGAATTGACTTAACTGATAACACTTATTTCTGTTTATTTGCATCCAGCAGGGCATAAAACATAAAACCCCAGTATTTTGTAGGAAACCACCTTCTGTGTGGCGAGTCGTAAACTGTTCATCATGCTGCATGTGTCTTCTGGCAAGGCAGTGTCTTCAAGAGCTGAATGCTTTGTGTGCTTCCTTAAATAGTTATTTCTTTCGGTTAGATGTGTGTTTAACTGAAGTTTTGTGGCAGAATGCCATGATTCGAGAACAGATCTTAGCGGCGGTTTCTGGAAAGTTGTTTGTAAGAGCTCTGAAGCTTTTGGTTATCAATCTGGCTGATGTTGGCTTTCCCAATTGTCAGTGAAATTCAATAGGTCTGTTTTTAAAGGAACAAGGGGGATTGGGGAGAGATTGGCTTTCAGTAAGAAGCAGCGACAACAGAAAAGTAACCCTTTTGGAGTTTAGGAGGGTACAATGCTGCAATTTCGCACAGAGAGGCTTTTTCGAGGTGCAAGAGGGATCTCTGATAAGTCCTTGCATCTCCCACGAAGTAACCAATGCTCTGTTTGATTCATTGCCTCAAGTAAGGATTCGTTACGTCAAGCAGCGCGTGGTTTTATTCACTAAAATTCATGTGAGAGCTGAATTTCCGCTGGCTGCAGCAGCCGGGTCGAAGGCCCCATGAGGCACCTCGAGCTGGTGGCGGGCAGGCTGGGGTGGCCTGGGGGCCATGGCGAGCAGGCTCCGGCCTGTGGAGGGAAAGTCATGGTTCTCTCGTGTTACCATTACTTAATGAATTGCACGTGAATCCTCCACATTCTTGTAGGGAATAAGTGTTTCCTGTCACCTCATCCCGGGATCTTTTGGCTGAGAAAAGCAACATCTAGCCTGAAGTCTGTAGGCCATGCAATGGTTTCCAAAACAGGGAGTACAGTTTTGTTACGTATGACACCCAACTGTGTGCTGGAGGAGATTTTAACCTGGGTAACTTCAAATATAGGCACCACATGCCATCGCTGGGATTTATTTATTGACTCGGGTGAGTCCAGAGGTCCCCAACAGCAGCGGGGAGAGGTCGGGGCACCGGCTGGGCCGGGGCTGCTGAGGGGGACCCTTGGTGAGGTGCTGTGTACTGGTGGTTTAAAGTGGTGCTGGGAGAGCTAGCTTGTTAGCTCGTATCTCACAGCCTGGATTTTAAATATTTCCCGCAGCGAGAAGAGGGAACCCTTTAGTAACCCTATCAGTTTCAGTGAAGTTGGTGTGGCTTTCCTGAATTCCCATGTAACTTTTTAGTAACCATGTAAGTTTTAGCAAAGGCCAGAAATTATGCTAAATAAGTGGCTTTAATATAAGCCTGAGCTGAAAAAGTAAAAAATCAGCATGCCAATGTGTTCCTCTTTTATTTATTTTGAATAATTTTTTGAAAACTGGCATTACAAGATATAAAAAGTAATTGTTGAGCTGGATAATTGAATCATGACAGTATTAAATAGAGCAAGAACAGAGATGCTGCTGACAAAGTAGACAAAAAATGCAGGAAAAAAAATTAGAGGAAAAGTTATATTGGACTATTCTGTCTGAAAATAGGATGCACTTAAATTCCTGCAGCCCTTTCCCTGGCAGCTTGGGTTTGCAGCACTGGATCCAGGCATTGGTCTGGTCTGTCTGAGCTTGCAGCCTCTGCGGTGGTGCAGCAGCAGGACGGTCGCCTGAAGAGCTGAAAACACTAATTACTACAGCTAAACTAACAAACTGAGGCTGTGTAGCTGGATCTACAGTGTGTGTTCTCAGTTGATGAGAATGTACATTCACTAATAATGAATAACACACAATTTGCCATTAACATAAACAGAGCTAATTACTGTAATACTGTGTAAAAATAAAATCAGTAATCATTTAGGATCTCTTTTCAGATTCCTCTTAAGGTTTAATTTTTAGAGGATTACAGATTATAATTCCTTGGCAAGACTATTTTAAAGTGCAAAAATTCAAATATGCAAATATTAAAGCCTTCTGTTAAAAAGGTATAAATGTTTATGAAGTCGGGGTTGCGAGGAAGGGGAGGAGAACATCTGTCTCCATCTCTTTCTTGAGGACATATGAGATCACTTTACACATATGTGTTCTTGTTTAAATTTAGTTTGTAAATGGGGAAAGCCTCCTCTTGTTTGAGGAAGTTTCCATACACCAACAAGGAAAGAGAAGCACTAATAAAAAGCACCTTTTACTATTTGATTCACAGGAGCTTTCTGGCATAAAACCTGCGATCCAGCGTTGATGCAAGGGGACCTTTCTGCCTGTACCCCACACCTCCTTGCTTCTTGAAGCCCCTTCATTCACAGGAGGCAGAAGCTCTCCCGGCAGCCAGCACTGACTCAGTGTAGTGATGAGCTTGGTCCGTGCTTCTCTGTGCATCGGTTTCTTGAAAGCAAAACAAGGAGCCTCCCCAGGCCTCGTTGCTGCAGGCGCATTTCTAGCACTGCCACAGGCATGACCAGCTTTGAACACGTGGTTGCGTGATGTTTTAGTAACAGCTCCAACACCATACGAGATGTTTGCTCATAGCTTGGCGGACTGCGAGGCAGGCTGGCAATGGCTTTAGCAGGCAGGGTGTCTATTTGGTAGAAAGTCAGGCTCTGGGTTTTAAGATGCTTGTAATACAGTGGATAATTGACAGATGAGAGGTGGTGAGTGACAGATCAAGAAGTGATGCTCAGCTGTTCTGCCTGGCTGGTGGAGAGGGTCTCAGGTATGTGTTTGTGAGTCAGAGAAACGTGTTAGAAATTAACACATTAATTTAAAATGAAATGTTCCTTCCATAGGTGTTATGAGTGCTTAAGATGCTGTGGCAGGAGAGACCCAAGGCCTCGTACTGTTTGGCTTGGCCATCCAGAGAAGAGAGACCAGAGATACCCCCCGCAATGTGATCAACAATCAGAAATGCAACTTTTTTACGTTTCTCCCTGGGGTAAGTGTGAAGAAAGTTGCTTTTCATCATCCTGCCCCAATGCTTTCCCTAATTTCAGTGGTTTTACAGTAGTCAGATGCAGAACTGGGAGCTGGAGGAAATAATTAAAGTTTGGGTTGTGTTTGGTGGGCCTTCTGCAAAGGCTGCCTCAGAGCAGCAGCAAACCAGACACAGATCTGTCCTGAGTGTCCAGGACTACTTTTAAGACTGCCCTAAGTTAGCATTTAGGCAGTAGAGGAGCATGCAAAAATATTTCTGGTGGTTATTTCAATATGCATATTTTCTGAACTCCATTAATCTCCTCTCTCCCTCTTTTTTTTTTTTTCTTTTTTTCCTTTTCATTTTAGGTGTTGTTTAACCAGTTCAAATACTTCTTCAACCTTTATTTCTTGCTTTTGGCCTGCTCTCAATTTGTTGTTGAAATGAGGCTTGGCGCGCTTTACGCATACTGGGTTCCTCTGGTAGGTAACTTAAGGTCTATTTATTCAAGAAAGCTTAATTTTGATGAAATTTCTTTTGCTGCCTTTTCTCTAGGGCATTAGTTTGCACCTTAAATCATTTTGTTAGCTTATTTCTTCAGGCCAGCTCCATACCTGTCGTAGCATAGATGCCTGTTCTGGCCGTAAGCTTTATTTTGTAGAGGTTTGTCAAGGGTGTGAGAGGACTCTGCCCCCAGCTTGTTCATCTGTGGGGAGTTAACAGGCACAGAGCTCTCACCCCTGGCCATGGTGACTGCAAGGGCAGCAGGGCTTCGTGAATAACATGAGAAAATGAAAAAAGACTGGAGCAACATGTCTGCTGTTCACAGCTGCATCTAAACACGGCATGTGCTCGTGGAGCATCTGTGTGGGGTGTTGCGCCCTCCCGGGGTGGTCACACAAGGGCCGGTGCTTGTGGGACCCCAGAGCAGCCTGGCAACTGCAGCGAAGGACTGAAGGGCACCTTTCAAAAGTGACCTTAATGAGTGGCCATATGCGCAATGTTGTCAAATTACGCTCCCCTGCCAAACAGTTTGACCTGTGGCCTTGGGATAGGTCAACAGCCTGCTTCATGATTTAACCGTATTGTAAAAAACAAATGAAAAAACTGAGAAACAGCCTTCCACAAACCTCCCACGTATAAAAATAGACACACATACTCATTCACACTCACGCAAGGTGCAGATACTCTTTCCTTCCTGTAAATTATTTGCCCTTTTCTTTTGATAGCCATATGTTTCATCTGCGATCAAAGGAAATTGATAATAATCAGGTTTGAAGCAGAAACTCCAGTGCTGTCAAAGGACAGAACGAGGAATAGTTGCACAGAATGGGCTTCTTAAATCTCTAAAATGCACTGCATGAGCTAGTTACAACTGCTTAAATGCTTAAATATAGGTACCTATATATTTTTTTCTTTTATCCCAGTAAAACTATTATTTCTCTTTCTATGTAAGTAACTTCTCTGCTGTACTTCAGCTCATAGTATTGTAGAATAATTTTGGTTCAGAGGGACATCTGGTCCAACTGTTTGCTCAAAGCAGGGCTATCTTTAAACATAGGTTGGCTTAACTCATCTACCTGAGTTTTGAAAATCTCCAAAGATAGACGTCCTTTTTACTTTAAAGAAATGACACAAAAGCAACTGAAAATTGATTTTAAAAGCACAGGGCTTTTTCTAAGACACTGCTTGTACACTGATTTGAGAAATGGTGGTGGTAAAAATTCATGGCTCTATTGAGGGAGCTGAGCAGGGGCAAAGGAAATTTTTCCTGCCTTTTAGACTTCCAATACAGTAAAATCCCCAGTAGAAGCCAGAAGGAAGTGAAGGGGGCAGATTCGGGACTTTGCTGCTAAAATTCTGTTTAATATTAAAGCCTGGATCTCACTGAATTCTCTCTCAAGTGTGTGCTGTATTGCATTTGGTGTGTAAATCTAAGGCTAGTTTCGTAAGATCCTGTCCTATAAATGAAGTATACATGCACACACAGGCTCTCTCTTTCTGGGTTTTGCATAGGCAGTTGTGACTTGTCTGTGCCAGGTGAGCAATTAGAATTTGGCATACAAGCTGCCAGAAAGCAGGGTAAGAAAGGTCTTTGTTCATTACTGGCTGCTAATACAAGTGTTGGGGATGGAATGACATATGAGATGACACAGTGAGTTGGCACATGTGGGATTATTTTGGGGCAATTATTTGAAGACTTTTCAAACAGCTGAAACATAAGTTGAAAATAACTGATGCGCTTTTATTTTATTTTTGGAAAGCCACAAATGCCACTTGTAAAAAGAAGAGAAATGTTCGTTCTTTTCTTGATTTGTTGGTTATGGGAAAGAGATCTTCCACTGTGGTGCAAAACAGACGGTCATGGTCCTGAATGCTGGGGGTGAAACACTTCTCTGAAAGTATTGTATTAATGGCTTCTTACTTTCATTGTTTGTAAATACAGGATTGAATACAGGCATGTTTTAAAGAAGTAATTGCCAATCCTTGGGTCTCTTCATGTGTCTGCATTTTTAAATACTGCAGAAACATACTACATTGCATTTCAAGACTGATACTAATTAATCTAGATGGTCCATTTAGACGCATATGTATGTACTAGAATTAGGGACTGTTTAGTTCTATTATAGGATTGTGAGAGCCAGCAGGTGAAGTGTACCTCAGTATTTTAATAATTAAAGACACTGCTCTCCTTTCGTCTTAGTAACTCTTAGGTCATTCTTCATAATTTTTCTTTATTTAAAGAAAAAAAGTGAGTATTTGAATTGTTATTGTGTTGGGTAGTGTCAGCAATGCTCTACAGCAAGACTTCCCTGAGGTGGTAGCAGAGTTCAGGTTGGCAAGTTCCTTGTGTCTAGCTTAACAACTTGTACATACAGTTTTTGGAGGCGTGTGCACAGCCATTCTTTCTAAAAATGAAGTTACTTAAAGTTGAAAATTGCAACCCACTGGCAAAATCTCCTGTTTGGGTAGGTGGGTATTTACAGATGTTTTCCTGTGTTTTTCATGTAACCCTCAGTTTCTAACATTGCCCTGCCCCCTTCCTAAAATAAAAAAGTTTCTTATTGACAGAGATAATCGGTACCTGGTTGCAATTTTCAATACAGGTTGTAAAAAGTTCATTTTTCTTCTGTAATGGATGAGGAGTGTTTTAACTGTTTAGCGAGTCTGAGCTGAATAGGGCCTAATAAAATGACTTTGTGGTACTAGCACCATGAAGAATTGTTTTGCATTAATTTAGTTATTTTTTTAATAGAGTGAAGGATGTGATGTGGGCATTATCCTCATGACAAGAGGAAATGAAGTGGCTGTTCATATCCACAGAAAAGTAGGACGGAAACCCTAGTCAGACAAATGTGTAATTATACTGTGAGTAGTTCATGTTGATGTATTTAGAGTGCTTATTTGTGTAGGTTGAGTGTGTGTATACATACATGCACATGAATACACATGCATTATTTATCTATATATCTGTATATATAAAAAAGCGTCATATAAATTTCTATATAGATTTCTATGTAAAGAAATCTTCCAGACTAGGTGAGCTAACTTTGATGGCTCTGTGGTGGAGGGAGTACTGAGATTTGAGGCATCCTGTCTTACATTGGACTTTTGTGTAACCCCTTTCACACTTGGTTACACACCTGTGAAGTGAGATGAAATATGTTACTTATGCTCTTCAGATAAACTTTACAAAGATTTGCTTGGGGAAGTACTGGCAGAGCATCACAGTAAAGCTGAGAAACAACCATGTTTTTTTAAGCACCAAGTCTGTTGTCAGTTTGCTATTGGGAGTTCTGCACAGCAGTGCATAATATCACTATTATGATTTAGTGAGAGAAGATAGAATAAGGAAATGCAGATTGTTGGCAGTGGTACTGATAAATATTGCTCTTATTAGAGGCAGATGTGATTTTTCCTGACCTTTTCATCCATTCTGTTTCCCCCCACCATGCTCCTTCTAGGGATTTGTCCTTGCTGTTACCGTCATCCGAGAGGCCGCGGAGGAGATCAGATGTTACATGCGCGACAAGGAAGTGAACTCGCAGATCTACAGCAAGCTCACAGCGAGAGGTCAGCTCGGTGGCTCCAGTGTGCCCACTGCATCCTGGCGCGGCAGCGCCGGGGGTTGCAACTCAATCAAACGCTGCTGACAGTCAGAGAAGCAGAGTTCAAGCAATGGGGAGGGGGTTATGGGCTCACAGGCACGTGGCTTTGCAGGCATGCCGCCACTCCCGCTGCTGCTGCGGAGGCCTCGGGGGTCTGGGTGGCTTCTCATGGATGACTCCTCGCTGGGCTGTGGTGGCTGCTGAGGGTTTCCTAGGGAGATGCACAGCTAGTGCGAGGGGTGTGTGTGGGTGTGTTAATTGCTTCAGATAACTTCAGAGCATCATCTTGGCTGCTTGAGGCATGGGGAGTGGGCAGCCAGTGTGTTCACACATGCAGGAGCCTGCTTTGTGGGCTGGGAGTTCACTGCAGCCAGCACCAGGCAGGGGTGAACTTCCAAGCAGCTGGTGTGGTATTTTTAAACCCTGCTTGCTCCTAACACCAGTGTAGGCCAAAACTTCTTTCCCTTCTTGGTGGATTAGAGTCACCAAAGAAAATTAAACAGGATCTGAATTGCTCTAGGTTGTGGAGGTGAATGTTTCCAGAAGGGAAATGTCTTTTCCTTCCTGCAAAGCTGTGATAGGAGAGAAGCACTCTGTAATGTTGCATGGATGAAGGGAGGGAGAGGCAAATACAGCAAACAGCATAGTAGGAAGAAAACAAGAATGGAGCTATAGCAGATGTGATATGTTTGGTGTTTTTTTGTGTTTGTTTTCCTTCCAGTTTTGGTAATAGTGCATCTGTCTTCCCTCTGCATGTGGTTTTTGCTTGCTCACCCTGTCAGGAAGAGAGACAGATGTAAGAAGGATTCCTACAAGCTACCAATTCTATTCTTTAATGGAAACAACAAACGTGTGCTTAAAAAAGGGAGGAGGATCCACATAGGCAAATAATTTGCAAAAGCACTTTACTAGAAGAAATAAATCTAGGTCTGTGAAATTGTCAGAATATGGTTATGCAGAGGCTGATTCAACTAATGAGAGTGACGGTAGGCTATGTTCTAGTGTCTAGGACTGGGGACCCTTTCAGCACAGGTACCGCAAATCATAGTTAAGTAGAAGTACTCTGTGTACTGAAGGAGCTTTTGAGTGCATATGTTAAATTTAAGGTGACTTGCTGGACATACTGACATGTTCCATCACTTACTGGGCATGCAATAGTGTTGAATTTCATAGTTTTTTCTGGGTTGTACCAGACAGGGACTTAAATCATGCAAGTCCTTTGCTAAAAGAGAATGTGTGATATGTTATCACATCTTTTGTGTGTTTCTGTTAGCAGCAACTGATGTAGTTCGTCAATACTGGCAGTATCTTGTCTTGTACTTTTTTGTATAGATCATCTTTAGCCCCTTCCTCCAACTGTGAGGAGTTGGGAGACCCCATTTGTAAGTGAGCCCAGGCTGCAGCAGCTCAGCTGTGTCTGATCCCTGGCTCTGGCCGTTGTTTACAGCTGTGCCGTACCTAACAAAGACATTTAAATTCTTGTTTGAAAAAATCAAATGCTGCCTTACTATGGAGTTACTCCTAATACCGTGACAATGATGGTGAGGCCAGGGTTTTGTTTTTAAAAAGGGAATGAACTGAATTTAAGCAACTTCTTTTTTTTCTTTTTTTTTTCATTTCCAGTTTCTTTGTTATAAGTTTATACCCTTGAATTAAGATGCCGTGAACTAGATGTAGTAAAAAAATGCTTGCACTTTTAAGAATAAGGCTGCTTTTTAAATGTAATTGCTCAAGGCTGTATATATTTCACATGCAGGGAATTACGAGGCAACTCCAAACTAGGGAGTTTGAGTTTCTGAATATTAAATCCCCTTTTAATAACGTGTTCTTACTACAACACTTAAAATGCTTGGCAACCAACAAAAGCCTTATCCAAGAAGGGTGTACTACATCTATTTAAAGATATAAAAGAGTTGCCTTCTGGATTCTAATCAATGATCTGTAAGGGGCCTGACCTCTCCTTTAGTTCTTTTCATATTGCTATTACGTTTCCCATGAATGGATTTCCCTCCCCCAGTCCTTTAACTTTTCTATTTTTGTGAAAAAAACCAAGGAGGATTGGCAGCTGGGCACTAGCTGAAAGTCTTAAGCCACTTTATTTAACACAAATTTGGTGCAGAAACAGGAATGAGACTCTCTAGCAGTATAGTTTAGAGTAGGAAAAATAAAATTATTTATGATTGTCTTGTGGTTTGGGGAGAAAAGTAATTTTCTGTCTCTCCCTGAATCTCGGTACTCAAGCTTTTCAGGAGACCTGAACATCTATTTTTTTCCCTGATTAAAACCTTAGCACCTCTGAGAATCACCTTGGAGCAGGGAAGTACATTGTGAGGCCACCATGGCTGGGGGATGGAAGTGTGTTGGGTTTGGTTTATTGTATCTATTAGTAGTTAGAAAAAGTAGGCAAGCTTTCAAGGAAACCATCAGGTCAAACGTAGAAGCAGCAAATATCAAAATAAGTTGAGAACAGCTGATCTTAACCATTAATTTTCAGTGTAGCTGACAAAACTCCAGGTAGGACTTGCCTTGGACTGTAGCCTGTTTTGGGGGTTTGTTTTTTTTTGTGTTGAGTAGCAGGGTTCATGCTTCAGGATAGTGGCACAGCACTGTACTGAAAAGGGGCGGTACAGAAGGGTACTGATGCACAAAAGCCCTCTGTAATGTTGCTGTATAATTTTTTTTTAAAAACTTCACAATAGTTTCACTTCTAAAGCCAGTGTTTTGGGGGAGGGGGATTAGGTTAGGCTCGACACTGAGCACTGCTGTCTTGACAGTAGTGGCTATAATCGATCTAATGGACCACTGTAGCTTTCTCCAAGCTATTTTTATTTCTCCTGAGTATTTGCACTAAGCTGCAGTTAAGGTGGCTGGAGAATAGTTTTTCCCATCTCCAACCTTGGCCTCCCAGTGCAGCCCCACAGATGTAATTACATACTTAGGTCTGAATGAAGCCAGGGAGACTTAAGCACATGCTTATATGCAGTTTTGAATAGGGATGGAAGTAAGCACAGATTTAAACGCTGTCCCGAATCGGGATCCTCTTGTCTTCTTTGTGTGTGGTTCCTCACGCCCTGTACAGAGCCACAGCTGCAGCGTGGCTGGGCACAGCTCCTGCTGCCGGGAGCTCTCCAGCTCAGCACACCCGCCAGCCTTGTCCCCCAACCCTGCGGGGGCGGGTATTCTGGATTTGCAGCATTGCTCCTGTACATGAAACTTTTTTCAGGCACTCTTTTTGTTAAGCTTTTTAAGGTTCAATAAGCTGCTGCTTTGTAGAGAAAAAGGAAGAATCCTCTTTGGATCACATTTTATTTTGAATATAGTTGCTGAATTTCAGGGACTAATCTCTTTGGAGGGCAGTGTGAGGTAGTGTATTTTCTCTGTGTTCCTTTATTTTACATAACATCAAAAAAATTCCACTCTGAACCTCTTTTCTCTTTCTGCCGATATGATGCATTTATGTTCCACAATGATGAAACCAGCAGACTTCTGGAAAGCATTTTTTTTTTTAATAGAAAGCTCTCCATTTAAAGGACAGTTGTTTGGATTGTAATAAAAAATAATCAAATTTCAAACCCCTATTCATAAACCTAGAAGCCTCCTTGTGTTCAGAAGTCTGTGTGCTGACTTTCTGCTTGATAGAAAGCCAGAACTGTGCTTGCAAACTCTTGGTTTGTTTTTCTTCTCTTGCCCCCCCCCCCCCTCCCCCTCGGGTAACACTGCATAATAGAGAGAGAAACTGCACAGAAAGAAATGGGAAGAGACCTCCTACTGAGGGGTGCTACTTAAGATACAGATCATTCGCATTTACCAGCCTTATAAAAACAATATTTTCCCAAACCCTCTGAGTCCTGCTCCACCATTTATACAGCATAAGGCTGCAAAAGCCAAAAGTTTGGTGCAGCACATCCAAACAACCTTTTTTTTTTTTCCTCTCCAGATGCATTTAACTTGTTTTAATAAACCTCTGGCTTCAGCTTTAGTTCCAAATTAAGTGTTTTGATCTGTACTTTAGAGAAGCTCTGCAGATCTATTGTGAAATCTTGGCTTATGTGTTTGCATCGTAGAAAAAGGCATCTCTTCTGGCTAATATATTTAATACTTTAATCTCCTTTATGGTACATCCATCATGCTGCAGATTTGGTTATAATTTCAAAGACTATAGCTTAAGTTGGAACAAACTGCATTTTATTATGTTTACTTTTTTATCTTTAAAAAAAAATAAATCAGGATACAGCAAAGAATGAAACAAACACCAATCAAATTTTAACAACAGGGTTTTTTTAAGTAAGAGATCAACACTAGTTGCTTTTTTAAATTGTGTTAATCACTGACTTGTATTCTGATTAACTTCAGAAAATATAAACTGGAAGTATTGTAAATGCTAAATAAATGTATGTGTATTTAGAGGAAGTACTTTTAGATGCATTTATAAAAGCAGTAATTTATTATTACAAAAATAATAGCAGAGCAATACTGGGAAATGAAGCAGTTGTGTTATTAGCTAGTTTCTTAAACATGCATGAGAAAACATCTAATGTTTAGGAGATAGTTTCCCCACAGAAAGAAAAAGGAATTACAGAATTCCCAAGATCAAAATAAAACTAATTCAAGTAAGTTGCTTTATGGGAGTCCTGAGTCAAAGGAAACATCTGGTCCTGCGCCTTCTTAGCAGGACATGTAGTACATACTGCAGAGATGTCATCCATGAAAGGCCAGGAGTATGGCTGGAAAAGTAGAATTAGCTTTGCTACCTAAAAAGGGCATCTCACTTATACAGTAGTTATAAAAATGTATATTGGTAGAAAGGTCCTCTCTTTCTTTTACCTTAAAACATCTGAGCTTGGGAGGGTTATATTGAACAATACAAATCTGCTCCAGCTGCTTTGATTTCTCTCATACTGGAAAACTTTTAAAGCAGATGATATTGTTTTCAGAATAATGATCCAAAAAGCATTGTATGTGCATAATGATAGGAAATCATCACATTATAGCTTTGTCCAGATGTTAATTTTTCTTTTCCAGCATGAATTTACATCATTAAGGAAAGCACTACAAAAATAAGTTTCCATTCCTGAAACCTGCAGATAGTGCTTCTTATACTCACAGTCACCAAATAAATCCTTGTGATGTTTAAGAGAAATACATAAAATATGGTTAAACAAACCCACATCTTGTTCCAAGAGCTTTTTTGCACAGTGGTTTCAGAATTGCTATGCCTGTGTGGGGAGAGCGCACTGGGGTTTTTTTCTTCCTTTGCACGGGAGAATATTCAAAAGCACTTTTTGTTGTTTTGTGAATAACCGTATTAAAAGGGGAGGAAGAGATGTTATCTGTCAGACCCTTTTAGTGTCATAGTACCTAACTTTCTATAGCCCACACAGAAGACTGCCAGGGATGCTTTTTTAGATCCTCTTGGAGTGCGGGTTTTCTTTTCAAGCCTCTGCGTAATGGACTCTTAATCCCCAGTATGCTTCCTGCCCCGGCAGAGAAGTCTTTAGCCCAGCATTCATTTTGTTTACTTTTTTTTTTTTTTTAACTAAAAATCTTGCAAGGCAAAACCCAGGATCCACAAAAGACCTATGAGATATTTGTGAAATAGGCCATGACTGCTTATAATTTGTAGGAATAATTACAGCATGTAAGGAAGTCTGCATTTATTAGCAGCAGTGATGAAGCATGTTGTTAAGCACACAGTGTGTCACCAAAGCAGCAGGCTGCCGGGAGCCCAGAATGGCTTTCATTGTTAATTTGGAGCAGAAACACTGAAGCATATCCTGAGAAGGATGCTAATGAAGGGACTGCCAGTAGTAAAATCCTAGTGATCTTTGCGCTTTGTGCTTTGTGCTAATTTCGATTCCCCCTCCCTTCCCCCTTCTCCTTTCCCCCTGAGCTGCTATCTGGCCAGTGAGCCCATGAATTTTGAGGTACAGTAGGAGTGTTGTCCATGCTGGGGTGAGCTCCACATGCCTCCCCCACTTCCACTCAAATCACAGCAGATTAAAGAGGCTTTTGTTGAAATATAACAGACAGACACATAGAGGCAGGGTTCAAATTAACTGATTATAAATCACTAGTTAGTCTGAGAAGCCAAATCTAGAGCTGGCTAATGATTTGAAATTACTAGCCAATTGTTAAATTAATCCCCTGTTTTAAAGCAACTGGGAAATGTTTGACAGCTGCAAAGAAATAAATATTTATGCATTTTCTGTAGGACCCATACTCTGCAGGGCTTGTTCAGGCTGTGTCTGTCCAGAGGTAAAGGAGAGGTGGTACAGCTGAGCCAGATACAAGAGCTACCGCAGGGAAGGAAATGAGCCTGGTTTTTAAGATGGGCCCATCGTATTTAACGGCTTTCAGGGCTTGGATTGAGAGTCGAGCTTTAGATTTTCAACCACCTAAGGAAGAGGAGTCAGGAGTTGATGGTTCCCTACTGTAATTTTCCTGTTCTTGCTCTGTTGTCTGCCTGACGCTGACAGTATTTCAAATTCCTGGGTTAAGCAGTACAAAAAAAGTTTAAGGGCTTGTTTCAGAGCTGTCACTAGAGAGTGACCAGGGTGTTTTGCATCCAGGGCTGAGGTATGGAGCTGTTAGACGAGGCTTTCAGCCCTTTTCACAGATTGAGACCACTGCTTTACCCAGTGGCAGCAGTGGGCTTGGTAAGCCTTTACAGGGCAGCATTGCCTAATTCTTCGGATAGAAACGTTACCCATTTTCTCAAGAATAGTGAAGTGGAAGGAAGGGAGGTAAGGAACATCACACAGCACCCACAAACCCTGTCCCGCTGCTGCTCTAATGCACTGATATCTTTCCTTTGCAGGGACTGTGAAGGTGAAGAGCTCTAATATACAAGTAGGCGACCTCATCATTGTTGAAAAGGTTAGCCTTTATGCGTAGCTTTTCTGTGTGAAGTACTTTTTTTGCAAGACCGTAGAAAATGAGATACTTTGAAGTCATATTTGTTTTATGATAGGCTTAGAATGCCAGGTGTTAGAACACTAGTTACAATATTTAATCACTTTTCAGGGTTCCCTCGCCCCACCAAAATAGCATCATCATCTTTACAAGTGAGAATAAATCTGTAGATATGCATGTGTAACCTAATTTTTCCACTTACACTGTAGCAAGATAAAAAGCCTCCGTGGTCCTATCTCTGACTGTTGGACACAGGTTAAATACCTGATACAAATGCAACATCCAAATGTTGCTTTGGGGGTAAACAACACAAGTATTGGGAGACACAGTGATCCATTTGTAGGCACTGGTATGTACAGGTATATTTGCCCCTTTATACAAGTTTATGTGTAGGGTTTTTAATCCACTGATTTTTTTTATTTTGCCCACACACTCTCCGTGCAAGCAGCTATGACCTCTAAAACCATTAGTATGAAAATATTCAGTACAAAAAAGAGAAAAATGGTAACTGTAGATTCCAGATACATGCTTTCTTCTAGTATGGGACTACTTGAAAGGAAACCAGCATTAGTTTAAGATTTCTTCACACTGCTAGAATTACTCACTAGCCCTTTTGTAAACCTAGCTGTTGGTGGGTTGGGTCAGTGGGAGCTGGCACCAGTTATTATTCTGCTCTTGGAATTCTGCAGGGAAGTGAGTTTAGGATTCAAAGCAAAATGAATACCAAGCTTCAGTTTGACAAAGAAATCCTCTTTCTCCTCCATATCCCCTTTCCTTGTCACGTTAGGGCTGTGGAAGGCGGCTGCACACGCGTGCAGGGCTGTATGCACAATAATGGCCTTTCTTCTCCTAACAGAACCAGTGGGTCCCTGCTGACATGATCTTCCTGAGGGCGTCGGAGGAGAATGGTAAACATCTGGAACCAATTGTCAAAATAGCCATTAACCTTTCACTGGTTGTTTAGAGAAAATTATCTTTTAGAAATGTGAAAGAAATAGATAATAGTAAAATTTTAGAGAGACAGAGAATTCAAATACTGTTATGGACTGCCACTTCTCAGGACGTTATACGCTGTTTTTGTTTGCTAATCAAAGAATGTAGGTGGTTGAACCCAGGGTAAATGAATCTGGTTGCATAACAGTTTGTGTTTCAGATGTAAATAATTTTACTTGCCATTCAGGTTTGTTTTGTTAAGTGTGGGATAAGGAAATGTTTGATCAGAAGGATTAGAAAACATAAAGACTAATGGGAACATTTAAAATGTCCTAAAGATACAGCACGAGGTCTGACTGTATTCTGGACTAGTGGAAGGAAATGAATGTGTGATGCAAGAATATCATTCTTGCGTTATTAACAAAAGTTACTTGAAGTCAGATACTGTTTCCAAAGAAAGAAGGGTGTCCTAGGTACGAAGCCATTTCATGAGTTATAGATGTATCTAAGACAGATCTGGAAAGAGCACTGACTGGTGTTGAAAATCCACAGGGTCTTGCTTCCTTCACACTGACCAGCTGGATGGTGAGACAGACTGGAAATTGCGGCTGCCCGTTACCTGTACTCAGAGGCTGCCAACTGCTTCTGTAAGCTGCCTTTGTACAAAATACTGTACTTGTTAAACATGCGTATCTGTTTTACCTGAAAAATGTTCAGGTGCTTCAGTTAATGGGCTGTTTTGAGAAACAGGTTAATGCAGCATTGTTTTGCATAGGGCTCAGTGCATGCTACAGATTGGGTTTGGCAACAAAGCTTTGTAGCTTTGGCTACAGATTAGCTTTGGCTCTTCCTGAGCTCCAAGGCAAGATTTCAGGTAAGGTGAAGCTAGGTGTCTCTGTGTGCCACATGGCTGTCAGCACAAAGCTGTGCAGATAGGCACTGGGGTTGACAGCTAGAGAATGGCCTTGCAGCAGAAGGTGGCTAATAGTAGGATGCTCCTATTTTCTTTTTCTTCTCCAGAGACCACTGCAGTAACTTACTGCAGGATAGGTCTTGTTGCAGGATAGGTACCTTTGGTGGTGGTACTTCTCAAATGCTCCCTTTCACTCCTTGCACTCCAGTAAGTTCAGAGGCACAATTCATGCATTTTCATGAAATGGCTTCAGAGGCCATTAAGTTTTCATTGCTTGCCTTTATGAAAGGAGGAGTGTCACCATGGAAGCTCCACTTTATGATCTGAAATAAGCATATAACCTGCATCAAACATGCTGTTTCCCAAAATCTCTAGCTAAGTAGCTCATGTGTTGTTTTGTTTGTTTTTATTTTTTAAAAAAAGAAAACAAGGGAAAGAAGGGGGAATCAGAGTACCTGCTTTATTGATGTTCTATCTGTAACAAGTGCAAGAAGTTTATTTTATACAAAGGCTTTGAAGCAAGGCATTATCTCCAGGGGGTGAATAGTTCGTGCATGTGTAGGAGTCAACAGTGAAAACGCTGTGCAGAATTGGCCTATCTTCTTGTCACCAGAGAACTGTTCCTAGTGACACTGGCATCTTGAACTAAGTATTGAGTGGTAGGGTGTTCCTTGATTGCCTTGGAAGACTACTCCAAACCTTCTTTGCTATGAAGTAATAAGTGTCTTAGGCTGTCTTGATTATTCAGGCTGAAATTTCTTTTATGGGGCACTGACATCTATGTAACTCCCAGGACTCTCTCAGGTATCAACTCAAGAAATAGTCTGCAGTGAAGCTGGTACACCAATTGTATTTTCTTTTAGACAGTTGGGCTCCACTAAGTAACATGATTTAGTAATTATCATAACTTCATAAGTAACTCTTTCTCAAAGTATTTTGGTAGAAACATTTGTATATTATTAAAATGTGGTTGTCTAACTGTCTGCCAAAACACGTCTTTTTTATAGGACCTACTGCAAATCTGATCCTATGTATATGCAGAAGAACCCAATATTGATATACATAACTTTGTGGTGACCTTCAGAAGGGTGAGTCTTGCTGACATATATTTGGAATCATATAGGTAGTGTTTGCTATGCAAACCTGCTGAATGCTACCACGTTGCCAGAGTTTTTCAGGAGAAATAATGAAGTCTGTCTTGCCATTCTTTGTCTCTTCTTTCTTTTTTTTTTTTTTCCTCCCCCCACCCCCCCCCCCGCCCCAATCTGTGAAATAAATATGAAACAAAAATATGGTTATTGGAAGCTTTGACTTGGAGACAATCATAGGCTGTTGAGGATTATTCATAGTCTGTTGAGGATTATGGACCTTACTCTGAAGATACTAGATCTGAACATTCGGACAGAGATTGGTAGTTATGTATTCATGGTGGCTGTTCAGAAGGAAATCTGGACCACCATAGACTGTAGGATTAAAATCCTTTAATTGTGAAAAGACAGGGGATCTTAGCTAGATCAGGCAATAGCAGTCTTAATTCTGAGTCAGTTGGGTTTTTGCCTTCAATTGCATACAACCTATATAAACTCAGTTATATCTGCCCCCTATTTGAGAGGGCAGCAAGCAGCTCAAGAGCCACTGTGAAATATCACCATTAGAAAAATATATATCTTTTGACTTGTTGGGAAGATGCATTGCCTACTTGGGGCAAAAGGTTGAGGTTTTTTCCTCTCAGTGGAATTATGAACATTTTCAGAGATTCATCTAACACCCTTGGGGACCTTTCAGAGGACAAATGGTTTTGTAACAAATAGGAGACAGTTACAGCTTATTAGAAGTTGTCTGCTGGTATTTTAGCTCAAAATTTTAGGCTTTGCCCTTTTATCTTTATGTGGCATGGTTTAATCTGGTTTAATAGTGCTGGCACAGAAGAGGAGTTTGAGTGGCTTGGGGAGGCAGTTCTTGTATAAAATCTGCACAGACATTAATTCACTTTCTTATGCAAAGGTACAATTGTGTAGAATTAATCTTTTGGTGCCTAAGAGGAATTGCACTCTTTTAACTGTTCTCTGGTGTGTATCAGACAACTTTCTAGGCATCATTGAGCAGTCCAAACAGGTTCTCAGTGGGATCTTACAGTAGCAGGAGAAATGCTATTAATCCACGTGAGCCAAGTGAGGGAATATTTTTCCTGTAGTCCCTGGAAAGCTGCTGACAAATCCTTTTCTCATTTATGATTCCTGGGGGACTTCAGCAGGCAGAGGTATCTTAATAGATTTCCACCCCCCCTGGCTCTGAGCCCTTCTACTCCACTGAAACAAAGTGCTCATGCTTTTAACCCAACCAGAGGTATACCTGGGTTTATGAAAATCCTCCATCTTATCAAGAAGCCCTCTACCAACACTCCCCACGTCCCTCTCCAGACACCTCTGTGTAACTCTCATCCACTGGCCTTTTACACTACTGACAAGTTTGTTTGTTTTTTATCCTGTTGTAGGAGAACAGTGACCCTCCAGTGAATGAAAGTTTAAGTATAGAAAACACCCTATGGGCCAGCACAGTGATTGCATCAGGTAAGATGGAGGATGTACTTTTTTTTTTTTTTAAGGGAATATGTTAACAATTTTTAAAGGTCTTTTTGTAATGGAGTAATAATCTCTGTCAGTTGGAGAAATTAGCAGTTGGAATGAAGTTTCCCACTTGTCCTAACACCTCTGGGGAGCTGAGCTCACATCTAATTGCCTCTTGGACATTCCTAGATGAGAAAGAATTGGAGTGGCCTTTGGGCACTTCTTTAGCATCTAGGACCCGAATAGCACTTAATTGCTCTCTGCATTGACATCCTAATCTGTAACAGGAATAGTGTCAAATAGATTCTGGTAACAGAAGCTAAGATGAAAGATTTCCAGGTAAGTGCTTCCATTGAGTTCGTCTTCTATGCTTTCAAAAAGAGAAAAAATAAATTCCTTGACAGATTTTGGTTTATATATACAATAAGCTCCCAAGGCCTGAGATTAATCAATGCCCTCTTGTAGAGGCTTGTCAAAGTAAAAGCCATGTTCCTCTTCTGTCCAGTGCGCTTGCAAGGTTTGCAGGGTGGTAGCTGGAGGAGAGTGAAATTCTGTTCTGGAATTAAAGTTGTTGAATGGAGAGACTTCACAGTGCAGTGCCTAGGTGTACATGGAATTAATAATAATGGGAAGGAACAAGAACTTCAAAAGACTTTTTCTGAAGCACTGAAAAGATTTTGATGTGCTCTTTTAAAAGCAGAAAATAGTGAATAAATTTTATTATTGTATGCTTCTATCTAATCCTGCTCTAACTCTTCTTTGAAGTGTATTACAATGTTGTCACAGTGCTGTGACCAAGGGATTGTAAAAAACCTAGTTGTCCAAATACAATTTAATCAAGTAAATAATGTTCATAGATTAGTAATTGCCATGCATTAGGTAACCTGCCTTGCTCCCCTCTGAGTGTAGACACATGTAGTCAGCCTGGCAGCTTCAAATACCCATCAGGCTGCTTAATTCATGAGTCTCAGCTCATCCTGCTTTTGCACAAAATAGGTGGAGAAATGGAAAGCGGTTTTTCTTGTGATTCCGTCCTGTATGGCTACTCTCCCTGCAGCACCCTTTCCTAGGGGCACTTTCTTGCCTCTTGTGTCAAAGCTTTAATTTGTACCAGGTCTTGAACTGGTGCAGGTCTCATAGTGCTGTGGCTGAGCCTTACATGGGGCCATGGATGAGGAGGATGTTAGAGTGAATAGCCCTACTGAAATCAGAGGGAAATACTCTCCTACCCTGAGCACGCTCACAGCCAGTGCCTGCTGAGGGTAAAAACTATTCTTTTGCTGTACAGTCAGCTGTGTGTAGTATACATGTGGGTGCAGACATTTTTCCCCAAAGAAGGGCACAGCGCATACTCTGCTCCATCTGGTCACTAATTCTGTGCTGTTTAGAAGTCCTAGGTGGTCTTGGTGTCTGGAAGGAAGAAGAGAAGGGCATGCAACGACCTCCTCTCTGCCCAAATGAACATACTGTTTGAATCTAATCCTCCTTTCTGAATAAGTTATTTGTAGATAGACATCTCTGTGAGTTCAGTTAATAGGAATAAGATTTGCAAGTATTTTCATAATTTCACACTGTTTATGCAATGGAGTCTTGTTTTGAATGGCCATAAAAACCCCCTAGAAACACTCTTTTTATACACACCAGTGTGCCTTCAAGCTGTTTGCTAGCCCTGACAGGTTTTCCCTCTCATTTTGACTGACTTGATCAATATAATACTTAGTTTTGTTTCTCCTATGGCAATAATAAATAGCATGTTTTAGGTTATTTCTGTTAGGAGAAAATGGGGATGTTATTTTTCTTCCTCTGTGAGTGAAAGTTGTCAAGTTGTGGTGATGCCATCTCACTGGGGCAGCCTTTGCTTGTAAGATGAAGCAGAGCTATGTGGCTTTCTCCATCTGCTGTAGTGTGAATGGGTCTGACTCTGACTGTTTGCAGTTGATTTGGAGTAGCTGTGCCATCTGCTGATTTGAATTGTGATGATCTTACTACCACCTGCCATCTGGCTCCAGTGATTTGTTGTTGGGTTTTGTTGGGGGTTTTTTTGGTTTTTTTAAAGGAATGTTTCCCAGCATATTTTTAGAAACCACCTCTTTTGAATCACTCTTATTTAAAAATAATTTGCTTGCAGCTCGTTAAAACTTTGATCATTAATGAGTGCAGGGGAATAGCCATTTTATACTCTGCAATGTATTTGCAGCAGTGTGGTTTTTTTCAGTGGTGGTGTTCTCCATTTTTACAGACCCCTAAAATTTTCTAGTAAAAAATTAGACTTTTGCAATAGCAGCTTTTAAACTTTTGGTGGTAGATAGCTTTTTCTTCATGGCTTTTTGCAAAGTTTTTAAGAGAAATCTGTAGAAACCCAGTAATTTTGGTGCTAAACTGTATTATGTTTCTGTGAGAAGAAAAGGGAGAACTTCATTCCTCTCAGCTCTTTAGCAACTGTGGGACATAACATTAAAATACACTGATAGGCTCCCAGCAGCTTCATCTGTTACAGTAAGGTAGGAGTTGGTATGATTCTCCTTTTGGTGGGAACAGCAATTAGACAAATACTTAAAGTAAATTGTAGATTTTTAAAATAAGGTAATTCTGTCTTTGAAAGCTGTTGAAATGCATTGGTTTTGCTCCAGTTGTGCCAACCTTCACCAATAAAGAAGAACTGTAGCCCAGAGCACTGATTTAATTTTGACACACAATGAAGGACCACTATCTGGTGAAAGGCAAACTTACCCACACCTAAGTGGGATTCAAAGTAGTGGGAGGAAAACCAAGAAATCCTTCATCCTTAGCAACTTTTATTTGTAGTGGGGAGAGAAAACTGATATCAAAAGGGGTTCAGGGAGAGTCAAGAGAGCAAAGCAGTTGACTTCTGTTTCCATGCACTTTAGTTGATGCAGTCTGATGCTGCATCAAGTCCAACCATATGGGCGGCATGGTTGAAGACTTAATGACTTTTTGTAGGATGTCTTTTGTTCAAAGTCTATGTTTTTATCAGTTTTATATTTCAGGTACTAGATTTTTTAATTTCTGGTTGCTATTGCTTCTGAAATTAACCTGCTAAAAATCCTTTTGAATTGTCAAGCCTTTGGATCCAACAAGTATTTTTATAGAGAAAACAAATGGAGGTGTTTTTTCTTCGGCTGATGCATACTCTGTTTTGTTTAGGTACTGTTGTGGGAGTTGTCCTCTACACTGGAAGGGAACTGCGCAGTGTGATGAATGCTTCAAACCCAAGAAGTAAGGTATGGTGAGGAAACAGTCTTATAATAAATGAAAAGAGGCAGAAATTTATCATTTTTTGAAGAAAATCCCTCCAAATGCTGTATGTACACACTACAGGGACAACTTCATAGGAATAATGATTCATATCTTCCAGCCTACTATTTAAGATAGTCACCATAGCAGAACCTATTTCTCCTTATTTTTTTTGATTGTATTACACATGTGCCTTCTCACTTTTTTAAGTTGGGTAAAACCATTGTTTTATATGGTTATGAGATAGTCCCAGTTAGAATAGGAAAGCTTATTTTGCTGTGTTCTTCTATTATAGCAAAGCTAAGACAAGGTGCAGAGATGTTTATATTTTCTGCAGCTTTTGGCAGCATGAGTCTTCTCACACCCCTTCATAAATTGCCTAGCTTCCAAAGGATGGACGTCTTATTTAATAAGCTGGCAACAGTTTTGCTTGTAAATTTAAATATGTTTGTAATGTTTTAAAATAGAAGTTGACTAGTGGGGAATGGCTCTTTGGATATGGCAGTTCATTCCCTTTTTGAATATTACATTGAGCTAACATCTTCATTTGTGTGCTTAAAATGTCTCCCTTTTATTCTTTAGATTTGTCTTTTTGATTTGGAAGTGAACTGTCTTACCAAGATCCTATTTGGGCCTCTCGTGGTGGTCTCGCTTGTCATGGTGGCCCTTCAGCACTTTGCAGGCCGTTGGTATCTTCAGATCATAAGATTTCTCCTTCTATTCTCAAACATCATTCCCATTAGGTAAGGTGATTGCTTATTCTTCCCAGCAAAATACTGCTTGCTTTGTGTGCTCTTCCATGTTTCTACTATGAAAAAGCACGTAAACTGTTACCTATTCCTCATTTGACAACTAAGCGAATCTAGAAATAGAAATCAAATTACTGTTTCAAACATAAGAATTGCTTTGTTGTTTCTGCTGAATTTGTTCAATGTATTCACACGTATGTTGACTCTAACTCAGGCTGTGGATTAGTCATTTAAGGCTCCTTCTCTCAGTGTTTGGGCTACCTGCTTACTTTGATAAGACCAGAGCAAAAAATGGAAAAGGAGGGTTATTTATATAGCATGTAGTGTAGTAGGACCCAGTTGCCTTTTAGGGGGGACTGAAACTTTAATATTTAATTGTACTATAATAATGAGTAGATTGTTACTTTCGGTGTAGGTCTGGGATTCATTTCAGTTCCATTTTTAACCTGCTGTCTGCATATCAGTCAAGCTGTCCTTACTTCCCCTGTGTCCATCTTCCCCTCAAATTATATCTGTTCTTCTCAACATAATTTTATCATCTATCTTTGAATTACAGTATCACTGCAACAATGCACAGTCCTTCTCCCCATTTGCCACCCAACCACTGACTTGGAACATACTGCTCCCAAAACACCCTCTTTGGCAGCTCAAATTCAGCATGGAAGACAAGTCCTTTCATTGCACTTTGGCAGTTTACAATGATTTTTTCTGAAGTTTAACTGGTGATACATTTTCTTTTTCTTTTTCCCTTTCCTCCTGCATAGTTTACGTGTGAATCTGGACATGGGGAAAATTGTCTATAGCTGGGTGATCCGCAGAGATTCCAAAATCCCTGGGACTGTGGTTCGGTCCAGCACTATTCCTGAGCAGCTGGGGAGGATATCCTATTTGCTTACAGACAAAACAGGTATCTGTGTAGAAAACAACAGTTTTGAGTCATGTTATGTTGTTGTTTGGATTTTGTTACTGTTTTGGCCAGCCAGAGAGTATAATGTAAGATTTCTTTGGACTAGAAGAAATATACATTTCCTGTCACCTTGACAATATGACTTAATCAGTTTTTGAAAAAAAAATTTTACTCTTTTTTTGTTGTTGTTCTGAATGCACTGTAAGTAGGGTAGGACAGGAATATTATGCTACGTCAAAGAACACTTAAAGTGTGCTATTAAACCAAAAGCCGAGGGTAAAAATAAATTTAAAAGCAACTCTTTACAGTTAGTTTTCAAAGGCAGATGAAGATAGCTTACATGTGCAGGCAGAAACGTACCATCAGTCTGTCTGCTGCTGTCCTTACAGTTTTTAAGTTGAGCTTGAATTCAGAAGACTGAAGCCGTAATGAAAAGCTTGGTCTTATGTAAATTGAATGTCCCACTGAAGTTGTTTCCAGTGTTCTTTGGTTCCAACAGGACCGGAATTATGCTTTCAGCTCTTGCTGGCATTGACTTTGGGGTGAATCTCATTCTTATTTACTGGCACAGTGATGTGCACACCTACTTCCCAGGAGAATTGGCCCTCAGGTTTGTTAATACTGTCTTTTTTGCTGGTCTCAGCCTGTGCTGAGAGCCTGGTACAGTGACTGATTCAGCTTCTGGCCCACTTTCTCTTGAATGTGGGGTGCAGCAAGGACGAGAACATGTGCTGGGGAATAGGCGTGTTGGTTCCCACTCCATGTCTGGTGCTGCTTCTGTCACAGGAACTCTTACGCAGAATGAGATGGTCTTCAAGCGACTTCACCTGGGAACGGCAGCTTACGGCCTGGACTCCATGGATGAAGTGCAGAGCCACATACTCAGTATATACACGCAGGTAGAATTAAATTGCATTACTTAACTCCTTTGTTCACAAAACAGTTTAGGCGGGAGCAGTTTACAAGTATAGATCCAGAAAGCCTCATTTGCTCTGCCTTCAGCTCTGACAAATCTCTGAAGAAGAATCAAGAAAGAGGTAATGTTCACGCCACCATCTTTATCAGCTGGCTCGCTTCCGAAGCACGGCATTGCGCAACAGCAAAAGCCGGCAGGAAAGACGACATCTTCGCTGGGGACGAATCGTTCACCTGACACTTTGGGATCAGGACACATCTTGATCCTTGGGCAATGGGTCTATTTGATGGTTGAGGAACGCATCTATTTTCTCCCCAGAGAGAAGAGGAAATGTACGGAACAGCCAGAAGGCTTCGAGAATTAACTAGCGGGTCAGGCATACTCTACGCATTAAGGAAAGCTTATCACCAAAGGTGGTAAACGGCTGACGGTAACCCAGAGTTTGGAATTGCATGCTGACACCAGAAGAATTTACTCTTAGGCTACGCTATTTGTCTCTGCACAGAAGGCACCTGTGAGAAAGGAACCTCAGAGGGCCCAAGAACAAGAAAACAATCGTAAAAGGGAGGGATCAAACTAAGCAAAATCAATTGGAGAAATGTAATAGCAGGGTAGAGAAGCTATTCTTTCTCTCAACAGTGTTGGTACAGGAATAAGCGGATGCAAACTGACCAGGATAAACGTAGGCTGGAAATGAGAAGGAAAAAATAACTACATACATATTCATGAATGATCTTTCCATCGGGAGCAGTGGGAAAGGAAAGACAGTGAGATTTAAGGCAAATTTTAACCACTCTGTAACAGGGGGCCGCTCCACATGGTGCATGCATAGCTTTGGTGAGTCTCTCCCAACTCGCCCACATATGCCTGTGTCTGTATTAATATGCCCAAACATCACCATAGCCAAGTTCACCTGTTCAGGGCCTCTGCATTGCTTATAGCCTGAGCCCCTCAGCGTTATCTGAAAACCAGCATCAAACAAAATGATTCGGAGTATAGCCTAAGGCATGCTTAATGCCATCGCTTCAGACTACCAAAGGAGAAATTGTATCTTTAGCCGCAGCTAGCGTAACATCAAGGCTCAAAAAGCAGCTGTGAAGGGAAGCTATGTTTTTTCTGCAACGAGATCTAGCCTTCACTTCTACTCACCGGTCAGTGGCAGTCTTCATTTCCAGGAAATGACAGCGGAAGGTGACCACCTGACGCCACAGGCTGAGTAGACGGCTGCGTTCACCCCTTAGGTAGCTGTCATAAAGCTAAACAGGCAAAGGCAAAAAGAAATGCCAATTCAGCCTTCGCTGTCGCTGTACAAGCCTTTCAGAGAGGAGAGGGTACAACCGTCATCACCGAGTCTCCTTTAAGAACTATTCCAATGGGGGGGTGGGGTTGGGGAGCATCAAGGACTGAAGAGCCACCACAGAGGCATCCTCAGTAGACCTGCCACCTGACTGCAAAGAAGGGAACAGCCACACTTCCCCTGCAGGAGCGGGTATCAACACAGCAAACCGATCACGATTCATCATCTCGCCTTGCAGAGGTGTCTAACAGGCTCGGTGGAGGAAGACAAAAACAAGCCCCTCCGAGACCAGTGTCAGATTTGCTTACAACAGCCTATTAGTAAGGGAGGCCTGTCTTGTTCTTCTGTTGGCTACCCTGAATCCGAAAACACACAGACCTCTCTTCGGTCTCCGCTGCTGCAGACAGAGATTTAGGAACTATTAAAAAACAGACGAGCGTTCATGTGTCACTGCCCTCCAGTGACCAGCAAGAGCAAGCATTTGCCTTTGAGAACGACCAGTACGGTCACAGCACGCGGGCATCTTCCATCACCACAATTTGCTGACACTCCTCCATCTCACACCCCTGTCTTCTGCTCATAAACACCAATACATCCTCAATGGTGCCACGACTTTCACACGGCAAGTTCTCTAGGCCAGAAATAAAACCCATTCTCATTCCACCCCGGCATCGCGTCCGACGTTCCCGTCGCCCAGCCTGACCTCACGTTCACTGCGCCACTCGCTCTCCTTCACTTCCAGCTCCTCCCGGGCCCTCATCCAATCCACCGTCAGTCTTCCAACATCTTCTTTAAGGGCTGAATTAACCGCATTCGCTTCATCGAGGTGTTCCTGCAGGAGAGTGTTCACTTCTGCCAGATTCTCACACCTTGGAAAGGGAGAAACAGCAACGAGGTCACTGAACGACTGCTATCCACAAGCAGCGTCTCCGTGATTTCCCAACTCCCTCAACACTGACTTTGTTGTCAAACTGAGAGGCCCTAAAAGTGCTTTCTAGGATTAACTAAGATCTCTCTGTGATGGCATGCTCATTTGCTTCTCCTTGCTTTAAGCCTTCTACTTCCACCTCCAATTTCGGTTTCCCCTTCTACTTTGACGATGCCCACAGTTCACGTCTTGCCTCCCCTTCGTGCTGTCTGATCACCGGATGCATCGCCTTTCTCTAGCACTCTCCTGACCCACTCGCCTACTGAACCACAGAATAATTTAGCCTGGAAAGGGACCTTTGGAAGTCACCCGGAATAACCCCCAGCCCACAAAGCTTGCCTCAAGAATTCAGAAGCATATTGTTTCCTACCAGCTCTTGCCGGAGCTTGTTTGTTTCCACTTTGTGAGCCGTTTCCCAAAGTTTCAGGGTATTGTTATACTGCTCTTCTGTCCGCAAGAGCTGTTGCACCATGTTTTCCCGTTCCTGCTTCGTGAGAGATCTCTCTGCTTCCAGCTCACATTGAAGGCACTTCACTTCCCCTGCAAACGTGGCAAATGGCAAGATTCAGGGCCTACACAAACAGCGGTTCTGACTTCACTAACCTTAAGCCATTTGAATTTCAGTGTAGGAGGGATCTGTCCCCAGCTCCTGCACTCCTTAGAAGCACTGCACACAGAGCTATTTTTATACCATCCTCCCTAGGCAGGGGGATCACCAGAAACAAAGCACACGAGGCTCTCACCTTGTATCACCTCCTTGGCCTGCCTGACTGTCTGAAGTTGGATTTCAAGCTGACTCCTGGCGATCTCCAGCTGAGATAAGCGCTGCTGAGCCTCAAGCAGGCTGGATTCCAGGGTCTCCCTCCCGCACCTACAAGACGCCAATACGGAGAGAAAGGAGTTTCTTGCTCCTGACGCCCACAGGGAGCTAGTCCAGTAGGAACTGGTTCAAGATCCCTACCCCTCAGTACGGAAAATGGGTTGCGTGGAAACTGGGATACAGAAGGCATATTTCTGCCATTTAAAAGAGCAAGGCAGGCCCCTCTGAGGGAATGCCCAGGCTTTCCTTATGACCTAGCGTAACACAGAAAGCCCAGCCAAATTTGATCTCCACAGGCAAATCTTAAATTGCTATTGTCTGATCTATGACACACGGGTAGCTGCGCTCACCAAGTCTGTGGCAGCAAGCAAAAGCCCAGCCTCTGCTCACAGCCCTTTGCTCATCGTCACTTCCAGGTTGCTCTGCAGGGGCACAGAGTAAGAGGATCTCCCTGGCTGACTCGTGACTTTTTGATGCTGTTCGTAGTGTACGTACAGGGAGGTGATCTTCCAGACTCCCTATATTTCAAAGGGACTAAAGCAATACATCAGATCCTATAGTAAAATCTCATGCTTGTAAGCAGCATTTCTAAGAAATCTGAACTAGATTTTACCTGAACAAGGACTACCTGAAAGGAGAGACAGGTAGCCTTCAGTTTAAACTCTTGGAAGTTCACGAGAAAAACTGGCTACTTTTCTCTAAGCGTTGCTAACGAAGCAGGCAGTAGCCCAAACGACTTGCCGCTCTTTAAAATGGAAGTTGTAGTACTGCGGAGGCAAATTGTTACATCCACAGCCTTCAACCAACTGCTACGTATGACACACAGGATTCTGCAACCAGGAGCTGAAGTTGCCTCCCTGATCTAACACGGCGTCCGGTGTGCCAGGTTCCTACCATACACAGCACTGCCTCACTAGAACAGGCGTGCAACCAGGATAACATCCTTCAGGGTAAAGGGGCACCCGAGTGGTACAGCAATAAGACCCACAACAGTAGGATTTCACTGCTCTGATGGACGATGGAGGGTCTATCTTCAAGAAGGAGAACGAGCACATATTTCTGACTACGCCAATCTCTGGCAGTCCAGAGTAAATATGCTCCATTTTAAGGATAAATCAAAGTCAGTCTCTAAACCAGAACAGAGAAGATAAAGAGTCCAAAACTGTGACGACAACAACAGGCTCTTAAGAACAACATCTGGCAAGAATAGTTGCTGCAGCCCAGTAATTGACAGAACATAATTCAGCTGGATCAAATAAGAGGAGCTGGAGCTCAGAAGCAGCAGCAGCTCTCAAGAAACAGACCGAGTCAAAATGGTGTTTATCAGCCTTGCTAACAACATACTCTGGAGTGGTAAGGCGTAAAAGTCAAGAAGCATGACAAACAACCTCTCATTTGTACAGCTCTGCAAGGTCAGGAGTCTTCTAAAAAAGACCTGAGAGGAGGACAAACCTCTCGATACGTTGGGTAGTTTGGGGTGGTTGGTTTTTTTTAAAAGCAGAACTTGTCACACGTGATCTTAGAAACCTGATCCAGCAGAAGGACAAAATCTTGTTCCTTCCCTGCATAAACTCCTCCATGATGTCTGTCTCAAAACAGCACGTGGTAAGGAGTACCGGACCCACACACCAATGATGGGCAACAATTCCCGCAGACTGGCGAGCATTCAAAAGAGGCTTCCCTGCTGCTGGTGTAACCAACTCTAGGTCCTGCACCACAGGTAACAAGAGTTAGACTAGAAAGAGTAGGCCCTCAAGATTTTCAGCACGAGCCTCTAGCTTCACCCTAAACGGCAGTGTCCTACTCGCAATGTCCGTACGTAATAGCCTTGAATTCTGAAGATCCCCTGTCAAACTACTGGATAAGGAAAGATCCAAGTTCAAACGTGCAGAACGAGAAACCAAAACCAGAAAGAAGCTTTGGGTTTCAGTAAACATCTGCATGGTTTAATTATTACTCAATGCAGAGCCAAGGTACCAGATACCGAGGAATTACGCTGGCTTGCTTTGGACTTCACACAGGAACGTGCAAGGGGGCATAAACATGAGCCCCAGGCTCAGGAGAGCTTTGTTAGCTTTAGCTGTCAGAAAAATAACATTCAAACCATGCTGTACTGGTTTGGGTTTTTGGTTGGGTTTTTTTGCTCGAGATTCTTTCATTTTCTGTCCATGGAAGGTGAAAACAGCTCAAAAGCATACAGGATGCAATGAAGCCTCGCGTAATGATTATCACCTCTATAATTACAGCCATTAAATAATCTCCTGCCTAGGGTCTCCCCCCTGCCTTTACCTGGCCTCTGCCAGCTGCTCTGCAAGGCCTCGTCTGTCCCGCTCCGTGGCTGCCAGTCGCGCCTCTAGGGCAGCCTTCTCGTGCGCCAGCAATTCCTTCTCTTTGGATACGTTGGCCAGTGCCTGCCCTTGGCGAGAGGACTCCTGCCGCAACTGCTCCAGACCACTGCTAGCTGACTCTTGCTGGCGGTGAACCTGAAAGCGGGACAAAATACAGTTAGAGTCCTTTCTCTGGAGTTCTGTGCAGAGCCAGCCAGTGCCACTTCTGAATCAGCTAAAGGAGAGAGAGCTCCGGTACTCTGGCCTGAAAGTTTAAGAGCATCTGCTTCATACCGCCCTAACAGCCTGGGCTGCCAAAAGGCACTAGGGCTGTTAACCTGAAAGCCATGTGTAATAAGGCCCTACTGGGTTGCCTGGGACCAGGCGGCCCCTTCAGGACAAACGTACACACCCCAGACTACATCTTTTCACGCAAAAATACCACATCTTCCACAACTGCCACCTTGCAAACTAAAGTTCTATCAGAATCTATTCCAGTGCTGGAAATTTCCAGGAACCGTTGAGCAAGAGCAACTTTGCTCGCCGAACAAAGTGGAAATACACATGGTTTCTCCTTCTAGAAGAAGAAAAACCAACATCAAAGCGTCACCTTGTCGCAAAACACCACCACACACCTACTTCAGTGTGTACAGCAGTTGGATGCAACGAGGTGATCCTTGGCAGGGAAACAGCCCTTGTGGTGAGCAGTGTCATTCAGTGATTTACGGAAGTCCGGCTGGTGTGGCCAAAGAGACGGTAGACTCTACTTGGACAGTAGTTCATGTCAACAATACTGTTTACTTGTCTTACACAAACAAGTTGTCCAATAGACCTTGCTGGCATTCAAGCCTGAAGACTAACTGTCGTTTTTTGGCTTTCTTCTGCAGTGATGCCAATACACCTCTGACGGGTGTTTGCCAAACAGACCACGTACTCCAAAACTAAGACTGTCTAACAGAGAACAGACCATCAGACACAAACAATTCTCCTCTCAAAGTTACCCCCTAAGACCTAGGATTGTACATTATGAAACCGACACTGAAAGGATGGCAAACTCCCTAGTCTCCTCCAGCGATACAATTCTCCCAAGCTCTTTTTCCACTCTACCAAAACCAGTTAGTCCAGAGTAAACAGTCTTCTGTGATCACCTCTTTCTCAGCTTCTCCCTCAAAGCCTAAAGAGGATCTAGCAATTCAAAGCGGCACGTATGTCCTAAAATACAGTTTCAACAATTTCAGGATGTCATTCCCGTTGTTAGCAGTACAGGACAGCAGACGCTGACTTGCCCCTTTGTCCCGCCCTCCAGGACCCAACAAGCGGAGCTTGGAAAGTTGCAGACCTCACAACAAAAAGCGTAAATAGAAACATGCAGCCCCGGGGGTTTTTGGCCTCAGAAAATGGGTGAAGAGCTACCCTGTTTGCTTCTTTCGACGCCTGTGAGAGTAGCAGCCTCACACAGATTCGTGGGCAAGGCAAATCACCTCTCTGCAGCTTATCAAAAGCCAAAAAAGAGGCCAACACAGCCAGGTGGATTAAAGGAATCTCTAGAAGCAGAGAATTGCACAACAGCTCTGCAAGCCACCAACACATTTCCAGAAGGAAGTAAACAAGGCCGTCAGACCCCCAGCGCTACCAAGTGTCTCCTTGACAAAAAACACTGCAGAATCCAACAGATACAGCTTCACTGAGCCAAGCAGCCAAAAGCCCACCCAGAAAGCACCAGGTTTTTGGTCTCACCTCATTGAGTTTCTCTTGGGTTTCTGCCTTCTCCTCTGCCAGCATCCTCAGCTCTGCCTGCAGCCCCTCCTGTTGCTCCTCTGCTTTCTTCAGCAGCTGCTCCAGGTGGGCTTTCTCTGCGCTCAGCGCCTCATTTGCTCTTTCACACAAGTTCAGCTTCTCCTGGTCAGAGATCTTTGCTCTCTCCATCTCGTCCACTTTGCCTGACAGAATGTCATGCTCTTGCTCCAGCTACAATCACAGAAGCACAGAGGAAATAAAATAACAGTAAGGTTTACTCTGTAGGAGCTTCGGCTTGGACAGGGAAAAGAGCAACGTTTCCACATTCAGACAGTCATACTGTCCAAAGGCAAGAAGGCTGAGAAGCAGCAGCAGCAGCTGGAGACAAACACCTGGCAAGATCTTTGACAACTCTGCTCACCTGCAACACGAGTTTGTTCAGCTGCACTTTATCCAACGCAAGAGCTTCATTGATACTGCTCATGTTCGCTGCTGCAACCTGTAGATCGGCTATCTCAGCAGTCAGCTTATTCTGAGCCCCTGTCAACTCTGCTACTGACTGCTCTGCCTGCAGAGACAAAAGAACAACATGACAACAAAGACAGGAAAATCCCTGACCTCAAGCAGCAACTCCAGGTCCCCTGTTGTGTCTCTGACACGCTCCCAGTTCCGCATTCCCAACAAGCACGTGGGCACTAACTACACCGGAGAGCCTCTGTGGTCCGATCACCATTTTCCAAGAAGGACAACAACATTGTCCCTGGCTTCTACTGCCAGAAACACCATCTGTGGTGGTCTTGCTATCACAACTGCCTCTCCCACAAGTGCTGCCTCGGAATAAGGTGACCATACCTTTTCCAGTGCCACGGTAAGCTCGTGTTTCTCTTGCTTCAGAAGATCCCTCTGAAGGTGCGATTCCTCCAGCATCTCTCTTGCGACTACCAACTCGCTCTGTAATAATGAGTGTTCTCCTTCAAGTGCAGCTAAGTCCTTCAGTCTATGAGAAGGGGAAAGACAAACAAGTTTTTAACGCAAACTCATAATCACAGGATGATTCAGGTTTGTATGTGTGATGTTGCAAAATGGCACTCCTTGCCCCAAAGGCCTTCTGCACTCAGTCTAGCGTGGAAACGGCAGTACGGAGGGGCTACGTTGCATATGATGGTCCTGTGCAAATTCCTCCCAACTCCTTTAGCACAGCCCTGGGTAGCAAAAGGGCTGTGCAAGAGACACAGCTCTCTTTACGCTCGTCTCCATTTCTCACCAAGAATCAGTTAACAGCAAAAACATTGTAATATGCCATCTCTTTTCCAGTCCTGCCTTCCTCACAAGAGCTTCTGTCTGTCAGACAGCTTTTTCTATCCGTTCTGTTGAAGGCAATAGTTTGACTAGGGACAGGAACAAGGCTGTGCAGAATGGGTGCGTTTTAAACGTGAACGCAGCCCATCCTATGAATCCAACAAGCACCCACAGAAGATAACGCTGCTAACAGCAAAGTTGGAAACACACTCACCTGTCCTGAAGCTCCTTCTTCTCCGGGTCCCCTTCGACTTGTAAGCGCATCACTTCCCAAGTCTTCTGGCTTATTTCCTCTCCCGCTTGCTGCTGTGCCTGATCCTCGAGGACAGGTCTACCCGGCGTAACGGGTGCCCAGGGCCGTACGCCACAGTTTAGGCGGGAGCAGTTTACAAGTATAGATCCAGAAAGCCTCATTTGCTCTGCCTTCAGCTCTGACAAATCTCTGAAGAAGAATCAAGAAAGAGGTAATGTTCACGCCACCATCTTTATCAGCTGGCTCGCTTCCGAAGCACGGCATTGCGCAACAGCAAAAGCCGGCAGGAAAGACGACATCTTCGCTGGGGACGAATCGTTCACCTGACACTTTGGGATCAGGACACATCTTGATCCTTGGGCAATGGGTCTATTTGATGGTTGAGGAACGCATCTATTTTCTCCCCAGAGAGAAGAGGAAATGTACGGAACAGCCAGAAGGCTTCGAGAATTAACTAGCAGGTCAGGCATACTCTACGCATTAAGGAAAGCTTTTCACCAAATTAGATAACGGCTTCACCTCCTCCGGGAGACCAGGGCGTACCAGACCCTTAAAGGCACGTGGAAGAGGAGCCTGGCGACTGCTGCTACTGCCAGTACCGCTGTCAAGGGATGCGCTAGGGTTCAGGAGCTGGGATGTACACTCTTGCACTGATAAGCACAGCGTGGACGCTTGTTTTAGGTCTCGGACTCGGCCCGATACTGGGATCGTGATCAGCACAGCATAGCAATAGGAGACTAACGGTTGCCCGAAGGCTGTAAGCTCTGGCGCTGCCTCAGATCCCTGGAGGCGAGGCAAGAGGAGTAACGGTACCTCCACTCGCCGAAGCAGCGGGTTCGCTAGATGTTTGACTGCACCAAGGGGTGGAGTGTGACTGTTCGCTCAGCTCCTGCTCAGATTTGGGCTAGCCCAGCTCACGCTAAGGCCCGATGTATGCTGGGAGCAGCGCCTTTGGGTTGAAGGGGGAGCACCAGGTAGGCAGCACAGGTGGCCAGGAAGAGCTAAAGGGCCATGATGCAGCCATTAGCACCTGCAGCTGGCTGTCTCCTGCAGCCCCCATCTTTGCCTGGCAGTATTGTCAGAATCTGCTGACTTTTGGAAATGGTATAGACCAGACTTCCAAGCTGGAAGGTATAAAACAGCAGCTGAGCCAAAAAGCCTTTGAAGGAGATTCAACAGCAGCTGGACTGCTGGGGCTTTTGTGCTTCACAGTGTGATACAGGGGACGCCCGCGCGGTGACGGAGGAGGAAGGATGAGCACTCTCACTAGGGAGAAACAACGTCTTTTTTTTGGTTTTGCTTTTGGGTTTTTTTTCTTTTCCCCCCTGCCCCCCCGCCATAAGCCCAGGACTTTTAGTGTTACGGGTTGTAAGTTAGGAAACATGACGGCTTGAGTGAATTCACGTCAGAGAGTAGCCCGGGCAAAGGGGACCGAGCCCTGTTTGTCGTGTGTGTTTGTTGCATTTCTTCACGTGCTCACGAAATAAAGCTTAATTCACAGCGTTCGTTGTCCTGTAACTTTGAACTTTTCTCTGCCGTGCCGGTTTTTCTCCCCCTGCTTGCAGTCCGTCCCGTTCCTGCTGCACAACAGGGAGCGAAAGCGTCAGTCATTGCACCTATGTGTGCTTGGCTTTCGTACTAGATGGGAACTCCGGCTCCAGGGGCTGAAGTTGGAGCTTTTCGTAGCAAGTGCCAGCTCTTCAGCTGGCTTCCCTGGGCGATGGACCTTTTCCAGGGTCCCTGCGGTCCCGCCCTTCTTGCCCCAGTGGCCCCAGACCCCGCCATCCGACCCTCTGGGCTTTCCTCGCGCTCCTTCTCTCCCAGACTGCACCGGGGGCGCTTTTTGCCCCCAGCGTTCTGCGGGGCCCTTAACGGTCTCTGAGCGGAACGCGCTGGAGCGAGCGGCTGCCGGGGCGGCCTCTCCCCCGCGGCAGCACCGCAGCCCGCCGCCGCACCCTCAGCGAGGAGCGAGAAGCGAGGAGCGAAGAGCGAGAAGCGAGAAGCGAAGCGCCGCCACAGAGCGAGCCCGGCTCTCCCGGTCGCGCCCGGCCGGCAGGGTGAGCCGCTGCGCCCGCCGCGGCAGGCGCCTGAGCGCGGTCCGCCGGGGCAGGCCGCGGAGCAGCCCCCGCCGCGGGGCCCGTCAGGCGGCGGAGCCCGGCTGGAGAGCGGGGGCATGGCGGCGCGGAGCCAGGCCTCCCTGCGGCGCCGGCTGCAGAGCTCGGAGGAGGCGCAGCACCGGCAAGCGGTGCTGGTGCGGAAGCTGCAGGCGAAGGTGAGGAGCGGGGGCGCCGGCCCGGCGGGGAGCTGCCCGGGGCCGGGCCGCGGTGGCGGGGCCGGGGTGCCCGGGCCGCCCGCGCAGCGCTGAGAGGGGCCTCGGCGATGTCGGGGGGCGAAGGCGCGGCCCCAGCGGGGCCCTCCCCGGGGCGTTCCCCGGCGCTGCCGCGGGCGGGACGGCGCCGAGCCCGCAGCTCGGGGGAGGCCCCGGGAGCCGCCCTCCTCCGCCCGGCCCGGCCCGTCCCGCTGGGCGCCTGGCCCTGCCGCTGTCACCCTGCCGAGCCTCTCGTGAGGGCTTGTCCGTCCTGAAATAAAGCAGCCCCCCGGCTCGCAGGCGCCTTTGTTGGGCCACGTTAGCAGGGGGCTGTCCCAGAGGCAGGAGCCGAGCCGGCGGGGGTGGTTTGGGGCGGCCCCGGGCCGAGGCAGGCAGCTCTTAGGGTGAGCAGGTAGCAGTACGTGGAAAAGAAGCCCCGTCTCAGGAGATAAAGCGAAGCTTCCCTGTATGGTAACGACTTCTTGTGGGCGGCATCGGCAGCGCTGTGAAACGCACTGTGCTTGGGCTGTAAAGACTTGGAGAAAAGCTAATGCAGGAGGAGCCGAGCCTGTCACAAGCTGCATTCATTCGCTCATCTTCATTCTATGTCTCCGTCCAGGTACTGCAGTACCGGACTCGGTGTCGAGAGTTGGAGCAGCAGCTGGCAGCAGGAGGGGTGAGTGTGCAGGTTGCCAAGTAAAGACCGTGTAGGTAGCGTTTGTTAACGCGGGCCAAAGCAAGCTCCCCAAAGCAATGGCAGAGGGCAGAGGGAAGCAAGATTTTGCTGCCTGAGGGTTTAAAGAAGCGCTGTAAGCTTGCCTGCGAGTGTTTTGTCCAGTTGCCGTTCTTGGAGGAGTCAGTGGTCCCAGAAATGCGGGTGCAGGAAACCCTGTGGAGGGGGGGTTTAGTTTTGAGAAAGAGTGCTTTATTGCTGGCGTAACATTTTGTCCTAGGGCTCAGGAGAGGGCTACACTGCCTGTTAGGTTCTATGGCCGTCTCTGAAAAAGAGCGGGTTGAAACGTGGCATTTTGGAAGGCAAGAATGCTGGCGTTCAGCATACGGCTATGGGCTTTTCTTTCTGCTTCACGGCTAAAGCAAACCTAGGAAGAACAAAGGGTGGGAGAGTAGGAGAGCGTTCCCAGGCTTCAAGTCGAAGAGAGCACTCACGGTTGTGAGCTAAGGAGACCTAGCTGCGAGAGTGCCACAGTGCGGGACTGAGGAGAGCTGCTCGCATTGAGCACCACCCTTCCCCTCCCTTGCTCTCCATAGTCACGACACTGTTACGCCTGGAAGAAGCCACGAGCTCCTGAGCTACCCAAGCGAATGGAGCGGAAAGCGGTGGATGCTAACAGCAGTGAAGGGAAGGCGAGAATTTGACTAAACTTTTCCTTTCTTCTGAAGGGACCCCTTCCAGGCAGGTGGGAAGCCACAGAAGACCAGAGCCTGGAGAAAGCACTGCTTCGGGTGGAAGAGGAGCAGCAGAGGTACAAGGAAGAAGCGTTCCCTCATACCTGGTATCCTGGATGCTCGTGGAAGTGAGGGAAAACCTGTCAGTGCTCCCTGGTCTCCCCAAGGGGAGCAGTTGGGCAAGCTGCTTTGAAAGCAGAAAGGTCCACAGTCTTGTTTTCTGTGGTGCAGTAATAGTGTTGTGTGCTGAATGGCTCTGTTTTGAGCGGGGGGGTTATTCCGGGTGACTTCCAAAGGTCCCTTTCCAGGCTAAATTATTCTGTGGTTCAGTAGGTGAGCGGGTCAGGAGAGTGCTAGAGAAAGGCGATGCATCCGGTGATCAGACAGCACGAAGGGGAGGCAAGACGTGAACTGTGGGCATCGTCAAAGTAGAAGGGGAAACCGAAATTGGAGGTGGAAGTAGAAGGCTTAAAGCAAGGAGAAGCAAATGAGCATGCCATCACAGAGAGATCTTAGTTAATCCTAGAAAGCACTTTTAGGGCCTCTCAGTTTGACAACAAAGTCAGTGTTGAGGGAGTTGGGAAATCACGGAGACGCTGCTTGTGGATAGCAGTCGTTCAGTGACCTCGTTGCTGTTTCTCCCTTTCCAAGGTGTGAGAATCTGGCAGAAGTGAACACTCTCCTGCAGGAACAGCTCGATGAAGCGAATGCGGTTAATTCAGCCCTTAAAGAAGATGTTGGAAGACTGACGGTGGATTGGATGAGGGCCCGGGAGGAGCTGGAAGTGAAGGAGAGCGAGTGGCGCAGTGAACGTGAGGTAAGGCTGGGCGACGGGACCGTCGGACGCGATGCTGGGGTGGAATGAGAATGGGTTTTATTTCTGGCCTAGAGAACTTGCCGTGTGAAAGTCGTGGCACCGTTGAGGATGTATTGGTGTTTATGAGCAGAAGACAGGGGTGTGAGATGGAGGAGTGTCAGCAAATTGTGGTGATGGAAGATGCCCGCGTGCTGTGACCGTACTGGTCGTTCTCAAAGGCAAATGCTTGCTCTTGCTGGTCACTGGAGGGCAGTGACACATGAACGCTCGTCTGTTTTTTAATAGTTCCTAAATCTCCGTCTGCAGCAGTGGAGACCGAAGAGAGGTCTGTGTGTTTTTGGATTCAGGGTAGCCAACAGAAGAACAAGACAGGCCTCCCTTACTAATAGGCTGTTGTAAGCAAATCTGACACTGGTCTCGGAGGGGCTTGTTTTTGTCTTCCTCCACCGAGCCTGTTAGACACCTCTGCAAGGCGAGATGATGAATCGCGATCGGTTTGCTGTGTTGATACCCGCTCCTGCAGGGGAAGTGTGGCTGTTCCCTTCTTTGCAGTCAGGTGGCAGGTCTACTGAGGATGCCTCTGTGGTGGCTCTTCAGTCCTTGATGCTCCCCACCCCACCCCCCCCGTTGGAATAGTTCTTAAAGGAGACTCGGTGATGACGGTTGTACCCTCTCCTCTCTGAAAGGCTTGTACAGCGACAGCGAAGGCTGAATTGGCATTTCTTTTTGCCTTTGCCTGTTTAGCTTTATGACAGCTACCTAAGGGGTGAACGCAGCCGTCTACTCAGCCTGTGGCGTCAGGTGGTCACCTTCCGCTGTCATTTCCTGGAAATGAAGACTGCCACTGACCGGTGAGTAGAAGTGAAGGCTAGATCTCGTTGCAGAAAAAACATAGCTTCCCTTCACAGCTGCTTTTTGAGCCTTGATGTTACGCTAGCTGCGGCTAAAGATACAATTTCTCCTTTGGTAGTCTGAAGCGATGGCATTAAGCATGCCTTAGGCTATACTCCGAATCATTTTGTTTGATGCTGGTTTTCAGATAACGCTGAGGGGCTCAGGCTATAAGCAATGCAGAGGCCCTGAACAGGTGAACTTGGCTATGGTGATGTTTGGGCATATTAACACAGACACAGGCATATGTGGGCGAGTTGGGAGAGACTCACCAAAGCTATGCATGCAGCATGTGGAGCGGCCCCCTGTTACAGAGTGGTTAAAATTTGCCTTAAATCTCACTGTCTTTCCTTTCCCACTGCTCCCGATGGAAAGATCATTCATGAATATGTATGTAGTTATTTTTTCCTTCTCATTTCCAGCCTACGTTTGTCCTGGTCAGTTTGCATCCGCTTATTCCTGTACCAACACTGTTGAGAGAAAGAATAGCTTCTCTACCCTGCTATTACATTTCTCCAATTGATTTTGCTTAGTTTGATCCCTCCCTTTTACGATTGTTTTCTTGTTCTTGGGCCCTCTGAGGTTCCTTTCTCACAGGTGCCTTCTGTGCAGAGACAAATAGCGTAGCCTAAGAGTAAATTCTTCTGGTGTCAGCATGCAATTTCAAACTCTGGGTTACCGTCAGCCGTTTACCACCTTTGGTGATAAGCTTTCCTTAATGCGTAGAGTATGCCTGACCCGCTAGTTAATTCTCGAAGCCTTCTGGCTGTTCCGTACATTTCCTCTTCTCTCTGGGGAGAAAATAGATGCGTTCCTCAACCATCAAATAGACCCATTGCCCAAGGATCAAGATGTGTCCTGATCCCAAAGTGTCAGGTGAACGATTCGTCCCCAGCGAAGATGTCGTCTTTCCTGCCGGCTTTTGCTGTTGCGCAATGCCGTGCTTCGGAAGCGAGCCAGCTGATAAAGATGGTGGCGTGAACATTACCTCTTTCTTGATTCTTCTTCAGAGATTTGTCAGAGCTGAAGGCAGAGCAAATGAGGCTTTCTGGATCTATACTTGTAAACTGCTCCCGCCTAAACTGTGGCGTACGGCCCTGGGCACCCGTTACGCCGGGTAGACCTGTCCTCGAGGATCAGGCACAGCAGCAAGCGGGAGAGGAAATAAGCCAGAAGACTTGGGAAGTGATGCGCTTACAAGTCCAAGGGGACCCGGAGAAGAAGGAGCTTCAGGACAGGTGAGTGTGTTTTCAACTTTGCTGTTAGCAGCGTTATCTTCTGTGGGTGCTTGTTGGATTCATAGGATGGGCTGTGTTCACGTTTAAAACGCACCCATTCTGCACAGCCTTGTTCCTGTCCCTAGTCAAACTATTGCCTTCAACAGAACGGATAGAAAAAGCTGTCTGACAGACAGAAGCTCTTGTGAGGAAGGCAGGACTAGAAAAGAGATGGCATATTACAATGTTTTTGCTGTTAACTGATTCTTGGTGAGAAATGGAGACGAGCGTAAAGAGAGCTGTGTCTCTTGCACAGCCCTTTTGCTACCCAGGGCTGTGCTAAAGGAGTTGGGAGGAATTTGCACAGGACCATCATATGCAACGTAGCCCCTCCGTACTGCCGTTTCCACGCTAGACTGAGTGCAGAAGGCCTTTGGGGCAAGGAGTGCCATTTTGCAACATCACACATACGAACCTGAATCATCCTGTGATTATGAGTTTGCGTTAAAAACTTGTTTGTCTTTCCCCTTCTCATAGACTGAAGGACTTAGCTGCACTTGAAGGAGAACACTCATTATTACAGAGCGAGTTGGTAGTCGCAAGAGAGATGCTGGAGGAATCGCACCTTCAGAGGGATGTGCTGAAGCAAGAGAAACACGAGCTTACCGTGGCACTGGAAAAGGTATGGTCACCTTATTCCGAGGCAGCACTTGTGGGAGAGGCAGTTGTGATAGCAAGACCACCACAGATGGTGTTTCTGGCAGTAGAAGCCAGGGACAATGTTGTTGTCCTTCTTGGAAAATGGTGATCGGACCACAGAGGCTCTCCGGTGTAGTTAGTGCCCACGTGCTTGTTGGGAACGCGGAACTGGGAGCGTGTCAGAGACACAACAGGGGACCTGGAGTTGCTGCTTGAGGTCAGGGATTTTCCTGTCTTTGTTGTCATGTTGTTCTTTTGTCTCTGCAGGCAGAGCAGTCAGTAGCAGAGTTGACAGGGGCTCAGAATAAGCTGACTGCTGAGATAGCCGATCTACAGGTTGCAGCAGCGAACATGAGCAGTATCAATGAAGCTCTTGCGTTGGATAAAGTGCAGCTGAACAAACTCGTGTTGCAGGTGAGCAGAGTTGTCAAAGATCTTGCCAGGTGTTTGTCTCCAGCTGCTGCTTCTCAGCCTTCTTGCCTTCGGACAGTATGACTGTCTGAATGTGGAAACGTTGCTCTTTTCCCTGTCCAAGCCGAAGCTCCTACAGAGTAAACCTTACTGTTATTTTATTTCCTCTGTGCTTCTGTGATTGTAGCTGGAGCAAGAGCATGACGTTCTGTCAGGCAAAGTGGACGAGATGGAGAGAGCAAAGATCTCTGACCAGGAGAAGCTGAACTTGTGTGAAAGAGCAAATGAGGCGCTGAGCGCAGAGAAAGCCCACCTGGAGCAGCTGCTGAAGAAAGCAGAGGAGCAACAGGAGGGGCTGCAGGCAGAGCTGAGGATGCTGGCAGAGGAGAAGGCAGAAACCCAAGAGAAACTCAATGAGGTGAGACCAAAAACCTGGTGCTTTCTGGGTGGGCTTTTGGCTGCTTGGCTCAGTGAAGCTGTATCTGTTGGATTCTGCAGTGTTTTTTGTCAAGGAGACACTTGGTAGCGCTGGGGGTCTGACGGCCTTGTTTACTTCCTTCTGGAAATGTGTTGGTGGCTTGCAGAGCTGTTGTGCAATTCTCTGCTTCTAGAGATTCCTTTAATCCACCTGGCTGTGTTGGCCTCTTTTTTGGCTTTTGATAAGCTGCAGAGAGGTGATTTGCCTTGCCCACGAATCTGCGTGAGGCTGCTACTCTCACATGCGTCGAAAGAAGCAAACAGGGTAGCTCTTCACCCATTTTCTGAGGCCAAAAACCCCCGGGGCTGCATGTTTCTATTTACGCTTTTTGTTGTGAGGTCTGCAACTTTCCAAGCTCCGCTTGTTGGGTCCTGGAGGGCGGGACAAAGGGGCAAGTCAGCGTCTGCTGTCCTGTACTGCTAACAACGGGAATGACATCCTGAAATTGTTGAAACTGTATTTTAGGACATACGTGCCGCTTTGAATTGCTAGATCCTCTTTAGGCTTTGAGGGAGAAGCTGAGAAAGAGGTGATCACAGAAGACTGTTTACTCTGGACTAACTGGTTTTGGTAGAGTGGAAAAAGAGCTTGGGAGAATTGTATCGCTGGAGGAGACTAGGGAGTTTGCCATCCTTTCAGTGTCGGTTTCATAATGTACAATCTTAGGTCTTAGGGGGTAACTTTGAGAGGAGAATTGTTTGTGTCTGATGGTCTGTTCTCTGTTAGACAGTCTTAGTTTTGGAGTACGTGGTCTGTTTGGCAAACACCCGTCAGAGGTGTATTGGCATCACTGCAGAAGAAAGCCAAAAAACGACAGTTAGTCTTCAGGCTTGAATGCCAGCAAGGTCTATTGGACAACTTGTTTGTGTAAGACAAGTAAACAGTATTGTTGACATGAACTACTGTCCAAGTAGAGTCTACCGTCTCTTTGGCCACACCAGCCGGACTTCCGTAAATCACTGAATGACACTGCTCACCACGAGGGCTGTTTCCCTGCCAAGGATCACCTCGTTGCATCCAACTGCTGTACACACTGAAGTAGGTGTGTGGTGGTGTTTTGCGACAAGGTGACGCTTTGATGTTGGTTTTTCTTCTTCTAGAAGGAGAAACCATGTGTATTTCCACTTTGTTCGGCGAGCAAAGTTGCTCTTGCTCAACGGTTCCTGGAAATTTCCAGCACTGGAATAGATTCTGATAGAACTTTAGTTTGCAAGGTGGCAGTTGTGGAAGATGTGGTATTTTTGCGTGAAAAGATGTAGTCTGGGGTGTGTACGTTTGTCCTGAAGGGGCCGCCTGGTCCCAGGCAACCCAGTAGGGCCTTATTACACATGGCTTTCAGGTTAACAGCCCTAGTGCCTTTTGGCAGCCCAGGCTGTTAGGGCGGTATGAAGCAGATGCTCTTAAACTTTCAGGCCAGAGTACCGGAGCTCTCTCTCCTCTAGCTGATTCAGAAGTGGCACTGGCTGGCTCTGCACAGAACTCCAGAGAAAGGACTCTAACTGTATTTTGTCCCGCTTTCAGGTTCACCGCCAGCAAGAGTCAGCTAGCAGTGGTCTGGAGCAGTTGCGGCAGGAGTCCTCTCGCCAAGTGCAGGCACTGGCCAACGTATCCAAAGAGAAGGAATTGCTGGCGCACGAGAAGGCTGCCCTAGAGGCGCGACTGGCAGCCACGGAGCGGGACAGACGAGGCCTTGCAGAGCAGCTGGCAGAGGCCAGGTAAAGGCAGGGGGGAGACCCTAGGCAGGAGATTATTTAATGGCTGTAATTATAGAGGTGATAATCGTTACGCGAGGCTTCATTGCATCCTGTATGCTTTTGAGCTGTTTTCACCTTCCATGGACAGAAAATGAAAGAATCTCGAGCAAAAAAACCCAACCAAAAACCCAAACCAGTACAGCATGGTTTGAATGTTATTTTTCTGACAGCTAAAGCTAACAAAGCTCTCCTGAGCCTGGGGCTCATGTTTATGCCCCCTTGCACGTTCCTGTGTGAAGTCCAAAGCAAGCCAGCGTAATTCCTCGGTATCTGGTACCTTGGCTCTGCATTGAGTAATAATTAAACCATGCAGATGTTTACTGAAACCCAAAGCTTCTTTCTGGTTTTGGTTTCTCGTTCTGCACGTTTGAACTTGGATCTTTCCTTATCCAGTAGTTTGACAGGGGATCTTCAGAATTCAAGGCTATTACGTACGGACATGGCGAGTAGGACACTGCCGTTTAGGGTGAAGCTAGAGGCTCGTGCTGAAAATCTTGAGGGCCTACTCTTTCTAGTCTAACTCTTGTTACCTGTGGTGCAGGACCTAGAGTTGGTTACACCAGCAGCAGGGAAGCCTCTTTTGAATGCTCGCCAGTCTGCGGGAATTGTTGCCCATCATTGGTGTGTGGGTCCGGTACTCCTTACCACGTGCTGTTTTGAGACAGACATCATGGAGGAGTTTATGCAGGGAAGGAACAAGATTTTGTCCTTCTGCTGGATCAGGTTTCTAAGATCACGTGTGACAAGTTCTGCTTTTAAAAAAAACCAACCACCCCAAACTGCCCAACGTATCGAGAGGTTTGTCCTCCTCTCAGGTCTTTTTTAGAAGACTCCTGACCTTGCAGAGCTGTACAAATGAGAGGTTGTTTGTCATGCTTCTTGACTTTTACGCCTTACCACTCCAGAGTATGTTGTTAGCAAGGCTGATAAACACCATTTTGACTCGGTCTGTTTCTTGAGAGCTGCTGCTGCTTCTGAGCTCCAGCTCCTCTTATTTGATCCAGCTGAATTATGTTCTGTCAATTATTGGGCTGCAGCAACTATTCTTGCCAGATGTTGTTCTTAAGAGCCTGTTGTTGTCGTCACAGTTTTGGACTCTTTATCTTCTCTGTTCTGGTTTAGAGACTGACTTTGATTTATCCTTAAAATGGAGCATATTTACTCTGGACTGCCAGAGATTGGCGTAGTCAGAAATATGTGCTCGTTCTCCTTCTTGAAGATAGACCCTCCATCGTCCATCAGAGCAGTGAAATCCTACTGTTGTGGGTCTTATTGCTGTACCACTCGGGTGCCCCTTTACCCTGAAGGATGTTATCCTGGTTGCACGCCTGTTCTAGTGAGGCAGTGCTGTGTATGGTAGGAACCTGGCACACCGGACGCCGTGTTAGATCAGGGAGGCAACTTCAGCTCCTGGTTGCAGAATCCTGTGTGTCATACGTAGCAGTTGGTTGAAGGCTGTGGATGTAACAATTTGCCTCCGCAGTACTACAACTTCCATTTTAAAGAGCGGCAAGTCGTTTGGGCTACTGCCTGCTTCGTTAGCAACGCTTAGAGAAAAGTAGCCAGTTTTTCTCGTGAACTTCCAAGAGTTTAAACTGAAGGCTACCTGTCTCTCCTTTCAGGTAGTCCTTGTTCAGGTAAAATCTAGTTCAGATTTCTTAGAAATGCTGCTTACAAGCATGAGATTTTACTATAGGATCTGATGTATTGCTTTAGTCCCTTTGAAATATAGGGAGTCTGGAAGATCACCTCCCTGTACGTACACTACGAACAGCATCAAAAAGTCACGAGTCAGCCAGGGAGATCCTCTTACTCTGTGCCCCTGCAGAGCAACCTGGAAGTGACGATGAGCAAAGGGCTGTGAGCAGAGGCTGGGCTTTTGCTTGCTGCCACAGACTTGGTGAGCGCAGCTACCCGTGTGTCATAGATCAGACAATAGCAATTTAAGATTTGCCTGTGGAGATCAAATTTGGCTGGGCTTTCTGTGTTACGCTAGGTCATAAGGAAAGCCTGGGCATTCCCTCAGAGGGGCCTGCCTTGCTCTTTTAAATGGCAGAAATATGCCTTCTGTATCCCAGTTTCCACGCAACCCATTTTCCGTACTGAGGGGTAGGGATCTTGAACCAGTTCCTACTGGACTAGCTCCCTGTGGGCGTCAGGAGCAAGAAACTCCTTTCTCTCCGTATTGGCGTCTTGTAGGTGCGGGAGGGAGACCCTGGAATCCAGCCTGCTTGAGGCTCAGCAGCGCTTATCTCAGCTGGAGATCGCCAGGAGTCAGCTTGAAATCCAACTTCAGACAGTCAGGCAGGCCAAGGAGGTGATACAAGGTGAGAGCCTCGTGTGCTTTGTTTCTGGTGATCCCCCTGCCTAGGGAGGATGGCATAAAAATAGCTCTCTGTGTGCAGTGCTTCTAAGGAGCGCAGGAGCTGGGGACAGATCCCTCCGACACTGAAATTCAAATGGCTTAAGGTTAGTGAAGTCAGAACCGCTGTTTGTGTAGGCCCTGAATCTTGCCATTTGCCACGTTTGCAGGGGAAGTGAAGTGCCTTCAATGTGAGCTGGAAGCAGAGAGATCTCTCATGAAGCAGGAACGGGAAAACATGGCGCAACAGCTCTTGCGGACAGAAGAGCAGTATAACGATACCCTGAAACTTCGGGAAACGGCTCACGAAGTGGAAATAAACAAGCTCCGGCAAGAGCTGGTAGGAAACAATATGCTTCTGAATTCTTGAGGCAAGCTTTGTGGGCTGGCTTTAGAAGAATAATAGCCTGAGCGTGTGAAATGGCAGCAAGCGTCTGTCATAGGCCACACGTTGCTAGGCCAGGCAGCAGAGCCAACGGCTCGCACTTGAAAGCACGTGAAGACCTACGGGACTATGCCGGGACAGTAAATGCAAGCCACGGATTCCGTGTGGGCCTAAGACGAGTTGAGCAGAAGGTTGGGTGGTCCCCACCCAAGGCATGGCAGTAAAGGGGTAGGATCTTAGCAGACTCCTGTCTACCGTGAAGCAGAGTCCTAACTTTCCTGCCAACTGGAGTCGCGGGAACTTTGTTCCTTTCTTTCTGTCCTTTCATGGTTGACAGAGGTGTTATCTTTGGGCTTAAAGCATACAGAACAGATAGAACAGCCCCTTGTTCCTGGTACGTGAGTTCGTGGCCCGTCTTGTGACTAGGGCATCGGGGTGCTGGCCTCTTTCTCACCCTGCAGTCCATCTGCATCTTTTCCTTGATGAGAATGGAGTTGAGCTTTGAAAATAGAGACTCTGAGACTAGAGAGAAATCCCGTAGGCGAGAGGTGCTAGGAAACAGGCAGCCGCCAGAGAGGGGAAGGTAACATCTCCTCTTCTTCCACCAGCTGACCCTCCTTTTAAGTTCCTTGATCGGACATGATTTGTGGAGGGCACAAAGCCACTACTGTGCGCTGTCGAGGTGGGGGTTTGTGGGAGGGATGAAGCTTCCCATTTTTTTGAGAAGCTTGGCTGGGACTCCATCCTGAAGTCTTTTTCTCCCCTCATCAGGCAAGCAAGCGGGAAGGGCACCATTCAGAGCTACAGGAGATGCTGGAGCAGTGGGAAAAGGAGAAGGCAGAGACGGAAAGGGAGCACGAGAAGAAGCTGTTTGATATGAAGCAGAAAGTTGCTACCATGCAAGCTCAACAAGAGGAGGAACGGACGAGAGCGGAAAGTGCCAAGCAAGAGGTAAAGACTGTGAAAGGAGAATTCGTGTGGGTTTTTTTGTTGTTTTTTTTTTACTCTTCTGGGCTCCTTATTGGCAGTGCTTCTCTGGACACCGTCCGTCTGGGTAGAAGCGTCTCTTAGATACCCCTTTGTAAAGAGGAGCGATGCCTTGGCAGCCGTGAGACCTTTGTGCCGTGAGGGACAGGGCCTGTAATGCGAGAGGCTACCCCAGTGTAGGTTTAAGAAAGGCAGGAAGCGCGTTGCAGCCTGAAGAGAACATGAACACTGTAACTGTGTCTGTGGTCTGACCACTGCTCCTTCAAGAGGGCACAGTGGTGTTCTAGAGGATGGTACCCTGAAAACTCTACACGGTAGAGGTCCAAAAAACCCCCCCAACGCCCAACCCCAACAACGGGGTTGTTCTGTCTTCCCTTCCTCCCTCCCTATCAGAGAGAACATCATCGTGCCACTGCCTAAATCATGGTTAGTCTGGACTTTAAATCCTGGCTGCAGTTCTGGCAGCTCCTCCCCAAAAGAACACACTAGAGCTAGAAGAGGTTCGGAGAAGGGCAAAAAGGAAGACGGGACTGGCCGAGTAAGCTGGGAAAGACGCAACCGAAAGGGGGGTGGCGCGGGGAAGGTCTTACAATGTCCCGAGAGGCAGGGAGGGAGGGGGCAGCCACTGAAGCAGGAGTTCAAATCTAGTACGACAAGCAAACATACGTGGGTGGAATTATTGAACCTCTTTGTCACTGTTTTGCAGCAGGAACGGGACAGACTGCGAGCAGTTAAAGAAGAACTGGTACGGGAGATGAAACTTCTTCAGGACTCGGTCACAGCCTCCGAAACCCGAGCAAATGCAGCAACAGATAGGAATCGCTGCCTTGAACAAGAACTTCAAACTACATTGTCTGTCTTAAAAATCAAAAACGAGGAAGTGGAAACGCAGCGGGAGAAAATCCAGATGCTCCAAAAAGAGGCAGCACAGAGACAAGCTTTGCAGGAGAGTCTCACTCATATGACTGCCATCCTGTCAGAGAGGGAGGGAGAAATGAAGTTGTACCAGGAACAGATGAGAATGCTGGAGAACCAGAAAGAAATGCATGAAACCACTGTCAGTGAGGTTATCAAGGACATAACAGAGAAGAACCAGAAGGTTGAATCCCAGCAAGAACAGCTACAGGAGCTGGAGAAGCAGCAAGAAATGCTGAGGACTGCTGTCAGCAAGATGAGCAAAGAGCTGGAGGAGAGAGACCGGGAGATCGGATCCCAGCAAGAACAGATACGGGAGCTGGAGAAGCAGCGAGAACTGCAGAGGACTGCTGTCAGCAAGATGAGCAAAGAGCTGGAGGAGAGAGACCGGGAGATGCGATTCCAGGAGGGGAAAATAATGACTCTAGAACGAGACGGTGCATCACAAGTGAGAAATCTGCAGGTGGATCTTGATCATATGAAAGGAAACTTGAAGGAGAAGAATTTGGAGCTGCAGTCTCTGACTCAGCAGATCCAAGCGCTGGAAATGGAGAGAGAACAGGTGAAATCTCTGCACGCGAGCCTTGGACACCTGAGGGCAGTTCTTAAGGACAGAGAGAGCGAGTGTGATTCTCAAAGGGATCAGTTAAGACTCTTGCAGCAGTACAAGGAACAGCAAGAGGGCTACCTGCAAGAGCTTCGTGGTACACTAGAAAAGATGACCCTGTCTTTATCCGAAAAGGATCAAGAGCTTGAGTCACAACAAAAGCAAATCCGGGAAGCTGAAGAAGTCATGGAAATGCAGTTAAGGACTGTCCGCGACCAACTGGAGCAGACCTTAGGAGCCTTAAAAGAAAAGGACAGACTCCTAGACATCCAAAAGCAACAAGCAAGGAGCTACGCGGAGAAAACAGAAGAACAGATGAATGTCTTGCACAGAGACTTAGAATACACTACAGCAGTACTGAAAGAAAAGGATTTAATGATTGAATCTCAGAAGGAACTGATTGAGACCTTCCAAAAACAAGAGCGAGACTCTGGACAGCAGAAGGAAATTCTGCAGCAGCTTCAAGTGGCACTGAAGGAAAAAGAACACGAAATTCTATCCCTTAGAAAGCAATGTGAGGCGTGGAAGGAAAAGGAGGAAAGGCATGAAGCTGAGCAAACAAATCTCCAAGCAACAAAGCTGACTCTGAAAGAAAGAGAGGAAAAGGTAGAGGTTCTGGAGGAAGCTATTGCTAAGCTTCAACAGCAAGAGGAGGAGGCAGCGATGCAGACCGAAGCCATACAGCAAAAACTAGAATACGCTGAATCTTCTCTAGAAGCGAGAGATCAAGAGATAGTGTCTTTGCAAGAGCACGTCCAGGAGCTTCGAGAGCAGAAGGAGTTAGAAGGCAAGCGGGCCAAGAGTCTAGAGCAGGATCTAGACAAAATGAGCCAAATCTTGAAGGAGAACCACTCGGAGTTCCTCAGGCAGACCGAGCAAATGAACATGTTCCGGCTTCGTGAAGAAAGCACGAAAGTAGCGCTAACGTCATGCCAGCAGCAAGTGGATCTGCTTGAGCAAGCGGTGAGGAAGAGAGATGAAGACAATGAAACTCTCATGCAAAAACTCCAGCGCCAAGAAGAAGAACTGAAGACCTTGCAGAATCTCCAGCTGAGGCTAACCAAGGAGAATGAAGAGGTTAGGCATGGCAGAGAGCGAGAGAAGCTCCTGGAAGAAGCCTTGCGTGAGAAGGAGCAAGAGGCCAAGGCTGAAGGTGAACTAAAAGAGTTAAAAGAGGAGGTAAGAGCTCTTCGGGAAGATCTCCAGCATGTTCAGCCGACTCTGACAAAGAAGGATGAAGAGATCAAGAACCACAGAGACAGAGTCGGGTACTTAGAGAAGACTCTGAGAGAGAGAGAACAAGAGCTTAGGAGGCAGAGCGAGCTCTTGAAACAATTAACATCAGCTTTGCGATGGAAGGATGGCGGAGAGACCCTGCAGAAACAAATCCAGAAACTCCAGAAATGGGAGGAAGAGGAAGCAGAGAAGAGGCGAGTTCTCCAGGAGAGAGACCGTTCCTTGCAAAGACAGAAGGAGCTAACGCAACAACTGGAGGATGAGCGGAAAGCCAAGGGGGAAGAATTGGAGCGCACGATTGCTGTTTTGAAGCAGACCGAGAGCAGAGAAGTCAAATGGAAAGAGAAGGCACAAGCTCTGACTCTTGCCCTTACCAAGAGTGAAATGGCCAATGGGACTCTGAGGGAAGAAATAGCCATCCTGCAGAGCATGGTTTCGGAGAGGGACACGGACCGGTTTCATCATCAGGTAGGCAGTGTGACTGATCATCAGTCAACTAAAATGCCTATAAAGGATTCTAAGGATGATGCCCATAAAGATACGGGAATATGTAGTCCCATAAATACATGACCTGCTTGGCCAAAGAAACTGCGGTTGTAGCCAGCAGGCTTGCCTGTCTGCGTAGCTCAAGGCATTCCCCTGCTGACATGTTTTCTGTCAGCCCCCGAACTACTGAAAGAACTACGGAGCTTGCTGTTAGAGTTACCCCAAGCCCAAACGTTGGGGATGGGTAATTGGTTCTCTCCTGCGTAGGCAAGCTTAGCCAACGTGTCGCGGTTGGGGTTTGGCATGGAAAGGTAGGGGCACAGTTGACCAAAGTAAGGGACTAGCCTTAGCAGAATTTTGTAACGATGGTTGCACAGCAGCTGCGCTGACGGTGCTTTCAGAGATGTCGATTTTGGAGGTACAGCTTTTCCAGTGTATTAAAAATAACGGCATTCGTACCGTTGCCTGATCAGGTGAAGGGCTTCATTGCGCATTCAGGATGTACTTGTGCTGCGGTCCAAAAAGCCGGAAGGCAAATCTGTGTGGATTTCCCCACGGCGATCGGGAGGAGGGCCCCTAGGAAGAGAGTGTGTTGTTTTGGCCCGTCAACCCGGAGGAGCAGAAGGGACTTGGCACTGTCCATTCCCGAGTCCGGTCACACTCCCCGACTTGTCGATTCTGTCCCTCCTAACCCTTATGGGGCACCAGCTCAACATAAACTCCTCTCTGTATGCCCAGCAGGCTATTGCAGAAGGGGAGCAGCTATCATGGCTCTCGGAGAAGAGACTCCTGTCACAGCAGCTGGAATGTCTGCAGCGAGCAGTTGCAAGGCTGGAACTGGAGAAGGCGGAGCTGAAGCAACTCAATGCTGAGCTCAGGAGGACTCTCGAGCAGGTAAAACAGGCTTTCACTGCCTCTGCAAAGCCTCACGGTCCTCTGGATCACACCACATTTCCACAGACAGCACTTTGGAGTCCTCTGCTTGTTTCCTTCCCTCTCCCGCTTCCCCCTGTGGACACACGCTTTTGTATTTGCTCTCTCTTCTGGCACCCCGTTGCCTTCACAAATGCGCATTCGCTCCGGTCCCAGCCTTCTTGCCCCAGTGTCCCCATACACGCACATTTGACACTCTTGTGTCAGGACCTGTTTCCTCTTGCTCTTTCTCTTCCATAGCCTACTTTGAGTGCTTTTTGCCCGCAGCGTTCTCTGGGGCAATTAACAGCCTCTGAGCAGAGCAGAAATCTCCTTGCCATGATGTCCAGAGCTCCTTTTGCTCCTTGTTTGGTGGCAGGTTTCTGTCACCCTTTCTCCTATCACCTATCGCCTGCAGGTGGAACGCGAACGGAGGAGACTGAAGAGATATCACAGTGGTCGGTCGCTGCCGGATGCGTGCGGATTTTCGCTCTCTGACCAGCACAAGATGGCTGCTTCTAGACAGGTGAGAACAGAATCTTCCTTGGTGGGAGGAGGGTCTGGCCGTACAGAGGAACAGTGGCAAATCCCAGTGGCAGCATCCCCCCAGCATAGACCCAAGAGAAGTGGAACGTAGACCATGGCCCTGGCCAAACTGGAGACCAAAAGGAAATCCTTGCATTTTCTTCACAGGAGGAGTCTCACGCTCGCTGCAGTCGTCGATTAGCTGAGTTGCAGAACCAGGTGAGGAGTGGGAAGGCTCTCGTCAAAAGCTGCCGTGGCTGTACTGAGGGGCACAGCTTTGCACGATGCTACAGCCCGAGTTTTGTTTGGCTGTCGGGAAGTGAGTACACCAGGCAGTGGAAATACCCAGTCAGTCAGACACATCTGTTGGCCATGGCCAAACAACGTCATGCACCTAGGTCTAGGCTCTGGCTTGCCTAGAGGTCAGGCGTGGTGGGAGAGGGATTGGAGGAAATTCAGAGAACTGGCACTCGCCTGAATATAGAGAAGATTCTAAGGATGTTCCCCTTGAGTCTTACTCATCTTGTTGACGGCTTCCATTTTCCCTTGACTCCGTTAACAGTAGAGCTTGCACTCTATCTGAGCTCCAGGGGTCTGAGGCAGCGCCAGAGCTTACAGCCTTCGGGCAACCGTTAGTCTCCTATTGCTATGCTGTGCTGATCACGATCCCAGTATCGGGCCGAGTCGGAGACCTAAGCACAGCGTGGACGCTTGTTTTATCAGTGCAAGAGTGTACATCCCAGCTCCTGAACCCTAGCGCATCCCTTGACAGCGGTACTGGCAGTAGCAGCAGTCGCCAGGCTCCTCCTCCATGTGCTTTTAAGCGTCTGGTACGCCCTGGCCTCCCGGAGGAGGTGAATCTTCACAGACGTTCAGGGCAAAATGCTTGTAAGATTTATGCGAGTAAAGTACACGGTGCTCAGCTCTGGCAAGTGAGCCGAGCACACCGCTGAAGCCATCAAGTTATACCTTAAGGGTGTTTTCACCGGGAAGCCTCAGCGCCTGCAGTTCCGTTGCTACAGATAACGGATAGAACCCCCTTCCCCCTGTGACGGTTGTGTCTGCCCGCACTGTGGACCTACTCCAGCAGTTCAGCAGGAAAATGAAGGTGCTCTGCTCAAAGCATCGTCCTCAGCTGGCTAGTTGGGGCACCCCTCTGGGTCTGGGAAACAGCAGAACTGGAACTTGATCTCCCCCTTCCTGGGAGATGCTCTTAGCAGCAGACGGCCGCTTCTCCCACGCGTACCTCTGGGTTACCTACCAAAGCGTGGGAGGCTTCCAAGGCCAGCTGCACAAAGGTGCCCTTATTATTTCAGAGAGAAGGTCAGAGCTGTCCCTCTCTTCAGGGGTGGTGTTCCCTAGCCTACGCGTATCGTTTGCTGTGAAGTCCCTCTGACGTCTTGCTTTCCGTGCGCGCTACCGGCTTCTAATTCAGCACCTCGCGTTCCCCTTCCGGAGCTGGCTGCCCGAGTTTCCCACCTAGTCTGCTCTAGATGCTTAGCAGATTAGGGACCCTCTTTTTACCTGGTTTGGCTTTACGTTGGCAGACCTTGGTATTGTAATTCAAACGGAGCAGGTTCCATAAGCCATAAAACTCCTTTAGGAATTGCTTCTGTTATTTGAGTTCATTTGCCAAGAAAGAGTATTTTCGTACTCCTAGCTGGAGGTTGGGGATGGCATTCCCACGTGGGACAGAGCCCTTGGCAAAGCACACGTCACTTTGAAAACAGAGCAGAACCTCCGGCCTGAGCTGTTCTCCCCGAAACAGCAAAGCACCGAGCGCTGCTCCCAGTGCTGGCATCTCCTCCGCTCCAAAGCAGGCAGAGGGCAACATGCCAGAGCTGCTGTGGCTGCGCTGCCCTGCCCTGCAAAGCTGACAGGAGGTGAGAGCAGCTGGGTCTCTCCCACCAAAAAGCCCAGCAGGCACGACCCGCTGTTGCCAGGAAATAATAAGAGTTTGAGGATTTTGAAGGCCTCAGCAGTCCTTTAAGGCTCCTTTGCCCCCTGGGCTGTGTTCATCAGATTTTGCTCTGCTCATTTGTGAAATGCTCTGAAGTTAGGAAGCGTGAGCGTTTTCTCCCCTTTCACGTGCTAGCTGTCAGGTTTCTAAAGTAGATCGTAACAGAACGGTTCTGCACTACCTTGTGTAAGCAGCAGGCCTCCTGCTGAGGAGAAAGCATGTGGAACTAAGGTGGCAGTAGCCCAAATCTCTCCTTTGAAAAAAAGGGTTGGGTTACGAAATCCTGTAGCAACCTCTCTCTTTAATATGCATGTCATGTCTCGGTGTTGGGCCTGTGAATGGTATGCCAGAAAGAAGCTCGGCATTGTCGGTAATCTGAGCTCAGTTCGGGGTGGCTCTGGCAACCTGTTAGTTCCCGTTCCACAAGGACAACGTGTTGGTCCGGGCTGGAGCTGGAGGGTGCGTCTTCCCTGACGGCCGGATCTGTGGAGCTACGGCTGGTCCTAAGAGCGTGGGCTTGTCTGAGCTCGGCCTTTTGCCTCTTTCAGGTGTCCCTTCTGCAGACGCAGCTGGCAGAAGAACGAAAATACAAGCAGGACTATATCGAGTGCTGTGCCAAGACCAGCCAGGAGCTGTCAGACCTTCACCAAGAGCTGTCTCGCTCCTTAGCAGCTGTGGTCAGGGAGCCCAAAGCCGCTGTTCTGGAAGCAGAGGCTCGGAAGCTGGGTCAGCCTCTCTGAACCTTCTTTTCCTGTAGAGGAGCAGCTGCAGCATCACGGCGTTCCAGTCTTGTGCCCTTCCCGCAAACGTACTCTGTATTTTGCTGCGGGAAATGGGGGTACATCTGTTCTGTTTGCGTTTGGAAGCATCTCCTAGCGCCAGTGACTTTAAAAATTACTTTCTTTTAATAAAAGAGGTTTTGCAGGACTGCACTTTTTCAACGGGGGTACACATTGGTTCTGTTTATGTTCGCAAGCATCGCCTAGTGCCAGCGATGTTTAAAATGTTTTTTAATAAAAGAGATTTTGCAGGACTGCGCTTTTTTAGTAGGAAAAAGCAAGGGCTAGGCAAGTATGTGGCTTAGGAAAAGCTTATACTCTCTTTTTCACTTGCACAAGTAAGCTGTTCCGAGCTGCTGTCCGGTTTAACCTCCTGAGTTCGTAGCCCTTCCTTCCCTGTGACGAGAGAGGGAGACACAGGCGGAGGTGGTACCAAGAGGAAGGGGTGAAGGGTGCAGGCCAGGGATGGGAGGTGGGGCAAGAGCGCGGCGCTTTTTTCCTCCCCTTTTCCTTCTTTTCCTTCCTTTTTCCTTCCGTGCTTCGGCACAATAAGCGCTGGCACTCTCCCGAGGCGATTTGCTTTCAGCTTTGTTGCTGCGACAGCCAGCCTGAGGGACAGCTCGGTTGTTCTGCGAAGGGCGGGGGTAACAAACGCCAGCCCTGTCAAAGCTGGAGGCAGGGGATGGGACGGGACGGGATGGGATGGGGAGGAGGTCAAAGTGAGTGAAAACTGCTCTCTGCCAGCAGCTCCGCCTCGGTCTCAAGCCCTTCCCAGCTAACCGGGTGATCTCGAGAGCCCCCCCTCGGGGGCCGCTGGCAGGGAGGGTCAGAAGAGGGCGAGGCGGCAGCGAGGACCTTCCCGCCCCCTCGGAGCCCGGGAGCCCGAGCCCCAGCCCCTCCCCGCCCGCCCCCTCGGCCGGCTTCGGGCCGCGCTGCCCGGCGGGGCGGTGGCGGGGCGGTGCCGGCCCGGCGCCGGAAGGCGGGTTTGGTTCCGGGCCGCGCGGCGCCATGGACTCGCTGTGGCGGCTGAAGCGGTTCGATGCCTTCCCCAAGACAAGACCCTGGAGGGCTTTCGGGTCAAGACGTGCGGGGGCGCGCTGGGTGAGCGGGCGGGGTGAGGGCGGCCGGGGGCCGGCGGCGGGGGGGCCTTGCGGGCCGGCGCTCGGCAGCGGCTCGGGGCGGCGGCGGCGGCGGGCGGGCTGAGGCGGGACTGAGGCGAGGCGAGGCGGGCGCGACCGGCGGGGCTGACGGCGGTTCTCGTCTCCCCGGCAGTGACGGTTGTCAGCGGGCTCATCGTGGTGCTGCTTTTCTTGTCGGGGCTGCAGTACTACCTCACCAAGGAGGTGAGTGGCGGCGGCGGCGGCGGCGGGGGGGGCCCGGCCCCGCGATGCTGCTTCTGGCCGGGGCGGCCCTGCGGCCCGGGGCGGCCTGCCGTGCCTCCGCACCCCCGCCGAGCCGCCGCCTCCTCCGCCGCCTCCTGCGGGCTGCCCACGCGGCAGCTTCACCCGCCGCAGATGTGCGTGGGGTTTTTTTCTTTCTTTCTTTCTTTCTCCGAGCTGGCGGCCTTGAGGCCGGGAGCGGGCTGCCCTCCCCCGAAAGCCGCTTGGCGCCGAGGGTGGCTCGGGGCTTCCTGTAACGCGGCCGCAGGAGAGCGTCTCAAAGTCTCTTCTCGCTGCCTCTGCCGCCTACAAGCAGGCAATGCAAAGGAAAGCGAGGAGGCTCCTTGCGGGAGCTCCCGTCCCCACCCCAGGTTCTAAGGTTCCCGAGTTAGTAGCTTTCTTAAAAAAAAGCGTTAGAAATGGCAAGCGCTTGGCTGCGGTGGGAGGCAGCAGCTCAGGTGTCTCTTGAATCCCAAGTCTTAAAAATCAGCCGAGGGAAAGCGGCCTTTTGATTGGCTTCCGAGTGAAACAGGACTCTGTTTTTCCTTTGTTCCTAGGTTCATCCGGAATTGTACGTTGACACATCAAGGGGAGATAAACTGAAGATCAGTCTCGATGTTATTTTTCCACATCTGCCTTGTGCTTGTGAGTCAGCCTTCTGAATGTTGGGGACAAGTTTCATACTTGCCGAGGGCCCGACAGGCTCGGTGTGCCCGCTGCTTCCGAGTGCTGCGCTGCTGCTTGGGCCACAGACAGGGAGGAACTGGTGACCCCTGGTGATTCCGCGGTGATTCCAGCCAGGCCCGCTGGGCACTCAAACCAGCACTTCCAGGCAGGCTGTATTGTTTTTCGAGGTGATACGTGAGGCTAAGGTACAAACCCCCTTACGTTTCTGTACGGTGTGGTGCTTTGTCAGAGAGCTGGGTCACACTGAAAAAGCTGGCACAGCGTTCGGTGTTCGGTGCTCGGGACTCCAGATTTGACTGTACTGTTGTTGAAACACTTTAGAGTGTTTCTCCTTGGGAAGTTACTTGGCGAGGCGCAACTTTTCTGTGGTTTTTGTACTTCAGTTCTGACCGTAACGCCAACGCCATGTGATAACCTTTCTCCCAAATTTTTAAAACCGGAGTGAGCGTTAATAGTTGGATTACCTTTTAACTAAATTCAAAACGAAGCTGCGGGGTGAAGTGACGGAAAATCTTGCAAGTCTTACTGCTTACCACTACTGTGCACGTTATCCGACCGTGCGCTAATCTTCCCTGGCTCTTGTTCTGTTGCGGTGATTCCTTTGGGTAATGCATTGGGCTTTAAACACAGTGAGTCTGGCTTCCTTGTGACCACCTGAGATATTGTTGGTCTTTGCCTTCCTCACGTTTAAAAGGGCACGGGAAGGCCAGAGAGTTTGGAAGCCCCTGGTGTTTTGTGCAGAGAAGCTGTCAGCCTTGTAAGAGAGCATGTAGCCAGCAAGTGCATCACGGTGCTTTGATACCAGGCCAAGACCACAGACCCTCTCAATCTTCTTTGTGAAAAGGGGTCACGAGGAAATGTGCTGATGGTGAAGGGGGAAGGGTGAGGAGGTAGAGGGAGGGAGGAGGCAGCTTTCAACCAATTTGAAGCTTAACTCCTGTACTCCTGGAAATGGTTATGGGCTTTGAGGGGTTTGGTTTTGGTTTCTTTTGCCTTAAGTGTATTACCTTTCAGGGTAACGCTTTCTGGGCAGCTGGAAGCCGTCCTTCTGGTACATCAAACCCAGCCCCGTGTTTGGAAGGGTCGTTCAGGGTGCTGCAACACGCGTTTTATTCCCTGTACGTCACTTGGCCCCAGCCATACACACTCTTCCGCTTTGGCACGCTCTTATCGCCCTCGCTGAAAGAGTCTGTATTTTCACTGGTTGAATGCTTCCTCAGCCTGCCACAGGCCGTAACAAATGTGTGTTTATAGACTACTTTCCTTGCTCACTGATTTCAGATTTGAGCATCGATGCCATGGACGTAGCAGGAGAGCAGCAGCTGGATGTAGAGCACAATCTGTTTAAACAACGTTTGGATAAAGCTGGCAACCGGGCGACTCCAGAGGCCGAGAGACACGGTAAGGTGCTATTCTGCCTTTCTTGGATGGATGCTCTTGTAGTCTTTCCATCACTGTGTGCCTGGTTTTGAGATTCACGGGAACAAGTGGCAGCTGAAGAGCATTTAAAGACCACAGGCTTTTGAAGAGTTTATAGCACGCAGATCTATTAAAGTGACAGATTCAGGTGAACTGCTGTTATACTTGCTACTTTTGCGAGGCAAATCTTTGCCTAGTCCCTCTGAAATTCGGACAAGGACTCACGGATGCATTTCAGGAATAAAGCTGCTGCGTGAATGCTCTTTTACAACTAGGAATCGAGCAGCTGTTCTGGCAAAACTTGGCTTTGGTTGTATCTTTAAATCACAGTGGGCTGGCAAATGGGACAACCTGGTTAGAGGAAAGAGCCTCTCTCCAGGGAAGGCTCCAGTGACTCGACCCTTAGGCCCAAGCTTGCACCTTACTACATTTACTTTGCGTGTGTTAATGCCTGCCTAGATAAATATATTTTAGTTGGTTTATCGGTTACAGGTTGTAGTAAGTGGTCCTTGGCTACCTAAACCTCGCCTTTACGTTCGTTTCGTGTTATGACTCATCGTTGCGCTTCGAGGCAAACCAGAAGCGATTCTGGCAAAGTGTTGCAATCTAACAGTAATACTGTCCCGACTTTTCCTTTCCAAAAGACGAGCTCCTTATTACTTTTTCTGGGAGATGGTGTAGTTCTACATGTCAGCATGAACTGAATTTGTTGATTTGTATCACTCAGATCGAACTTTTCTGTTCTTGAAGTTGCAAGGCTAAACTAAGCCAAGAGCTGAACGATTGGTAGGTACGGGAGTTTCTCCTGCTGTCACGGGAATGTGGTGATAGTGCTTTTACTGCTGTTTCGCTCAGCAGCCTCTCTGTGTTCAGAGGTTGTGGCGTTACAAACGTAATGCCTGGGGACAAAACCAGCTGTTCTGTATCTAATTCTCTGTTAAGGCATGTAGGCCTCCTGCCTTACTTGTATTGCCAGTCTCCCTCCGTTGGCATTACTCCGTCGGAACCGGTTGCTCTGGCTCCTTGTATAATCAAGGGAGAGGGAGAGAAACTCGTAAGAAGCGAAGGGTCTCACCTAGGAAAGGCATTTCCAAAGAGATCAGATGCATCGCAGGCAACAAGCAATTTCTTCTGCTGTCTGGAAGAAGCAGGCGGCTAGTTTGGTTTCCATCAGCCATGTTGCAGGTTAGATCAGAAGCATCCAGCCATCTTCATTAAACTCTATGATTATCAGTTTCTATTAGTGATACTGACTTCAGTCAGTTACTTAAATGGCAGCTGTAGCAGTATTGACCTTAAAATTAGTAAAGCATACCCAAATTTCATGGAGTAGTATCTGGAGGCTTTTCCTAGTCATAGTTACATTAAGCTAGTTAATAGCTGAATGATTTCTGTGGTAGGTTGCATTCTGTGCTTGGATGTTGTCTTACTCCTTTCCATTGAGTGACGAGGAATGATTGAATTCTTTATTGGTGGTTCTTATCATTTCCTTTCTTTTAATGTGGACAGAGTTATCCAATTTCATGTATCATATCTGCATGCAAGTTGAGGACTGTGTTAATTGCAGGAAACCCTGCATGTAGAGTTCTATGTACTGCAGTTTCTTTGTAGTATCCAAACTGTGTGCATCACCTCTGGGTTTATCTCTCTGAGACAACTCAACAGGCAGCTGCTGATTCCATTTAAAAAGCTGTTACTGGTTGCTGTGTCTTGAAAGACTCTATGCGTCGTGCAGGTGTTCTTTGTGAAGGGGTGGGAATCATGGCTTTGACGAAGCGTAGCGATTGTTTAGCTCTATGCTTCCCGATGCTGTCTTTGAGTGTAATTACGAGATTAAAAGCCATACCACGTTTTGAACAATGAATTCTTAAGTGTGCTTTCAGCTGCTTTGAATGTTGCAAGCTTTAGAAAGTAAGTCTCACACAGTTGTTTACTAATGGGGATATTTTCCTAAAAGTTCTTATTTTCTTGAGGGTAGTTGCCATAAAGTATGTGATTAAAGAAGTAAGGCTAATGACTGATTTTCATGCATATTTCATACTTTTCCATTAAAATCTCTTTTTTTCTGTGGCTAGTACAAAATACAGACGTGTTTAATACTCGCTTCCGTCTGCCTGTTATACCTCCCAGTCTCAACAAACAGGGCCCTGGCAATGTTCTATCCCCTCAGCAGTGTCTGTCTATGTACCTTATCCCCTTCCCCAGCATTAGTGATGCAAGGAGCCACCTTTTCAAGGCTTATAGAGGGTAGTGCAGCAGCGCCTGGATAGTGAGCCTTAGAGGGCTTTTGTAACGCAAGGGACCTGGTCCTGCCCTTCAGGGTTTGTGTGTTGAAACAGACTGGTTTTAAGGGGGCCTCTTATTGTAAGAGCCAGTGGTTTTGTCCCCGTTCAGCCTTCTGCATGTAAGACCATGAAATTCCATGAGTTCGTGCCCCAGCCATACTGTGGCTGCACATGCAACACACAACGTGGCACAGACATTGTCAGAATTGTTAAGTCACGAAGAAGGTAGAAATTCCTTGGAGACTTCTAGTGAGCAGAGGTTAACGCGTGTGCCTTGTCAGCATTGTCATCTTGGAGGACTGGGTGCTGATTTTCCACTTGGGAGACTCTTCCTCTGATCTTGTTTCACAGCAATGTAGAACCGTGTTCGCTACATGTCTTGGGACAGGATTCTGCGTTGTGCACTGCCGACTGCCGTTGACTGCTATTGAAAATTTTGCTTGTGTAACAGGTCCTGTTACGATTGTCGCCATTTACTGTGCGACGTTGTCTGAAGTAGACAATGTTTTAACAAAGCCTTTGGGCAAGTAACGTCTGCTCAGCGCTCCAGGGAGGCTTACAGATAGCCAGTTCTTGCTCTGGAGGGTGCGTTTGAGATGACAAATGGCACTCTGCTTCTTGGTCTTACTTCGCACCTCAACAGGCTCTGCGCGTACCGTTTCAGGTGGGCTTTGGGTGCAGGACGCGCAGCTTCCGAGACAGAACCGTTGCGTTCGTGTGTAGAACAGTTGTTGCGCACAGAACGGAACAAGAGTACAAGAGAGTGTTTCTAGTCACGCCTCGTCGCTTTGCATCCTCTTTTGTCTTAGAGCTGGGGAAAGAAGAAGAAAAAGTGTTTGATCCAAGTTCTTTGGATGCGGATCGCTGCGAGAGCTCTTACGGGGCAGAGTCGGAGGCCGTGCGGTAACCTTTACACCTTTTTGTATCTTCTTAGCGCTTGAATTAATACAGTTGTGTTGCATGCGTGTTTTTTTCCAAAGTGTCTACGAAGGTCTGTGCAGTGAAATCCTCCTGGGCCCGTGTTCAGAGAATGATGAGAACCGCTGTGGTTTTGGTCTGCCTTTGGAAGCTGCGCTCACGATTGTTAAGACCGTGCAGAGTTAGGTTGTCTATAGTTTGTGCACGTGCCTGTTTAAGGGCAGCGCAAATTGCGCTATCTTTGCAGCAGCACGAAGGCTGTATCTCATCAAACGGAATCTTTTCTGGGGTTATTTGGTGTCCAGAGGGGAGCTGTGTAAATTATTTCACCGTTACGTGAGCCGTCTTGGAATGAAACCTGGTTATGGCTTTGCCTTCTCACTTCTGCTGCAGGCTTTGCATCCTTACGGGAGCAAAGACCAGGCATTTATCGCTCGCACAAACAACGGGTGTCACTTGGTATTTCTCATTCCTCCTACCTGCAAAGAATTCTTCTGTAAGAATGGGTCCGTGGTAGCCCCTAGGTTCTGGACCATCCCTCGCTATCATTGTCTCTGTAGTGACTTGGTCTGTCCCGTCTGTCAAGTTGCGTCCTTCCGCAGAGGTGTTTCCATCTTGAGGGAGTCATGATTCCAGGCTTCAGCTTTTTCTTTGGTCCAGAAAAAAACCACAGAAGCAAAGAAAGAAAACTCAGTCTCCATCAGTCGAGGACACCGTTTCAGTGTGGAGGAGATCCAAACCCTCTGGCGGATCGCCTGTACAGTATTCCTTCCATAGAGGGTGTTCAGTGTGAGCTCCTTCTTAACTTCTGTCTCAAAGTAGCGTCTGCCGGGGAATTAACCGTTTTCATCCCCAAACTGAATACCGGAGGCTGAGATTCTTATTTCATCCTCGGCGTCGCCGAGGACTTTCCTTTTTACGCTGGTAAACTCCTTTCGGAGTTTGGTTGTCTCGGTGCTGAAAGACGCAAGGTCTCACCCGTATCTGTGCAGACAGACAAGCTGTTTTCCAGTTGTATCAAGCTCGTTTTGGAGACCACAAACGTGACGTTTCCGTTTGTCACTGGGCTATAATCCGTCAGAGCTCAGGTCGTACCACCAGTTGCTGGGAATGCCTAACGTTTGTCAGGCGGCCCCCTGGAAGCTCTCCGTACCTTCCATAGCTTCTCCAGACCACGAAACATGCTGTTGTAGAAGCCCCGCCAGGGCTGTAGCGTGTGGCAAAGTGGATGGAAACTGCTGTGTGAAGGATTCGGAGGCCCATCTCTGAGGAGGTGTAAGTCTATGACAGTTGTTGGTTAGTCATGCAGAGGGTTGAATATACGTGAACGGTCTTCGGAAACAAACAAAAAAGGAGGTTGCTTAACCTCCTTTGAGGTATGTCGTCCAAACGTACGTTTCTCCTGCCCCCCACCCCATCCTTCCAGGTATTCGCCTTTGTTGGGATCTTGCAGCAGAAGGAACAAAACAGCCTCGTGGTACGCTGCCTTCTCTGCGCATCAGGTGTGACAAAAGAAGCACAGGACCGATTAAGAACAAAAGCTTGTTACCCAGCTTTGACTGTTAACACGTTGTGAATGTAAACCTCGAGTGCGCTTCTGGATAGCTTTGGTTGCTCCTTCTGTTCCCTTGAGAAGTGGGAAAGAGTCTAAATATAACCAGCATTGTTATCTGGCGTGCTGCTTTAGAGCTCACTTAACACATAGGGGCATGCCACTGTGTTTTTCCTTTTAGTGGTTAATTCCTGCATTTTTGTTTCTCTGTTGCGCTTTAAATGGTTGCTTGTCCATATCTTAGCTCTTTGGCTAGCTAGGGAGTCATTTTATATGGCCTAGAAAGCACACTGGCAAAGCTGTTGCTCTTCCCCTTCTTGGTACGAGTTTTAAGTGCTGCTCTGTCTGAATCTGTGTGTCTTTTCCTTGAAAGGATCGGAGTATTTCTCTCTTCTCTCCTGCTCTGCTCGGTTTAGCAGTGCACGCTGTTGAGAGTCAGTGTTGCCGTATCCTTCCCCCCCCGCCCCGCCCCCAAGCCGTTTTAACTAGAGAGCTAAGTAATTTCTGTTACTTGCTGTGCCCATAAATCTCCTTTGGGAGGAGCTGTTGATCTAGGCTGGGAGCTGAGACGATTTCCTGAAAGCTGAAAGGAGAGCCATGCCAGGTCACTCTTCTGTGGTAGAGGAGGTCACCAGATGGAAAAGGTTGAGAATCTTTGCCTTAAACGATTTTAACATATCCGTGTTGGAGATAATGTGTTGGGGGATTATTAGTTGCTCTGTGCAGATAATGTAGTTGTGGAGGACGTGGTGACGTGTTGGAGCGACTTCTGCCTGTTGAAGTCGGATGGGGTGATGATCTCGCTTAATCTCATTAGTACAGCAGGCTAGAGAATTTCTCCTGGGAATTCATGCACCAAGCCTGCTAATCTCAGAATACTCAGTAGGAGTTTTTCCGAGGGTTCGTAAGCCATTGGACTTTTCTACGATTCTATGATTACCTTTAAAATAGTTTGGGTTGGAAGAGACCTTTAAAGGTCGTGTAGTCCACCCGGCCCGCCCCCTTCCCCGCAGTGAGCGGGGGGAGGGGAACATCTTCAACTAGATCAGGTTGCTCAGAGCCCCGTCCAACGTAACCTTGAATGTTTCCGGGGACGGGGCATCTACCACCTCTCCGGGCAACCTGTTCCAGGGTTTCACCACCACCATCATCGTAAAAAGTTTCTTCCTTGTATCTGGTCTGAATCTACCCTCTTTTAGCTTAAAACCATTACACCGTGTCCTGTCACAACAGGCCCTGCTAAAACGTTTGTCCCCATCTTTCTTATAAGCCCCCTTTAAGTACTGGAAGGCCGTGACAAGGTCTCCCCAGAGCCTTCTCTTCTCGAGGCTGAACAACCCCAACTCTCTCGGCCTTTCCTCACAGCAGAGGTGTTCCATCCCTCTGATCGTTTTTGTGGCCCTCCTCTGGACCCACTCCCGCAGGTCCACGTCTGTCTTGTAGTGAGGACCCCGGAGCTGGACGCAGTGCTGCAGGTGGGCTCTCACCAGAGCGGAGTAGAGGGGCAGAATCACCTCCCTCGACCTGCTGGCCGTGCTTCGTTTGATACAGCCTGGGCGTACGGTTGGCTTTCTGGGCTGTGAGTGCACATTGCTGGCTTTTCATCCGCCAGCACCCCCAAGCCCTTCTCCGCAGGGCTGGTCTCAATCCCTTCATCCTGCAGCCTGTATTGATAGCGGGGGTTGCCCCGCCCCAGGTGCAGGACCTGGCACTTGGCCTTGTTGAACCTCATGAGGTTCACATGGGCCCACTTCTCGAGTGTGTCCAGGTCCCTCTGGATGGCATCCCATCCCTCAGGCGTGTCAGCTGCACCGCTCAGCTTGGCGTCATCTGCAAACTTGCTGAGGGTGCACTCGATCCCCCTGTCGATGTCGTTGATGAAGATATTAAGCAGGATTGGTCCCAGTACGGACCCCTGAGGGACACCGCTTGTCACCGATCTCCATCTGGACATTGAGCCGTTGACCACTACCCTCTGGATGAGACCATCCAGCCAATTCCTCGTCCATCCAACAGTTCACCCATCAAATCCGTGTATCTCCCAATTTAGAGAGAAGGACGTTGCGGGGGACCGTGTCAAAGGCCTTACAGAAGTCCAGACAGACGACGTTTGTAGCTCTTCCCTGGTCCGCTAGTGTAGTCGTTCCATCATAGAAGGCCGCTAGGTTGGCCAGGCAGGACTTGCCCTTGGTGAAGCCGTGCTGGCTGCCTCGACTCACCTCCCCGTCCAACACGTGCCTTAGCATAGCTTCTAGGAGGATCTGTTCCATGACCTTCCCAGGCCCAGAGGGAGGTGAGGCTGACCAGTTGGTAGTTCTCAGGGTCCTCCTTTCTACCTTTTTTAAAAATGGGTGTCATGCTTCCCTTTTTCCAGTCACCAGGGACTTCACCCGACTGCCGTGACTTTCCAAAGAGCGTGGAGAGCGGCTTGGCAACTCCATCAGCCAGTTCCCTCAGGACTCTGGGATCTGCATCTCGTCAGGTCCCATGGACGTAGGTATGTTCAGGTTCCTCAGGTGGTCACGAACCTGATCTTCTCTTACAGTGGGAGGGCCTTTGCTGCCCTAGTCTCCGTCTTGCGGTCCACCCACTGGAGAGGTGTGGGAAGAGAGGCTGCCCGTGAAGACTGAGGCAAAAAAGTTGTTGAGTACCTCGGCCTTCTCCTTGTCCCTTGTAACCAGTTTGCCAGTCTTGCTCATCGGGGGGGAGGGAAGTGTACGCGTTCTTTGACCTTCCTTTTTGGGCCGACACACCTGTAGAAGCCCTTCTTGTTATTCTTTGCGTCCCTTGCCAGGTTCAGTTCCAGCCACGCCTTGGCCTTCCTGGTCAGATAGCTTATTGGGGATAATCATGTCATTTTAGGGATAATGTCAATAGGGGAACGTAATGTCATTTTTTACAGAAACCCAGTTGATTTGCTCTAAGAATAGGACTGGTATGGGCAAGGGTTAGAAGAACGGCAGGGTGCAGGAGAATGCTGCAGGGTGATCTTCGTTTATATCAAGATGGGCAATCTGTGTCCTTCTGCAGCCCTGGCACTCTCCTGCCTTTATGTATCACTTCCGTTTTTCGCACGCTTGCATATCCGTATGGCTTTCTCCTACCGGTGCTGTCTCCTGAAGCATGCTTGGGTGGACTACATTTTGGTGGAAGATGACGTGGACTTGGGGTTGAGGTCGAGAGGAGCAGCTTGTGCCGTTACTTGCCAGCAGAGACCGAAACAGTCCGGCCTGGGCACTGATGCGTCACTCATTCTTTGGGCTAGCTGGGGCTTTAACTGATAGCCTGTAGGAAAAATAGACTCGATCCTGATGGTGCTTTTCTTATGACCCTTTGTAAGTACTGTCAGGCCCCCCACAAGTGAGTGGGCAGGGCTACACTGATACGGCTCACTGAACTTGTGTTTTAGTAGCCTTTCCTGTGCCTCGCTAACGAAACGACGTTTGCTGTGTTTGTTTCCTGCTAGGTGGTAAGGACTAACCCGTTTTCAGTTACACGACATGAGAAGATAGCCAAGGGGCTACTGGGAGACCAGGGCCTGCCTGGTGTGTTTGCGCTATATGAACTTTTGCCCATGGTGGTGAAGCTGAGAGAGAAACACAGGTAAGAGACGTGTCAATCTATATCATCACCCTCCATTGGTTTTTGCCGTTTTGCATAGCTTAAGACTCCATCCTCGCTTAGACGCGACAGTGCAAATGCCTGAAAGCCATCCAAGCCCCTTTCCAGTGGGTGGAGGGGAAGAGGCACTCCCAGATGCCCTCCTTCTCCATGTGAACATCTGAAAGGGATTGGGGTTCTTCTGGTACTACCTGAAGCGTTTTAATCCAGCTAGCCATTTGAGGACGATGCTTGGAGCAGAGCACCTTCATTTTCCTGCTGAACTGCTGGAGTAGGTCCACAGTGCGGGCAGACACAACCGTCACAGGGGGAAGGGGGTTCAATCCGTTATCTGTAGCAACGGAACTGCAGGCGCTGAGGCTTCCCGGTGAAAACACCCTTAAGGTATAACTTGATGGCTTCAGCGGTATGCTCGGCTCACTTGCCAGAGCTGAGCACCGTGTACTTTACTCGCATAAATCTTACAGGCATTTTGCCCTGAACGCCTGCGAAGATTCACCTCCTCCGGGAGACCAGGGCGTACCAGACCCTTAAAGGCACGTGGAAGAGGAGCCTGGCGACTGCTGCTACTGCCAGTACCGCTGTCAAGGGATGCGCTAGGGTTCAGGAGCTGGGATGTACACTCTTGCACTGATAAGCACAGCGTGGACGCTTGTTTTAGGTCTCGGACTCGGCCCGATACTGGGATCGTGATCAGCACAGCATAGCAATAGGAGACTAACGGTTGCCCGAAGGCTGTAAGCTCTGGCGCTGCCTCAGATCCCTGGAGGCGAGGCAAGAGGAGTAACGGTACCTCCACTCGCCGAAGCAGCGGGTTCGCTAGATGTTTGACTGCACCAAGGGGTGGAGTGTGACTGTTCGCTCAGCTCCTGCTCAGATTTGGGCTAGCCCAGCTCACGCTAAGGCCCGATGTATGCTGGGAGCAGCGCCTTTGGGTTGAAGGGGGAGCACCAGGTAGGCAGCACAGGTGGCCAGGAAGAGCTAAAGGGCCATGATGCAGCCATTAGCACCTGCAGCTGGCTGTCTCCTGCAGCCCCCATCTTTGCCTGGCAGTATTGTCAGAATCTGCTGACTTTTGGAAATGGTATAGACCAGACTTCCAAGCTGGAAGGTATAAAACAGCAGCTGAGCCAAAAAGCCTTTGAAGGAGATTCAACAGCAGCTGGACTGCTGGGGCTTTTGTGCTTCACAGTGTGATACGGGGGACGCCCGCGCGGTGACGGAGGAGGAAGGATGAGCACTCTCACTAGGGAGAAACAACGTCTTTTTTTTGGTTTTGCTTTTGGGTTTTTTTTCTTTTTCCCCCTGCCCCCCCGCCATAAGCCCAGGACTTTTAGTGTTACGGGTTGTAAGTTAGGAAACATGACGGCTTGAGTGAATTCACGTCAGAGAGTAGCCCGGGCAAAGGGGACCGAGCCCTGTTTGTCGTGTGTGTTTGTTGCATTTCTTCACGTGCTCACGAAATAAAGCTTAATTCACAGCGTTCGTTGTCCTGTAACTTTGAACTTTTCTCTGCCGTGCCGGTTTTTCTCCCCCTGCTTGCAGTCCGTCCCGTTCCTGCTGCACAACAGGGAGCGAAAGCGTCAGTCATTGCACCTATGTGTGCTTGGCTTTCGTACTAGATGGGAACTCCGGCTCCAGGGGCTGAAGTTGGAGCTTTTCGTAGCAAGTGCCAGCTCTTCAGCTGGCTTCCCTGGGCGATGGACCTTTTCCAGGGTCCCTGCGGTCCCGCCCTTCTTGCCCCAGTGGCCCCAGACCCCGCCATCCGACCCTCTGGGCTTTCCTCGCGCTCCTTCTCTCCCAGACTGCACCGGGGGCGCTTTTTGCCCCCAGCGTTCTGCGGGGCCCTTAACGGTCTCTGAGCGGAACGCGCTGGAGCGAGCGGCTGCCGGGGCGGCCTCTCCCCCGCGGCAGCACCGCAGCCCGCCGCCGCACCCTCAGCGAGGAGCGAGAAGCGAGGAGCGAAGAGCGAGAAGCGAGAAGCGAAGCGCCGCCACAGAGCGAGCCCGGCTCTCCCGGTCGCGCCCGGCCGGCAGGGTGAGCCGCTGCGCCCGCCGCGGCAGGCGCCTGAGCGCGGTCCGCCGGGGCAGGCCGCGGAGCAGCCCCCGCCGCGGGGCCCGTCAGGCGGCGGAGCCCGGCTGGAGAGCGGGGGCATGGCGGCGCGGAGCCAGGCCTCCCTGCGGCGCCGGCTGCAGAGCTCGGAGGAGGCGCAGCACCGGCAAGCGGTGCTGGTGCGGAAGCTGCAGGCGAAGGTGAGGAGCGGGGGCGCCGGCCCGGCGGGGAGCTGCCCGGGGCCGGGCCGCGGTGGCGGGGCCGGGGTGCCCGGGCCGCCCGCGCAGCGCTGAGAGGGGCCTCGGCGATGTCGGGGGGCGAAGGCGCGGCCCCAGCGGGGCCCTCCCCGGGGCGTTCCCCGGCGCTGCCGCGGGCGGGACGGCGCCGAGCCCGCAGCTCGGGGGAGGCCCCGGGAGCCGCCCTCCTCCGCCCGGCCCGGCCCGTCCCGCTGGGCGCCTGGCCCTGCCGCTGTCACCCTGCCGAGCCTCTCGTGAGGGCTTGTCCGTCCTGAAATAAAGCAGCCCCCCGGCTCGCAGGCGCCTTTGTTGGGCCACGTTAGCAGGGGGCTGTCCCAGAGGCAGGAGCCGAGCCGGCGGGGGTGGTTTGGGGCGGCCCCGGGCCGAGGCAGGCAGCTCTTAGGGTGAGCAGGTAGCAGTACGTGGAAAAGAAGCCCCGTCTCAGGAGATAAAGCGAAGCTTCCCTGTATGGTAACGACTTCTTGTGGGCGGCATCGGCAGCGCTGTGAAACGCACTGTGCTTGGGCTGTAAAGACTTGGAGAAAAGCTAATGCAGGAGGAGCCGAGCCTGTCACAAGCTGCATTCATTCGCTCATCTTCATTCTATGTCTCCGTCCAGGTACTGCAGTACCGGACTCGGTGTCGAGAGTTGGAGCAGCAGCTGGCAGCAGGAGGGGTGAGTGTGCAGGTTGCCAAGTAAAGACCGTGTAGGTAGCGTTTGTTAACGCGGGCCAAAGCAAGCTCCCCAAAGCAATGGCAGAGGGCAGAGGGAAGCAAGATTTTGCTGCCTGAGGGTTTAAAGAAGCGCTGTAAGCTTGCCTGCGAGTGTTTTGTCCAGTTGCCGTTCTTGGAGGAGTCAGTGGTCCCAGAAATGCGGGTGCAGGAAACCCTGTGGAGGGGGGGTTTAGTTTTGAGAAAGAGTGCTTTATTGCTGGCGTAACATTTTGTCCTAGGGCTCAGGAGAGGGCTACACTGCCTGTTAGGTTCTATGGCCGTCTCTGAAAAAGAGCGGGTTGAAACGTGGCATTTTGGAAGGCAAGAATGCTGGCGTTCAGCATACGGCTATGGGCTTTTCTTTCTGCTTCACGGCTAAAGCAAACCTAGGAAGAACAAAGGGTGGGAGAGTAGGAGAGCGTTCCCAGGCTTCAAGTCGAAGAGAGCACTCACGGTTGTGAGCTAAGGAGACCTAGCTGCGAGAGTGCCACAGTGCGGGACTGAGGAGAGCTGCTCGCATTGAGCACCACCCTTCCCCTCCCTTGCTCTCCATAGTCACGACACTGTTACGCCTGGAAGAAGCCACGAGCTCCTGAGCTACCCAAGCGAATGGAGCGGAAAGCGGTGGATGCTAACAGCAGTGAAGGGAAGGCGAGAATTTGACTAAACTTTTCCTTTCTTCTGAAGGGACCCCTTCCAGGCAGGTGGGAAGCCACAGAAGACCAGAGCCTGGAGAAAGCACTGCTTCGGGTGGAAGAGGAGCAGCAGAGGTACAAGGAAGAAGCGTTCCCTCATACCTGGTATCCTGGATGCTCGTGGAAGTGAGGGAAAACCTGTCAGTGCTCCCTGGTCTCCCCAAGGGGAGCAGTTGGGCAAGCTGCTTTGAAAGCAGAAAGGTCCACAGTCTTGTTTTCTGTGGTGCAGTAATAGTGTTGTGTGCTGAATGGCTCTGTTTTGAGCGGGGGGGTTATTCCGGGTGACTTCCAAAGGTCCCTTTCCAGGCTAAATTATTCTGTGGTTCAGTAGGTGAGCGGGTCAGGAGAGTGCTAGAGAAAGGCGATGCATCCGGTGATCAGACAGCACGAAGGGGAGGCAAGACGTGAACTGTGGGCATCGTCAAAGTAGAAGGGGAAACCGAAATTGGAGGTGGAAGTAGAAGGCTTAAAGCAAGGAGAAGCAAATGAGCATGCCATCACAGAGAGATCTTAGTTAATCCTAGAAAGCACTTTTAGGGCCTCTCAGTTTGACAACAAAGTCAGTGTTGAGGGAGTTGGGAAATCACGGAGACGCTGCTTGTGGATAGCAGTCGTTCAGTGACCTCGTTGCTGTTTCTCCCTTTCCAAGGTGTGAGAATCTGGCAGAAGTGAACACTCTCCTGCAGGAACAGCTCGATGAAGCGAATGCGGTTAATTCAGCCCTTAAAGAAGATGTTGGAAGACTGACGGTGGATTGGATGAGGGCCCGGGAGGAGCTGGAAGTGAAGGAGAGCGAGTGGCGCAGTGAACGTGAGGTAAGGCTGGGCGACGGGAACGTCGGACGCGATGCTGGGGTGGAATGAGAATGGGTTTTATTTCTGGCCTAGAGAACTTGCCGTGTGAAAGTCGTGGCACCGTTGAGGATGTATTGGTGTTTATGAGCAGAAGACAGGGGTGTGAGATGGAGGAGTGTCAGCAAATTGTGGTGATGGAAGATGCCCGCGTGCTGTGACCGTACTGGTCGTTCTCAAAGGCAAATGCTTGCTCTTGCTGGTCACTGGAGGGCAGTGACACATGAACGCTCGTCTGTTTTTTAATAGTTCCTAAATCTCTGTCTGCAGCAGTGGAGACCGAAGAGAGGTCTGTGTGTTTTTGGATTCAGGGTAGCCAACAGAAGAACAAGACAGGCCTCCCTTACTAATAGGCTGTTGTAAGCAAATCTGACACTGGTCTCGGAGGGGCTTGTTTTTGTCTTCCTCCACCGAGCCTGTTAGACACCTCTGCAAGGCGAGATGATGAATCGCGATCGGTTTGCTGTGTTGATACCCGCTCCTGCAGGGGAAGTGTGGCTGTTCCCTTCTTTGCAGTCAGGTGGCAGGTCTACTGAGGATGCCTCTGTGGTGGCTCTTCAGTCCTTGATGCTCCCCACCCCCACCCCCCCCGTTGGAATAGTTCTTAAAGGAGACTCGGTGATGACGGTTGTACCCTCTCCTCTCTGAAAGGCTTGTACAGCGACAGCGAAGGCTGAATTGGCATTTCTTTTTGCCTTTGCCTGTTTAGCTTTATGACAGCTACCTAAGGGGTGAACGCAGCCGTCTACTCAGCCTGTGGCGTCAGGTGGTCACCTTCCGCTGTCATTTCCTGGAAATGAAGACTGCCACTGACCGGTGAGTAGAAGTGAAGGCTAGATCTCGTTGCAGAAAAAACATAGCTTCCCTTCACAGCTGCTTTTTGAGCCTTGATGTTACGCTAGCTGCGGCTAAAGATACAATTTCTCCTTTGGTAGTCTGAAGCGATGGCATTAAGCATGCCTTAGGCTATACTCCGAATCATTTTGTTTGATGCTGGTTTTCAGATAACGCTGAGGGGCTCAGGCTATAAGCAATGCAGAGGCCCTGAACAGGTGAACTTGGCTATGGTGATGTTTGGGCATATTAACACAGACACAGGCATATGTGGGCGAGTTGGGAGAGACTCACCAAAGCTATGCATGCAGCATGTGGAGCGGCCCCCTGTTACAGAGTGGTTAAAATTTGCCTTAAATCTCACTGTCTTTCCTTTCCCACTGCTCCCGATGGAAAGATCATTCATGAATATGTATGTAGTTATTTTTTCCTTCTCATTTCCAGCCTACGTTTGTCCTGGTCAGTTTGCATCCGCTTATTCCTGTACCAACACTGTTGAGAGAAAGAATAGCTTCTCTACCCTGCTATTACATTTCTCCAATTGATTTTGCTTAGTTTGATCCCTCCCTTTTACGATTGTTTTCTTGTTCTTGGGCCCTCTGAGGTTCCTTTCTCACAGGTGCCTTCTGTGCAGAGACAAATAGCGTAGCCTAAGAGTAAATTCTTCTGGTGTCAGCATGCAATTTCAAACTCTGGGTTACCGTCAGCCGTTTACCACCTTTGGTGATAAGCTTTCCTTAATGCGTAGAGTATGCCTGACCCGCTAGTTAATTCTCGAAGCCTTCTGGCTGTTCCGTACATTTCCTCTTCTCTCTGGGGAGAAAATAGATGCGTTCCTCAACCATCAAATAGACCCATTGCCCAAGGATCAAGATGTGTCCTGATCCCAAAGTGTCAGGTGAACGATTCGTCCCCAGCGAAGATGTCGTCTTTCCTGCCGGCTTTTGCTGTTGCGCAATGCCGTGCTTCGGAAGCGAGCCAGCTGATAAAGATGGTGGCGTGAACATTACCTCTTTCTTGATTCTTCTTCAGAGATTTGTCAGAGCTGAAGGCAGAGCAAATGAGGCTTTCTGGATCTATACTTGTAAACTGCTCCCGCCTAAACTGTGGCGTACGGCCCTGGGCACCCGTTACGCCGGGTAGACCTGTCCTCGAGGATCAGGCACAGCAGCAAGCGGGAGAGGAAATAAGCCAGAAGACTTGGGAAGTGATGCGCTTACAAGTCGAAGGGGACCCGGAGAAGAAGGAGCTTCAGGACAGGTGAGTGTGTTTTCAACTTTGCTGTTAGCAGCGTTATCTTCTGTGGGTGCTTGTTGGATTCATAGGATGGGCTGTGTTCACGTTTAAAACGCACCCATTCTGCACAGCCTTGTTCCTGTCCCTAGTCAAACTATTGCCTTCAACAGAACGGATAGAAAAAGCTGTCTGACAGACAGAAGCTCTTGTGAGGAAGGCAGGACTAGAAAAGAGATGGCATATTACAATGTTTTTGCTGTTAACTGATTCTTGGTGAGAAATGGAGACGAGCGTAAAGAGAGCTGTGTCTCTTGCACAGCCCTTTTGCTACCCAGGGCTGTGCTAAAGGAGTTGGGAGGAATTTGCACAGGACCATCATATGCAACGTAGCCCCTCCGTACTGCCGTTTCCACGCTAGACTGAGTGCAGAAGGCCTTTGGGGCAAGGAGTGCCATTTTGCAACATCACACATACAAACCTGAATCATCCTGTGATTATGAGTTTGCGTTAAAAACTTGTTTGTCTTTCCCCTTCTCATAGACTGAAGGACTTAGCTGCACTTGAAGGAGAACACTCATTATTACAGAGCGAGTTGGTAGTCGCAAGAGAGATGCTGGAGGAATCGCACCTTCAGAGGGATCTTCTGAAGCAAGAGAAACACGAGCTTACCGTGGCACTGGAAAAGGTATGGTCACCTTATTCCGAGGCAGCACTTGTGGGAGAGGCAGTTGTGATAGCAAGACCACCACAGATGGTGTTTCTGGCAGTAGAAGCCAGGGACAATGTTGTTGTCCTTCTTGGAAAATGGTGATCGGACCACAGAGGCTCTCCGGTGTAGTTAGTGCCCACGTGCTTGTTGGGAATGCGGAACTGGGAGCGTGTCAGAGACACAACAGGGGACCTGGAGTTGCTGCTTGAGGTCAGGGATTTTCCTGTCTTTGTTGTCATGTTGTTCTTTTGTCTCTGCAGGCAGAGCAGTCAGTAGCAGAGTTGACAGGGGCTCAGAATAAGCTGACTGCTGAGATAGCCGATCTACAGGTTGCAGCAGCGAACATGAGCAGTATCAATGAAGCTCTTGCGTTGGATAAAGTGCAGCTGAACAAACTCGTCTTGCAGGTGAGCAGAGTTGTCAAAGATCTTGCCAGGTGTTTGTCTCCAGCTGCTGCTTCTCAGCCTTCTTGCCTTCGGACAGTATGACTGTCTGAATGTGGAAACGTTGCTCTTTTCCTTGTCCAAGCCGAAGCTCCTACAGAGTAAACCTTACTGTTATTTTATTTCCTCTGTGCTTCTGTGATTGTAGCTGGAGCAAGAGCATGACGTTCTGTCAGGCAAAGTGGACGAGATGGAGAGAGCAAAGATCTCTGACCAGGAGAAGCTGAACTTGTGTGAAAGAGCAAATGAGGCGCTGAGCGCAGAGAAAGCCCACCTGGAGCAGCTGCTGAAGAAAGCAGAGGAGCAACAGGAGGGGCTGCAGGCAGAGCTGAGGATGCTGGCAGAGGAGAAGGCAGAAACCCAAGAGAAACTCAATGAGGTGAGACCAAAAACCTGGTGCTTTCTGGGTGGGCTTTTGGCTGCTTGGCTCAGTGAAGCTGTATCTGTTGGATTCTGCAGTGTTTTTTGTCAAGGAGACACTTGGTAGCGCTGGGGGTCTGACGGCCTTGTTTACTTCCTTCTGGAAATGTGTTGGTGGCTTGCAGAGCTGTTGTGCAATTCTCTGCTTCTAGAGATTCCTTTAATCCACCTGGCTGTGTTGGCCTCTTTTTTGGCTTTTGATAAGCTGCAGAGAGGTGATTTGCCTTGCCCACGAATCTGCGTGAGGCTGCTACTCTCACATGCGTCGAAAGAAGCAAACAGGGTAGCTCTTCACCCATTTTCTGAGGCCAAAAACCCCCGGGGCTGCATGTTTCTATTTACGCTTTTTGTTGTGAGGTCTGCAACTTTCCAAGCTCCGCTTGTTGGGTCCTGGAGGGCGGGACAAAGGGGCAAGTCAGCGTCTGCTGTCCTGTACTGCTAACAACGGGAATGACATCCTGAAATTGTTGAAACTGTATTTTAGGACATACGTGCCGCTTTGAATTGCTAGATCCTCTTTAGGCTTTGAGGGAGAAGCTGAGAAAGAGGTGATCACAGAAGACTGTTTACTCTGGACTAACTGGTTTTGGTAGAGTGGAAAAAGAGCTTGGGAGAATTGTATCGCTGGAGGAGACTAGGGAGTTTGCCATCCTTTCAGTGTCGGTTTCATAATGTACAATCTTAGGTCTTAGGGGGTAACTTTGAGAGGAGAATTGTTTGTGTCTGATGGTCTGTTCTCTGTTAGACAGTCTTAGTTTTGGAGTACGTGGTCTGTTTGGCAAACACCCGTCAGAGGTGTATTGGCATCACTGCAGAAGAAAGCCAAAAAACGACAGTTAGTCTTCAGGCTTGAATGCCAGCAAGGTCTATTGGACAACTTGTTTGTGTAAGACAAGTAAACAGTATTGTTGACATGAACTACTGTCCAAGTAGAGTCTACCGTCTCTTTGGCCACACCAGCCGGACTTCCGTAAATCACTGAATGACACTGCTCACCACGAGGGCTGTTTCCCTGCCAAGGATCACCTCTTTGCATCCAACTGCTGTACACACTGAAGTAGGTGTGTGGTGGTGTTTTGCGACAAGGTGACGCTTTGATGTTGGTTTTTCTTCTTCTAGAAGGAGAAACCATGTGTATTTCCACTTTGTTCGGCGAGCAAAGTTGCTCTTGCTCAACGGTTCCTGGAAATTTCCAGCACTGGAATAGATTCTGATAGAACTTTAGTTTGCAAGGTGGCAGTTGTGGAAGATGTGGTATTTTTGCGTGAAAAGATGTAGTCTGGGGTGTGTACGTTTGTCCTGAAGGGGCCGCCTGGTCCCAGGCAACCCAGTAGGGCCTTATTACACATGGCTTTCAGGTTAACAGCCCTAGTGCCTTTTGGCAGCCCAGGCTGTTAGGGCGGTATGAAGCAGATGCTCTTAAACTTTCAGGCCAGAGTACCGGAGCTCTCTCTCCTCTAGCTGATTCAGAAGTGGCACTGGCTGGCTCTGCACAGAACTCCAGAGAAAGGACTCTAACTGTATTTTGTCCCGCTTTCAGGTTCACCGCCAGCAAGAGTCAGCTAGCAGTGGTCTGGAGCAGTTGCGGCAGGAGTCCTCTCGCCAAGTGCAGGCACTGGCCAACGTATCCAAAGAGAAGGAATTGCTGGCGCACGAGAAGGCTGCCCTAGAGGCGCGACTGGCAGCCACGGAGCGGGACAGACGAGGCCTTGCAGAGCAGCTGGCAGAGGCCAGGTAAAGGCAGGGGGGAGACCCTAGGCAGGAGATTATTTAATGGCTGTAATTATAGAGGTGATAATCATTACGCGAGGCTTCATTGCATCCTGTATGCTTTTGAGCTGTTTTCACCTTCCATGGACAGAAAATGAAAGAATCTCGAGCAAAAAAACCCAACCAAAAACCCAAACCAGTACAGCATGGTTTGAATGTTATTTTTCTGACAGCTAAAGCTAACAAAGCTCTCCTGAGCCTGGGGCTCATGTTTATGCCCCCTTGCACGTTCCTGTGTGAAGTCCAAAGCAAGCCAGCGTAATTCCTCGGTATCTGGTACCTTGGCTCTGCATTGAGTAATAATTAAACCATGCAGATGTTTACTGAAACCCAAAGCTTCTTTCTGGTTTTGGTTTCTCGTTCTGCACGTTTGAACTTGGATCTTTCCTTATCCAGTAGTTTGACAGGGGATCTTCAGAATTCAAGGCTATTACGTACGGACATGGCGAGTAGGACACTGCCGTTTAGGGTGAAGCTAGAGGCTCGTGCTGAAAATCTTGAGGGCCTACTCTTTCTAGTCTAACTCTTGTTACCTGTGGTGCAGGACCTAGAGTTGGTTACACCAGCAGCAGGGAAGCCTCTTTTGAATGCTCGCCAGTCTGCGGGAATTGTTGCCCATCATTGGTGTGTGGGTCCGGTACTCCTTACCACGTGCTGTTTTGAGACAGACATCATGGAGGAGTTTATGCAGGGAAGGAACAAGATTTTGTCCTTCTGCTGGATCAGGTTTCTAAGATCACGTGTGACAAGTTCTGCTTTTAAAAAAAACCAACCACCCCAAACTGCCCAACGTATCGAGAGGTTTGTCCTCCTCTCAGGTCTTTTTTAGAAGACTCCTGACCTTGCAGAGCTGTACAAATGAGAGGTTGTTTGTCATGCTTCTTGACTTTTACGCCTTACCACTCCAGAGTATGTTGTTAGCAAGGCTGATAAACACCATTTTGACTCGGTCTGTTTCTTGAGAGCTGCTGCTGCTTCTGAGCTCCAGCTCCTCTTATTTGATCCAGCTGAATTATGTTCTGTCAATTATTGGGCTGCAGCAACTATTCTTGCCAGATGTTGTTCTTAAGAGCCTGTTGTTGTCGTCACAGTTTTGGACTCTTTATCTTCTCTGTTCTGGTTTAGAGACTGACTTTGATTTATCCTTAAAATGGAGCATATTTACTCTGGACTGCCAGAGATTGGCGTAGTCAGAAATATGTGCTCGTTCTCCTTCTTGAAGATAGACCCTCCATCGTCCATCAGAGCAGTGAAATCCTACTGTTGTGGGTCTTATTGCTGTACCACTCGGGTGCCCCTTTACCCTGAAGGATGTTATCCTGGTTGCACGCCTGTTCTAGTGAGGCAGTGCTGTGTATGGTAGGAACCTGGCACACCGGACGCCGTGTTAGATCAGGGAGGCAACTTCAGCTCCTGGTTGCAGAATCCTGTGTGTCATACGTAGCAGTTGGTTGAAGGCTGTGGATGTAACAATTTGCCTCCGCAGTACTACAACTTCCATTTTAAAGAGCGGCAAGTCGTTTGGGCTACTGCCTGCTTCGTTAGCAACGCTTAGAGAAAAGTAGCCAGTTTTTCTCGTGAACTTCCAAGAGTTTAAACTGAAGGCTACCTGTCTCTCCTTTCAGGTAGTCCTTGTTCAGGTAAAATCTAGTTCAGATTTCTTAGAAATGCTGCTTACAAGCATGAGATTTTACTATAGGATCTGATGTATTGCTTTAGTCCCTTTGAAATATAGGGAGTCTGGAAGATCACCTCCCTGTACGTACACTACGAACAGCATCAAAAAGTCACGAGTCAGCCAGGGAGATCCTCTTACTCTGTGCCCCTGCAGAGCAACCTGGAAGTGACGATGAGCAAAGGGCTGTGAGCAGAGGCTGGGCTTTTGCTTGCTGCCACAGACTTGGTGAGCGCAGCTACCCGTGTGTCATAGATCAGACAATAGCAATTTAAGATTTGCCTGTGGAGATCAAATTTGGCTGGGCTTTCTGTGTTACGCTAGGTCATAAGGAAAGCCTGGGCATTCCCTCAGAGGGGCCTGCCTTGCTCTTTTAAATGGCAGAAATATGCCTTCTGTATCCCAGTTTCCACGCAACCCATTTTCCGTACTGAGGGGTAGGGATCTTGAACCAGTTCCTACTGGACTAGCTCCCTGTGGGCGTCAGGAGCAAGAAACTCCTTTCTCTCCGTATTGGCGTCTTGTAGGTGCGGGAGGGAGACCCTGGAATCCAGCCTGCTTGAGGCTCAGCAGCGCTTATCTCAGCTGGAGATCGCCAGGAGTCAGCTTGAAATCCAACTTCAGACAGTCAGGCAGGCCAAGGAGGTGATACAAGGTGAGAGCCTCGTGTGCTTTGTTTCTGGTGATCCCCCTGCCTAGGGAGGATGGCATAAAAATAGCTCTCTGTGTGCAGTGCTTCTAAGGAGCGCAGGAGCTGGGGACAGATCCCTCCGACACTGAAATTCAAATGGCTTAAGGTTAGTGAAGTCAGAACCGCTGTTTGTGTAGGCCCTGAATCTTGCCATTTGCCACGTTTGCAGGGGAAGTGAAGTGCCTTCAATGTGAGCTGGAAGCAGAGAGATCTCTCATGAAGCAGGAACGGGAAAACATGGCGCAACAGCTCTTGCGGACAGAAGAGCAGTATAACGATACCCTGAAACTTCGGGAAACGGCTCACGAAGTGGAAATAAACAAGCTCCGGCAAGAGCTGGTAGGAAACAATATGCTTCTGAATTCTTGAGGCAAGCTTTGTGGGCTGGCTTTAGAAGAATAATAGCCTGAGCGTGTGAAATGGCAGCAAGCGTCTGTCATAGGCCACACGTTGCTAGGCCAGGCAGCAGAGCCAACGGCTCGCACTTGAAAGCACGTGAAGACCTACGGGACTATGCCGGGACAGTAAATGCAAGCCACGGATTCCGTGTGGGCCTAAGACGAGTTGAGCAGAAGGTTGGGTGGTCCCCACCCAAGGCATGGCAGTAAAGGGGTAGGATCTTAGCAGACTCCTGTCTACCGTGAAGCAGAGTCCTAACTTTCCTGCCAACTGGAGTCGCGGGAACTTTGTTCCTTTCTTTCTGTCCTTTCATGGTTGACAGAGGTGTTATCTTTGGGCTTAAAGCATACAGAACAGATAGAACAGCCCCTTGTTCCTGGTACGTGAGTTCGTGGCCCGTCTTGTGACTAGGGCATCGGGGTGCTGGCCTCTTTCTCACCCTGCAGTCCATCTGCATCTTTTCCTTGATGAGAATGGAGTTGAGCTTTGAAAATAGAGACTCTGAGACTAGAGAGAAATCCCGTAGGCGAGAGGTGCTAGGAAACAGGCAGCCGCCAGAGAGGGGAAGGTAACATCTCCTCTTCTTCCACCAGCTGACCCTCCTTTTAAGTTCCTTGATCGGACATGATTTGTGGAGGGCACAAAGCCACTACTGTGCGCTGTCGAGGTGGGGGTTTGTGGGAGGGATGAAGCTTCCCATTTTTTTGAGAAGCTTGGCTGGGACTCCATCCTGAAGTCTTTTTCTCCCCTCATCAGGCAAGCAAGCGGGAAGGGCACCATTCAGAGCTACAGGAGATGCTGGAGCAGTGGGAAAAGGAGAAGGCAGAGACGGAAAGGGAGCACGAGAAGAAGCTGTTTGATATGAAGCAGAAAGTTGCTACCATGCAAGCTCAACAAGAGGAGGAACGGACGAGAGCGGAAAGTGCCAAGCAAGAGGTAAAGACTGTGAAAGGAGAATTCGTGTGGGTTTTTTTGTTGTTTTTTTTTTACTCTTCTGGGCTCCTTATTGGCAGTGCTTCTCTGGACACCGTCCGTCTGGGTAGAAGCGTCTCTTAGATACCCCTTTGTAAAGAGGAGCGATGCCTTGGCAGCCGTGAGACCTTTGTGCCGTGAGGGACAGGGCCTGTAATGCGAGAGGCTACCCCAGTGTAGGTTTAAGAAAGGCAGGAAGCGCGTTGCAGCCTGAAGAGAACATGAACACTGTAACTGTGTCTGTGGTCTGACCACTGCTCCTTCAAGAGGGCACAGTGGTGTTCTAGAGGATGGTACCCTGAAAACTCTACACGGTAGAGGTCCAAAAAACCCCCCCAACGCCCAACCCCAACAACGGGGTTGTTCTGTCTTCCCTTCCTCCCTCCCTATCAGAGAGAACATCATCGTGCCACTGCCTAAATCATGGTTAGTCTGGACTTTAAATCCTGGCTGCAGTTCTGGCAGCTCCTCCCCAAAAGAACACACTAGAGCTAGAAGAGGTTCGGAGAAGGGCAAAAAGGAAGACGGGACTGGCCGAGTAAGCTGGGAAAGACGCAACCGAAAGGGGGGTGGCGCGGGGAAGGTCTTACAATGTCCCGAGAGGCAGGGAGGGAGGGGGCAGCCACTGAAGCAGGAGTTCAAATCTAGTACGACAAGCAAACATACGTGGGTGGAATTATTGAACCTCTTTGTCACTGTTTTGCAGCAGGAACGGGACAGACTGCGAGCAGTTAAAGAAGAACTGGTACGGGAGATGAAACTTCTTCAGGACTCGGTCACAGCCTCCGAAACCCGAGCAAATGCAGCAACAGATAGGAATCGCTGCCTTGAACAAGAACTTCAAACTACATTGTCTGTCTTAAAAATCAAAAACGAGGAAGTGGAAACGCAGCGGGAGAAAATCCAGATGCTCCAAAAAGAGGCAGCACAGAGACAAGCTTTGCAGGAGAGTCTCACTCATATGACTGCCATCCTGTCAGAGAGGGAGGGAGAAATGAAGTTGTACCAGGAACAGATGAGAATGCTGGAGAACCAGAAAGAAATGCATGAAACCACTGTCAGTGAGGTTATCAAGGACATAACAGAGAAGAACCAGAAGGTTGAATCCCAGCAAGAACAGCTACAGGAGCTGGAGAAGCAGCAAGAAATGCTGAGGACTGCTGTCAGCAAGATGAGCAAAGAGCTGGAGGAGAGAGACCGGGAGATCGGATCCCAGCAAGAACAGATACGGGAGCTGGAGAAGCAGCGAGAACTGCAGAGGACTGCTGTCAGCAAGATGAGCAAAGAGCTGGAGGAGAGAGACCGGGAGATGCGATTCCAGGAGGGGAAAATAATGACTCTAGAACGAGACGGTGCATCACAAGTGAGAAATCTGCAGGTGGATCTTGATCATATGAAAGGAAACTTGAAGGAGAAGAATTTGGAGCTGCAGTCTCTGACTCAGCAGATCCAAGCGCTGGAAATGGAGAGAGAACAGGTGAAATCTCTGCACGCGAGCCTTGGACACCTGAGGGCAGTTCTTAAGGACAGAGAGAGCGAGTGTGATTCTCAAAGGGATCAGTTAAGACTCTTGCAGCAGTACAAGGAACAGCAAGAGGGCTACCTGCAAGAGCTTCGTGGTACACTAGAAAAGATGACCCTGTCTTTATCTGAAAAGGATCAAGAGCTTGAGTCACAACAAAAGCAAATCCGGGAAGCTGAAGAAGTCATGGAAATGCAGTTAAGGACTGTCCGCGACCAACTGGAGCAGACCTTAGGAGCCTTAAAAGAAAAGGACAGACTCCTAGACATCCAAAAGCAACAAGCAAGGAGCTACGCGGAGAAAACAGAAGAACAGATGAATGTCTTGCACAGAGACTTAGAATACACTACAGCAGTACTGAAAGAAAAGGATTTAATGATTGAATCTCAGAAGGAACTGATTGAGACCTTCCAAAAACAAGAGCGAGGCTCTGGACAGCAGAAGGAAATTCTGCAGCAGCTTCAAGTGGCACTGAAGGAAAAAGAACACGAAATTCTATCCCTTAGAAAGCAATGTGAGGCGTGGAAGGAAAAGGAGGAAAGGCATGAAGCTGAGCAAACAAATCTCCAAGCAACAAAGCTGACTCTGAAAGAAAGAGAGGAAAAGGTAGAGGTTCTGGAGGAAGCTATCGCTAAGCTTCAACAGCAAAAGGAGGAGGCAGCGATGCAGACCGAAGCCATACAGCAAAAACTAGAATACGCTGAATCTTCTCTAGAAGCGAGAGATCAAGAGATAGTGTCTTTGCAAGAGCACGTCCAGGAGCTTCGAGAGCAGAAGGAGTTAGAAGGCAAGCGGGCCAAGAGTCTAGAGCAGGATCTAGACAAAATGAGCCAAATCTTGAAGGAGAACCACTCGGAGTTCCTCAGGCAGACCGAGCAAATGAACATGTTCCGGCTTCGTGAAGAAAGCACGAAAGTAGCGCTAACGTCATGCCAGCAGCAAGTGGATCTGCTTGAGCAAGCGGTGAGGAAGAGAGATGAAGACAATGAAACTCTCATGCAAAAACTCCAGCGCCAAGAAGAAGAACTGAAGACCTTGCAGAATCTCCAGCTGAGGCTAACCAAGGAGAATGAAGAGGTTAGGCATGGCAGAGAGCGAGAGAAGCTCCTGGAAGAAGCCTTGCGTGAGAAGGAGCAAGAGGCCAAGGCTGAAGGTGAACTAAAAGAGTTAAAAGAGGAGGTAAGAGCTCTTCGGGAAGATCTCCAGCATGTTCAGCCGACTCTGACAAAGAAGGATGAAGAGATCAAGAACCACAGAGACAGAGTCGGGTACTTAGAGAAGACTCTGAGAGAGAGAGAACAAGAGCTTAGGAGGCAGAGCGAGCTCTTGAAACAATTAACATCAGCTTTGCGATGGAAGGATGGCGGAGAGACCCTGCAGAAACAAATCCAGAAACTCCAGAAATGGGAGGAAGAGGAAGCAGAGAAGAGGCGAGTTCTCCAGGAGAGAGACCGTTCCTTGCAAAGACAGAAGGAGCTAACGCAACAACTGGAGGATGAGCGGAAAGCCAAGGGGGAAGAATTGGAGCGCACGATTGCTGTTTTGAAGCAGACCGAGAGCAGAGAAGTCAAATGGAAAGAGAAGGCACAAGCTCTGACTCTTGCCCTTACCAAGAGTGAAATGGCCAATGGGACTCTGAGGGAAGAAATAGCCATCCTGCAGAGCATGGTTTCGGAGAGGGACACGGACCGGTTTCATCATCAGGTAGGCAGTGTGACTGATCATCAGTCAACTAAAATGCCTATAAAGGATTCTAAGGATGATGCCCATAAAGATACGGGAATATGTAGTCCCATAAATACATGACCTGCTTGGCCAAAGAAACTGCGGTTGTAGCCAGCAGGCTTGCCTGTCTGCGTAGCTCAAGGCATTCCCCTGCTGACATGTTTTCTGTCAGCCCCCGAACTACTGAAAGAACTACGGAGCTTGCTGTTAGAGTTACCCCAAGCCCAAACGTTGGGGATGGGTAATTGGTTCTCTCCTGCGTAGGCAAGCTTAGCCAACGTGTCGCGGTTGGGGTTTGGCATGGAAAGGTAGGGGCACAGTTGACCAAAGTAAGGGACTAGCCTTAGCAGAATTTTGTAACGATGGTTGCACAGCAGCTGCGCTGACGGTGCTTTCAGAGATGTCGATTTTGGAGGTACAGCTTTTCCAGTGTATTAAAAATAACGGCATTCGTACCGTTGCCTGATCAGGTGAAGGGCTTCATTGCGCATTCAGGATGTACTTGTGCTGCGGTCCAAAAAGCCGGAAGGCAAATCTGTGTGGATTTCCCCACGGCGATCGGGAGGAGGGCCCCTAGGAAGAGAGTGTGTTGTTTTGGCCCGTCAACCCGGAGGAGCAGAAGGGACTTGGCACTGTCCATTCCCGAGTCCGGTCACACTCCCCGACTTGTCGATTCTGTCCCTCCTAACCCTTATGGGGCACCAGCTCAACATAAACTCCTCTCTGTATGCCCAGCAGGCTATTGCAGAAGGGGAGCAGCTATCATGGCTCTCGGAGAAGAGACTCCTGTCACAGCAGCTGGAATGTCTGCAGCGAGCAGTTGCAAGGCTGGAACTGGAGAAGGCGGAGCTGAAGCAACTCAATGCTGAGCTCAGGAGGACTCTCGAGCAGGTAAAACAGGCTTTCACTGCCTCTGCAAAGCCTCACGGTCCTCTGGATCACACCACATTTCCACAGACAGCACTTTGGAGTCCTCTGCTTGTTTCCTTCCCTCTCCCGCTTCCCCCTGTGGACACACGCTTTTGTATTTGCTCTCTCTTCTGGCACCCCGTTGCCTTCACAAATGCGCATTCGCTCCGGTCCCAGCCTTCTTGCCCCAGTGTCCCCATACACGCACATTTGACACTCTTGTGTCAGGACCTGTTTCCTCTTGCTCTTTCTCTTCCATAGCCTACTTTGAGTGCTTTTTGCCCGCAGCGTTCTCTGGGGCAATTAACAGCCTCTGAGCAGAGCAGAAATCTCCTTGCCATGATGTCCAGAGCTCCTTTTGCTCCTTGTTTGGTGGCAGGTTTCTGTCACCCTTTCTCCTATCACCTATCGCCTGCAGGTGGAACGCGAACGGAGGAGACTGAAGAGATATCACAGTGGTCGGTCGCTGCCGGATGCGTGCGGATTTTCGCTCTCTGACCAGCACAAGATGGCTGCTTCTAGACAGGTGAGAACAGAATCTTCCTTGGTGGGAGGAGGGTCTGGCCGTACAGAGGAACAGTGGCAAATCCCAGTGGCAGCATCCCCCCAGCATAGACCCAAGAGAAGTGGAACGTAGACCATGGCCCTGGCCAAACTGGAGACCAAAAGGAAATCCTTGCATTTTCTTCACAGGAGGAGTCTCACGCTCGCTGCAGTCGTCGATTAGCTGAGTTGCAGAACCAGGTGAGGAGTGGGAAGGCTCTCGTCAAAAGCTGCCGTGGCTGTACTGAGGGGCACAGCTTTGCACGATGCTACAGCCCGAGTTTTGTTTGGCTGTCGGGAAGTGAGTACACCAGGCAGTGGAAATACCCAGTCAGTCAGACACATCTGTTGGCCATGGCCACACAACGTCATGCACCTAGGTCTAGGCTCTGGCTTGCCTAGAGGTCAGGCGTGGTGGGAGAGGGATTGGAGGAAATTCAGAGAACTGGCACTCGCCTGAATATAGAGAAGATTCTAAGGATGTTCCCCTTGAGTCTTACTCATCTTGTTGACGGCTTCCATTTTCCCTTGACTCCGTTAACAGTAGAGCTTGCACTCTATCTGAGCTCCAGGGGTCTGAGGCAGCGCCAGAGCTTACAGCCTTCGGGCAACCGTTAGTCTCCTATTGCTATGCTGTGCTGATCACGATCCCAGTATCGGGCCGAGTCGGAGACCTAAGCACAGCGTGGACGCTTGTTTTATCAGTGCAAGAGTGTACATCCCAGCTCCTGAACCCTAGCGCATCCCTTGACAGCGGTACTGGCAGTAGCAGCAGTCGCCAGGCTCCTCCTCCATGTGCTTTTAAGCGTCTGGTACGCCCTGGCCTCCCGGAGGAGGTGAATCTTCACAGACGTTCAGGGCAAAATGCTTGTAAGATTTATGCGAGTAAAGTACACGGTGCTCAGCTCTGGCAAGTGAGCCGAGCACACCGCTGAAGCCATCAAGTTATACCTTAAGGGTGTTTTCACCGGGAAGCCTCAGCGCCTGCAGTTCCGTTGCTACAGATAACGGATAGAACCCCCTTCCCCCTGTGACGGTTGTGTCTGCCCGCACTGTGGACCTACTCCAGCAGTTCAGCAGGAAAATGAAGGTGCTCTGCTCAAAGCATCGTCCTCAGCTGGCTAGTTGGGGCACCCCTCTGGGTCTGGGAAACAGCAGAACTGGAACTTGATCTCCCCCTTCCTGGGAGATGCTCTTAGCAGCAGACGGCCGCTTCTCCCACGCGTACCTCTGGGTTACCTACCAAAGCGTGGGAGGCTTCCAAGGCCAGCTGCACAAAGGTGCCCTTATTATTTCAGAGAGAAGGTCAGAGCTGTCCCTCTCTTCAGGGGTGGTGTTCCCTAGCCTACGCGTATCGTTTGCTGTGAAGTCCCTCTGACGTCTTGCTTTCCGTGCGCGCTACCGGCTTCTAATTCAGCACCTCGCGTTCCCCTTCCGGAGCTGGCTGCCCGAGTTTCCCACCTAGTCTGCTCTAGATGCTTAGCAGATTAGGGACCCTCTTTTTACCTGGTTTGGCTTTACGTTGGCAGACCTTGGTATTGTAATTCAAACGGAGCAGGTTCCATAAGCCATAAAACTCCTTTAGGAATTGCTTCTGTTATTTGAGTTCATTTGCCAAGAAAGAGTATTTTCGTACTCCTAGCTGGAGGTTGGGGATGGCATTCCCACGTGGGACAGAGCCCTTGGCAAAGCACACGTCACTTTGAAAACAGAGCAGAACCTCCGGCCTGAGCTGTTCTCCCCGAAACAGCAAAGCACCGAGCGCTGCTCCCAGTGCTGGCATCTCCTCCGCTCCAAAGCAGGCAGAGGGCAACATGCCAGAGCTGCTGTGGCTGCGCTGCCCTGCCCTGCAAAGCTGACAGGAGGTGAGAGCAGCTGGGTCTCTCCCACCAAAAAGCCCAGCAGGCACGACCCGCTGTTGCCAGGAAATAATAAGAGTTTGAGGATTTTGAAGGCCTCAGCAGTCCTTTAAGGCTCCTTTGCCCCCTGGGCTGTGTTCATCAGATTTTGCTCTGCTCATTTGTGAAATGCTCTGAAGTTAGGAAGCGTGAGCGTTTTCTCCCCTTTCACGTGCTAGCTGTCAGGTTTCTAAAGTAGATCGTAACAGAACGGTTCTGCACTACCTTGTGTAAGCAGCAGGCCTCCTGCTGAGGAGAAAGCATGTGGAACTAAGGTGGCAGTAGCCCAAATCTCTCCTTTGAAAAAAAGGGTTGGGTTACGAAATCCTGTAGCAACCTCTCTCTTTAATATGCATGTCATGTCTCGGTGTTGGGCCTGTGAATGGTATGCCAGAAAGAAGCTCGGCATTGTCGGTAATCTGAGCTCAGTTCGGGGTGGCTCTGGCAACCTGTTAGTTCCCGTTCCACAAGGACAACGTGTTGGTCCGGGCTGGAGCTGGAGGGTGCGTCTTCCCTGACGGCCGGATCTGTGGAGCTACGGCTGGTCCTAAGAGCGTGGGCTTGTCTGAGCTCGGCCTTTTGCCTCTTTCAGGTGTCCCTTCTGCAGACGCAGCTGGCAGAAGAACGAAAATACAAGCAGGACTATATCGAGTGCTGTGCCAAGACCAGCCAGGAGCTGTCAGACCTTCACCAAGAGCTGTCTCGCTCCTTAGCAGCTGTGGTCAGGGAGCCCAAAGCCGCTGTTCTGGAAGCAGAGGCTCGGAAGCTGGGTCAGCCTCTCTGAACCTTCTTTTCCTGTAGAGGAGCAGCTGCAGCATCACGGCGTTCCAGTCTTGTGCCCTTCCCGCAAACGTACTCTGTATTTTGCTGCGGGAAATGGGGGTACATCTGTTCTGTTTGCGTTTGGAAGCATCTCCTAGCGCCAGTGACTTTAAAAATTACTTTCTTTTAATAAAAGAGGTTTTGCAGGACTGCACTTTTTCAACGGGGGTACACATTGGTTCTGTTTATGTTCGCAAGCATCGCCTAGTGCCAGCGATGTTTAAAATGTTTTTTAATAAAAGAGATTTTGCAGGACTGCGCTTTTTTAGTAGGAAAAAGCAAGGGCTAGGCAAGTATGTGGCTTAGGAAAAGCTTATACTCTCTTTTTCACTTGCACAAGTAAGCTGTTCCGAGCTGCTGTCCGGTTTAACCTCCTGAGTTCGTAGCCCTTCCTTCCCTGTGACGAGAGAGGGAAACACAGGCGGAGGTGGTACCAAGAGGAAGGGGTGAAGGGTGCAGGCCAGGGATGGGAGGTGGGGCAAGAGCGCGGCGCTTTTTTCCTCCCCTTTTCCTTCTTTTCCTTCCTTTTTCCTTCCGTGCTTCGGCACAATAAGCGCTGGCACTCTCCCGAGGCGATTTGCTTTCAGCTTTGTTGCTGCGACAGCCAGCCTGAGGGACAGCTCGGTTGTTCTGCGAAGGGCGGGGGTAACAAACGCCAGCCCTGTCAAAGCTGGAGGCAGGGGATGGGACGGGACGGGATGGGATGGGGAGGAGGTCAAAGTGAGTGAAAACTGCTCTCTGCCAGCAGCTCCGCCTCGGTCTCAAGCCCTTCCCAGCTAACCGGGTGATCTCGAGAGCCCCCCCTCGGGGGCCGCTGGCAGGGAGGGTCAGAAGAGGGCGAGGCGGCAGCGAGGACCTTCCCGCCCCCTCGGAGCCCGGGAGCCCGAGCCCCAGCCCCTCCCCGCCCGCCCCCTCGGCCGGCTTCGGGCCGCGCTGCCCGGCGGGGCGGTGGCGGGGCGGTGCCGGCCCGGCGCCGGAAGGCGGGTTTGGTTCCGGGCCGCGCGGCGCCGTGGACTCGCTGTGGCGGCTGAAGCGGTTCGATGCCTTCCCCAAGACAAGACCCTGGAGGGCTTTCGGGTCAAGACGTGCGGGGGCGCGCTGGGTGAGCGGGCGGGGTGAGGGCGGCCGGGGGCCGGCGGCGGGGGGGCCTTGCGGGCCGGCGCTCGGCAGCGGCTCGGGGCGGCGGCGGCGGCGGGCGGGCTGAGGCGGGACTGAGGCGAGGCGAGGCGGGCGCGACCGGCGGGGCTGACGGCGGTTCTCGTCTCCCCGGCAGTGACGGTTGTCAGCGGGCTCATCGTGGTGCTGCTTTTCTTGTCGGGGCTGCAGTACTACCTCACCAAGGAGGTGAGTGGCGGCGGCGGCGGCGGGGGGGGCCCGGCCCCGCGATGCTGCTTCTGGCCGGGGCGGCCCTGCGGCCCGGGGCGGCCTGCCGTGCCTCCGCACCCCCGCCGAGCCGCCGCCTCCTCCGCCGCCTCCTGCGGGCTGCCCACGCGGCAGCTTCACCCGCCGCAGATGTGCGTGGGGTTTTTTTCTTTCTTTCTTTCTTTCTCCGAGCTGGCGGCCTTGAGGCCGGGAGCGGGCTGCCCTCCCCCGAAAGCCGCTTGGCGCCGAGGGTGGCTCGGGGCTTCCTGTAACGCGGCCGCAGGAGAGCGTCTCAAAGTCTCTTCTCGCTGCCTCTGCCGCCTACAAGCAGGCAATGCAAAGGAAAGCGAGGAGGCTCCTTGCGGGAGCCCCCGTCCCCACCCCAGGTTCTAAGGTTCCCGAGTTAGTAGCTTTCTTAAAAAAAAGCGTTAGAAATGGCAAGCGCTTGGCTGCGGTGGGAGGCAGCAGCTCAGGTGTCTCTTGAATCCCAAGTCTTAAAAATCAGCCGAGGGAAAGCGGCCTTTTGATTGGCTTCCGAGTGAAACAGGACTCTGTTTTTCCTTTGTTCCTAGGTTCATCCGGAATTGTACGTTGACACATCAAGGGGAGATAAACTGAAGATCAGTCTCGATGTTATTTTTCCACATCTGCCTTGTGCTTGTGAGTCAGCCTTCTGAATGTTGGGGACAAGTTTCATACTTGCCGAGGGCCCGACAGGCTCGGTGTGCCCGCTGCTTCCGAGTGCTGCGCTGCTGCTTGGGCCACAGACAGGGAGGAACTGGTGACCCCTGGTGATTCCGCGGTGATTCCAGCCAGGCCCGCTGGGCACTCAAACCAGCACTTCCAGGCAGGCTGTATTGTTTTTCGAGGTGATACGTGAGGCTAAGGTACAAACCCCCTTACGTTTCTGTACGGTGTGGTGCTTTGTCAGAGAGCTGGGTCACACTGAAAAAGCTGGCACAGCGTTCGGTGTTCGGTGCTCGGGACTCCAGATTTGACTGTACTGTTGTTGAAACACTTTAGAGTGTTTCTCCTTGGGAAGTTACTTGGCGAGGCGCAACTTTTCTGTGGTTTTTGTACTTCAGTTCTGACCGTAACGCCAACGCCATGTGATAACCTTTCTCCCAAATTTTTAAAACCGGAGTGAGCGTTAATAGTTGGATTACCTTTTAACTAAATTCAAAACGAAGCTGCGGGGTGAAGTGACGGAAAATCTTGCAAGTCTTACTGCTTACCACTACTGTGCACGTTATCCGACCGTGCGCTAATCTTCCCTGGCTCTTGTTCTGTTGCGGTGATTCCTTTGGGTAATGCATTGGGCTTTAAACACAGTGAGTCTGGCTTCCTTGTGACCACCTGAGATATTGTTGGTCTTTGCCTTCCTCACGTTTAAAAGGGCACGGGAAGGCCAGAGAGTTTGGAAGCCCCTGGTGTTTTGTGCAGAGAAGCTGTCAGCCTTGTAAGAGAGCATGTAGCCAGCAAGTGCATCACGGTGCTTTGATACCAGGCCAAGACCACAGACCCTCTCAATCTTCTTTGTGAAAAGGGGTCACGAGGAAATGTGCTGATGGTGAAGGGGGAAGGGTGAGGAGGTAGAGGGAGGGAGGAGGCAGCTTTCAACCAATTTGAAGCTTAACTCCTGTACTCCTGGAAATGGTTATGGGCTTTGAGGGGTTTGGTTTTGGTTTCTTTTGCCTTAAGTGTATTACCTTTCAGGGTAACGCTTTCTGGGCAGCTGGAAGCCGTCCTTCTGGTACATCAAACCCAGCCCCGTGTTTGGAAGGGTCGTTCAGGGTGCTGCAACACGCGTTTTATTCCCTGTACGTCACTTGGCCCCAGCCATACACACTCTTCCGCTTTGGCACGCTCTTATCGCCCTCGCTGAAAGAGTCTGTATTTTCACTGGTTGAATGCTTCCTCAGCCTGCCACAGGCCGTAACAAATGTGTGTTTATAGACTACTTTCCTTGCTCACTGATTTCAGATTTGAGCATCGATGCCATGGACGTAGCAGGAGAGCAGCAGCTGGATGTAGAGCACAATCTGTTTAAACAACGTTTGGATAAAGCTGGCAACCGGGCGACTCCAGAGGCCGAGAGACACGGTAAGGTGCTATTCTGCCTTTCTTGGATGGATGCTCTTGTAGTCTTTCCATCACTGTGTGCCTGGTTTTGAGATTCACGGGAACAAGTGGCAGCTGAAGAGCATTTAAAGACCACAGGCTTTTGAAGAGTTTATAGCACGCAGATCTATTAAAGTGACAGATTCAGGTGAACTGCTGTTATACTTGCTACTTTTGCGAGGCAAATCTTTGCCTAGTCCCTCTGAAATTCGGACAAGGACTCACGGATGCATTTCAGGAATAAAGCTGCTGCGTGAATGCTCTTTTACAACTAGGAATCGAGCAGCTGTTCTGGCAAAACTTGGCTTTGGTTGTATCTTTAAATCACAGTGGGCTGGCAAATGGGACAACCTGGTTAGAGGAAAGAGCCTCTCTCCAGGGAAGGCTCCAGTGACTCGACCCTTAGGCCCAAGCTTGCACCTTACTACATTTACTTTGCGTGTGTTAATGCCTGCCTAGATAAATATATTTTAGTTGGTTTATCGGTTACAGGTTGTAGTAAGTGGTCCTTGGCTACCTAAACCTCGCCTTTACGTTCGTTTCGTGTTATGACTCATCGTTGCGCTTCGAGGCAAACCAGAAGCGATTCTGGCAAAGTGTTGCAATCTAACAGTAATACTGTCCCGACTTTTCCTTTCCAAAAGACGAGCTCCTTATTACTTTTTCTGGGAGATGGTGTAGTTCTACATGTCAGCATGAACTGAATTTGTTGATTTGTATCACTCAGATCGAACTTTTCTGTTCTTGAAGTTGCAAGGCTAAACTAAGCCAAGAGCTGAACGATTGGTAGGTACGGGAGTTTCTCCTGCTGTCACGGGAATGTGGTGATAGTGCTTTTACTGCTGTTTCGCTCAGCAGCCTCTCTGTGTTCAGAGGTTGTGGCGTTACAAACGTAATGCCTGGGGACAAAACCAGCTGTTCTGTATCTAATTCTCTGTTAAGGCATGTAGGCCTCCTGCCTTACTTGTATTGCCAGTCTCCCTCCGTTGGCATTACTCCGTCGGAACCGGTTGCTCTGGCTCCTTGTATAATCAAGGGAGAGGGAGAGAAACTCGTAAGAAGCGAAGGGTCTCACCTAGGAAAGGCATTTCCAAAGAGATCAGATGCATCGCAGGCAACAAGCAATTTCTTCTGCTGTCTGGAAGAAGCAGGCGGCTAGTTTGGTTTCCATCAGCCATGTTGCAGGTTAGATCAGAAGCATCCAGCCATCTTCATTAAACTCTATGATTATCAGTTTCTATTAGTGATACTGACTTCAGTCAGTTACTTAAATGGCAGCTGTAGCAGTATTGACCTTAAAATTAGTAAAGCATACCCAAATTTCATGGAGTAGTATCTGGAGGCTTTTCCTAGTCATAGTTACATTAAGCTAGTTAATAGCTGAATGATTTCTGTGGTAGGTTGCATTCTGTGCTTGGATGTTGTCTTACTCCTTTCCATTGAGTGACGAGGAATGATTGAATTCTTTATTGGTGGTTCTTATCATTTCCTTTCTTTTAATGTGGACAGAGTTATCCAATTTCATGTATCATATCTGCATGCAAGTTGAGGACTGTGTTAATTGCAGGAAACCCTGCATGTAGAGTTCTATGTACTGCAGTTTCTTTGTAGTATCCAAACTGTGTGCATCACCTCTGGGTTTATCTCTCTGAGACAACTCAACAGGCAGCTGCTGATTCCATTTAAAAAGCTGTTACTGGTTGCTGTGTCTTGAAAGACTCTATGCGTCGTGCAGGTGTTCTTTGTGAAGGGGTGGGAATCATGGCTTTGACGAAGCGTAGCGATTGTTTAGCTCTATGCTTCCCGATGCTGTCTTTGAGTGTAATTACGAGATTAAAAGCCATACCACGTTTTGAACAATGAATTCTTAAGTGTGCTTTCAGCTGCTTTGAATGTTGCAAGCTTTAGAAAGTAAGTCTCACACAGTTGTTTACTAATGGGGATATTTTCCTAAAAGTTCTTATTTTCTTGAGGGTAGTTGCCATAAAGTATGTGATTAAAGAAGTAAGGCTAATGACTGATTTTCATGCATATTTCATACTTTTCCATTAAAATCTCTTTTTTTCTGTGGCTAGTACAAAATACAGACGTGTTTAATACTCGCTTCCGTCTGCCTGTTATACCTCCCAGTCTCAACAAACAGGGCCCTGGCAATGTTCTATCCCCTCAGCAGTGTCTGTCTATGTACCTTATCCCCTTCCCCAGCATTAGTGATGCAAGGAGCCACCTTTTCAAGGCTTATAGAGGGTAGTGCAGCAGCGCCTGGATAGTGAGCCTTAGAGGGCTTTTGTAACGCAAGGGACCTGGTCCTGCCCTTCAGGGTTTGTGTGTTGAAACAGACTGGTTTTAAGGGGGCCTCTTATTGTAAGAGCCAGTGGTTTTGTCCCCGTTCAGCCTTCTGCATGTAAGACCATGAAATTCCATGAGTTCGTGCCCCAGCCATACTGTGGCTGCACATGCAACACACAACGTGGCACAGACATTGTCAGAATTGTTAAGTCACGAAGAAGGTAGAAATTCCTTGGAGACTTCTAGTGAGCAGAGGTTAACGCGTGTGCCTTGTCAGCATTGTCATCTTGGAGGACTGGGTGCTGATTTTCCACTTGGGAGACTCTTCCTCTGATCTTGTTTCACAGCAATGTAGAACCGTGTTCGCTACATGTCTTGGGACAGGATTCTGCGTTGTGCACTGCCGACTGCCGTTGACTGCTATTGAAAATTTTGCTTGTGTAACAGGTCCTGTTACGATTGTCGCCATTTACTGTGCGACGTTGTCTGAAGTAGACAATGTTTTAACAAAGCCTTTGGGCAAGTAACGTCTGCTCAGCGCTCCAGGGAGGCTTACAGATAGCCAGTTCTTGCTCTGGAGGGTGCGTTTGAGATGACAAATGGCACTCTGCTTCTTGGTCTTACTTCGCACCTCAACAGGCTCTGCGCGTACCGTTTCAGGTGGGCTTTGGGTGCAGGACGCGCAGCTTCCGAGACAGAACCGTTGCGTTCGTGTGTAGAACAGTTGTTGCGCACAGAACGGAACAAGAGTACAAGAGAGTGTTTCTAGTCACGCCTCGTCGCTTTGCATCCTCTTTTGTCTTAGAGCTGGGGAAAGAAGAAGAAAAAGTGTTTGATCCAAGTTCTTTGGATGCGGATCGCTGCGAGAGCTCTTACGGGGCAGAGTCGGAGGCCGTGCGGTAACCTTTACACCTTTTTGTATCTTCTTAGCGCTTGAATTAATACAGTTGTGTTGCATGCGTGTTTTTTTCCAAAGTGTCTACGAAGGTCTGTGCAGTGAAATCCTCCTGGGCCCGTGTTCAGAGAATGATGAGAACCGCTGTGGTTTTGGTCTGCCTTTGGAAGCTGCGCTCACGATTGTTAAGACCGTGCAGAGTTAGGTTGTCTATAGTTTGTGCACGTGCCTGTTTAAGGGCAGCGCAAATTGCGCTATCTTTGCAGCAGCACGAAGGCTGTATCTCATCAAACGGAATCTTTTCTGGGGTTATTTGGTGTCCAGAGGGGAGCTGTGTAAATTATTTCACCGTTACGTGAGCCGTCTTGGAATGAAACCTGGTTATGGCTTTGCCTTCTCACTTCTGCTGCAGGCTTTGCATCCTTACGGGAGCAAAGACCAGGCATTTATCGCTCGCACAAACAACGGGTGTCACTTGGTATTTCTCATTCCTCCTACCTGCAAAGAATTCTTCTGTAAGAATGGGTCCGTGGTAGCCCCTAGGTTCTGGACCATCCCTCGCTATCATTGTCTCTGTAGTGACTTGGTCTGTCCCGTCTGTCAAGTTGCGTCCTTCCGCAGAGGTGTTTCCATCTTGAGGGAGTCATGATTCCAGGCTTCAGCTTTTTCTTTGGTCCAGAAAAAAACCACAGAAGCAAAGAAAGAAAACTCAGTCTCCATCAGTCGAGGACACCGTTTCAGTGTGGAGGAGATCCAAACCCTCTGGCGGATCGCCTGTACAGTATTCCTTCCATAGAGGGTGTTCAGTGTGAGCTCCTTCTTAACTTCTGTCTCAAAGTAGCGTCTGCCGGGGAATTAACCGTTTTCATCCCCAAACTGAATACCGGAGGCTGAGATTCTTATTTCATCCTCGGCGTCGCCGAGGACTTTCCTTTTTACGCTGGTAAACTCCTTTCGGAGTTTGGTTGTCTCGGTGCTGAAAGACGCAAGGTCTCACCCGTATCTGTGCAGACAGACAAGCTGTTTTCCAGTTGTATCAAGCTCGTTTTGGAGACCACAAACGTGACGTTTCCGTTTGTCACTGGGCTATAATCCGTCAGAGCTCAGGTCGTACCACCAGTTGCTGGGAATGCCTAACGTTTGTCAGGCGGCCCCCTGGAAGCTCTCCGTACCTTCCATAGCTTCTCCAGACCACGAAACATGCTGTTGTAGAAGCCCCGCCAGGGCTGTAGCGTGTGGCAAAGTGGATGGAAACTGCTGTGTGAAGGATTCGGAGGCCCATCTCTGAGGAGGTGTAAGTCTATGACAGTTGTTGGTTAGTCATGCAGAGGGTTGAATATACGTGAACGGTCTTCGGAAACAAACAAAAAAGGAGGTTGCTTAACCTCCTTTGAGGTATGTCGTCCAAACGTACGTTTCTCCTGCCCCCCACCCCATCCTTCCAGGTATTCGCCTTTGTTGGGATCTTGCAGCAGAAGGAACAAAACAGCCTCGTGGTACGCTGCCTTCTCTGCGCATCAGGTGTGACAAAAGAAGCACAGGACCGATTAAGAACAAAAGCTTGTTACCCAGCTTTGACTGTTAACACGTTGTGAATGTAAACCTCGAGTGCGCTTCTGGATAGCTTTGGTTGCTCCTTCTGTTCCCTTGAGAAGTGGGAAAGAGTCTAAATATAACCAGCATTGTTATCTGGCGTGCTGCTTTAGAGCTCACTTAACACATAGGGGCATGCCACTGTGTTTTTCCTTTTAGTGGTTAATTCCTGCATTTTTGTTTCTCTGTTGCGCTTTAAATGGTTGCTTGTCCATATCTTAGCTCTTTGGCTAGCTAGGGAGTCATTTTATATGGCCTAGAAAGCACACTGGCAAAGCTGTTGCTCTTCCCCTTCTTGGTACGAGTTTTAAGTGCTGCTCTGTCTGAATCTGTGTGTCTTTTCCTTGAAAGGATCGGAGTATTTCTCTCTTCTCTCCTGCTCTGCTCGGTTTAGCAGTGCACGCTGTTGAGAGTCAGTGTTGCCGTATCCTTCCCCCCCCGCCCCGCCCCCAAGCCGTTTTAACTAGAGAGCTAAGTAATTTCTGTTACTTGCTGTGCCCATAAATCTCCTTTGGGAGGAGCTGTTGATCTAGGCTGGGAGCTGAGACGATTTCCTGAAAGCTGAAAGGAGAGCCATGCCAGGTCACTCTTCTGTGGTAGAGGAGGTCACCAGATGGAAAAGGTTGAGAATCTTTGCCTTAAACGATTTTAACATATCCGTGTTGGAGATAATGTGTTGGGGGATTATTAGTTGCTCTGTGCAGATAATGTAGTTGTGGAGGACGTGGTGACGTGTTGGAGCGACTTCTGCCTGTTGAAGTCGGATGGGGTGATGATCTCGCTTAATCTCATTAGTACAGCAGGCTAGAGAATTTCTCCTGGGAATTCATGCACCAAGCCTGCTAATCTCAGAATACTCAGTAGGAGTTTTTCCGAGGGTTCGTAAGCCATTGGACTTTTCTACGATTCTATGATTACCTTTAAAATAGTTTGGGTTGGAAGAGACCTTTAAAGGTCGTGTAGTCCACCCGGCCCGCCCCCTTCCCCGCAGTGAGCGGGGGGAGGGGAACATCTTCAACTAGATCAGGTTGCTCAGAGCCCCGTCCAACGTAACCTTGAATGTTTCCGGGGACGGGGCATCTACCACCTCTCCGGGCAACCTGTTCCAGGGTTTCACCACCACCATCATCGTAAAAAGTTTCTTCCTTGTATCTGGTCTGAATCTACCCTCTTTTAGCTTAAAACCATTACACCGTGTCCTGTCACAACAGGCCCTGCTAAAACGTTTGTCCCCATCTTTCTTATAAGCCCCCTTTAAGTACTGGAAGGCCGTGACAAGGTCTCCCCAGAGCCTTCTCTTCTCGAGGCTGAACAACCCCAACTCTCTCGGCCTTTCCTCACAGCAGAGGTGTTCCATCCCTCTGATCGTTTTTGTGGCCCTCCTCTGGACCCACTCCCGCAGGTCCACGTCTGTCTTGTAGTGAGGACCCCGGAGCTGGACGCAGTGCTGCAGGTGGGCTCTCACCAGAGCGGAGTAGAGGGGCAGAATCACCTCCCTCGACCTGCTGGCCGTGCTTCGTTTGATACAGCCTGGGCGTACGGTTGGCTTTCTGGGCTGTGAGTGCACATTGCTGGCTTTTCATCCGCCAGCACCCCCAAGCCCTTCTCCGCAGGGCTGGTCTCAATCCCTTCATCCTGCAGCCTGTATTGATAGCGGGGGTTGCCCCGCCCCAGGTGCAGGACCTGGCACTTGGCCTTGTTGAACCTCATGAGGTTCACATGGGCCCACTTCTCGAGTGTGTCCAGGTCCCTCTGGATGGCATCCCATCCCTCAGGCGTGTCAGCTGCACCGCTCAGCTTGGCGTCATCTGCAAACTTGCTGAGGGTGCACTCGATCCCCCTGTCGATGTCGTTGATGAAGATATTAAGCAGGATTGGTCCCAGTACGGACCCCTGAGGGACACCGCTTGTCACCGATCTCCATCTGGACATTGAGCCGTTGACCACTACCCTCTGGATGAGACCATCCAGCCAATTCCTCGTCCATCCAACAGTTCACCCATCAAATCCGTGTATCTCCCAATTTAGAGAGAAGGACGTTGCGGGGGACCGTGTCAAAGGCCTTACAGAAGTCCAGACAGACGACGTTTGTAGCTCTTCCCTGGTCCGCTAGTGTAGTCGTTCCATCATAGAAGGCCGCTAGGTTGGCCAGGCAGGACTTGCCCTTGGTGAAGCCGTGCTGGCTGCCTCGACTCACCTCCCCGTCCAACACGTGCCTTAGCATAGCTTCTAGGAGGATCTGTTCCATGACCTTCCCAGGCCCAGAGGGAGGTGAGGCTGACCAGTTGGTAGTTCTCAGGGTCCTCCTTTCTACCTTTTTTAAAAATGGGTGTCATGCTTCCCTTTTTCCAGTCACCAGGGACTTCACCCGACTGCCGTGACTTTCCAAAGAGCGTGGAGAGCGGCTTGGCAACTCCATCAGCCAGTTCCCTCAGGACTCTGGGATCTGCATCTCGTCAGGTCCCATGGACGTAGGTATGTTCAGGTTCCTCAGGTGGTCACGAACCTGATCTTCTCTTACAGTGGGAGGGCCTTTGCTGCCCTAGTCTCCGTCTTGCGGTCCACCCACTGGAGAGGTGTGGGAAGAGAGGCTGCCCGTGAAGACTGAGGCAAAAAAGTTGTTGAGTACCTCGGCCTTCTCCTTGTCCCTTGTAACCAGTTTGCCAGTCTTGCTCATCGGGGGGGAGGGAAGTGTACGCGTTCTTTGACCTTCCTTTTTGGGCCGACACACCTGTAGAAGCCCTTCTTGTTATTCTTTGCGTCCCTTGCCAGGTTCAGTTCCAGCCACGCCTTGGCCTTCCTGGTCAGATAGCTTATTGGGGATAATCATGTCATTTTAGGGATAATGTCAATAGGGGAACGTAATGTCATTTTTTACAGAAACCCAGTTGATTTGCTCTAAGAATAGGACTGGTATGGGCAAGGGTTAGAAGAACGGCAGGGTGCAGGAGAATGCTGCAGGGTGATCTTCGTTTATATCAAGATGGGCAATCTGTGTCCTTCTGCAGCCCTGGCACTCTCCTGCCTTTATGTATCACTTCCGTTTTTCGCACGCTTGCATATCCGTATGGCTTTCTCCTACCGGTGCTGTCTCCTGAAGCATGCTTGGGTGGACTACATTTTGGTGGAAGATGACGTGGACTTGGGGTTGAGGTCGAGAGGAGCAGCTTGTGCCGTTACTTGCCAGCAGAGACCGAAACAGTCCGGCCTGGGCACTGATGCGTCACTCATTCTTTGGGCTAGCTGGGGCTTTAACTGATAGCCTGTAGGAAAAATAGACTCGATCCTGATGGTGCTTTTCTTATGACCCTTTGTAAGTACTGTCAGGCCCCCCACAAGTGAGTGGGCAGGGCTACACTGATACGGCTCACTGAACTTGTGTTTTAGTAGCCTTTCCTGTGCCTCGCTAACGAAACGACGTTTGCTGTGTTTGTTTCCTGCTAGGTGGTAAGGACTAACCCGTTTTCAGTTACACGACATGAGAAGATAGCCAAGGGGCTACTGGGAGACCAGGGCCTGCCTGGTGTGTTTGCGCTATATGAACTTTTGCCCATGGTGGTGAAGCTGAGAGAGAAACACAGGTAAGAGACGTGTCAATCTATATCATCACCCTCCATTGGTTTTTGCCGTTTTGCATAGCTTAAGACTCCATCCTCGCTTAGACGCGACAGTGCAAATGCCTGAAAGCCATCCAAGCCCCTTTCCAGTGGGTGGAGGGGAAGAGGCACTCCCAGATGCCCTCCTTCTCCATGTGAACATCTGAAAGGGATTGGGGTTCTTCTGGTACTACCTGAAGCGTTTTAATCCAGCTAGCCATTTGAGGACGATGCTTGGAGCAGAGCACCTTCATTTTCCTGCTGAACTGCTGGAGTAGGTCCACAGTGCGGGCAGACACAACCGTCACAGGGGGAAGGGGGTTCAATCCGTTATCTGTAGCAACGGAACTGCAGGCGCTGAGGCTTCCCGGTGAAAACACCCTTAAGGTATAACTTGATGGCTTCAGCGGTATGCTCGGCTCACTTGCCAGAGCTGAGCACCGTGTACTTTACTCGCATAAATCTTACAGGCATTTTGCCCTGAACGCCTGCGAAGATTCACCTCCTCCGGGAGACCAGGGCGTACCAGACCCTTAAAGGCACGTGGAAGAGGAGCCTGGCGACTGCTGCTACTGCCAGTACCGCTGTCAAGGGATGCGCTAGGGTTCAGGAGCTGGGATGTACACTCTTGCACTGATAAGCACAGCGTGGACGCTTGTTTTAGGTCTCGGACTCGGCCCGATACTGGGATCGTGATCAGCACAGCATAGCAATAGGAGACTAACGGTTGCCCGAAGGCTGTAAGCTCTGGCGCTGCCTCAGATCCCTGGAGGCGAGGCAAGAGGAGTAACGGTACCTCCACTCGCCGAAGCAGCGGGTTCGCTAGATGTTTGACTGCACCAAGGGGTGGAGTGTGACTGTTCGCTCAGCTCCTGCTCAGATTTGGGCTAGCCCAGCTCACGCTAAGGCCCGATGTATGCTGGGAGCAGCGCCTTTGGGTTGAAGGGGGAGCACCAGGTAGGCAGCACAGGTGGCCAGGAAGAGCTAAAGGGCCATGATGCAGCCATTAGCACCTGCAGCTGGCTGTCTCCTGCAGCCCCCATCTTTGCCTGGCAGTATTGTCAGAATCTGCTGACTTTTGGAAATGGTATAGACCAGACTTCCAAGCTGGAAGGTATAAAACAGCAGCTGAGCCAAAAAGCCTTTGAAGGAGATTCAACAGCAGCTGGACTGCTGGGGCTTTTGTGCTTCACAGTGTGATACGGGGGACGCCCGCGCGGTGACGGAGGAGGAAGGATGAGCACTCTCACTAGGGAGAAACAACGTCTTTTTTTTGGTTTTGCTTTTGGGTTTTTTTTCTTTTCCCCCCTGCCCCCCCGCCATAAGCCCAGGACTTTTAGTGTTACGGGTTGTAAGTTAGGAAACATGACGGCTTGAGTGAATTCACGTCAGAGAGTAGCCCGGGCAAAGGGGACCGAGCCCTGTTTGTCGTGTGTGTTTGTTGCATTTCTTCACGTGCTCACGAAATAAAGCTTAATTCACAGCGTTCGTTGTCCTGTAACTTTGAACTTTTCTCTGCCGTGCCGGTTTTTCTCCCCCTGCTTGCAGTCCGTCCCGTTCCTGCTGCACAACAGGGAGCGAAAGCGTCAGTCATTGCACCTATGTGTGCTTGGCTTTCGTACTAGATGGGAACTCCGGCTCCAGGGGCTGAAGTTGGAGCTTTTCGTAGCAAGTGCCAGCTCTTCAGCTGGCTTCCCTGGGCGATGGACCTTTTCCAGGGTCCCTGCGGTCCCGCCCTTCTTGCCCCAGTGGCCCCAGACCCCGCCATCCGACCCTCTGGGCTTTCCTCGCGCTCCTTCTCTCCCAGACTGCACCGGGGGCGCTTTTTGCCCCCAGCGTTCTGCGGGGCCCTTAACGGTCTCTGAGCGGAACGCGCTGGAGCGAGCGGCTGCCGGGGCGGCCTCTCCCCCGCGGCAGCACCGCAGCCCGCCGCCGCACCCTCAGCGAGGAGCGAGAAGCGAGGAGCGAAGAGCGAGAAGCGAGAAGCGAAGCGCCGCCACAGAGCGAGCCCGGCTCTCCCGGTCGCGCCCGGCCGGCAGGGTGAGCCGCTGCGCCCGCCGCGGCAGGCGCCTGAGCGCGGTCCGCCGGGGCAGGCCGCGGAGCAGCCCCCGCCGCGGGGCCCGTCAGGCGGCGGAGCCCGGCTGGAGAGCGGGGGCATGGCGGCGCGGAGCCAGGCCTCCCTGCGGCGCCGGCTGCAGAGCTCGGAGGAGGCGCAGCACCGGCAAGCGGTGCTGGTGCGGAAGCTGCAGGCGAAGGTGAGGAGCGGGGGCGCCGGCCCGGCGGGGAGCTGCCCGGGGCCGGGCCGCGGTGGCGGGGCCGGGGTGCCCGGGCCGCCCGCGCAGCGCTGAGAGGGGCCTCGGCGATGTCGGGGGGCGAAGGCGCGGCCCCAGCGGGGCCCTCCCCGGGGCGTTCCCCGGCGCTGCCGCGGGCGGGACGGCGCCGAGCCCGCAGCTCGGGGGAGGCCCCGGGAGCCGCCCTCCTCCGCCCGGCCCGGCCCGTCCCGCTGGGCGCCTGGCCCTGCCGCTGTCACCCTGCCGAGCCTCTCGTGAGGGCTTGTCCGTCCTGAAATAAAGCAGCCCCCCGGCTCGCAGGCGCCTTTGTTGGGCCACGTTAGCAGGGGGCTGTCCCAGAGGCAGGAGCCGAGCCGGCGGGGGTGGTTTGGGGCGGCCCCGGGCCGAGGCAGGCAGCTCTTAGGGTGAGCAGGTAGCAGTACGTGGAAAAGAAGCCCCGTCTCAGGAGATAAAGCGAAGCTTCCCTGTATGGTAACGACTTCTTGTGGGCGGCATCGGCAGCGCTGTGAAACGCACTGTGCTTGGGCTGTAAAGACTTGGAGAAAAGCTAATGCAGGAGGAGCCGAGCCTGTCACAAGCTGCATTCATTCGCTCATCTTCATTCTATGTCTCCGTCCAGGTACTGCAGTACCGGACTCGGTGTCGAGAGTTGGAGCAGCAGCTGGCAGCAGGAGGGGTGAGTGTGCAGGTTGCCAAGTAAAGACCGTGTAGGTAGCGTTTGTTAACGCGGGCCAAAGCAAGCTCCCCAAAGCAATGGCAGAGGGCAGAGGGAAGCAAGATTTTGCTGCCTGAGGGTTTAAAGAAGCGCTGTAAGCTTGCCTGCGAGTGTTTTGTCCAGTTGCCGTTCTTGGAGGAGTCAGTGGTCCCAGAAATGCGGGTGCAGGAAACCCTGTGGAGGGGGGGTTTAGTTTTGAGAAAGAGTGCTTTATTGCTGGCGTAACATTTTGTCCTAGGGCTCAGGAGAGGGCTACACTGCCTGTTAGGTTCTATGGCCGTCTCTGAAAAAGAGCGGGTTGAAACGTGGCATTTTGGAAGGCAAGAATGCTGGCGTTCAGCATACGGCTATGGGCTTTTCTTTCTGCTTCACGGCTAAAGCAAACCTAGGAAGAACAAAGGGTGGGAGAGTAGGAGAGCGTTCCCAGGCTTCAAGTCGAAGAGAGCACTCACGGTTGTGAGCTAAGGAGACCTAGCTGCGAGAGTGCCACAGTGCGGGACTGAGGAGAGCTGCTCGCATTGAGCACCACCCTTCCCCTCCCTTGCTCTCCATAGTCACGACACTGTTACGCCTGGAAGAAGCCACGAGCTCCTGAGCTACCCAAGCGAATGGAGCGGAAAGCGGTGGATGCTAACAGCAGTGAAGGGAAGGCGAGAATTTGACTAAACTTTTCCTTTCTTCTGAAGGGACCCCTTCCAGGCAGGTGGGAAGCCACAGAAGACCAGAGCCTGGAGAAAGCACTGCTTCGGGTGGAAGAGGAGCAGCAGAGGTACAAGGAAGAAGCGTTCCCTCATACCTGGTATCCTGGATGCTCGTGGAAGTGAGGGAAAACCTGTCAGTGCTCCCTGGTCTCCCCAAGGGGAGCAGTTGGGCAAGCTGCTTTGAAAGCAGAAAGGTCCACAGTCTTGTTTTCTGTGGTGCAGTAATAGTGTTGTGTGCTGAATGGCTCTGTTTTGAGCGGGGGGGTTATTCCGGGTGACTTCCAAAGGTCCCTTTCCAGGCTAAATTATTCTGTGGTTCAGTAGGTGAGCGGGTCAGGAGAGTGCTAGAGAAAGGCGATGCATCCGGTGATCAGACAGCACGAAGGGGAGGCAAGACGTGAACTGTGGGCATCGTCAAAGTAGAAGGGGAAACCGAAATTGGAGGTGGAAGTAGAAGGCTTAAAGCAAGGAGAAGCAAATGAGCATGCCATCACAGAGAGATCTTAGTTAATCCTAGAAAGCACTTTTAGGGCCTCTCAGTTTGACAACAAAGTCAGTGTTGAGGGAGTTGGGAAATCACGGAGACGCTGCTTGTGGATAGCAGTCGTTCAGTGACCTCGTTGCTGTTTCTCCCTTTCCAAGGTGTGAGAATCTGGCAGAAGTGAACACTCTCCTGCAGGAACAGCTCGATGAAGCGAATGCGGTTAATTCAGCCCTTAAAGAAGATGTTGGAAGACTGACGGTGGATTGGATGAGGGCCCGGGAGGAGCTGGAAGTGAAGGAGAGCGAGTGGCGCAGTGAACGTGAGGTAAGGCTGGGCGACGGGAACGTCGGACGCGATGCTGGGGTGGAATGAGAATGGGTTTTATTTCTGGCCTAGAGAACTTGCCGTGTGAAAGTCGTGGCACCGTTGAGGATGTATTGGTGTTTATGAGCAGAAGACAGGGGTGTGAGATGGAGGAGTGTCAGGAAATTGTGGTGATGGAAGATGCCCGCGTGCTGTGACCGTACTGGTCGTTCTCAAAGGCAAATGCTTGCTCTTGCTGGTCACTGGAGGGCAGTGACACATGAACGCTCGTCTGTTTTTTAATAGTTCCTAAATCTCTGTCTGCAGCAGTGGAGACCGAAGAGAGGTCTGTGTGTTTTTGGATTCAGGGTAGCCAACAGAAGAACAAGACAGGCCTCCCTTACTAATAGGCTGTTGTAAGCAAATCTGACACTGGTCTCGGAGGGGCTTGTTTTTGTCTTCCTCCACCGAGCCTGTTAGACACCTCTGCAAGGCGAGATGATGAATCGCGATCGGTTTGCTGTGTTGATACCCGCTCCTGCAGGGGAAGTGTGGCTGTTCCCTTCTTTGCAGTCAGGTGGCAGGTCTACTGAGGATGCCTCTGTGGTGGCTCTTCAGTCCTTGATGCTCCCCACCCCCACCCCCCCCGTTGGAATAGTTCTTAAAGGAGACTCGGTGATGACGGTTGTACCCTCTCCTCTCTGAAAGGCTTGTACAGCGACAGCGAAGGCTGAATTGGCATTTCTTTTTGCCTTTGCCTGTTTAGCTTTATGACAGCTACCTAAGGGGTGAACGCAGCCGTCTACTCAGCCTGTGGCGTCAGGTGGTCACCTTCCGCTGTCATTTCCTGGAAATGAAGACTGCCACTGACCGGTGAGTAGAAGTGAAGGCTAGATCTCGTTGCAGAAAAAACATAGCTTCCCTTCACAGCTGCTTTTTGAGCCTTGATGTTACGCTAGCTGCGGCTAAAGATACAATTTCTCCTTTGGTAGTCTGAAGCGATGGCATTAAGCATGCCTTAGGCTATACTCCGAATCATTTTGTTTGATGCTGGTTTTCAGATAACGCTGAGGGGCTCAGGCTATAAGCAATGCAGAGGCCCTGAACAGGTGAACTTGGCTATGGTGATGTTTGGGCATATTAACACAGACACAGGCATATGTGGGCGAGTTGGGAGAGACTCACCAAAGCTATGCATGCAGCATGTGGAGCGGCCCCCTGTTACAGAGTGGTTAAAATTTGCCTTAAATCTCACTGTCTTTCCTTTCCCACTGCTCCCGATGGAAAGATCATTCATGAATATGTATGTAGTTATTTTTTCCTTCTCATTTCCAGCCTACGTTTGTCCTGGTCAGTTTGCATCCGCTTATTCCTGTACCAACACTGTTGAGAGAAAGAATAGCTTCTCTACCCTGCTATTACATTTCTCCAATTGATTTTGCTTAGTTTGATCCCTCCCTTTTACGATTGTTTTCTTGTTCTTGGGCCCTCTGAGGTTCCTTTCTCACAGGTGCCTTCTGTGCAGAGACAAATAGCGTAGCCTAAGAGTAAATTCTTCTGGTGTCAGCATGCAATTTCAAACTCTGGGTTACCGTCAGCCGTTTACCACCTTTGGTGATAAGCTTTCCTTAATGCGTAGAGTATGCCTGACCCGCTAGTTAATTCTCGAAGCCTTCTGGCTGTTCCGTACATTTCCTCTTCTCTCTGGGGAGAAAATAGATGCGTTCCTCAACCATCAAATAGACCCATTGCCCAAGGATCAAGATGTGTCCTGATCCCAAAGTGTCAGGTGAACGATTCGTCCCCAGCGAAGATGTCGTCTTTCCTGCCGGCTTTTGCTGTTGCGCAATGCCGTGCTTCGGAAGCGAGCCAGCTGATAAAGATGGTGGCGTGAACATTACCTCTTTCTTGATTCTTCTTCAGAGATTTGTCAGAGCTGAAGGCAGAGCAAATGAGGCTTTCTGGATCTATACTTGTAAACTGCTCCCGCCTAAACTGTGGCGTACGGCCCTGGGCACCCGTTACGCCGGGTAGACCTGTCCTCGAGGATCAGGCACAGCAGCAAGCGGGAGAGGAAATAAGCCAGAAGACTTGGGAAGTGATGCGCTTACAAGTCGAAGGGGACCCGGAGAAGAAGGAGCTTCAGGACAGGTGAGTGTGTTTTCAACTTTGCTGTTAGCAGCGTTATCTTCTGTGGGTGCTTGTTGGATTCATAGGATGGGCTGTGTTCACGTTTAAAACGCACCCATTCTGCACAGCCTTGTTCCTGTCCCTAGTCAAACTATTGCCTTCAACAGAACGGATAGAAAAAGCTGTCTGACAGACAGAAGCTCTTGTGAGGAAGGCAGGACTAGAAAAGAGATGGCATATTACAATGTTTTTGCTGTTAACTGATTCTTGGTGAGAAATGGAGACGAGCGTAAAGAGAGCTGTGTCTCTTGCACAGCCCTTTTGCTACCCAGGGCTGTGCTAAAGGAGTTGGGAGGAATTTGCACAGGACCATCATATGCAACGTAGCCCCTCCGTACTGCCGTTTCCACGCTAGACTGAGTGCAGAAGGCCTTTGGGGCAAGGAGTGCCATTTTGCAACATCACACATACAAACCTGAATCATCCTGTGATTATGAGTTTGCGTTAAAAACTTGTTTGTCTTTCCCCTTCTCATAGACTGAAGGACTTAGCTGCACTTGAAGGAGAACACTCATTATTACAGAGCGAGTTGGTAGTCGCAAGAGAGATGCTGGAGGAATCGCACCTTCAGAGGGATCTTCTGAAGCAAGAGAAACACGAGCTTACCGTGGCACTGGAAAAGGTATGGTCACCTTATTCCGAGGCAGCACTTGTGGGAGAGGCAGTTGTGATAGCAAGACCACCACAGATGGTGTTTCTGGCAGTAGAAGCCAGGGACAATGTTGTTGTCCTTCTTGGAAAATGGTGATCGGACCACAGAGGCTCTCCGGTGTAGTTAGTGCCCACGTGCTTGTTGGGAATGCGGAACTGGGAGCGTGTCAGAGACACAACAGGGGACCTGGAGTTGCTGCTTGAGGTCAGGGATTTTCCTGTCTTTGTTGTCATGTTGTTCTTTTGTCTCTGCAGGCAGAGCAGTCAGTAGCAGAGTTGACAGGGGCTCAGAATAAGCTGACTGCTGAGATAGCCGATCTACAGGTTGCAGCAGCGAACATGAGCAGTATCAATGAAGCTCTTGCGTTGGATAAAGTGCAGCTGAACAAACTCGTCTTGCAGGTGAGCAGAGTTGTCAAAGATCTTGCCAGGTGTTTGTCTCCAGCTGCTGCTTCTCAGCCTTCTTGCCTTCGGACAGTATGACTGTCTGAATGTGGAAACGTTGCTCTTTTCCCTGTCCAAGCCGAAGCTCCTACAGAGTAAACCTTACTGTTATTTTATTTCCTCTGTGCTTCTGTGATTGTAGCTGGAGCAAGAGCATGACGTTCTGTCAGGCAAAGTGGACGAGATGGAGAGAGCAAAGATCTCTGACCAGGAGAAGCTGAACTTGTGTGAAAGAGCAAATGAGGCGCTGAGCGCAGAGAAAGCCCACCTGGAGCAGCTGCTGAAGAAAGCAGAGGAGCAACAGGAGGGGCTGCAGGCAGAGCTGAGGATGCTGGCAGAGGAGAAGGCAGAAACCCAAGAGAAACTCAATGAGGTGAGACCAAAAACCTGGTGCTTTCTGGGTGGGCTTTTGGCTGCTTGGCTCAGTGAAGCTGTATCTGTTGGATTCTGCAGTGTTTTTTGTCAAGGAGACACTTGGTAGCGCTGGGGGTCTGACGGCCTTGTTTACTTCCTTCTGGAAATGTGTTGGTGGCTTGCAGAGCTGTTGTGCAATTCTCTGCTTCTAGAGATTCCTTTAATCCACCTGGCTGTGTTGGCCTCTTTTTTGGCTTTTGATAAGCTGCAGAGAGGTGATTTGCCTTGCCCACGAATCTGCGTGAGGCTGCTACTCTCACATGCGTCGAAAGAAGCAAACAGGGTAGCTCTTCACCCATTTTCTGAGGCCAAAAACCCCCGGGGCTGCATGTTTCTATTTACGCTTTTTGTTGTGAGGTCTGCAACTTTCCAAGCTCCGCTTGTTGGGTCCTGGAGGGCGGGACAAAGGGGCAAGTCAGCGTCTGCTGTCCTGTACTGCTAACAACGGGAATGACATCCTGAAATTGTTGAAACTGTATTTTAGGACATACGTGCCGCTTTGAATTGCTAGATCCTCTTTAGGCTTTGAGGGAGAAGCTGAGAAAGAGGTGATCACAGAAGACTGTTTACTCTGGACTAACTGGTTTTGGTAGAGTGGAAAAAGAGCTTGGGAGAATTGTATCGCTGGAGGAGACTAGGGAGTTTGCCATCCTTTCAGTGTCGGTTTCATAATGTACAATCTTAGGTCTTAGGGGGTAACTTTGAGAGGAGAATTGTTTGTGTCTGATGGTCTGTTCTCTGTTAGACAGTCTTAGTTTTGGAGTACGTGGTCTGTTTGGCAAACACCCGTCAGAGGTGTATTGGCATCACTGCAGAAGAAAGCCAAAAAACGACAGTTAGTCTTCAGGCTTGAATGCCAGCAAGGTCTATTGGACAACTTGTTTGTGTAAGACAAGTAAACAGTATTGTTGACATGAACTACTGTCCAAGTAGAGTCTACCGTCTCTTTGGCCACACCAGCCGGACTTCCGTAAATCACTGAATGACACTGCTCACCACGAGGGCTGTTTCCCTGCCAAGGATCACCTCTTTGCATCCAACTGCTGTACACACTGAAGTAGGTGTGTGGTGGTGTTTTGCGACAAGGTGACGCTTTGATGTTGGTTTTTCTTCTTCTAGAAGGAGAAACCATGTGTATTTCCACTTTGTTCGGCGAGCAAAGTTGCTCTTGCTCAACGGTTCCTGGAAATTTCCAGCACTGGAATAGATTCTGATAGAACTTTAGTTTGCAAGGTGGCAGTTGTGGAAGATGTGGTATTTTTGCGTGAAAAGATGTAGTCTGGGGTGTGTACGTTTGTCCTGAAGGGGCCGCCTGGTCCCAGGCAACCCAGTAGGGCCTTATTACACATGGCTTTCAGGTTAACAGCCCTAGTGCCTTTTGGCAGCCCAGGCTGTTAGGGCGGTATGAAGCAGATGCTCTTAAACTTTCAGGCCAGAGTACCGGAGCTCTCTCTCCTCTAGCTGATTCAGAAGTGGCACTGGCTGGCTCTGCACAGAACTCCAGAGAAAGGACTCTAACTGTATTTTGTCCCGCTTTCAGGTTCACCGCCAGCAAGAGTCAGCTAGCAGTGGTCTGGAGCAGTTGCGGCAGGAGTCCTCTCGCCAAGTGCAGGCACTGGCCAACGTATCCAAAGAGAAGGAATTGCTGGCGCACGAGAAGGCTGCCCTAGAGGCGCGACTGGCAGCCACGGAGCGGGACAGACGAGGCCTTGCAGAGCAGCTGGCAGAGGCCAGGTAAAGGCAGGGGGGAGACCCTAGGCAGGAGATTATTTAATGGCTGTAATTATAGAGGTGATAATCGTTACGCGAGGCTTCATTGCATCCTGTATGCTTTTGAGCTGTTTTCACCTTCCATGGACAGAAAATGAAAGAATCTCGAGCAAAAAAACCCAACCAAAAACCCAAACCAGTACAGCATGGTTTGAATGTTATTTTTCTGACAGCTAAAGCTAACAAAGCTCTCCTGAGCCTGGGGCTCATGTTTATGCCCCCTTGCACGTTCCTGTGTGAAGTCCAAAGCAAGCCAGCGTAATTCCTCGGTATCTGGTACCTTGGCTCTGCATTGAGTAATAATTAAACCATGCAGATGTTTACTGAAACCCAAAGCTTCTTTCTGGTTTTGGTTTCTCGTTCTGCACGTTTGAACTTGGATCTTTCCTTATCCAGTAGTTTGACAGGGGATCTTCAGAATTCAAGGCTATTACGTACGGACATGGCGAGTAGGACACTGCCGTTTAGGGTGAAGCTAGAGGCTCGTGCTGAAAATCTTGAGGGCCTACTCTTTCTAGTCTAACTCTTGTTACCTGTGGTGCAGGACCTAGAGTTGGTTACACCAGCAGCAGGGAAGCCTCTTTTGAATGCTCGCCAGTCTGCGGGAATTGTTGCCCATCATTGGTGTGTGGGTCCGGTACTCCTTACCACGTGCTGTTTTGAGACAGACATCATGGAGGAGTTTATGCAGGGAAGGAACAAGATTTTGTCCTTCTGCTGGATCAGGTTTCTAAGATCACGTGTGACAAGTTCTGCTTTTAAAAAAAACCAACCACCCCAAACTGCCCAACGTATCGAGAGGTTTGTCCTCCTCTCAGGTCTTTTTTAGAAGACTCCTGACCTTGCAGAGCTGTACAAATGAGAGGTTGTTTGTCATGCTTCTTGACTTTTACGCCTTACCACTCCAGAGTATGTTGTTAGCAAGGCTGATAAACACCATTTTGACTCGGTCTGTTTCTTGAGAGCTGCTGCTGCTTCTGAGCTCCAGCTCCTCTTATTTGATCCAGCTGAATTATGTTCTGTCAATTATTGGGCTGCAGCAACTATTCTTGCCAGATGTTGTTCTTAAGAGCCTGTTGTTGTCGTCACAGTTTTGGACTCTTTATCTTCTCTGTTCTGGTTTAGAGACTGACTTTGATTTATCCTTAAAATGGAGCATATTTACTCTGGACTGCCAGAGATTGGCGTAGTCAGAAATATGTGCTCGTTCTCCTTCTTGAAGATAGACCCTCCATCGTCCATCAGAGCAGTGAAATCCTACTGTTGTGGGTCTTATTGCTGTACCACTCGGGTGCCCCTTTACCCTGAAGGATGTTATCCTGGTTGCACGCCTGTTCTAGTGAGGCAGTGCTGTGTATGGTAGGAACCTGGCACACCGGACGCCGTGTTAGATCAGGGAGGCAACTTCAGCTCCTGGTTGCAGAATCCTGTGTGTCATACGTAGCAGTTGGTTGAAGGCTGTGGATGTAACAATTTGCCTCCGCAGTACTACAACTTCCATTTTAAAGAGCGGCAAGTCGTTTGGGCTACTGCCTGCTTCGTTAGCAACGCTTAGAGAAAAGTAGCCAGTTTTTCTCGTGAACTTCCAAGAGTTTAAACTGAAGGCTACCTGTCTCTCCTTTCAGGTAGTCCTTGTTCAGGTAAAATCTAGTTCAGATTTCTTAGAAATGCTGCTTACAAGCATGAGATTTTACTATAGGATCTGATGTATTGCTTTAGTCCCTTTGAAATATAGGGAGTCTGGAAGATCACCTCCCTGTACGTACACTACGAACAGCATCAAAAAGTCACGAGTCAGCCAGGGAGATCCTCTTACTCTGTGCCCCTGCAGAGCAACCTGGAAGTGACGATGAGCAAAGGGCTGTGAGCAGAGGCTGGGCTTTTGCTTGCTGCCACAGACTTGGTGAGCGCAGCTACCCGTGTGTCATAGATCAGACAATAGCAATTTAAGATTTGCCTGTGGAGATCAAATTTGGCTGGGCTTTCTGTGTTACGCTAGGTCATAAGGAAAGCCTGGGCATTCCCTCAGAGGGGCCTGCCTTGCTCTTTTAAATGGCAGAAATATGCCTTCTGTATCCCAGTTTCCACGCAACCCATTTTCCGTACTGAGGGGTAGGGATCTTGAACCAGTTCCTACTGGACTAGCTCCCTGTGGGCGTCAGGAGCAAGAAACTCCTTTCTCTCCGTATTGGCGTCTTGTAGGTGCGGGAGGGAGACCCTGGAATCCAGCCTGCTTGAGGCTCAGCAGCGCTTATCTCAGCTGGAGATCGCCAGGAGTCAGCTTGAAATCCAACTTCAGACAGTCAGGCAGGCCAAGGAGGTGATACAAGGTGAGAGCCTCGTGTGCTTTGTTTCTGGTGATCCCCCTGCCTAGGGAGGATGGCATAAAAATAGCTCTCTGTGTGCAGTGCTTCTAAGGAGCGCAGGAGCTGGGGACAGATCCCTCCGACACTGAAATTCAAATGGCTTAAGGTTAGTGAAGTCAGAACCGCTGTTTGTGTAGGCCCTGAATCTTGCCATTTGCCACGTTTGCAGGGGAAGTGAAGTGCCTTCAATGTGAGCTGGAAGCAGAGAGATCTCTCATGAAGCAGGAACGGGAAAACATGGCGCAACAGCTCTTGCGGACAGAAGAGCAGTATAACGATACCCTGAAACTTCGGGAAACGGCTCACGAAGTGGAAATAAACAAGCTCCGGCAAGAGCTGGTAGGAAACAATATGCTTCTGAATTCTTGAGGCAAGCTTTGTGGGCTGGCTTTAGAAGAATAATAGCCTGAGCGTGTGAAATGGCAGCAAGCGTCTGTCATAGGCCACACGTTGCTAGGCCAGGCAGCAGAGCCAACGGCTCGCACTTGAAAGCACGTGAAGACCTACGGGACTATGCCGGGACAGTAAATGCAAGCCACGGATTCCGTGTGGGCCTAAGACGAGTTGAGCAGAAGGTTGGGTGGTCCCCACCCAAGGCATGGCAGTAAAGGGGTAGGATCTTAGCAGACTCCTGTCTACCGTGAAGCAGAGTCCTAACTTTCCTGCCAACTGGAGTCGCGGGAACTTTGTTCCTTTCTTTCTGTCCTTTCATGGTTGACAGAGGTGTTATCTTTGGGCTTAAAGCATACAGAACAGATAGAACAGCCCCTTGTTCCTGGTACGTGAGTTCGTGGCCCGTCTTGTGACTAGGGCATCGGGGTGCTGGCCTCTTTCTCACCCTGCAGTCCATCTGCATCTTTTCCTTGATGAGAATGGAGTTGAGCTTTGAAAATAGAGACTCTGAGACTAGAGAGAAATCCCGTAGGCGAGAGGTGCTAGGAAACAGGCAGCCGCCAGAGAGGGGAAGGTAACATCTCCTCTTCTTCCACCAGCTGACCCTCCTTTTAAGTTCCTTGATCGGACATGATTTGTGGAGGGCACAAAGCCACTACTGTGCGCTGTCGAGGTGGGGGTTTGTGGGAGGGATGAAGCTTCCCATTTTTTTGAGAAGCTTGGCTGGGACTCCATCCTGAAGTCTTTTTCTCCCCTCATCAGGCAAGCAAGCGGGAAGGGCACCATTCAGAGCTACAGGAGATGCTGGAGCAGTGGGAAAAGGAGAAGGCAGAGACGGAAAGGGAGCACGAGAAGAAGCTGTTTGATATGAAGCAGAAAGTTGCTACCATGCAAGCTCAACAAGAGGAGGAACGGACGAGAGCGGAAAGTGCCAAGCAAGAGGTAAAGACTGTGAAAGGAGAATTCGTGTGGGTTTTTTTGTTGTTTTTTTTTTACTCTTCTGGGCTCCTTATTGGCAGTGCTTCTCTGGACACCGTCCGTCTGGGTAGAAGCGTCTCTTAGATACCCCTTTGTAAAGAGGAGCGATGCCTTGGCAGCCGTGAGACCTTTGTGCCGTGAGGGACAGGGCCTGTAATGCGAGAGGCTACCCCAGTGTAGGTTTAAGAAAGGCAGGAAGCGCGTTGCAGCCTGAAGAGAACATGAACACTGTAACTGTGTCTGTGGTCTGACCACTGCTCCTTCAAGAGGGCACAGTGGTGTTCTAGAGGATGGTACCCTGAAAACTCTACACGGTAGAGGTCCAAAAAACCCCCCCAACGCCCAACCCCAACAACGGGGTTGTTCTGTCTTCCCTTCCTCCCTCCCTATCAGAGAGAACATCATCGTGCCACTGCCTAAATCATGGTTAGTCTGGACTTTAAATCCTGGCTGCAGTTCTGGCAGCTCCTCCCCAAAAGAACACACTAGAGCTAGAAGAGGTTCGGAGAAGGGCAAAAAGGAAGACGGGACTGGCCGAGTAAGCTGGGAAAGACGCAACCGAAAGGGGGGTGGCGCGGGGAAGGTCTTACAATGTCCCGAGAGGCAGGGAGGGAGGGGGCAGCCACTGAAGCAGGAGTTCAAATCTAGTACGACAAGCAAACATACGTGGGTGGAATTATTGAACCTCTTTGTCACTGTTTTGCAGCAGGAACGGGACAGACTGCGAGCAGTTAAAGAAGAACTGGTACGGGAGATGAAACTTCTTCAGGACTCGGTCACAGCCTCCGAAACCCGAGCAAATGCAGCAACAGATAGGAATCGCTGCCTTGAACAAGAACTTCAAACTACATTGTCTGTCTTAAAAATCAAAAACGAGGAAGTGGAAACGCAGCGGGAGAAAATCCAGATGCTCCAAAAAGAGGCAGCACAGAGACAAGCTTTGCAGGAGAGTCTCACTCATATGACTGCCATCCTGTCAGAGAGGGAGGGAGAAATGAAGTTGTACCAGGAACAGATGAGAATGCTGGAGAACCAGAAAGAAATGCATGAAACCACTGTCAGTGAGGTTATCAAGGACATAACAGAGAAGAACCAGAAGGTTGAATCCCAGCAAGAACAGCTACAGGAGCTGGAGAAGCAGCAAGAAATGCTGAGGACTGCTGTCAGCAAGATGAGCAAAGAGCTGGAGGAGAGAGACCGGGAGATCGGATCCCAGCAAGAACAGATACGGGAGCTGGAGAAGCAGCGAGAACTGCAGAGGACTGCTGTCAGCAAGATGAGCAAAGAGCTGGAGGAGAGAGACCGGGAGATGCGATTCCAGGAGGGGAAAATAATGACTCTAGAACGAGACGGTGCATCACAAGTGAGAAATCTGCAGGTGGATCTTGATCATATGAAAGGAAACTTGAAGGAGAAGAATTTGGAGCTGCAGTCTCTGACTCAGCAGATCCAAGCGCTGGAAATGGAGAGAGAACAGGTGAAATCTCTGCACGCGAGCCTTGGACACCTGAGGGCAGTTCTTAAGGACAGAGAGAGCGAGTGTGATTCTCAAAGGGATCAGTTAAGACTCTTGCAGCAGTACAAGGAACAGCAAGAGGGCTACCTGCAAGAGCTTCGTGGTACACTAGAAAAGATGACCCTGTCTTTATCCGAAAAGGATCAAGAGCTTGAGTCACAACAAAAGCAAATCCGGGAAGCTGAAGAAGTCATGGAAATGCAGTTAAGGACTGTCCGCGACCAACTGGAGCAGACCTTAGGAGCCTTAAAAGAAAAGGACAGACTCCTAGACATCCAAAAGCAACAAGCAAGGAGCTACGCGGAGAAAACAGAAGAACAGATGAATGTCTTGCACAGAGACTTAGAATACACTACAGCAGTACTGAAAGAAAAGGATTTAATGATTGAATCTCAGAAGGAACTGATTGAGACCTTCCAAAAACAAGAGCGAGACTCTGGACAGCAGAAGGAAATTCTGCAGCAGCTTCAAGTGGCACTGAAGGAAAAAGAACACGAAATTCTATCCCTTAGAAAGCAATGTGAGGCGTGGAAGGAAAAGGAGGAAAGGCATGAAGCTGAGCAAACAAATCTCCAAGCAACAAAGCTGACTCTGAAAGAAAGAGAGGAAAAGGTAGAGGTTCTGGAGGAAGCTATCGCTAAGCTTCAACAGCAAAAGGAGGAGGCAGCGATGCAGACCGAAGCCATACAGCAAAAACTAGAATACGCTGAATCTTCTCTAGAAGCGAGAGATCAAGAGATAGTGTCTTTGCAAGAGCACGTCCAGGAGCTTCGAGAGCAGAAGGAGTTAGAAGGCAAGCGGGCCAAGAGTCTAGAGCAGGATCTAGACAAAATGAGCCAAATCTTGAAGGAGAACCACTCGGAGTTCCTCAGGCAGACCGAGCAAATGAACATGTTCCGGCTTCGTGAAGAAAGCACGAAAGTAGCGCTAACGTCATGCCAGCAGCAAGTGGATCTGCTTGAGCAAGCGGTGAGGAAGAGAGATGAAGACAATGAAACTCTCATGCAAAAACTCCAGCGCCAAGAAGAAGAACTGAAGACCTTGCAGAATCTCCAGCTGAGGCTAACCAAGGAGAATGAAGAGGTTAGGCATGGCAGAGAGCGAGAGAAGCTCCTGGAAGAAGCCTTGCGTGAGAAGGAGCAAGAGGCCAAGGCTGAAGGTGAACTAAAAGAGTTAAAAGAGGAGGTAAGAGCTCTTCGGGAAGATCTCCAGCATGTTCAGCCGACTCTGACAAAGAAGGATGAAGAGATCAAGAACCACAGAGACAGAGTCGGGTACTTAGAGAAGACTCTGAGAGAGAGAGAACAAGAGCTTAGGAGGCAGAGCGAGCTCTTGAAACAATTAACATCAGCTTTGCGATGGAAGGATGGCGGAGAGACCCTGCAGAAACAAATCCAGAAACTCCAGAAATGGGAGGAAGAGGAAGCAGAGAAGAGGCGAGTTCTCCAGGAGAGAGACCGTTCCTTGCAAAGACAGAAGGAGCTAACGCAACAACTGGAGGATGAGCGGAAAGCCAAGGGGGAAGAATTGGAGCGCACGATTGCTGTTTTGAAGCAGACCGAGAGCAGAGAAGTCAAATGGAAAGAGAAGGCACAAGCTCTGACTCTTGCCCTTACCAAGAGTGAAATGGCCAATGGGACTCTGAGGGAAGAAATAGCCATCCTGCAGAGCATGGTTTCGGAGAGGGACACGGACCGGTTTCATCATCAGGTAGGCAGTGTGACTGATCATCAGTCAACTAAAATGCCTATAAAGGATTCTAAGGATGATGCCCATAAAGATACGGGAATATGTAGTCCCATAAATACATGACCTGCTTGGCCAAAGAAACTGCGGTTGTAGCCAGCAGGCTTGCCTGTCTGCGTAGCTCAAGGCATTCCCCTGCTGACATGTTTTCTGTCAGCCCCCGAACTACTGAAAGAACTACGGAGCTTGCTGTTAGAGTTACCCCAAGCCCAAACGTTGGGGATGGGTAATTGGTTCTCTCCTGCGTAGGCAAGCTTAGCCAACGTGTCGCGGTTGGGGTTTGGCATGGAAAGGTAGGGGCACAGTTGACCAAAGTAAGGGACTAGCCTTAGCAGAATTTTGTAACGATGGTTGCACAGCAGCTGCGCTGACGGTGCTTTCAGAGATGTCGATTTTGGAGGTACAGCTTTTCCAGTGTATTAAAAATAACGGCATTCGTACCGTTGCCTGATCAGGTGAAGGGCTTCATTGCGCATTCAGGATGTACTTGTGCTGCGGTCCAAAAAGCCGGAAGGCAAATCTGTGTGGATTTCCCCACGGCGATCGGGAGGAGGGCCCCTAGGAAGAGAGTGTGTTGTTTTGGCCCGTCAACCCGGAGGAGCAGAAGGGACTTGGCACTGTCCATTCCCGAGTCCGGTCACACTCCCCGACTTGTCGATTCTGTCCCTCCTAACCCTTATGGGGCACCAGCTCAACATAAACTCCTCTCTGTATGCCCAGCAGGCTATTGCAGAAGGGGAGCAGCTATCATGGCTCTCGGAGAAGAGACTCCTGTCACAGCAGCTGGAATGTCTGCAGCGAGCAGTTGCAAGGCTGGAACTGGAGAAGGCGGAGCTGAAGCAACTCAATGCTGAGCTCAGGAGGACTCTCGAGCAGGTAAAACAGGCTTTCACTGCCTCTGCAAAGCCTCACGGTCCTCTGGATCACACCACATTTCCACAGACAGCACTTTGGAGTCCTCTGCTTGTTTCCTTCCCTCTCCCGCTTCCCCCTGTGGACACACGCTTTTGTATTTGCTCTCTCTTCTGGCACCCCGTTGCCTTCACAAATGCGCATTCGCTCCGGTCCCAGCCTTCTTGCCCCAGTGTCCCCATACACGCACATTTGACACTCTTGTGTCAGGACCTGTTTCCTCTTGCTCTTTCTCTTCCATAGCCTACTTTGAGTGCTTTTTGCCCGCAGCGTTCTCTGGGGCAATTAACAGCCTCTGAGCAGAGCAGAAATCTCCTTGCCATGATGTCCAGAGCTCCTTTTGCTCCTTGTTTGGTGGCAGGTTTCTGTCACCCTTTCTCCTATCACCTATCGCCTGCAGGTGGAACGCGAACGGAGGAGACTGAAGAGATATCACAGTGGTCGGTCGCTGCCGGATGCGTGCGGATTTTCGCTCTCTGACCAGCACAAGATGGCTGCTTCTAGACAGGTGAGAACAGAATCTTCCTTGGTGGGAGGAGGGTCTGGCCGTACAGAGGAACAGTGGCAAATCCCAGTGGCAGCATCCCCCCAGCATAGACCCAAGAGAAGTGGAACGTAGACCATGGCCCTGGCCAAACTGGAGACCAAAAGGAAATCCTTGCATTTTCTTCACAGGAGGAGTCTCACGCTCGCTGCAGTCGTCGATTAGCTGAGTTGCAGAACCAGGTGAGGAGTGGGAAGGCTCTCGTCAAAAGCTGCCGTGGCTGTACTGAGGGGCACAGCTTTGCACGATGCTACAGCCCGAGTTTTGTTTGGCTGTCGGGAAGTGAGTACACCAGGCAGTGGAAATACCCAGTCAGTCAGACACATCTGTTGGCCATGGCCACACAACGTCATGCACCTAGGTCTAGGCTCTGGCTTGCCTAGAGGTCAGGCGTGGTGGGAGAGGGATTGGAGGAAATTCAGAGAACTGGCACTCGCCTGAATATAGAGAAGATTCTAAGGATGTTCCCCTTGAGTCTTACTCATCTTGTTGACGGCTTCCATTTTCCCTTGACTCCGTTAACAGTAGAGCTTGCACTCTATCTGAGCTCCAGGGGTCTGAGGCAGCGCCAGAGCTTACAGCCTTCGGGCAACCGTTAGTCTCCTATTGCTATGCTGTGCTGATCACGATCCCAGTATCGGGCCGAGTCGGAGACCTAAGCACAGCGTGGACGCTTGTTTTATCAGTGCAAGAGTGTACATCCCAGCTCCTGAACCCTAGCGCATCCCTTGACAGCGGTACTGGCAGTAGCAGCAGTCGCCAGGCTCCTCCTCCATGTGCTTTTAAGCGTCTGGTACGCCCTGGCCTCCCGGAGGAGGTGAATCTTCACAGACGTTCAGGGCAAAATGCTTGTAAGATTTATGCGAGTAAAGTACACGGTGCTCAGCTCTGGCAAGTGAGCCGAGCACACCGCTGAAGCCATCAAGTTATACCTTAAGGGTGTTTTCACCGGGAAGCCTCAGCGCCTGCAGTTCCGTTGCTACAGATAACGGATAGAACCCCCTTCCCCCTGTGACGGTTGTGTCTGCCCGCACTGTGGACCTACTCCAGCAGTTCAGCAGGAAAATGAAGGTGCTCTGCTCAAAGCATCGTCCTCAGCTGGCTAGTTGGGGCACCCCTCTGGGTCTGGGAAACAGCAGAACTGGAACTTGATCTCCCCCTTCCTGGGAGATGCTCTTAGCAGCAGACGGCCGCTTCTCCCATGCGTACCTCTGGGTTACCTACCAAAGCGTGGGAGGCTTCCAAGGCCAGCTGCACAAAGGTGCCCTTATTATTTCAGAGAGAAGGTCAGAGCTGTCCCTCTCTTCAGGGGTGGTGTTCCCTAGCCTACGCGTATCGTTTGCTGTGAAGTCCCTCTGACGTCTTGCTTTCCGTGCGCGCTACCGGCTTCTAATTCAGCACCTCGCGTTCCCCTTCCGGAGCTGGCTGCCCGAGTTTCCCACCTAGTCTGCTCTAGATGCTTAGCAGATTAGGGACCCTCTTTTTACCTGGTTTGGCTTTACGTTGGCAGACCTTGGTATTGTAATTCAAACGGAGCAGGTTCCATAAGCCATAAAACTCCTTTAGGAATTGCTTCTGTTATTTGAGTTCATTTGCCAAGAAAGAGTATTTTCGTACTCCTAGCTGGAGGTTGGGGATGGCATTCCCACGTGGGACAGAGCCCTTGGCAAAGCACACGTCACTTTGAAAACAGAGCAGAACCTCCGGCCTGAGCTGTTCTCCCCGAAACAGCAAAGCACCGAGCGCTGCTCCCAGTGCTGGCATCTCCTCCGCTCCAAAGCAGGCAGAGGGCAACATGCCAGAGCTGCTGTGGCTGCGCTGCCCTGCCCTGCAAAGCTGACAGGAGGTGAGAGCAGCTGGGTCTCTCCCACCAAAAAGCCCAGCAGGCACGACCCGCTGTTGCCAGGAAATAATAAGAGTTTGAGGATTTTGAAGGCCTCAGCAGTCCTTTAAGGCTCCTTTGCCCCCTGGGCTGTGTTCATCAGATTTTGCTCTGCTCATTTGTGAAATGCTCTGAAGTTAGGAAGCGTGAGCGTTTTCTCCCCTTTCACGTGCTAGCTGTCAGGTTTCTAAAGTAGATCGTAACAGAACGGTTCTGCACTACCTTGTGTAAGCAGCAGGCCTCCTGCTGAGGAGAAAGCATGTGGAACTAAGGTGGCAGTAGCCCAAATCTCTCCTTTGAAAAAAAGGGTTGGGTTACGAAATCCTGTAGCAACCTCTCTCTTTAATATGCATGTCATGTCTCGGTGTTGGGCCTGTGAATGGTATGCCAGAAAGAAGCTCGGCATTGTCGGTAATCTGAGCTCAGTTCGGGGTGGCTCTGGCAACCTGTTAGTTCCCGTTCCACAAGGACAACGTGTTGGTCCGGGCTGGAGCTGGAGGGTGCGTCTTCCCTGACGGCCGGATCTGTGGAGCTACGGCTGGTCCTAAGAGCGTGGGCTTGTCTGAGCTCGGCCTTTTGCCTCTTTCAGGTGTCCCTTCTGCAGACGCAGCTGGCAGAAGAACGAAAATACAAGCAGGACTATATCGAGTGCTGTGCCAAGACCAGCCAGGAGCTGTCAGACCTTCACCAAGAGCTGTCTCGCTCCTTAGCAGCTGTGGTCAGGGAGCCCAAAGCCGCTGTTCTGGAAGCAGAGGCTCGGAAGCTGGGTCAGCCTCTCTGAACCTTCTTTTCCTGTAGAGGAGCAGCTGCAGCATCACGGCGTTCCAGTCTTGTGCCCTTCCCGCAAACGTACTCTGTATTTTGCTGCGGGAAATGGGGGTACATCTGTTCTGTTTGCGTTTGGAAGCATCTCCTAGCGCCAGTGACTTTAAAAATTACTTTCTTTTAATAAAAGAGGTTTTGCAGGACTGCACTTTTTCAACGGGGGTACACATTGGTTCTGTTTATGTTCGCAAGCATCGCCTAGTGCCAGCGATGTTTAAAATGTTTTTTAATAAAAGAGATTTTGCAGGACTGCGCTTTTTTAGTAGGAAAAAGCAAGGGCTAGGCAAGTATGTGGCTTAGGAAAAGCTTATACTCTCTTTTTCACTTGCACAAGTAAGCTGTTCCGAGCTGCTGTCCGGTTTAACCTCCTGAGTTCGTAGCCCTTCCTTCCCTGTGACGAGAGAGGGAAACACAGGCGGAGGTGGTACCAAGAGGAAGGGGTGAAGGGTGCAGGCCAGGGATGGGAGGTGGGGCAAGAGCGCGGCGCTTTTTTCCTCCCCTTTTCCTTCTTTTCCTTCCTTTTTCCTTCCGTGCTTCGGCACAATAAGCGCTGGCACTCTCCCGAGGCGATTTGCTTTCAGCTTTGTTGCTGCGACAGCCAGCCTGAGGGACAGCTCGGTTGTTCTGCGAAGGGCGGGGGTAACAAACGCCAGCCCTGTCAAAGCTGGAGGCAGGGGATGGGACGGGACGGGATGGGATGGGGAGGAGGTCAAAGTGAGTGAAAACTGCTCTCTGCCAGCAGCTCCGCCTCGGTCTCAAGCCCTTCCCAGCTAACCGGGTGATCTCGAGAGCCCCCCCTCGGGGGCCGCTGGCAGGGAGGGTCAGAAGAGGGCGAGGCGGCAGCGAGGACCTTCCCGCCCCCTCGGAGCCCGGGAGCCCGAGCCCCAGCCCCTCCCCGCCCGCCCCCTCGGCCGGCTTCGGGCCGCGCTGCCCGGCGGGGCGGTGGCGGGGCGGTGCCGGCCCGGCGCCGGAAGGCGGGTTTGGTTCCGGGCCGCGCGGCGCCATGGACTCGCTGTGGCGGCTGAAGCGGTTCGATGCCTTCCCCAAGACAAGACCCTGGAGGGCTTTCGGGTCAAGACGTGCGGGGGCGCGCTGGGTGAGCGGGCGGGGTGAGGGCGGCCGGGGGCCGGCGGCGGGGGGGCCTTGCGGGCCGGCGCTCGGCAGCGGCTCGGGGCGGCGGCGGCGGCGGGCGGGCTGAGGCGGGACTGAGGCGAGGCGAGGCGGGCGCGACCGGCGGGGCTGACGGCGGTTCTCGTCTCCCCGGCAGTGACGGTTGTCAGCGGGCTCATCGTGGTGCTGCTTTTCTTGTCGGGGCTGCAGTACTACCTCACCAAGGAGGTGAGTGGCGGCGGCGGCGGCGGCGGGGGGGGCCCGGCCCCGCGATGCTGCTTCTGGCCGGGGCGGCCCTGCGGCCCGGGGCGGCCTGCCGTGCCTCCGCACCCCCGCCGAGCCGCCGCCTCCTCCGCCGCCTCCTGCGGGCTGCCCACGCGGCAGCTTCACCCGCCGCAGATGTGCGTGGGGTTTTTTTCTTTCTTTCTTTCTTTCTCCGAGCTGGCGGCCTTGAGGCCGGGAGCGGGCTGCCCTCCCCCGAAAGCCGCTTGGCGCCGAGGGTGGCTCGGGGCTTCCTGTAACGCGGCCGCAGGAGAGCGTCTCAAAGTCTCTTCTCGCTGCCTCTGCCGCCTACAAGCAGGCAATGCAAAGGAAAGCGAGGAGGCTCCTTGCGGGAGCCCCCGTCCCCACCCCAGGTTCTAAGGTTCCCGAGTTAGTAGCTTTCTTAAAAAAAAGCGTTAGAAATGGCAAGCGCTTGGCTGCGGTGGGAGGCAGCAGCTCAGGTGTCTCTTGAATCCCAAGTCTTAAAAATCAGCCGAGGGAAAGCGGCCTTTTGATTGGCTTCCGAGTGAAACAGGACTCTGTTTTTCCTTTGTTCCTAGGTTCATCCGGAATTGTACGTTGACACATCAAGGGGAGATAAACTGAAGATCAGTCTCGATGTTATTTTTCCACATCTGCCTTGTGCTTGTGAGTCAGCCTTCTGAATGTTGGGGACAAGTTTCATACTTGCCGAGGGCCCGACAGGCTCGGTGTGCCCGCTGCTTCCGAGTGCTGCGCTGCTGCTTGGGCCACAGACAGGGAGGAACTGGTGACCCCTGGTGATTCCGCGGTGATTCCAGCCAGGCCCGCTGGGCACTCAAACCAGCACTTCCAGGCAGGCTGTATTGTTTTTCGAGGTGATACGTGAGGCTAAGGTACAAACCCCCTTACGTTTCTGTACGGTGTGGTGCTTTGTCAGAGAGCTGGGTCACACTGAAAAAGCTGGCACAGCGTTCGGTGTTCGGTGCTCGGGACTCCAGATTTGACTGTACTGTTGTTGAAACACTTTAGAGTGTTTCTCCTTGGGAAGTTACTTGGCGAGGCGCAACTTTTCTGTGGTTTTTGTACTTCAGTTCTGACCGTAACGCCAACGCCATGTGATAACCTTTCTCCCAAATTTTTAAAACCGGAGTGAGCGTTAATAGTCGGATTACCTTTTAACTAAATTCAAAACGAAGCTGCGGGGTGAAGTGACGGAAAATCTTGCAAGTCTTACTGCTTACCACTACTGTGCACGTTATCCGACCGTGCGCTAATCTTCCCTGGCTCTTGTTCTGTTGCGGTGATTCCTTTGGGTAATGCATTGGGCTTTAAACACAGTGAGTCTGGCTTCCTTGTGACCACCTGAGATATTGTTGGTCTTTGCCTTCCTCACGTTTAAAAGGGCACGGGAAGGCCAGAGAGTTTGGAAGCCCCTGGTGTTTTGTGCAGAGAAGCTGTCAGCCTTGTAAGAGAGCATGTAGCCAGCAAGTGCATCACGGTGCTTTGATACCAGGCCAAGACCACAGACCCTCTCAATCTTCTTTGTGAAAAGGGGTCACGAGGAAATGTGCTGATGGTGAAGGGGGAAGGGTGAGGAGGTAGAGGGAGGGAGGAGGCAGCTTTCAACCAATTTGAAGCTTAACTCCTGTACTCCTGGAAATGGTTATGGGCTTTGAGGGGTTTGGTTTTGGTTTCTTTTGCCTTAAGTGTATTACCTTTCAGGGTAACGCTTTCTGGGCAGCTGGAAGCCGTCCTTCTGGTACATCAAACCCAGCCCCGTGTTTGGAAGGGTTGTTCAGGGTGCTGCAACACGCGTTTTATTCCCTGTACGTCACTTGGCCCCAGCCATACACACTCTTCCGCTTTGGCACGCTCTTATCGCCCTCGCTGAAAGAGTCTGTATTTTCACTGGTTGAATGCTTCCTCAGCCTGCCACAGGCCGTAACAAATGTGTGTTTATAGACTACTTTCCTTGCTCACTGATTTCAGATTTGAGCATCGATGCCATGGACGTAGCAGGAGAGCAGCAGCTGGATGTAGAGCACAATCTGTTTAAACAACGTTTGGATAAAGCTGGCAACCGGGCGACTCCAGAGGCCGAGAGACACGGTAAGGTGCTATTCTGCCTTTCTTGGATGGATGCTCTTGTAGTCTTTCCATCACTGTGTGCCTGGTTTTGAGATTCACGGGAACAAGTGGCAGCTGAAGAGCATTTAAAGACCACAGGCTTTTGAAGAGTTTATAGCACGCAGATCTATTAAAGTGACAGATTCAGGTGAACTGCTGTTATACTTGCTACTTTTGCGAGGCAAATCTTTGCCTAGTCCCTCTGAAATTCGGACAAGGACTCACGGATGCATTTCAGGAATAAAGCTGCTGCGTGAATGCTCTTTTACAACTAGGAATCGAGCAGCTGTTCTGGCAAAACTTGGCTTTGGTTGTATCTTTAAATCACAGTGGGCTGGCAAATGGGACAACCTGGTTAGAGGAAAGAGCCTCTCTCCAGGGAAGGCTCCAGTGACTCGACCCTTAGGCCCAAGCTTGCACCTTACTACATTTACTTTGCGTGTGTTAATGCCTGCCTAGATAAATATATTTTAGTTGGTTTATCGGTTACAGGTTGTAGTAAGTGGTCCTTGGCTACCTAAACCTCGCCTTTACGTTCGTTTCGTGTTATGACTCATCGTTGCGCTTCGAGGCAAACCAGAAGCGATTCTGGCAAAGTGTTGCAATCTAACAGTAATACTGTCCCGACTTTTCCTTTCCAAAAGACGAGCTCCTTATTACTTTTTCTGGGAGATGGTGTAGTTCTACATGTCAGCATGAACTGAATTTGTTGATTTGTATCACTCAGATCGAACTTTTCTGTTCTTGAAGTTGCAAGGCTAAACTAAGCCAAGAGCTGAACGATTGGTAGGTACGGGAGTTTCTCCTGCTGTCACGGGAATGTGGTGATAGTGCTTTTACTGCTGTTTCGCTCAGCAGCCTCTCTGTGTTCAGAGGTTGTGGCGTTACAAACGTAATGCCTGGGGACAAAACCAGCTGTTCTGTATCTAATTCTCTGTTAAGGCATGTAGGCCTCCTGCCTTACTTGTATTGCCAGTCTCCCTCCGTTGGCATTACTCCGTCGGAACCGGTTGCTCTGGCTCCTTGTATAATCAAGGGAGAGGGAGAGAAACTCGTAAGAAGCGAATGGTCTCACCTAGGAAAGGCATTTCCAAAGAGATCAGATGCATCGCAGGCAACAAGCAATTTCTTCTGCTGTCTGGAAGAAGCAGGCGGCTAGTTTGGTTTCCATCAGCCATGTTGCAGGTTAGATCAGAAGCATCCAGCCATCTTCATTAAACTCTATGATTATCAGTTTCTATTAGTGATACTGACTTCAGTCAGTTACTTAAATGGCAGCTGTAGCAGTATTGACCTTAAAATTAGTAAAGCATACCCAAATTTCATGGAGTAGTATCTGGAGGCTTTTCCTAGTCATAGTTACATTAAGCTAGTTAATAGCTGAATGATTTCTGTGGTAGGTTGCATTCTGTGCTTGGATGTTGTCTTACTCCTTTCCATTGAGTGACGAGGAATGATTGAATTCTTTATTGGTGGTTCTTATCATTTCCTTTCTTTTAATGTGGACAGAGTTATCCAATTTCATGTATCATATCTGCATGCAAGTTGAGGACTGTGTTAATTGCAGGAAACCCTGCATGTAGAGTTCTATGTACTGCAGTTTCTTTGTAGTATCCAAACTGTGTGCATCACCTCTGGGTTTATCTCTCTGAGACAACTCAACAGGCAGCTGCTGATTCCATTTAAAAAGCTGTTACTGGTTGCTGTGTCTTGAAAGACTCTATGCGTCGTGCAGGTGTTCTTTGTGAAGGGGTGGGAATCATGGCTTTGACGAAGCGTAGCGATTGTTTAGCTCTATGCTTCCCGATGCTGTCTTTGAGTGTAATTACGAGATTAAAAGCCATACCACGTTTTGAACAATGAATTCTTAAGTGTGCTTTCAGCTGCTTTGAATGTTGCAAGCTTTAGAAAGTAAGTCTCACACAGTTGTTTACTAATGGGGATATTTTCCTAAAAGTTCTTATTTTCTTGAGGGTAGTTGCCATAAAGTATGTGATTAAAGAAGTAAGGCTAATGACTGATTTTCATGCATATTTCATACTTTTCCATTAAAATCTCTTTTTTTCTGTGGCTAGTACAAAATACAGACGTGTTTAATACTCGCTTCCGTCTGCCTGTTATACCTCCCAGTCTCAACAAACAGGGCCCTGGCAATGTTCTATCCCCTCAGCAGTGTCTGTCTATGTACCTTATCCCCTTCCCCAGCATTAGTGATGCAAGGAGCCACCTTTTCAAGGCTTATAGAGGGTAGTGCAGCAGCGCCTGGATAGTGAGCCTTAGAGGGCTTTTGTAACGCAAGGGACCTGGTCCTGCCCTTCAGGGTTTGTGTGTTGAAACAGACTGGTTTTAAGGGGGCCTCTTATTGTAAGAGCCAGTGGTTTTGTCCCCGTTCAGCCTTCTGCATGTAAGACCATGAAATTCCATGAGTTCGTGCCCCAGCCATACTGTGGCTGCACATGCAACACACAACGTGGCACAGACATTGTCAGAATTGTTAAGTCACGAAGAAGGTAGAAATTCCTTGGAGACTTCTAGTGAGCAGAGGTTAACGCGTGTGCCTTGTCAGCATTGTCATCTTGGAGGACTGGGTGCTGATTTTCCACTTGGGAGACTCTTCCTCTGATCTTGTTTCACAGCAATGTAGAACCGTGTTCGCTACATGTCTTGGGACAGGATTCTGCGTTGTGCACTGCCGACTGCCGTTGACTGCTATTGAAAATTTTGCTTGTGTAACAGGTCCTGTTACGATTGTCGCCATTTACTGTGCGACGTTGTCTGAAGTAGACAATGTTTTAACAAAGCCTTTGGGCAAGTAACGTCTGCTCAGCGCTCCAGGGAGGCTTACAGATAGCCAGTTCTTGCTCTGGAGGGTGCGTTTGAGATGACAAATGGCACTCTGCTTCTTGGTCTTACTTCGCACCTCAACAGGCTCTGCGCGTACCGTTTCAGGTGGGCTTTGGGTGCAGGACGCGCAGCTTCCGAGACAGAACCGTTGCGTTCGTGTGTAGAACAGTTGTTGCGCACAGAACGGAACAAGAGTACAAGAGAGTGTTTCTAGTCACGCCTCGTCGCTTTGCATCCTCTTTTGTCTTAGAGCTGGGGAAAGAAGAAGAAAAAGTGTTTGATCCAAGTTCTTTGGATGCGGATCGCTGCGAGAGCTCTTACGGGGCAGAGTCGGAGGCCGTGCGGTAACCTTTACACCTTTTTGTATCTTCTTAGCGCTTGAATTAATACAGTTGTGTTGCATGCGTGTTTTTTTCCAAAGTGTCTACGAAGGTCTGTGCAGTGAAATCCTCCTGGGCCCGTGTTCAGAGAATGATGAGAACCGCTGTGGTTTTGGTCTGCCTTTGGAAGCTGCGCTCACGATTGTTAAGACCGTGCAGAGTTAGGTTGTCTATAGTTTGTGCACGTGCCTGTTTAAGGGCAGCGCAAATTGCGCTATCTTTGCAGCAGCACGAAGGCTGTATCTCATCAAACGGAATCTTTTCTGGGGTTATTTGGTGTCCAGAGGGGAGCTGTGTAAATTATTTCACCGTTACGTGAGCCGTCTTGGAATGAAACCTGGTTATGGCTTTGCCTTCTCACTTCTGCTGCAGGCTTTGCATCCTTACGGGAGCAAAGACCAGGCATTTATCGCTCGCACAAACAACGGGTGTCACTTGGTATTTCTCATTCCTCCTACCTGCAAAGAATTCTTCTGTAAGAATGGGTCCGTGGTAGCCCCTAGGTTCTGGACCATCCCTCGCTATCATTGTCTCTGTAGTGACTTGGTCTGTCCCGTCTGTCAAGTTGCGTCCTTCCGCAGAGGTGTTTCCATCTTGAGGGAGTCATGATTCCAGGCTTCAGCTTTTTCTTTGGTCCAGAAAAAAACCACAGAAGCAAAGAAAGAAAACTCAGTCTCCATCAGTCGAGGACACCGTTTCAGTGTGGAGGAGATCCAAACCCTCTGGCGGATCGCCTGTACAGTATTCCTTCCATAGAGGGTGTTCAGTGTGAGCTCCTTCTTAACTTCTGTCTCAAAGTAGCGTCTGCCGGGGAATTAACCGTTTTCATCCCCAAACTGAATACCGGAGGCTGAGATTCTTATTTCATCCTCGGCGTCGCCGAGGACTTTCCTTTTTACGCTGGTAAACTCCTTTCGGAGTTTGGTTGTCTCGGTGCTGAAAGACGCAAGGTCTCACCCGTATCTGTGCAGACAGACAAGCTGTTTTCCAGTTGTATCAAGCTCGTTTTGGAGACCACAAACGTGACGTTTCCGTTTGTCACTGGGCTATAATCCGTCAGAGCTCAGGTCGTACCACCAGTTGCTGGGAATGCCTAACGTTTGTCAGGCGGCCCCCTGGAAGCTCTCCGTACCTTCCATAGCTTCTCCAGACCACGAAACATGCTGTTGTAGAAGCCCCGCCAGGGCTGTAGCGTGTGGCAAAGTGGATGGAAACTGCTGTGTGAAGGATTCGGAGGCCCATCTCTGAGGAGGTGTAAGTCTATGACAGTTGTTGGTTAGTCATGCAGAGGGTTGAATATACGTGAACGGTCTTCGGAAACAAACAAAAAAGGAGGTTGCTTAACCTCCTTTGAGGTATGTCGTCCAAACGTACGTTTCTCCTGCCCCCCACCCCATCCTTCCAGGTATTCGCCTTTGTTGGGATCTTGCAGCAGAAGGAACAAAACAGCCTCGTGGTACGCTGCCTTCTCTGCGCATCAGGTGTGACAAAAGAAGCACAGGACCGATTAAGAACAAAAGCTTGTTACCCAGCTTTGACTGTTAACACGTTGTGAATGTAAACCTCGAGTGCGCTTCTGGATAGCTTTGGTTGCTCCTTCTGTTCCCTTGAGAAGTGGGAAAGAGTCTAAATATAACCAGCATTGTTATCTGGCGTGCTGCTTTAGAGCTCACTTAACACATAGGGGCATGCCACTGTGTTTTTCCTTTTAGTGGTTAATTCCTGCATTTTTGTTTCTCTGTTGCGCTTTAAATGGTTGCTTGTCCATATCTTAGCTCTTTGGCTAGCTAGGGAGTCATTTTATATGGCCTAGAAAGCACACTGGCAAAGCTGTTGCTCTTCCCCTTCTTGGTACGAGTTTTAAGTGCTGCTCTGTCTGAATCTGTGTGTCTTTTCCTTGAAAGGATCGGAGTATTTCTCTCTTCTCTCCTGCTCTGCTCGGTTTAGCAGTGCACGCTGTTGAGAGTCAGTGTTGCCGTATCCTTCCCCCCCCGCCCCGCCCCCAAGCCGTTTTAACTAGAGAGCTAAGTAATTTCTGTTACTTGCTGTGCCCATAAATCTCCTTTGGGAGGAGCTGTTGATCTAGGCTGGGAGCTGAGACGATTTCCTGAAAGCTGAAAGGAGAGCCATGCCAGGTCACTCTTCTGTGGTAGAGGAGGTCACCAGATGGAAAAGGTTGAGAATCTTTGCCTTAAACGATTTTAACATATCCGTGTTGGAGATAATGTGTTGGGGGATTATTAGTTGCTCTGTGCAGATAATGTAGTTGTGGAGGACGTGGTGACGTGTTGGAGCGACTTCTGCCTGTTGAAGTCGGATGGGGTGATGATCTCGCTTAATCTCATTAGTACAGCAGGCTAGAGAATTTCTCCTGGGAATTCATGCACCAAGCCTGCTAATCTCAGAATACTCAGTAGGAGTTTTTCCGAGGGTTCGTAAGCCATTGGACTTTTCTACGATTCTATGATTACCTTTAAAATAGTTTGGGTTGGAAGAGACCTTTAAAGGTCGTGTAGTCCACCCGGCCCGCCCCCTTCCCCGCAGTGAGCGGGGGGAGGGGAACATCTTCAACTAGATCAGGTTGCTCAGAGCCCCGTCCAACGTAACCTTGAATGTTTCCGGGGACGGGGCATCTACCACCTCTCCGGGCAACCTGTTCCAGGGTTTCACCACCACCATCATCGTAAAAAGTTTCTTCCTTGTATCTGGTCTGAATCTACCCTCTTTTAGCTTAAAACCATTACACCGTGTCCTGTCACAACAGGCCCTGCTAAAACGTTTGTCCCCATCTTTCTTATAAGCCCCCTTTAAGTACTGGAAGGCCGTGACAAGGTCTCCCCAGAGCCTTCTCTTCTCGAGGCTGAACAACCCCAACTCTCTCGGCCTTTCCTCACAGCAGAGGTGTTCCATCCCTCTGATCGTTTTTGTGGCCCTCCTCTGGACCCACTCCCGCAGGTCCACGTCTGTCTTGTAGTGAGGACCCCGGAGCTGGACGCAGTGCTGCAGGTGGGCTCTCACCAGAGCGGAGTAGAGGGGCAGAATCACCTCCCTCGACCTGCTGGCCGTGCTTCGTTTGATACAGCCTGGGCGTACGGTTGGCTTTCTGGGCTGTGAGTGCACATTGCTGGCTTTTCATCCGCCAGCACCCCCAAGCCCTTCTCCGCAGGGCTGGTCTCAATCCCTTCATCCTGCAGCCTGTATTGATAGCGGGGGTTGCCCCGCCCCAGGTGCAGGACCTGGCACTTGGCCTTGTTGAACCTCATGAGGTTCACATGGGCCCACTTCTCGAGTGTGTCCAGGTCCCTCTGGATGGCATCCCATCCCTCAGGCGTGTCAGCTGCACCGCTCAGCTTGGCGTCATCTGCAAACTTGCTGAGGGTGCACTCGATCCCCCTGTCGATGTCGTTGATGAAGATATTAAGCAGGATTGGTCCCAGTACGGACCCCTGAGGGACACCGCTTGTCACCGATCTCCATCTGGACATTGAGCCGTTGACCACTACCCTCTGGATGAGACCATCCAGCCAATTCCTCGTCCATCCAACAGTTCACCCATCAAATCCGTGTATCTCCCAATTTAGAGAGAAGGACGTTGCGGGGGACCGTGTCAAAGGCCTTACAGAAGTCCAGACAGACGACGTTTGTAGCTCTTCCCTGGTCCGCTAGTGTAGTCGTTCCATCATAGAAGGCCGCTAGGTTGGCCAGGCAGGACTTGCCCTTGGTGAAGCCGTGCTGGCTGCCTCGACTCACCTCCCCGTCCAACACGTGCCTTAGCATAGCTTCTAGGAGGATCTGTTCCATGACCTTCCCAGGCCCAGAGGGAGGTGAGGCTGACCAGTTGGTAGTTCTCAGGGTCCTCCTTTCTACCTTTTTTAAAAATGGGTGTCATGCTTCCCTTTTTCCAGTCACCAGGGACTTCACCCGACTGCCGTGACTTTCCAAAGAGCGTGGAGAGCGGCTTGGCAACTCCATCAGCCAGTTCCCTCAGGACTCTGGGATCTGCATCTCGTCAGGTCCCATGGACGTAGGTATGTTCAGGTTCCTCAGGTGGTCACGAACCTGATCTTCTCTTACAGTGGGAGGGCCTTTGCTGCCCTAGTCTCCGTCTTGCGGTCCACCCACTGGAGAGGTGTGGGAAGAGAGGCTGCCCGTGAAGACTGAGGCAAAAAAGTTGTTGAGTACCTCGGCCTTCTCCTTGTCCCTTGTAACCAGTTTGCCAGTCTTGCTCATCGGGGGGGAGGGAAGTGTACGCGTTCTTTGACCTTCCTTTTTGGGCCGACACACCTGTAGAAGCCCTTCTTGTTATTCTTTGCGTCCCTTGCCAGGTTCAGTTCCAGCCACGCCTTGGCCTTCCTGGTCAGATAGCTTATTGGGGATAATCATGTCATTTTAGGGATAATGTCAATAGGGGAACGTAATGTCATTTTTTACAGAAACCCAGTTGATTTGCTCTAAGAATAGGACTGGTATGGGCAAGGGTTAGAAGAACGGCAGGGTGCAGGAGAATGCTGCAGGGTGATCTTCGTTTATATCAAGATGGGCAATCTGTGTCCTTCTGCAGCCCTGGCACTCTCCTGCCTTTATGTATCACTTCCGTTTTTCGCACGCTTGCATATCCGTATGGCTTTCTCCTACCGGTGCTGTCTCCTGAAGCATGCTTGGGTGGACTACATTTTGGTGGAAGATGACGTGGACTTGGGGTTGAGGTCGAGAGGAGCAGCTTGTGCCGTTACTTGCCAGCAGAGACCGAAACAGTCCGGCCTGGGCACTGATGCGTCACTCATTCTTTGGGCTAGCTGGGGCTTTAACTGATAGCCTGTAGGAAAAATAGACTCGATCCTGATGGTGCTTTTCTTATGACCCTTTGTAAGTACTGTCAGGCCCCCCACAAGTGAGTGGGCAGGGCTACACTGATACGGCTCACTGAACTTGTGTTTTAGTAGCCTTTCCTGTGCCTCGCTAACGAAACGACGTTTGCTGTGTTTGTTTCCTGCTAGGTGGTAAGGACTAACCCGTTTTCAGTTACACGACATGAGAAGATAGCCAAGGGGCTACTGGGAGACCAGGGCCTGCCTGGTGTGTTTGCGCTATATGAACTTTTGCCCATGGTGGTGAAGCTGAGAGAGAAACACAGGTAAGAGACGTGTCAATCTATATCATCACCCTCCATTGGTTTTTGCCGTTTTGCATAGCTTAAGACTCCATCCTCGCTTAGACGCGACAGTGCAAATGCCTGAAAGCCATCCAAGCCCCTTTCCAGTGGGTGGAGGGGAAGAGGCACTCCCAGATGCCCTCCTTCTCCATGTGAACATCTGAAAGGGATTGGGGTTCTTCTGGTACTACCTGAAGCGTTTTAATCCAGCTAGCCATTTGAGGACGATGCTTGGAGCAGAGCACCTTCATTTTCCTGCTGAACTGCTGGAGTAGGTCCACAGTGCGGGCAGACACAACCGTCACAGGGGGAAGGGGGTTCAATCCGTTATCTGTAGCAACGGAACTGCAGGCGCTGAGGCTTCCCGGTGAAAACACCCTTAAGGTATAACTTGATGGCTTCAGCGGTATGCTCGGCTCACTTGCCAGAGCTGAGCACCGTGTACTTTACTCGCATAAATCTTACAGGCATTTTGCCCTGAACGCCTGCGAAGATTCACCTCCTCCGGGAGACCAGGGCGTACCAGACCCTTAAAGGCACGTGGAAGAGGAGCCTGGCGACTGCTGCTACTGCCAGTACCGCTGTCAAGGGATGCGCTAGGGTTCAGGAGCTGGGATGTACACTCTTGCACTGATAAGCACAGCGTGGACGCTTGTTTTAGGTCTCGGACTCGGCCCGATACTGGGATCGTGATCAGCACAGCATAGCAATAGGAGACTAACGGTTGCCCGAAGGCTGTAAGCTCTGGCGCTGCCTCAGATCCCTGGAGGCGAGGCAAGAGGAGTAACGGTACCTCCACTCGCCGAAGCAGCGGGTTCGCTAGATGTTTGACTGCACCAAGGGGTGGAGTGTGACTGTTCGCTCAGCTCCTGCTCAGATTTGGGCTAGCCCAGCTCACGCTAAGGCCCGATGTATGCTGGGAGCAGCGCCTTTGGGTTGAAGGGGGAGCACCAGGTAGGCAGCACAGGTGGCCAGGAAGAGCTAAAGGGCCATGATGCAGCCATTAGCACCTGCAGCTGGCTGTCTCCTGCAGCCCCCATCTTTGCCTGGCAGTATTGTCAGAATCTGCTGACTTTTGGAAATGGTATAGACCAGACTTCCAAGCTGGAAGGTATAAAACAGCAGCTGAGCCAAAAAGCCTTTGAAGGAGATTCAACAGCAGCTGGACTGCTGGGGCTTTTGTGCTTCACAGTGTGATACGGGGGACGCCCGCGCGGTGACGGAGGAGGAAGGATGAGCACTCTCACTAGGGAGAAACAACGTCTTTTTTTTGGTTTTGCTTTTGGGTTTTTTTTCTTTTTCCCCCTGCCCCCCCGCCATAAGCCCAGGACTTTTAGTGTTACGGGTTGTAAGTTAGGAAACATGACGGCTTGAGTGAATTCACGTCAGAGAGTAGCCCGGGCAAAGGGGACCGAGCCCTGTTTGTCGTGTGTGTTTGTTGCATTTCTTCACGTGCTCACGAAATAAAGCTTAATTCACAGCGTTCGTTGTCCTGTAACTTTGAACTTTTCTCTGCCGTGCCGGTTTTTCTCCCCCTGCTTGCAGTCCGTCCCGTTCCTGCTGCACAACAGGGAGCGAAAGCGTCAGTCATTGCACCTATGTGTGCTTGGCTTTCGTACTAGATGGGAACTCCGGCTCCAGGGGCTGAAGTTGGAGCTTTTCGTAGCAAGTGCCAGCTCTTCAGCTGGCTTCCCTGGGCGATGGACCTTTTCCAGGGTCCCTGCGGTCCCGCCCTTCTTGCCCCAGTGGCCCCAGACCCCGCCATCCGACCCTCTGGGCTTTCCTCGCGCTCCTTCTCTCCCAGACTGCACCGGGGGCGCTTTTTGCCCCCAGCGTTCTGCGGGGCCCTTAACGGTCTCTGAGCGGAACGCGCTGGAGCGAGCGGCTGCCGGGGCGGCCTCTCCCCCGCGGCAGCACCGCAGCCCGCCGCCGCACCCTCAGCGAGGAGCGAGAAGCGAGGAGCGAAGAGCGAGAAGCGAGAAGCGAAGCGCCGCCACAGAGCGAGCCCGGCTCTCCCGGTCGCGCCCGGCCGGCAGGGTGAGCCGCTGCGCCCGCCGCGGCAGGCGCCTGAGCGCGGTCCGCCGGGGCAGGCCGCGGAGCAGCCCCCGCCGCGGGGCCCGTCAGGCGGCGGAGCCCGGCTGGAGAGCGGGGGCATGGCGGCGCGGAGCCAGGCCTCCCTGCGGCGCCGGCTGCAGAGCTCGGAGGAGGCGCAGCACCGGCAAGCGGTGCTGGTGCGGAAGCTGCAGGCGAAGGTGAGGAGCGGGGGCGCCGGCCCGGCGGGGAGCTGCCCGGGGCCGGGCCGCGGTGGCGGGGCCGGGGTGCCCGGGCCGCCCGCGCAGCGCTGAGAGGGGCCTCGGCGATGTCGGGGGGCGAAGGCGCGGCCCCAGCGGGGCCCTCCCCGGGGCGTTCCCCGGCGCTGCCGCGGGCGGGACGGCGCCGAGCCCGCAGCTCGGGGGAGGCCCCGGGAGCCGCCCTCCTCCGCCCGGCCCGGCCCGTCCCGCTGGGCGCCTGGCCCTGCCGCTGTCACCCTGCCGAGCCTCTCGTGAGGGCTTGTCCGTCCTGAAATAAAGCAGCCCCCCGGCTCGCAGGCGCCTTTGTTGGGCCACGTTAGCAGGGGGCTGTCCCAGAGGCAGGAGCCGAGCCGGCGGGGGTGGTTTGGGGCGGCCCCGGGCCGAGGCAGGCAGCTCTTAGGGTGAGCAGGTAGCAGTACGTGGAAAAGAAGCCCCGTCTCAGGAGATAAAGCGAAGCTTCCCTGTATGGTAACGACTTCTTGTGGGCGGCATCGGCAGCGCTGTGAAACGCACTGTGCTTGGGCTGTAAAGACTTGGAGAAAAGCTAATGCAGGAGGAGCCGAGCCTGTCACAAGCTGCATTCATTCGCTCATCTTCATTCTATGTCTCCGTCCAGGTACTGCAGTACCGGACTCGGTGTCGAGAGTTGGAGCAGCAGCTGGCAGCAGGAGGGGTGAGTGTGCAGGTTGCCAAGTAAAGACCGTGTAGGTAGCGTTTGTTAACGCGGGCCAAAGCAAGCTCCCCAAAGCAATGGCAGAGGGCAGAGGGAAGCAAGATTTTGCTGCCTGAGGGTTTAAAGAAGCGCTGTAAGCTTGCCTGCGAGTGTTTTGTCCAGTTGCCGTTCTTGGAGGAGTCAGTGGTCCCAGAAATGCGGGTGCAGGAAACCCTGTGGAGGGGGGGTTTAGTTTTGAGAAAGAGTGCTTTATTGCTGGCGTAACATTTTGTCCTAGGGCTCAGGAGAGGGCTACACTGCCTGTTAGGTTCTATGGCCGTCTCTGAAAAAGAGCGGGTTGAAACGTGGCATTTTGGAAGGCAAGAATGCTGGCGTTCAGCATACGGCTATGGGCTTTTCTTTCTGCTTCACGGCTAAAGCAAACCTAGGAAGAACAAAGGGTGGGAGAGTAGGAGAGCGTTCCCAGGCTTCAAGTCGAAGAGAGCACTCACGGTTGTGAGCTAAGGAGACCTAGCTGCGAGAGTGCCACAGTGCGGGACTGAGGAGAGCTGCTCGCATTGAGCACCACCCTTCCCCTCCCTTGCTCTCCATAGTCACGACACTGTTACGCCTGGAAGAAGCCACGAGCTCCTGAGCTACCCAAGCGAATGGAGCGGAAAGCGGTGGATGCTAACAGCAGTGAAGGGAAGGCGAGAATTTGACTAAACTTTTCCTTTCTTCTGAAGGGACCCCTTCCAGGCAGGTGGGAAGCCACAGAAGACCAGAGCCTGGAGAAAGCACTGCTTCGGGTGGAAGAGGAGCAGCAGAGGTACAAGGAAGAAGCGTTCCCTCATACCTGGTATCCTGGATGCTCGTGGAAGTGAGGGAAAACCTGTCAGTGCTCCCTGGTCTCCCCAAGGGGAGCAGTTGGGCAAGCTGCTTTGAAAGCAGAAAGGTCCACAGTCTTGTTTTCTGTGGTGCAGTAATAGTGTTGTGTGCTGAATGGCTCTGTTTTGAGCGGGGGGGTTATTCCGGGTGACTTCCAAAGGTCCCTTTCCAGGCTAAATTATTCTGTGGTTCAGTAGGTGAGCGGGTCAGGAGAGTGCTAGAGAAAGGCGATGCATCCGGTGATCAGACAGCACGAAGGGGAGGCAAGACGTGAACTGTGGGCATCGTCAAAGTAGAAGGGGAAACCGAAATTGGAGGTGGAAGTAGAAGGCTTAAAGCAAGGAGAAGCAAATGAGCATGCCATCACAGAGAGATCTTAGTTAATCCTAGAAAGCACTTTTAGGGCCTCTCAGTTTGACAACAAAGTCAGTGTTGAGGGAGTTGGGAAATCACGGAGACGCTGCTTGTGGATAGCAGTCGTTCAGTGACCTCGTTGCTGTTTCTCCCTTTCCAAGGTGTGAGAATCTGGCAGAAGTGAACACTCTCCTGCAGGAACAGCTCGATGAAGCGAATGCGGTTAATTCAGCCCTTAAAGAAGATGTTGGAAGACTGACGGTGGATTGGATGAGGGCCCGGGAGGAGCTGGAAGTGAAGGAGAGCGAGTGGCGCAGTGAACGTGAGGTAAGGCTGGGCGACGGGAACGTCGGACGCGATGCTGGGGTGGAATGAGAATGGGTTTTATTTCTGGCCTAGAGAACTTGCCGTGTGAAAGTCGTGGCACCGTTGAGGATGTATTGGTGTTTATGAGCAGAAGACAGGGGTGTGAGATGGAGGAGTGTCAGCAAATTGTGGTGATGGAAGATGCCCGCGTGCTGTGACCGTACTGGTCGTTCTCAAAGGCAAATGCTTGCTCTTGCTGGTCACTGGAGGGCAGTGACACATGAACGCTCGTCTGTTTTTTAATAGTTCCTAAATCTCTGTCTGCAGCAGTGGAGACCGAAGAGAGGTCTGTGTGTTTTTGGATTCAGGGTAGCCAACAGAAGAACAAGACAGGCCTCCCTTACTAATAGGCTGTTGTAAGCAAATCTGACACTGGTCTCGGAGGGGCTTGTTTTTGTCTTCCTCCACCGAGCCTGTTAGACACCTCTGCAAGGCGAGATGATGAATCGCGATCGGTTTGCTGTGTTGATACCCGCTCCTGCAGGGGAAGTGTGGCTGTTCCCTTCTTTGCAGTCAGGTGGCAGGTCTACTGAGGATGCCTCTGTGGTGGCTCTTCAGTCCTTGATGCTCCCCACCCCCACCCCCCCCGTTGGAATAGTTCTTAAAGGAGACTCGGTGATGACGGTTGTACCCTCTCCTCTCTGAAAGGCTTGTACAGCGACAGCGAAGGCTGAATTGGCATTTCTTTTTGCCTTTGCCTGTTTAGCTTTATGACAGCTACCTAAGGGGTGAACGCAGCCGTCTACTCAGCCTGTGGCGTCAGGTGGTCACCTTCCGCTGTCATTTCCTGGAAATGAAGACTGCCACTGACCGGTGAGTAGAAGTGAAGGCTAGATCTCGTTGCAGAAAAAACATAGCTTCCCTTCACAGCTGCTTTTTGAGCCTTGATGTTACGCTAGCTGCGGCTAAAGATACAATTTCTCCTTTGGTAGTCTGAAGCGATGGCATTAAGCATGCCTTAGGCTATACTCCGAATCATTTTGTTTGATGCTGGTTTTCAGATAACGCTGAGGGGCTCAGGCTATAAGCAATGCAGAGGCCCTGAACAGGTGAACTTGGCTATGGTGATGTTTGGGCATATTAACACAGACACAGGCATATGTGGGCGAGTTGGGAGAGACTCACCAAAGCTATGCATGCAGCATGTGGAGCGGCCCCCTGTTACAGAGTGGTTAAAATTTGCCTTAAATCTCACTGTCTTTCCTTTCCCACTGCTCCCGATGGAAAGATCATTCATGAATATGTATGTAGTTATTTTTTCCTTCTCATTTCCAGCCTACGTTTGTCCTGGTCAGTTTGCATCCGCTTATTCCTGTACCAACACTGTTGAGAGAAAGAATAGCTTCTCTACCCTGCTATTACATTTCTCCAATTGATTTTGCTTAGTTTGATCCCTCCCTTTTACGATTGTTTTCTTGTTCTTGGGCCCTCTGAGGTTCCTTTCTCACAGGTGCCTTCTGTGCAGAGACAAATAGCGTAGCCTAAGAGTAAATTCTTCTGGTGTCAGCATGCAATTTCAAACTCTGGGTTACCGTCAGCCGTTTACCACCTTTGGTGATAAGCTTTCCTTAATGCGTAGAGTATGCCTGACCCGCTAGTTAATTCTCGAAGCCTTCTGGCTGTTCCGTACATTTCCTCTTCTCTCTGGGGAGAAAATAGATGCGTTCCTCAACCATCAAATAGACCCATTGCCCAAGGATCAAGATGTGTCCTGATCCCAAAGTGTCAGGTGAACGATTCGTCCCCAGCGAAGATGTCGTCTTTCCTGCCGGCTTTTGCTGTTGCGCAATGCCGTGCTTCGGAAGCGAGCCAGCTGATAAAGATGGTGGCGTGAACATTACCTCTTTCTTGATTCTTCTTCAGAGATTTGTCAGAGCTGAAGGCAGAGCAAATGAGGCTTTCTGGATCTATACTTGTAAACTGCTCCCGCCTAAACTGTGGCGTACGGCCCTGGGCACCCGTTACGCCGGGTAGACCTGTCCTCGAGGATCAGGCACAGCAGCAAGCGGGAGAGGAAATAAGCCAGAAGACTTGGGAAGTGATGCGCTTACAAGTCGAAGGGGACCCGGAGAAGAAGGAGCTTCAGGACAGGTGAGTGTGTTTTCAACTTTGCTGTTAGCAGCGTTATCTTCTGTGGGTGCTTGTTGGATTCATAGGATGGGCTGTGTTCACGTTTAAAACGCACCCATTCTGCACAGCCTTGTTCCTGTCCCTAGTCAAACTATTGCCTTCAACAGAACGGATAGAAAAAGCTGTCTGACAGACAGAAGCTCTTGTGAGGAAGGCAGGACTAGAAAAGAGATGGCATATTACAATGTTTTTGCTGTTAACTGATTCTTGGTGAGAAATGGAGACGAGCGTAAAGAGAGCTGTGTCTCTTGCACAGCCCTTTTGCTACCCAGGGCTGTGCTAAAGGAGTTGGGAGGAATTTGCACAGGACCATCATATGCAACGTAGCCCCTCCGTACTGCCGTTTCCACGCTAGACTGAGTGCAGAAGGCCTTTGGGGCAAGGAGTGCCATTTTGCAACATCACACATACAAACCTGAATCATCCTGTGATTATGAGTTTGCGTTAAAAACTTGTTTGTCTTTCCCCTTCTCATAGACTGAAGGACTTAGCTGCACTTGAAGGAGAACACTCATTATTACAGAGCGAGTTGGTAGTCGCAAGAGAGATGCTGGAGGAATCGCACCTTCAGAGGGATCTTCTGAAGCAAGAGAAACACGAGCTTACCGTGGCACTGGAAAAGGTATGGTCACCTTATTCCGAGGCAGCACTTGTGGGAGAGGCAGTTGTGATAGCAAGACCACCACAGATGGTGTTTCTGGCAGTAGAAGCCAGGGACAATGTTGTTGTCCTTCTTGGAAAATGGTGATCGGACCACAGAGGCTCTCCGGTGTAGTTAGTGCCCACGTGCTTGTTGGGAATGCGGAACTGGGAGCGTGTCAGAGACACAACAGGGGACCTGGAGTTGCTGCTTGAGGTCAGGGATTTTCCTGTCTTTGTTGTCATGTTGTTCTTTTGTCTCTGCAGGCAGAGCAGTCAGTAGCAGAGTTGACAGGGGCTCAGAATAAGCTGACTGCTGAGATAGCCGATCTACAGGTTGCAGCAGCGAACATGAGCAGTATCAATGAAGCTCTTGCGTTGGATAAAGTGCAGCTGAACAAACTCGTCTTGCAGGTGAGCAGAGTTGTCAAAGATCTTGCCAGGTGTTTGTCTCCAGCTGCTGCTTCTCAGCCTTCTTGCCTTCGGACAGTATGACTGTCTGAATGTGGAAACGTTGCTCTTTTCCTTGTCCAAGCCGAAGCTCCTACAGAGTAAACCTTACTGTTATTTTATTTCCTCTGTGCTTCTGTGATTGTAGCTGGAGTAAGAGCATGACGTTCTGTCAGGCAAAGTGGACGAGATGGAGAGAGCAAAGATCTCTGACCAGGAGAAGCTGAACTTGTGTGAAAGAGCAAATGAGGCGCTGAGCGCAGAGAAAGCCCACCTGGAGCAGCTGCTGAAGAAAGCAGAGGAGCAACAGGAGGGGCTGCAGGCAGAGCTGAGGATGCTGGCAGAGGAGAAGGCAGAAACCCAAGAGAAACTCAATGAGGTGAGACCAAAAACCTGGTGCTTTCTGGGTGGGCTTTTGGCTGCTTGGCTCAGTGAAGCTGTATCTGTTGGATTCTGCAGTGTTTTTTGTCAAGGAGACACTTGGTAGCGCTGGGGGTCTGACGGCCTTGTTTACTTCCTTCTGGAAATGTGTTGGTGGCTTGCAGAGCTGTTGTGCAATTCTCTGCTTCTAGAGATTCCTTTAATCCACCTGGCTGTGTTGGCCTCTTTTTTGGCTTTTGATAAGCTGCAGAGAGGTGATTTGCCTTGCCCACGAATCTGCGTGAGGCTGCTACTCTCACATGCGTCGAAAGAAGCAAACAGGGTAGCTCTTCACCCATTTTCTGAGGCCAAAAACCCCCGGGGCTGCATGTTTCTATTTACGCTTTTTGTTGTGAGGTCTGCAACTTTCCAAGCTCCGCTTGTTGGGTCCTGGAGGGCGGGACAAAGGGGCAAGTCAGCGTCTGCTGTCCTGTACTGCTAACAACGGGAATGACATCCTGAAATTGTTGAAACTGTATTTTAGGACATACGTGCCGCTTTGAATTGCTAGATCCTCTTTAGGCTTTGAGGGAGAAGCTGAGAAAGAGGTGATCACAGAAGACTGTTTACTCTGGACTAACTGGTTTTGGTAGAGTGGAAAAAGAGCTTGGGAGAATTGTATCGCTGGAGGAGACTAGGGAGTTTGCCATCCTTTCAGTGTCGGTTTCATAATGTACAATCTTAGGTCTTAGGGGGTAACTTTGAGAGGAGAATTGTTTGTGTCTGATGGTCTGTTCTCTGTTAGACAGTCTTAGTTTTGGAGTACGTGGTCTGTTTGGCAAACACCCGTCAGAGGTGTATTGGCATCACTGCAGAAGAAAGCCAAAAAACGACAGTTAGTCTTCAGGCTTGAATGCCAGCAAGGTCTATTGGACAACTTGTTTGTGTAAGACAAGTAAACAGTATTGTTGACATGAACTACTGTCCAAGTAGAGTCTACCGTCTCTTTGGCCACACCAGCCGGACTTCCGTAAATCACTGAATGACACTGCTCACCACGAGGGCTGTTTCCCTGCCAAGGATCACCTCTTTGCATCCAACTGCTGTACACACTGAAGTAGGTGTGTGGTGGTGTTTTGCGACAAGGTGACGCTTTGATGTTGGTTTTTCTTCTTCTAGAAGGAGAAACCATGTGTATTTCCACTTTGTTCGGCGAGCAAAGTTGCTCTTGCTCAACGGTTCCTGGAAATTTCCAGCACTGGAATAGATTCTGATAGAACTTTAGTTTGCAAGGTGGCAGTTGTGGAAGATGTGGTATTTTTGCGTGAAAAGATGTAGTCTGGGGTGTGTACGTTTGTCCTGAAGGGGCCGCCTGGTCCCAGGCAACCCAGTAGGGCCTTATTACACATGGCTTTCAGGTTAACAGCCCTAGTGCCTTTTGGCAGCCCAGGCTGTTAGGGCGGTATGAAGCAGATGCTCTTAAACTTTCAGGCCAGAGTACCGGAGCTCTCTCTCCTCTAGCTGATTCAGAAGTGGCACTGGCTGGCTCTGCACAGAACTCCAGAGAAAGGACTCTAACTGTATTTTGTCCCGCTTTCAGGTTCACCGCCAGCAAGAGTCAGCTAGCAGTGGTCTGGAGCAGTTGCGGCAGGAGTCCTCTCGCCAAGTGCAGGCACTGGCCAACGTATCCAAAGAGAAGGAATTGCTGGCGCACGAGAAGGCTGCCCTAGAGGCGCGACTGGCAGCCACGGAGCGGGACAGACGAGGCCTTGCAGAGCAGCTGGCAGAGGCCAGGTAAAGGCAGGGGGGAGACCCTAGGCAGGAGATTATTTAATGGCTGTAATTATAGAGGTGATAATCATTACGCGAGGCTTCATTGCATCCTGTATGCTTTTGAGCTGTTTTCACCTTCCATGGACAGAAAATGAAAGAATCTCGAGCAAAAAAACCCAACCAAAAACCCAAACCAGTACAGCATGGTTTGAATGTTATTTTTCTGACAGCTAAAGCTAACAAAGCTCTCCTGAGCCTGGGGCTCATGTTTATGCCCCCTTGCACGTTCCTGTGTGAAGTCCAAAGCAAGCCAGCGTAATTCCTCGGTATCTGGTACCTTGGCTCTGCATTGAGTAATAATTAAACCATGCAGATGTTTACTGAAACCCAAAGCTTCTTTCTGGTTTTGGTTTCTCGTTCTGCACGTTTGAACTTGGATCTTTCCTTATCCAGTAGTTTGACAGGGGATCTTCAGAATTCAAGGCTATTACGTACGGACATGGCGAGTAGGACACTGCCGTTTAGGGTGAAGCTAGAGGCTCGTGCTGAAAATCTTGAGGGCCTACTCTTTCTAGTCTAACTCTTGTTACCTGTGGTGCAGGACCTAGAGTTGGTTACACCAGCAGCAGGGAAGCCTCTTTTGAATGCTCGCCAGTCTGCGGGAATTGTTGCCCATCATTGGTGTGTGGGTCCGGTACTCCTTACCACGTGCTGTTTTGAGACAGACATCATGGAGGAGTTTATGCAGGGAAGGAACAAGATTTTGTCCTTCTGCTGGATCAGGTTTCTAAGATCACGTGTGACAAGTTCTGCTTTTAAAAAAAACCAACCACCCCAAACTGCCCAACGTATCGAGAGGTTTGTCCTCCTCTCAGGTCTTTTTTAGAAGACTCCTGACCTTGCAGAGCTGTACAAATGAGAGGTTGTTTGTCATGCTTCTTGACTTTTACGCCTTACCACTCCAGAGTATGTTGTTAGCAAGGCTGATAAACACCATTTTGACTCGGTCTGTTTCTTGAGAGCTGCTGCTGCTTCTGAGCTCCAGCTCCTCTTATTTGATCCAGCTGAATTATGTTCTGTCAATTATTGGGCTGCAGCAACTATTCTTGCCAGATGTTGTTCTTAAGAGCCTGTTGTTGTCGTCACAGTTTTGGACTCTTTATCTTCTCTGTTCTGGTTTAGAGACTGACTTTGATTTATCCTTAAAATGGAGCATATTTACTCTGGACTGCCAGAGATTGGCGTAGTCAGAAATATGTGCTCGTTCTCCTTCTTGAAGATAGACCCTCCATCGTCCATCAGAGCAGTGAAATCCTACTGTTGTGGGTCTTATTGCTGTACCACTCGGGTGCCCCTTTACCCTGAAGGATGTTATCCTGGTTGCACGCCTGTTCTAGTGAGGCAGTGCTGTGTATGGTAGGAACCTGGCACACCGGACGCCGTGTTAGATCAGGGAGGCAACTTCAGCTCCTGGTTGCAGAATCCTGTGTGTCATACGTAGCAGTTGGTTGAAGGCTGTGGATGTAACAATTTGCCTCCGCAGTACTACAACTTCCATTTTAAAGAGCGGCAAGTCGTTTGGGCTACTGCCTGCTTCGTTAGCAACGCTTAGAGAAAAGTAGCCAGTTTTTCTCGTGAACTTCCAAGAGTTTAAACTGAAGGCTACCTGTCTCTCCTTTCAGGTAGTCCTTGTTCAGGTAAAATCTAGTTCAGATTTCTTAGAAATGCTGCTTACAAGCATGAGATTTTACTATAGGATCTGATGTATTGCTTTAGTCCCTTTGAAATATAGGGAGTCTGGAAGATCACCTCCCTGTACGTACACTACGAACAGCATCAAAAAGTCACGAGTCAGCCAGGGAGATCCTCTTACTCTGTGCCCCTGCAGAGCAACCTGGAAGTGACGATGAGCAAAGGGCTGTGAGCAGAGGCTGGGCTTTTGCTTGCTGCCACAGACTTGGTGAGCGCAGCTACCCGTGTGTCATAGATCAGACAATAGCAATTTAAGATTTGCCTGTGGAGATCAAATTTGGCTGGGCTTTCTGTGTTACGCTAGGTCATAAGGAAAGCCTGGGCATTCCCTCAGAGGGGCCTGCCTTGCTCTTTTAAATGGCAGAAATATGCCTTCTGTATCCCAGTTTCCACGCAACCCATTTTCCGTACTGAGGGGTAGGGATCTTGAACCAGTTCCTACTGGACTAGCTCCCTGTGGGCGTCAGGAGCAAGAAACTCCTTTCTCTCCGTATTGGCGTCTTGTAGGTGCGGGAGGGAGACCCTGGAATCCAGCCTGCTTGAGGCTCAGCAGCGCTTATCTCAGCTGGAGATCGCCAGGAGTCAGCTTGAAATCCAACTTCAGACAGTCAGGCAGGCCAAGGAGGTGATACAAGGTGAGAGCCTCGTGTGCTTTGTTTCTGGTGATCCCCCTGCCTAGGGAGGATGGCATAAAAATAGCTCTCTGTGTGCAGTGCTTCTAAGGAGCGCAGGAGCTGGGGACAGATCCCTCCGACACTGAAATTCAAATGGCTTAAGGTTAGTGAAGTCAGAACCGCTGTTTGTGTAGGCCCTGAATCTTGCCATTTGCCACGTTTGCAGGGGAAGTGAAGTGCCTTCAATGTGAGCTGGAAGCAGAGAGATCTCTCATGAAGCAGGAACGGGAAAACATGGCGCAACAGCTCTTGCGGACAGAAGAGCAGTATAACGATACCCTGAAACTTCGGGAAACGGCTCACGAAGTGGAAATAAACAAGCTCCGGCAAGAGCTGGTAGGAAACAATATGCTTCTGAATTCTTGAGGCAAGCTTTGTGGGCTGGCTTTAGAAGAATAATAGCCTGAGCGTGTGAAATGGCAGCAAGCGTCTGTCATAGGCCACACGTTGCTAGGCCAGGCAGCAGAGCCAACGGCTCGCACTTGAAAGCACGTGAAGACCTACGGGACTATGCCGGGACAGTAAATGCAAGCCACGGATTCCGTGTGGGCCTAAGACGAGTTGAGCAGAAGGTTGGGTGGTCCCCACCCAAGGCATGGCAGTAAAGGGGTAGGATCTTAGCAGACTCCTGTCTACCGTGAAGCAGAGTCCTAACTTTCCTGCCAACTGGAGTCGCGGGAACTTTGTTCCTTTCTTTCTGTCCTTTCATGGTTGACAGAGGTGTTATCTTTGGGCTTAAAGCATACAGAACAGATAGAACAGCCCCTTGTTCCTGGTACGTGAGTTCGTGGCCCGTCTTGTGACTAGGGCATCGGGGTGCTGGCCTCTTTCTCACCCTGCAGTCCATCTGCATCTTTTCCTTGATGAGAATGGAGTTGAGCTTTGAAAATAGAGACTCTGAGACTAGAGAGAAATCCCGTAGGCGAGAGGTGCTAGGAAACAGGCAGCCGCCAGAGAGGGGAAGGTAACATCTCCTCTTCTTCCACCAGCTGACCCTCCTTTTAAGTTCCTTGATCGGACATGATTTGTGGAGGGCACAAAGCCACTACTGTGCGCTGTCGAGGTGGGGGTTTGTGGGAGGGATGAAGCTTCCCATTTTTTTGAGAAGCTTGGCTGGGACTCCATCCTGAAGTCTTTTTCTCCCCTCATCAGGCAAGCAAGCGGGAAGGGCACCATTCAGAGCTACAGGAGATGCTGGAGCAGTGGGAAAAGGAGAAGGCAGAGACGGAAAGGGAGCACGAGAAGAAGCTGTTTGATATGAAGCAGAAAGTTGCTACCATGCAAGCTCAACAAGAGGAGGAACGGACGAGAGCGGAAAGTGCCAAGCAAGAGGTAAAGACTGTGAAAGGAGAATTCGTGTGGGTTTTTTTGTTGTTTTTTTTTTACTCTTCTGGGCTCCTTATTGGCAGTGCTTCTCTGGACACCGTCCGTCTGGGTAGAAGCGTCTCTTAGATACCCCTTTGTAAAGAGGAGCGATGCCTTGGCAGCCGTGAGACCTTTGTGCCGTGAGGGACAGGGCCTGTAATGCGAGAGGCTACCCCAGTGTAGGTTTAAGAAAGGCAGGAAGCGCGTTGCAGCCTGAAGAGAACATGAACACTGTAACTGTGTCTGTGGTCTGACCACTGCTCCTTCAAGAGGGCACAGTGGTGTTCTAGAGGATGGTACCCTGAAAACTCTACACGGTAGAGGTCCAAAAAACCCCCCCAACGCCCAACCCCAACAACGGGGTTGTTCTGTCTTCCCTTCCTCCCTCCCTATCAGAGAGAACATCATCGTGCCACTGCCTAAATCATGGTTAGTCTGGACTTTAAATCCTGGCTGCAGTTCTGGCAGCTCCTCCCCAAAAGAACACACTAGAGCTAGAAGAGGTTCGGAGAAGGGCAAAAAGGAAGACGGGACTGGCCGAGTAAGCTGGGAAAGACGCAACCGAAAGGGGGGTGGCGCGGGGAAGGTCTTACAATGTCCCGAGAGGCAGGGAGGGAGGGGGCAGCCACTGAAGCAGGAGTTCAAATCTAGTACGACAAGCAAACATACGTGGGTGGAATTATTGAACCTCTTTGTCACTGTTTTGCAGCAGGAACGGGACAGACTGCGAGCAGTTAAAGAAGAACTGGTACGGGAGATGAAACTTCTTCAGGACTCGGTCACAGCCTCCGAAACCCGAGCAAATGCAGCAACAGATAGGAATCGCTGCCTTGAACAAGAACTTCAAACTACATTGTCTGTCTTAAAAATCAAAAACGAGGAAGTGGAAACGCAGCGGGAGAAAATCCAGATGCTCCAAAAAGAGGCAGCACAGAGACAAGCTTTGCAGGAGAGTCTCACTCATATGACTGCCATCCTGTCAGAGAGGGAGGGAGAAATGAAGTTGTACCAGGAACAGATGAGAATGCTGGAGAACCAGAAAGAAATGCATGAAACCACTGTCAGTGAGGTTATCAAGGACATAACAGAGAAGAACCAGAAGGTTGAATCCCAGCAAGAACAGCTACAGGAGCTGGAGAAGCAGCAAGAAATGCTGAGGACTGCTGTCAGCAAGATGAGCAAAGAGCTGGAGGAGAGAGACCGGGAGATCGGATCCCAGCAAGAACAGATACGGGAGCTGGAGAAGCAGCGAGAACTGCAGAGGACTGCTGTCAGCAAGATGAGCAAAGAGCTGGAGGAGAGAGACCGGGAGATGCGATTCCAGGAGGGGAAAATAATGACTCTAGAACGAGACGGTGCATCACAAGTGAGAAATCTGCAGGTGGATCTTGATCATATGAAAGGAAACTTGAAGGAGAAGAATTTGGAGCTGCAGTCTCTGACTCAGCAGATCCAAGCGCTGGAAATGGAGAGAGAACAGGTGAAATCTCTGCACGCGAGCCTTGGACACCTGAGGGCAGTTCTTAAGGACAGAGAGAGCGAGTGTGATTCTCAAAGGGATCAGTTAAGACTCTTGCAGCAGTACAAGGAACAGCAAGAGGGCTACCTGCAAGAGCTTCGTGGTACACTAGAAAAGATGACCCTGTCTTTATCTGAAAAGGATCAAGAGCTTGAGTCACAACAAAAGCAAATCCGGGAAGCTGAAGAAGTCATGGAAATGCAGTTAAGGACTGTCCGCGACCAACTGGAGCAGACCTTAGGAGCCTTAAAAGAAAAGGACAGACTCCTAGACATCCAAAAGCAACAAGCAAGGAGCTACGCGGAGAAAACAGAAGAACAGATGAATGTCTTGCACAGAGACTTAGAATACACTACAGCAGTACTGAAAGAAAAGGATTTAATGATTGAATCTCAGAAGGAACTGATTGAGACCTTCCAAAAACAAGAGCGAGGCTCTGGACAGCAGAAGGAAATTCTGCAGCAGCTTCAAGTGGCACTGAAGGAAAAAGAACACGAAATTCTATCCCCTAGAAAGCAATGTGAGGCGTGGAAGGAAAAGGAGGAAAGGCATGAAGCTGAGCAAACAAATCTCCAAGCAACAAAGCTGACTCTGAAAGAAAGAGAGGAAAAGGTAGAGGTTCTGGAGGAAGCTATCGCTAAGCTTCAACAGCAAAAGGAGGAGGCAGCGATGCAGACCGAAGCCATACAGCAAAAACTAGAATACGCTGAATCTTCTCTAGAAGCGAGAGATCAAGAGATAGTGTCTTTGCAAGAGCACGTCCAGGAGCTTCGAGAGCAGAAGGAGTTAGAAGGCAAGCGGGCCAAGAGTCTAGAGCAGGATCTAGACAAAATGAGCCAAATCTTGAAGGAGAACCACTCGGAGTTCCTCAGGCAGACCGAGCAAATGAACATGTTCCGGCTTCGTGAAGAAAGCACGAAAGTAGCGCTAACGTCATGCCAGCAGCAAGTGGATCTGCTTGAGCAAGCGGTGAGGAAGAGAGATGAAGACAATGAAACTCTCATGCAAAAACTCCAGCGCCAAGAAGAAGAACTGAAGACCTTGCAGAATCTCCAGCTGAGGCTAACCAAGGAGAATGAAGAGGTTAGGCATGGCAGAGAGCGAGAGAAGCTCCTGGAAGAAGCCTTGCGTGAGAAGGAGCAAGAGGCCAAGGCTGAAGGTGAACTAAAAGAGTTAAAAGAGGAGGTAAGAGCTCTTCGGGAAGATCTCCAGCATGTTCAGCCGACTCTGACAAAGAAGGATGAAGAGATCAAGAACCACAGAGACAGAGTCGGGTACTTAGAGAAGACTCTGAGAGAGAGAGAACAAGAGCTTAGGAGGCAGAGCGAGCTCTTGAAACAATTAACATCAGCTTTGCGATGGAAGGATGGCGGAGAGACCCTGCAGAAACAAATCCAGAAACTCCAGAAATGGGAGGAAGAGGAAGCAGAGAAGAGGCGAGTTCTCCAGGAGAGAGACCGTTCCTTGCAAAGACAGAAGGAGCTAACGCAACAACTGGAGGATGAGCGGAAAGCCAAGGGGGAAGAATTGGAGCGCACGATTGCTGTTTTGAAGCAGACCGAGAGCAGAGAAGTCAAATGGAAAGAGAAGGCACAAGCTCTGACTCTTGCCCTTACCAAGAGTGAAATGGCCAATGGGACTCTGAGGGAAGAAATAGCCATCCTGCAGAGCATGGTTTCGGAGAGGGACACGGACCGGTTTCATCATCAGGTAGGCAGTGTGACTGATCATCAGTCAACTAAAATGCCTATAAAGGATTCTAAGGATGATGCCCATAAAGATACGGGAATATGTAGTCCCATAAATACATGACCTGCTTGGCCAAAGAAACTGCGGTTGTAGCCAGCAGGCTTGCCTGTCTGCGTAGCTCAAGGCATTCCCCTGCTGACATGTTTTCTGTCAGCCCCCGAACTACTGAAAGAACTACGGAGCTTGCTGTTAGAGTTACCCCAAGCCCAAACGTTGGGGATGGGTAATTGGTTCTCTCCTGCGTAGGCAAGCTTAGCCAACGTGTCGCGGTTGGGGTTTGGCATGGAAAGGTAGGGGCACAGTTGACCAAAGTAAGGGACTAGCCTTAGCAGAATTTTGTAACGATGGTTGCACAGCAGCTGCGCTGACGGTGCTTTCAGAGATGTCGATTTTGGAGGTACAGCTTTTCCAGTGTATTAAAAATAACGGCATTCGTACCGTTGCCTGATCAGGTGAAGGGCTTCATTGCGCATTCAGGATGTACTTGTGCTGCGGTCCAAAAAGCCGGAAGGCAAATCTGTGTGGATTTCCCCACGGCGATCGGGAGGAGGGCCCCTAGGAAGAGAGTGTGTTGTTTTGGCCCGTCAACCCGGAGGAGCAGAAGGGACTTGGCACTGTCCATTCCCGAGTCCGGTCACACTCCCCGACTTGTCGATTCTGTCCCTCCTAACCCTTATGGGGCACCAGCTCAACATAAACTCCTCTCTGTATGCCCAGCAGGCTATTGCAGAAGGGGAGCAGCTATCATGGCTCTCGGAGAAGAGACTCCTGTCACAGCAGCTGGAATGTCTGCAGCGAGCAGTTGCAAGGCTGGAACTGGAGAAGGCGGAGCTGAAGCAACTCAATGCTGAGCTCAGGAGGACTCTCGAGCAGGTAAAACAGGCTTTCACTGCCTCTGCAAAGCCTCACGGTCCTCTGGATCACACCACATTTCCACAGACAGCACTTTGGAGTCCTCTGCTTGTTTCCTTCCCTCTCCCGCTTCCCCCTGTGGACACACGCTTTTGTATTTGCTCTCTCTTCTGGCACCCCGTTGCCTTCACAAATGCGCATTCGCTCCGGTCCCAGCCTTCTTGCCCCAGTGTCCCCATACACGCACATTTGACACTCTTGTGTCAGGACCTGTTTCCTCTTGCTCTTTCTCTTCCATAGCCTACTTTGAGTGCTTTTTGCCCGCAGCGTTCTCTGGGGCAATTAACAGCCTCTGAGCAGAGCAGAAATCTCCTTGCCATGATGTCCAGAGCTCCTTTTGCTCCTTGTTTGGTGGCAGGTTTCTGTCACCCTTTCTCCTATCACCTATCGCCTGCAGGTGGAACGCGAACGGAGGAGACTGAAGAGATATCACAGTGGTCGGTCGCTGCCGGATGCGTGCGGATTTTCGCTCTCTGACCAGCACAAGATGGCTGCTTCTAGACAGGTGAGAACAGAATCTTCCTTGGTGGGAGGAGGGTCTGGCCGTACAGAGGAACAGTGGCAAATCCCAGTGGCAGCATCCCCCCAGCATAGACCCAAGAGAAGTGGAACGTAGACCATGGCCCTGGCCAAACTGGAGACCAAAAGGAAATCCTTGCATTTTCTTCACAGGAGGAGTCTCACGCTCGCTGCAGTCGTCGATTAGCTGAGTTGCAGAACCAGGTGAGGAGTGGGAAGGCTCTCGTCAAAAGCTGCCGTGGCTGTACTGAGGGGCACAGCTTTGCACGATGCTACAGCCCGAGTTTTGTTTGGCTGTCGGGAAGTGAGTACACCAGGCAGTGGAAATACCCAGTCAGTCAGACACATCTGTTGGCCATGGCCACACAACGTCATGCACCTAGGTCTAGGCTCTGGCTTGCCTAGAGGTCAGGCGTGGTGGGAGAGGGATTGGAGGAAATTCAGAGAACTGGCACTCGCCTGAATATAGAGAAGATTCTAAGGATGTTCCCCTTGAGTCTTACTCATCTTGTTGACGGCTTCCATTTTCCCTTGACTCCGTTAACAGTAGAGCTTGCACTCTATCTGAGCTCCAGGGGTCTGAGGCAGCGCCAGAGCTTACAGCCTTCGGGCAACCGTTAGTCTCCTATTGCTATGCTGTGCTGATCACGATCCCAGTATCGGGCCGAGTCGGAGACCTAAGCACAGCGTGGACGCTTGTTTTATCAGTGCAAGAGTGTACATCCCAGCTCCTGAACCCTAGCGCATCCCTTGACAGCGGTACTGGCAGTAGCAGCAGTCGCCAGGCTCCTCCTCCATGTGCTTTTAAGCGTCTGGTACGCCCTGGCCTCCCGGAGGAGGTGAATCTTCACAGACGTTCAGGGCAAAATGCTTGTAAGATTTATGCGAGTAAAGTACACGGTGCTCAGCTCTGGCAAGTGAGCCGAGCACACCGCTGAAGCCATCAAGTTATACCTTAAGGGTGTTTTCACCGGGAAGCCTCAGCGCCTGCAGTTCCGTTGCTACAGATAACGGATAGAACCCCCTTCCCCCTGTGACGGTTGTGTCTGCCCGCACTGTGGACCTACTCCAGCAGTTCAGCAGGAAAATGAAGGTGCTCTGCTCAAAGCATCGTCCTCAGCTGGCTAGTTGGGGCACCCCTCTGGGTCTGGGAAACAGCAGAACTGGAACTTGATCTCCCCCTTCCTGGGAGATGCTCTTAGCAGCAGACGGCCGCTTCTCCCACGCGTACCTCTGGGTTACCTACCAAAGCGTGGGAGGCTTCCAAGGCCAGCTGCACAAAGGTGCCCTTATTATTTCAGAGAGAAGGTCAGAGCTGTCCCTCTCTTCAGGGGTGGTGTTCCCTAGCCTACGCGTATCGTTTGCTGTGAAGTCCCTCTGACGTCTTGCTTTCCGTGCGCGCTACCGGCTTCTAATTCAGCACCTCGCGTTCCCCTTCCGGAGCTGGCTGCCCGAGTTTCCCACCTAGTCTGCTCTAGATGCTTAGCAGATTAGGGACCCTCTTTTTACCTGGTTTGGCTTTACGTTGGCAGACCTTGGTATTGTAATTCAAACGGAGCAGGTTCCATAAGCCATAAAACTCCTTTAGGAATTGCTTCTGTTATTTGAGTTCATTTGCCAAGAAAGAGTATTTTCGTACTCCTAGCTGGAGGTTGGGGATGGCATTCCCACGTGGGACAGAGCCCTTGGCAAAGCACACGTCACTTTGAAAACAGAGCAGAACCTCCGGCCTGAGCTGTTCTCCCCGAAACAGCAAAGCACCGAGCGCTGCTCCCAGTGCTGGCATCTCCTCCGCTCCAAAGCAGGCAGAGGGCAACATGCCAGAGCTGCTGTGGCTGCGCTGCCCTGCCCTGCAAAGCTGACAGGAGGTGAGAGCAGCTGGGTCTCTCCCACCAAAAAGCCCAGCAGGCACGACCCGCTGTTGCCAGGAAATAATAAGAGTTTGAGGATTTTGAAGGCCTCAGCAGTCCTTTAAGGCTCCTTTGCCCCCTGGGCTGTGTTCATCAGATTTTGCTCTGCTCATTTGTGAAATGCTCTGAAGTTAGGAAGCGTGAGCGTTTTCTCCCCTTTCACGTGCTAGCTGTCAGGTTTCTAAAGTAGATCGTAACAGAACGGTTCTGCACTACCTTGTGTAAGCAGCAGGCCTCCTGCTGAGGAGAAAGCATGTGGAACTAAGGTGGCAGTAGCCCAAATCTCTCCTTTGAAAAAAAGGGTTGGGTTACGAAATCCTGTAGCAACCTCTCTCTTTAATATGCATGTCATGTCTCGGTGTTGGGCCTGTGAATGGTATGCCAGAAAGAAGCTCGGCATTGTCGGTAATCTGAGCTCAGTTCGGGGTGGCTCTGGCAACCTGTTAGTTCCCGTTCCACAAGGACAACGTGTTGGTCCGGGCTGGAGCTGGAGGGTGCGTCTTCCCTGACGGCCGGATCTGTGGAGCTACGGCTGGTCCTAAGAGCGTGGGCTTGTCTGAGCTCGGCCTTTTGCCTCTTTCAGGTGTCCCTTCTGCAGACGCAGCTGGCAGAAGAACGAAAATACAAGCAGGACTATATCGAGTGCTGTGCCAAGACCAGCCAGGAGCTGTCAGACCTTCACCAAGAGCTGTCTCGCTCCTTAGCAGCTGTGGTCAGGGAGCCCAAAGCCGCTGTTCTGGAAGCAGAGGCTCGGAAGCTGGGTCAGCCTCTCTGAACCTTCTTTTCCTGTAGAGGAGCAGCTGCAGCATCACGGCGTTCCAGTCTTGTGCCCTTCCCGCAAACGTACTCTGTATTTTGCTGCGGGAAATGGGGGTACATCTGTTCTGTTTGCGTTTGGAAGCATCTCCTAGCGCCAGTGACTTTAAAAATTACTTTCTTTTAATAAAAGAGGTTTTGCAGGACTGCACTTTTTCAACGGGGGTACACATTGGTTCTGTTTATGTTCGCAAGCATCGCCTAGTGCCAGCGATGTTTAAAATGTTTTTTAATAAAAGAGATTTTGCAGGACTGCGCTTTTTTAGTAGGAAAAAGCAAGGGCTAGGCAAGTATGTGGCTTAGGAAAAGCTTATACTCTCTTTTTCACTTGCACAAGTAAGCTGTTCCGAGCTGCTGTCCGGTTTAACCTCCTGAGTTCGTAGCCCTTCCTTCCCTGTGACGAGAGAGGGAAACACAGGCGGAGGTGGTACCAAGAGGAAGGGGTGAAGGGTGCAGGCCAGGGATGGGAGGTGGGGCAAGAGCGCGGCGCTTTTTTCCTCCCCTTTTCCTTCTTTTCCTTCCTTTTTCCTTCCGTGCTTCGGCACAATAAGCGCTGGCACTCTCCCGAGGCGATTTGCTTTCAGCTTTGTTGCTGCGACAGCCAGCCTGAGGGACAGCTCGGTTGTTCTGCGAAGGGCGGGGGTAACAAACGCCAGCCCTGTCAAAGCTGGAGGCAGGGGATGGGACGGGACGGGATGGGATGGGGAGGAGGTCAAAGTGAGTGAAAACTGCTCTCTGCCAGCAGCTCCGCCTCGGTCTCAAGCCCTTCCCAGCTAACCGGGTGATCTCGAGAGCCCCCCCTCGGGGGCCGCTGGCAGGGAGGGTCAGAAGAGGGCGAGGCGGCAGCGAGGACCTTCCCGCCCCCTCGGAGCCCGGGAGCCCGAGCCCCAGCCCCTCCCCGCCCGCCCCCTCGGCCGGCTTCGGGCCGCGCTGCCCGGCGGGGCGGTGGCGGGGCGGTGCCGGCCCGGCGCCGGAAGGCGGGTTTGGTTCCGGGCCGCGCGGCGCCGTGGACTCGCTGTGGCGGCTGAAGCGGTTCGATGCCTTCCCCAAGACAAGACCCTGGAGGGCTTTCGGGTCAAGACGTGCGGGGGCGCGCTGGGTGAGCGGGCGGGGTGAGGGCGGCCGGGGGCCGGCGGCGGGGGGGCCTTGCGGGCCGGCGCTCGGCAGCGGCTCGGGGCGGCGGCGGCGGCGGGCGGGCTGAGGCGGGACTGAGGCGAGGCGAGGCGGGCGCGACCGGCGGGGCTGACGGCGGTTCTCGTCTCCCCGGCAGTGACGGTTGTCAGCGGGCTCATCGTGGTGCTGCTTTTCTTGTCGGGGCTGCAGTACTACCTCACCAAGGAGGTGAGTGGCGGCGGCGGCGGCGGGGGGGGCCCGGCCCCGCGATGCTGCTTCTGGCCGGGGCGGCCCTGCGGCCCGGGGCGGCCTGCCGTGCCTCCGCACCCCCGCCGAGCCGCCGCCTCCTCCGCCGCCTCCTGCGGGCTGCCCACGCGGCAGCTTCACCCGCCGCAGATGTGCGTGGGGTTTTTTTCTTTCTTTCTTTCTTTCTCCGAGCTGGCGGCCTTGAGGCCGGGAGCGGGCTGCCCTCCCCCGAAAGCCGCTTGGCGCCGAGGGTGGCTCGGGGCTTCCTGTAACGCGGCCGCAGGAGAGCGTCTCAAAGTCTCTTCTCGCTGCCTCTGCCGCCTACAAGCAGGCAATGCAAAGGAAAGCGAGGAGGCTCCTTGCGGGAGCCCCCGTCCCCACCCCAGGTTCTAAGGTTCCCGAGTTAGTAGCTTTCTTAAAAAAAAGCGTTAGAAATGGCAAGCGCTTGGCTGCGGTGGGAGGCAGCAGCTCAGGTGTCTCTTGAATCCCAAGTCTTAAAAATCAGCCGAGGGAAAGCGGCCTTTTGATTGGCTTCCGAGTGAAACAGGACTCTGTTTTTCCTTTGTTCCTAGGTTCATCCGGAATTGTACGTTGACACATCAAGGGGAGATAAACTGAAGATCAGTCTCGATGTTATTTTTCCACATCTGCCTTGTGCTTGTGAGTCAGCCTTCTGAATGTTGGGGACAAGTTTCATACTTGCCGAGGGCCCGACAGGCTCGGTGTGCCCGCTGCTTCCGAGTGCTGCGCTGCTGCTTGGGCCACAGACAGGGAGGAACTGGTGACCCCTGGTGATTCCGCGGTGATTCCAGCCAGGCCCGCTGGGCACTCAAACCAGCACTTCCAGGCAGGCTGTATTGTTTTTCGAGGTGATACGTGAGGCTAAGGTACAAACCCCCTTACGTTTCTGTACGGTGTGGTGCTTTGTCAGAGAGCTGGGTCACACTGAAAAAGCTGGCACAGCGTTCGGTGTTCGGTGCTCGGGACTCCAGATTTGACTGTACTGTTGTTGAAACACTTTAGAGTGTTTCTCCTTGGGAAGTTACTTGGCGAGGCGCAACTTTTCTGTGGTTTTTGTACTTCAGTTCTGACCGTAACGCCAACGCCATGTGATAACCTTTCTCCCAAATTTTTAAAACCGGAGTGAGCGTTAATAGTTGGATTACCTTTTAACTAAATTCAAAACGAAGCTGCGGGGTGAAGTGACGGAAAATCTTGCAAGTCTTACTGCTTACCACTACTGTGCACGTTATCCGACCGTGCGCTAATCTTCCCTGGCTCTTGTTCTGTTGCGGTGATTCCTTTGGGTAATGCATTGGGCTTTAAACACAGTGAGTCTGGCTTCCTTGTGACCACCTGAGATATTGTTGGTCTTTGCCTTCCTCACGTTTAAAAGGGCACGGGAAGGCCAGAGAGTTTGGAAGCCCCTGGTGTTTTGTGCAGAGAAGCTGTCAGCCTTGTAAGAGAGCATGTAGCCAGCAAGTGCATCACGGTGCTTTGATACCAGGCCAAGACCACAGACCCTCTCAATCTTCTTTGTGAAAAGGGGTCACGAGGAAATGTGCTGATGGTGAAGGGGGAAGGGTGAGGAGGTAGAGGGAGGGAGGAGGCAGCTTTCAACCAATTTGAAGCTTAACTCCTGTACTCCTGGAAATGGTTATGGGCTTTGAGGGGTTTGGTTTTGGTTTCTTTTGCCTTAAGTGTATTACCTTTCAGGGTAACGCTTTCTGGGCAGCTGGAAGCCGTCCTTCTGGTACATCAAACCCAGCCCCGTGTTTGGAAGGGTCGTTCAGGGTGCTGCAACACGCGTTTTATTCCCTGTACGTCACTTGGCCCCAGCCATACACACTCTTCCGCTTTGGCACGCTCTTATCGCCCTCGCTGAAAGAGTCTGTATTTTCACTGGTTGAATGCTTCCTCAGCCTGCCACAGGCCGTAACAAATGTGTGTTTATAGACTACTTTCCTTGCTCACTGATTTCAGATTTGAGCATCGATGCCATGGACGTAGCAGGAGAGCAGCAGCTGGATGTAGAGCACAATCTGTTTAAACAACGTTTGGATAAAGCTGGCAACCGGGCGACTCCAGAGGCCGAGAGACACGGTAAGGTGCTATTCTGCCTTTCTTGGATGGATGCTCTTGTAGTCTTTCCATCACTGTGTGCCTGGTTTTGAGATTCACGGGAACAAGTGGCAGCTGAAGAGCATTTAAAGACCACAGGCTTTTGAAGAGTTTATAGCACGCAGATCTATTAAAGTGACAGATTCAGGTGAACTGCTGTTATACTTGCTACTTTTGCGAGGCAAATCTTTGCCTAGTCCCTCTGAAATTCGGACAAGGACTCACGGATGCATTTCAGGAATAAAGCTGCTGCGTGAATGCTCTTTTACAACTAGGAATCGAGCAGCTGTTCTGGCAAAACTTGGCTTTGGTTGTATCTTTAAATCACAGTGGGCTGGCAAATGGGACAACCTGGTTAGAGGAAAGAGCCTCTCTCCAGGGAAGGCTCCAGTGACTCGACCCTTAGGCCCAAGCTTGCACCTTACTACATTTACTTTGCGTGTGTTAATGCCTGCCTAGATAAATATATTTTAGTTGGTTTATCGGTTACAGGTTGTAGTAAGTGGTCCTTGGCTACCTAAACCTCGCCTTTACGTTCGTTTCGTGTTATGACTCATCGTTGCGCTTCGAGGCAAACCAGAAGCGATTCTGGCAAAGTGTTGCAATCTAACAGTAATACTGTCCCGACTTTTCCTTTCCAAAAGACGAGCTCCTTATTACTTTTTCTGGGAGATGGTGTAGTTCTACATGTCAGCATGAACTGAATTTGTTGATTTGTATCACTCAGATCGAACTTTTCTGTTCTTGAAGTTGCAAGGCTAAACTAAGCCAAGAGCTGAACGATTGGTAGGTACGGGAGTTTCTCCTGCTGTCACGGGAATGTGGTGATAGTGCTTTTACTGCTGTTTCGCTCAGCAGCCTCTCTGTGTTCAGAGGTTGTGGCGTTACAAACGTAATGCCTGGGGACAAAACCAGCTGTTCTGTATCTAATTCTCTGTTAAGGCATGTAGGCCTCCTGCCTTACTTGTATTGCCAGTCTCCCTCCGTTGGCATTACTCCGTCGGAACCGGTTGCTCTGGCTCCTTGTATAATCAAGGGAGAGGGAGAGAAACTCGTAAGAAGCGAAGGGTCTCACCTAGGAAAGGCATTTCCAAAGAGATCAGATGCATCGCAGGCAACAAGCAATTTCTTCTGCTGTCTGGAAGAAGCAGGCGGCTAGTTTGGTTTCCATCAGCCATGTTGCAGGTTAGATCAGAAGCATCCAGCCATCTTCATTAAACTCTATGATTATCAGTTTCTATTAGTGATACTGACTTCAGTCAGTTACTTAAATGGCAGCTGTAGCAGTATTGACCTTAAAATTAGTAAAGCATACCCAAATTTCATGGAGTAGTATCTGGAGGCTTTTCCTAGTCATAGTTACATTAAGCTAGTTAATAGCTGAATGATTTCTGTGGTAGGTTGCATTCTGTGCTTGGATGTTGTCTTACTCCTTTCCATTGAGTGACGAGGAATGATTGAATTCTTTATTGGTGGTTCTTATCATTTCCTTTCTTTTAATGTGGACAGAGTTATCCAATTTCATGTATCATATCTGCATGCAAGTTGAGGACTGTGTTAATTGCAGGAAACCCTGCATGTAGAGTTCTATGTACTGCAGTTTCTTTGTAGTATCCAAACTGTGTGCATCACCTCTGGGTTTATCTCTCTGAGACAACTCAACAGGCAGCTGCTGATTCCATTTAAAAAGCTGTTACTGGTTGCTGTGTCTTGAAAGACTCTATGCGTCGTGCAGGTGTTCTTTGTGAAGGGGTGGGAATCATGGCTTTGACGAAGCGTAGCGATTGTTTAGCTCTATGCTTCCCGATGCTGTCTTTGAGTGTAATTACGAGATTAAAAGCCATACCACGTTTTGAACAATGAATTCTTAAGTGTGCTTTCAGCTGCTTTGAATGTTGCAAGCTTTAGAAAGTAAGTCTCACACAGTTGTTTACTAATGGGGATATTTTCCTAAAAGTTCTTATTTTCTTGAGGGTAGTTGCCATAAAGTATGTGATTAAAGAAGTAAGGCTAATGACTGATTTTCATGCATATTTCATACTTTTCCATTAAAATCTCTTTTTTTCTGTGGCTAGTACAAAATACAGACGTGTTTAATACTCGCTTCCGTCTGCCTGTTATACCTCCCAGTCTCAACAAACAGGGCCCTGGCAATGTTCTATCCCCTCAGCAGTGTCTGTCTATGTACCTTATCCCCTTCCCCAGCATTAGTGATGCAAGGAGCCACCTTTTCAAGGCTTATAGAGGGTAGTGCAGCAGCGCCTGGATAGTGAGCCTTAGAGGGCTTTTGTAACGCAAGGGACCTGGTCCTGCCCTTCAGGGTTTGTGTGTTGAAACAGACTGGTTTTAAGGGGGCCTCTTATTGTAAGAGCCAGTGGTTTTGTCCCCGTTCAGCCTTCTGCATGTAAGACCATGAAATTCCATGAGTTCGTGCCCCAGCCATACTGTGGCTGCACATGCAACACACAACGTGGCACAGACATTGTCAGAATTGTTAAGTCACGAAGAAGGTAGAAATTCCTTGGAGACTTCTAGTGAGCAGAGGTTAACGCGTGTGCCTTGTCAGCATTGTCATCTTGGAGGACTGGGTGCTGATTTTCCACTTGGGAGACTCTTCCTCTGATCTTGTTTCACAGCAATGTAGAACCGTGTTCGCTACATGTCTTGGGACAGGATTCTGCGTTGTGCACTGCCGACTGCCGTTGACTGCTATTGAAAATTTTGCTTGTGTAACAGGTCCTGTTACGATTGTCGCCATTTACTGTGCGACGTTGTCTGAAGTAGACAATGTTTTAACAAAGCCTTTGGGCAAGTAACGTCTGCTCAGCGCTCCAGGGAGGCTTACAGATAGCCAGTTCTTGCTCTGGAGGGTGCGTTTGAGATGACAAATGGCACTCTGCTTCTTGGTCTTACTTCGCACCTCAACAGGCTCTGCGCGTACCGTTTCAGGTGGGCTTTGGGTGCAGGACGCGCAGCTTCCGAGACAGAACCGTTGCGTTCGTGTGTAGAACAGTTGTTGCGCACAGAACGGAACAAGAGTACAAGAGAGTGTTTCTAGTCACGCCTCGTCGCTTTGCATCCTCTTTTGTCTTAGAGCTGGGGAAAGAAGAAGAAAAAGTGTTTGATCCAAGTTCTTTGGATGCGGATCGCTGCGAGAGCTCTTACGGGGCAGAGTCGGAGGCCGTGCGGTAACCTTTACACCTTTTTGTATCTTCTTAGCGCTTGAATTAATACAGTTGTGTTGCATGCGTGTTTTTTTCCAAAGTGTCTACGAAGGTCTGTGCAGTGAAATCCTCCTGGGCCCGTGTTCAGAGAATGATGAGAACCGCTGTGGTTTTGGTCTGCCTTTGGAAGCTGCGCTCACGATTGTTAAGACCGTGCAGAGTTAGGTTGTCTATAGTTTGTGCACGTGCCTGTTTAAGGGCAGCGCAAATTGCGCTATCTTTGCAGCAGCACGAAGGCTGTATCTCATCAAACGGAATCTTTTCTGGGGTTATTTGGTGTCCAGAGGGGAGCTGTGTAAATTATTTCACCGTTACGTGAGCCGTCTTGGAATGAAACCTGGTTATGGCTTTGCCTTCTCACTTCTGCTGCAGGCTTTGCATCCTTACGGGAGCAAAGACCAGGCATTTATCGCTCGCACAAACAACGGGTGTCACTTGGTATTTCTCATTCCTCCTACCTGCAAAGAATTCTTCTGTAAGAATGGGTCCGTGGTAGCCCCTAGGTTCTGGACCATCCCTCGCTATCATTGTCTCTGTAGTGACTTGGTCTGTCCCGTCTGTCAAGTTGCGTCCTTCCGCAGAGGTGTTTCCATCTTGAGGGAGTCATGATTCCAGGCTTCAGCTTTTTCTTTGGTCCAGAAAAAAACCACAGAAGCAAAGAAAGAAAACTCAGTCTCCATCAGTCGAGGACACCGTTTCAGTGTGGAGGAGATCCAAACCCTCTGGCGGATCGCCTGTACAGTATTCCTTCCATAGAGGGTGTTCAGTGTGAGCTCCTTCTTAACTTCTGTCTCAAAGTAGCGTCTGCCGGGGAATTAACCGTTTTCATCCCCAAACTGAATACCGGAGGCTGAGATTCTTATTTCATCCTCGGCGTCGCCGAGGACTTTCCTTTTTACGCTGGTAAACTCCTTTCGGAGTTTGGTTGTCTCGGTGCTGAAAGACGCAAGGTCTCACCCGTATCTGTGCAGACAGACAAGCTGTTTTCCAGTTGTATCAAGCTCGTTTTGGAGACCACAAACGTGACGTTTCCGTTTGTCACTGGGCTATAATCCGTCAGAGCTCAGGTCGTACCACCAGTTGCTGGGAATGCCTAACGTTTGTCAGGCGGCCCCCTGGAAGCTCTCCGTACCTTCCATAGCTTCTCCAGACCACGAAACATGCTGTTGTAGAAGCCCCGCCAGGGCTGTAGCGTGTGGCAAAGTGGATGGAAACTGCTGTGTGAAGGATTCGGAGGCCCATCTCTGAGGAGGTGTAAGTCTATGACAGTTGTTGGTTAGTCATGCAGAGGGTTGAATATACGTGAACGGTCTTCGGAAACAAACAAAAAAGGAGGTTGCTTAACCTCCTTTGAGGTATGTCGTCCAAACGTACGTTTCTCCTGCCCCCCACCCCATCCTTCCAGGTATTCGCCTTTGTTGGGATCTTGCAGCAGAAGGAACAAAACAGCCTCGTGGTACGCTGCCTTCTCTGCGCATCAGGTGTGACAAAAGAAGCACAGGACCGATTAAGAACAAAAGCTTGTTACCCAGCTTTGACTGTTAACACGTTGTGAATGTAAACCTCGAGTGCGCTTCTGGATAGCTTTGGTTGCTCCTTCTGTTCCCTTGAGAAGTGGGAAAGAGTCTAAATATAACCAGCATTGTTATCTGGCGTGCTGCTTTAGAGCTCACTTAACACATAGGGGCATGCCACTGTGTTTTTCCTTTTAGTGGTTAATTCCTGCATTTTTGTTTCTCTGTTGCGCTTTAAATGGTTGCTTGTCCATATCTTAGCTCTTTGGCTAGCTAGGGAGTCATTTTATATGGCCTAGAAAGCACACTGGCAAAGCTGTTGCTCTTCCCCTTCTTGGTACGAGTTTTAAGTGCTGCTCTGTCTGAATCTGTGTGTCTTTTCCTTGAAAGGATCGGAGTATTTCTCTCTTCTCTCCTGCTCTGCTCGGTTTAGCAGTGCACGCTGTTGAGAGTCAGTGTTGCCGTATCCTTCCCCCCCCGCCCCGCCCCCAAGCCGTTTTAACTAGAGAGCTAAGTAATTTCTGTTACTTGCTGTGCCCATAAATCTCCTTTGGGAGGAGCTGTTGATCTAGGCTGGGAGCTGAGACGATTTCCTGAAAGCTGAAAGGAGAGCCATGCCAGGTCACTCTTCTGTGGTAGAGGAGGTCACCAGATGGAAAAGGTTGAGAATCTTTGCCTTAAACGATTTTAACATATCCGTGTTGGAGATAATGTGTTGGGGGATTATTAGTTGCTCTGTGCAGATAATGTAGTTGTGGAGGACGTGGTGACGTGTTGGAGCGACTTCTGCCTGTTGAAGTCGGATGGGGTGATGATCTCGCTTAATCTCATTAGTACAGCAGGCTAGAGAATTTCTCCTGGGAATTCATGCACCAAGCCTGCTAATCTCAGAATACTCAGTAGGAGTTTTTCCGAGGGTTCGTAAGCCATTGGACTTTTCTACGATTCTATGATTACCTTTAAAATAGTTTGGGTTGGAAGAGACCTTTAAAGGTCGTGTAGTCCACCCGGCCCGCCCCCTTCCCCGCAGTGAGCGGGGGGAGGGGAACATCTTCAACTAGATCAGGTTGCTCAGAGCCCCGTCCAACGTAACCTTGAATGTTTCCGGGGACGGGGCATCTACCACCTCTCCGGGCAACCTGTTCCAGGGTTTCACCACCACCATCATCGTAAAAAGTTTCTTCCTTGTATCTGGTCTGAATCTACCCTCTTTTAGCTTAAAACCATTACACCGTGTCCTGTCACAACAGGCCCTGCTAAAACGTTTGTCCCCATCTTTCTTATAAGCCCCCTTTAAGTACTGGAAGGCCGTGACAAGGTCTCCCCAGAGCCTTCTCTTCTCGAGGCTGAACAACCCCAACTCTCTCGGCCTTTCCTCACAGCAGAGGTGTTCCATCCCTCTGATCGTTTTTGTGGCCCTCCTCTGGACCCACTCCCGCAGGTCCACGTCTGTCTTGTAGTGAGGACCCCGGAGCTGGACGCAGTGCTGCAGGTGGGCTCTCACCAGAGCGGAGTAGAGGGGCAGAATCACCTCCCTCGACCTGCTGGCCGTGCTTCGTTTGATACAGCCTGGGCGTACGGTTGGCTTTCTGGGCTGTGAGTGCACATTGCTGGCTTTTCATCCGCCAGCACCCCCAAGCCCTTCTCCGCAGGGCTGGTCTCAATCCCTTCATCCTGCAGCCTGTATTGATAGCGGGGGTTGCCCCGCCCCAGGTGCAGGACCTGGCACTTGGCCTTGTTGAACCTCATGAGGTTCACATGGGCCCACTTCTCGAGTGTGTCCAGGTCCCTCTGGATGGCATCCCATCCCTCAGGCGTGTCAGCTGCACCGCTCAGCTTGGCGTCATCTGCAAACTTGCTGAGGGCGCACTCGATCCCCCTGTCGATGTCGTTGATGAAGATATTAAGCAGGATTGGTCCCAGTACGGACCCCTGAGGGACACCGCTTGTCACCGATCTCCATCTGGACATTGAGCCGTTGACCACTACCCTCTGGATGAGACCATCCAGCCAATTCCTCGTCCATCCAACAGTTCACCCATCAAATCCGTGTATCTCCCAATTTAGAGAGAAGGACGTTGCGGGGGACCGTGTCAAAGGCCTTACAGAAGTCCAGACAGACGACGTTTGTAGCTCTTCCCTGGTCCGCTGGTGTAGTCGTTCCATCATAGAAGGCCGCTAGGTTGGCCAGGCAGGACTTGCCCTTGGTGAAGCCGTGCTGGCTGCCTCGACTCACCTCCCCGTCCAACACGTGCCTTAGCATAGCTTCTAGGAGGATCTGTTCCATGACCTTCCCAGGCCCAGAGGGAGGTGAGGCTGACCAGTCGGTAGTTCTCAGGGTCCTCCTTTCTACCTTTTTTAAAAATGGGTGTCATGCTTCCCTTTTTCCAGTCACCAGGGACTTCACCCGACTGCCGTGACTTTCCAAAGAGCGTGGAGAGCGGCTTGGCAACTCCATCAGCCAGTTCCCTCAGGACTCTGGGATCTGCATCTCGTCAGGTCCCATGGACGTAGGTATGTTCAGGTTCCTCAGGTGGTCACGAACCTGATCTTCTCTTACAGTGGGAGGGCCTTTGCTGCCCTAGTCTCCGTCTTGCGGTCCACCCACTGGAGAGGTGTGGGAAGAGAGGCTGCCCGTGAAGACTGAGGCAAAAAAGTTGTTGAGTACCTCGGCCTTCTCCTTGTCCCTTGTAACCAGTTTGCCAGTCTTGCTCATCGGGGGGGAGGGAAGTGTACGCGTTCTTTGACCTTCCTTTTTGGGCCGACACACCTGTAGAAGCCCTTCTTGTTATTCTTTGCGTCCCTTGCCAGGTTCAGTTCCAGCCACGCCTTGGCCTTCCTGGTCAGATAGCTTATTGGGGATAATCATGTCATTTTAGGGATAATGTCAATAGGGGAACGTAATGTCATTTTTTACAGAAACCCAGTTGATTTGCTCTAAGAATAGGACTGGTATGGGCAAGGGTTAGAAGAACGGCAGGGTGCAGGAGAATGCTGCAGGGTGATCTTCGTTTATATCAAGATGGGCAATCTGTGTCCTTCTGCAGCCCTGGCACTCTCCTGCCTTTATGTATCACTTCCGTTTTTCGCACGCTTGCATATCCGTATGGCTTTCTCCTACCGGTGCTGTCTCCTGAAGCATGCTTGGGTGGACTACATTTTGGTGGAAGATGACGTGGACTTGGGGTTGAGGTCGAGAGGAGCAGCTTGTGCCGTTACTTGCCAGCAGAGACCGAAACAGTCCGGCCTGGGCACTGATGCGTCACTCATTCTTTGGGCTAGCTGGGGCTTTAACTGATAGCCTGTAGGAAAAATAGACTCGATCCTGATGGTGCTTTTCTTATGACCCTTTGTAAGTACTGTCAGGCCCCCCACAAGTGAGTGGGCAGGGCTACACTGATACGGCTCACTGAACTTGTGTTTTAGTAGCCTTTCCTGTGCCTCGCTAACGAAACGACGTTTGCTGTGTTTGTTTCCTGCTAGGTGGTAAGGACTAACCCGTTTTCAGTTACACGACATGAGAAGATAGCCAAGGGGCTACTGGGAGACCAGGGCCTGCCTGGTGTGTTTGCGCTATATGAACTTTTGCCCATGGTGGTGAAGCTGAGAGAGAAACACAGGTAAGAGACGTGTCAATCTATATCATCACCCTCCATTGGTTTTTGCCGTTTTGCATAGCTTAAGACTCCATCCTCGCTTAGACGCGACAGTGCAAATGCCTGAAAGCCATCCAAGCCCCTTTCCAGTGGGTGGAGGGGAAGAGGCACTCCCAGATGCCCTCCTTCTCCATGTGAACATCTGAAAGGGATTGGGGTTCTTCTGGTACTACCTGAAGCGTTTTAATCCAGCTAGCCATTTGAGGACGATGCTTGGAGCAGAGCACCTTCATTTTCCTGCTGAACTGCTGGAGTAGGTCCACAGTGCGGGCAGACACAACCGTCACAGGGGGAAGGGGGTTCAATCCGTTATCTGTAGCAACGGAACTGCAGGCGCTGAGGCTTCCCGGTGAAAACACCCTTAAGGTATAACTTGATGGCTTCAGCGGTATGCTCGGCTCACTTGCCAGAGCTGAGCACCGTGTACTTTACTCGCATAAATCTTACAGGCATTTTGCCCTGAACGCCTGCGAAGATTCACCTCCTCCGGGAGACCAGGGCGTACCAGACCCTTAAAGGCACGTGGAAGAGGAGCCTGGCGACTGCTGCTACTGCCAGTACCGCTGTCAAGGGATGCGCTAGGGTTCAGGAGCTGGGATGTACACTCTTGCACTGATAAGCACAGCGTGGACGCTTGTTTTAGGTCTCGGACTCGGCCCGATACTGGGATCGTGATCAGCACAGCATAGCAATAGGAGACTAACGGTTGCCCGAAGGCTGTAAGCTCTGGCGCTGCCTCAGATCCCTGGAGGCGAGGCAAGAGGAGTAACGGTACCTCCACTCGCCGAAGCAGCGGGTTCGCTAGATGTTTGACTGCACCAAGGGGTGGAGTGTGACTGTTCGCTCAGCTCCTGCTCAGATTTGGGCTAGCCCAGCTCACGCTAAGGCCCGATGTATGCTGGGAGCAGCGCCTTTGGGTTGAAGGGGGAGCACCAGGTAGGCAGCACAGGTGGCCAGGAAGAGCTAAAGGGCCATGATGCAGCCATTAGCACCTGCAGCTGGCTGTCTCCTGCAGCCCCCATCTTTGCCTGGCAGTATTGTCAGAATCTGCTGACTTTTGGAAATGGTATAGACCAGACTTCCAAGCTGGAAGGTATAAAACAGCAGCTGAGCCAAAAAGCCTTTGAAGGAGATTCAACAGCAGCTGGACTGCTGGGGCTTTTGTGCTTCACAGTGTGATACGGGGGACGCCCGCGCAGTGACGGAGGAGGAAGGATGAGCACTCTCACTAGGGAGAAACAACGTCTTTTTTTTGGTTTTGCTTTTGGGTTTTTTTTCTTTTTCCCCCTGCCCCCCCGCCATAAGCCCAGGACTTTTAGTGTTACGGGTTGTAAGTTAGGAAACATGACGGCTTGAGTGAATTCACGTCAGAGAGTAGCCCGGGCAAAGGGGACCGAGCCCTGTTTGTCGTGTGTGTTTGTTGCATTTCTTCACGTGCTCACGAAATAAAGCTTAATTCACAGCGTTCGTTGTCCTGTAACTTTGAACTTTTCTCTGCCGTGCCGGTTTTTCTCCCCCTGCTTGCAGTCCGTCCCGTTCCTGCTGCACAACAGGGAGCGAAAGCGTCAGTCATTGCACCTATGTGTGCTTGGCTTTCGTACTAGATGGGAACTCCGGCTCCAGGGGCTGAAGTTGGAGCTTTTCGTAGCAAGTGCCAGCTCTTCAGCTGGCTTCCCTGGGCGATGGACCTTTTCCAGGGTCCCTGCGGTCCCGCCCTTCTTGCCCCAGTGGCCCCAGACCCCGCCATCCGACCCTCTGGGCTTTCCTCGCGCTCCTTCTCTCCCAGACTGCACCGGGGGCGCTTTTTGCCCCCAGCGTTCTGCGGGGCCCTTAACGGTCTCTGAGCGGAACGCGCTGGAGCGAGCGGCTGCCGGGGCGGCCTCTCCCCCGCGGCAGCACCGCAGCCCGCCGCCGCACCCTCAGCGAGGAGCGAGAAGCGAGGAGCGAAGAGCGAGAAGCGAGAAGCGAAGCGCCGCCACAGAGCGAGCCCGGCTCTCCCGGTCGCGCCCGGCCGGCAGGGTGAGCCGCTGCGCCCGCCGCGGCAGGCGCCTGAGCGCGGTCCGCCGGGGCAGGCCGCGGAGCAGCCCCCGCCGCGGGGCCCGTCAGGCGGCGGAGCCCGGCTGGAGAGCGGGGGCATGGCGGCGCGGAGCCAGGCCTCCCTGCGGCGCCGGCTGCAGAGCTCGGAGGAGGCGCAGCACCGGCAAGCGGTGCTGGTGCGGAAGCTGCAGGCGAAGGTGAGGAGCGGGGGCGCCGGCCCGGCGGGGAGCTGCCCGGGGCCGGGCCGCGGTGGCGGGGCCGGGGTGCCCGGGCCGCCCGCGCAGCGCTGAGAGGGGCCTCGGCGATGTCGGGGGGCGAAGGCGCGGCCCCAGCGGGGCCCTCCCCGGGGCGTTCCCCGGCGCTGCCGCGGGCGGGACGGCGCCGAGCCCGCAGCTCGGGGGAGGCCCCGGGAGCCGCCCTCCTCCGCCCGGCCCGGCCCGTCCCGCTGGGCGCCTGGCCCTGCCGCTGTCACCCTGCCGAGCCTCTCGTGAGGGCTTGTCCGTCCTGAAATAAAGCAGCCCCCCGGCTCGCAGGCGCCTTTGTTGGGCCACGTTAGCAGGGGGCTGTCCCAGAGGCAGGAGCCGAGCCGGCGGGGGTGGTTTGGGGCGGCCCCGGGCCGAGGCAGGCAGCTCTTAGGGTGAGCAGGTAGCAGTACGTGGAAAAGAAGCCCCGTCTCAGGAGATAAAGCGAAGCTTCCCTGTATGGTAACGACTTCTTGTGGGCGGCATCGGCAGCGCTGTGAAACGCACTGTGCTTGGGCTGTAAAGACTTGGAGAAAAGCTAATGCAGGAGGAGCCGAGCCTGTCACAAGCTGCATTCATTCGCTCATCTTCATTCTATGTCTCCGTCCAGGTACTGCAGTACCGGACTCGGTGTCGAGAGTTGGAGCAGCAGCTGGCAGCAGGAGGGGTGAGTGTGCAGGTTGCCAAGTAAAGACCGTGTAGGTAGCGTTTGTTAACGCGGGCCAAAGCAAGCTCCCCAAAGCAATGGCAGAGGGCAGAGGGAAGCAAGATTTTGCTGCCTGAGGGTTTAAAGAAGCGCTGTAAGCTTGCCTGCGAGTGTTTTGTCCAGTTGCCGTTCTTGGAGGAGCCAGTGGTCCCAGAAATGCGGGTGCAGGAAACCCTGTGGAGGGGGGGTTTAGTTTTGAGAAAGAGTGCTTTATTGCTGGCGTAACATTTTGTCCTAGGGCTCAGGAGAGGGCTACACTGCCTGTTAGGTTCTATGGCCGTCTCTGAAAAAGAGCGGGTTGAAACGTGGCATTTTGGAAGGCAAGAATGCTGGCGTTCAGCATACGGCTATGGGCTTTTCTTTCTGCTTCACGGCTAAAGCAAACCTAGGAAGAACAAAGGGTGGGAGAGTAGGAGAGCGTTCCCAGGCTTCAAGTCGAAGAGAGCACTCACGGTTGTGAGCTAAGGAGACCTAGCTGCGAGAGTGCCACAGTGCGGGACTGAGGAGAGCTGCTCGCATTGAGCACCACCCTTCCCCTCCCTTGCTCTCCATAGTCACGACACTGTTACGCCTGGAAGAAGCCACGAGCTCCTGAGCTACCCAAGCGAATGGAGCGGAAAGCGGTGGATGCTAACAGCAGTGAAGGGAAGGCGAGAATTTGACTAAACTTTTCCTTTCTTCTGAAGGGACCCCTTCCAGGCAGGTGGGAAGCCACAGAAGACCAGAGCCTGGAGAAAGCACTGCTTCGGGTGGAAGAGGAGCAGCAGAGGTACAAGGAAGAAGCGTTCCCTCATACCTGGTATCCTGGATGCTCGTGGAAGTGAGGGAAAACCTGTCAGTGCTCCCTGGTCTCCCCAAGGGGAGCAGTTGGGCAAGCTGCTTTGAAAGCAGAAAGGTCCACAGTCTTGTTTTCTGTGGTGCAGTAATAGTGTTGTGTGCTGAATGGCTCTGTTTTGAGCGGGGGGGTTATTCCGGGTGACTTCCAAAGGTCCCTTTCCAGGCTAAATTATTCTGTGGTTCAGTAGGTGAGCGGGTCAGGAGAGTGCTAGAGAAAGGCGATGCATCCGGTGATCAGACAGCACGAAGGGGAGGCAAGACGTGAACTGTGGGCATCGTCAAAGTAGAAGGGGAAACCGAAATTGGAGGTGGAAGTAGAAGGCTTAAAGCAAGGAGAAGCAAATGAGCATGCCATCACAGAGAGATCTTAGTTAATCCTAGAAAGCACTTTTAGGGCCTCTCAGTTTGACAACAAAGTCAGTGTTGAGGGAGTTGGGAAATCACGGAGACGCTGCTTGTGGATAGCAGTCGTTCAGTGACCTCGTTGCTGTTTCTCCCTTTCCAAGGTGTGAGAATCTGGCAGAAGTGAACACTCTCCTGCAGGAACAGCTCGATGAAGCGAATGCGGTTAATTCAGCCCTTAAAGAAGATGTTGGAAGACTGACGGTGGATTGGATGAGGGCCCGGGAGGAGCTGGAAGTGAAGGAGAGCGAGTGGCGCAGTGAACGTGAGGTAAGGCTGGGCGACGGGAACGTCGGACGCGATGCTGGGGTGGAATGAGAATGGGTTTTATTTCTGGCCTAGAGAACTTGCCGTGTGAAAGTCGTGGCACCGTTGAGGATGTATTGGTGTTTATGAGCAGAAGACAGGGGTGTGAGATGGAGGAGTGTCAGGAAATTGTGGTGATGGAAGATGCCCGCGTGCTGTGACCGTACTGGTCGTTCTCAAAGGCAAATGCTTGCTCTTGCTGGTCACTGGAGGGCAGTGACACATGAACGCTCGTCTGTTTTTTAATAGTTCCTAAATCTCTGTCTGCAGCAGTGGAGACCGAAGAGAGGTCTGTGTGTTTTTGGATTCAGGGTAGCCAACAGAAGAACAAGACAGGCCTCCCTTACTAATAGGCTGTTGTAAGCAAATCTGACACTGGTCTCGGAGGGGCTTGTTTTTGTCTTCCTCCACCGAGCCTGTTAGACACCTCTGCAAGGCGAGATGATGAATCGCGATCGGTTTGCTGTGTTGATACCCGCTCCTGCAGGGGAAGTGTGGCTGTTCCCTTCTTTGCAGTCAGGTGGCAGGTCTACTGAGGATGCCTCTGTGGTGGCTCTTCAGTCCTTGATGCTCCCCACCCCCACCCCCCCCGTTGGAATAGTTCTTAAAGGAGACTCGGTGATGACGGTTGTACCCTCTCCTCTCTGAAAGGCTTGTACAGCGACAGCGAAGGCTGAATTGGCATTTCTTTTTGCCTTTGCCTGTTTAGCTTTATGACAGCTACCTAAGGGGTGAACGCAGCCGTCTACTCAGCCTGTGGCGTCAGGTGGTCACCTTCCGCTGTCATTTCCTGGAAATGAAGACTGCCACTGACCGGTGAGTAGAAGTGAAGGCTAGATCTCGTTGCAGAAAAAACATAGCTTCCCTTCACAGCTGCTTTTTGAGCCTTGATGTTACGCTAGCTGCGGCTAAAGATACAATTTCTCCTTTGGTAGTCTGAAGCGATGGCATTAAGCATGCCTTAGGCTATACTCCGAATCATTTTGTTTGATGCTGGTTTTCAGATAACGCTGAGGGGCTCAGGCTATAAGCAATGCAGAGGCCCTGAACAGGTGAACTTGGCTATGGTGATGTTTGGGCATATTAACACAGACACAGGCATATGTGGGCGAGTTGGGAGAGACTCACCAAAGCTATGCATGCAGCATGTGGAGCGGCCCCCTGTTACAGAGTGGTTAAAATTTGCCTTAAATCTCACTGTCTTTCCTTTCCCACTGCTCCCGATGGAAAGATCATTCATGAATATGTATGTAGTTATTTTTTCCTTCTCATTTCCAGCCTACGTTTGTCCTGGTCAGTTTGCATCCGCTTATTCCTGTACCAACACTGTTGAGAGAAAGAATAGCTTCTCTACCCTGCTATTACATTTCTCCAATTGATTTTGCTTAGTTTGATCCCTCCCTTTTACGATTGTTTTCTTGTTCTTGGGCCCTCTGAGGTTCCTTTCTCACAGGTGCCTTCTGTGCAGAGACAAATAGCGTAGCCTAAGAGTAAATTCTTCTGGTGTCAGCATGCAATTTCAAACTCTGGGTTACCGTCAGCCGTTTACCACCTTTGGTGATAAGCTTTCCTTAATGCGTAGAGTATGCCTGACCCGCTAGTTAATTCTCGAAGCCTTCTGGCTGTTCCGTACATTTCCTCTTCTCTCTGGGGAGAAAATAGATGCGTTCCTCAACCATCAAATAGACCCATTGCCCAAGGATCAAGATGTGTCCTGATCCCAAAGTGTCAGGTGAACGATTCGTCCCCAGCGAAGATGTCGTCTTTCCTGCCGGCTTTTGCTGTTGCGCAATGCCGTGCTTCGGAAGCGAGCCAGCTGATAAAGATGGTGGCGTGAACATTACCTCTTTCTTGATTCTTCTTCAGAGATTTGTCAGAGCTGAAGGCAGAGCAAATGAGGCTTTCTGGATCTATACTTGTAAACTGCTCCCGCCTAAACTGTGGCGTACGGCCCTGGGCACCCGTTACGCCGGGTAGACCTGTCCTCGAGGATCAGGCACAGCAGCAAGCGGGAGAGGAAATAAGCCAGAAGACTTGGGAAGTGATGCGCTTACAAGTCGAAGGGGACCCGGAGAAGAAGGAGCTTCAGGACAGGTGAGTGTGTTTTCAACTTTGCTGTTAGCAGCGTTATCTTCTGTGGGTGCTTGTTGGATTCATAGGATGGGCTGCGTTCACGTTTAAAACGCACCCATTCTGCACAGCCTTGTTCCTGTCCCTAGTCAAACTATTGCCTTCAACAGAACGGATAGAAAAAGCTGTCTGACAGACAGAAGCTCTTGTGAGGAAGGCAGGACTGGAAAAGAGATGGCATATTACAATGTTTTTGCTGTTAACTGATTCTTGGTGAGAAATGGAGACGAGCGTAAAGAGAGCTGTGTCTCTTGCACAGCCCTTTTGCTACCCAGGGCTGTGCTAAAGGAGTTGGGAGGAATTTGCACAGGACCATCATATGCAACGTAGCCCCTCCGTACTGCCGTTTCCACGCTAGACTGAGTGCAGAAGGCCTTTGGGGCAAGGAGTGCCATTTTGCAACATCACACATACAAACCTGAATCATCCTGTGATTATGAGTTTGCGTTAAAAACTTGTTTGTCTTTCCCCTTCTCATAGACTGAAGGACTTAGCTGCACTTGAAGGAGAACACTCATTATTACAGAGCGAGTTGGTAGTCGCAAGAGAGATGCTGGAGGAATCGCACCTTCAGAGGGATCTTCTGAAGCAAGAGAAACACGAGCTTACCGTGGCACTGGAAAAGGTATGGTCACCTTATTCCGAGGCAGCACTTGTGGGAGAGGCAGTTGTGATAGCAAGACCACCACAGATGGTGTTTCTGGCAGTAGAAGCCAGGGACAATGTTGTTGTCCTTCTTGGAAAATGGTGATCGGACCACAGAGGCCCTCCGGTGTAGTTAGTGCCCACGTGCTTGTTGGGAACGCGGAACTGGGAGCGTGTCAGAGACACAACAGGGGACCTGGAGTTGCTGCTTGAGGTCAGGGATTTTCCTGTCTTTGTTGTCATGTTGTTCTTTTGTCTCTGCAGGCAGAGCAGTCAGTAGCAGAGTTGACAGGGGCTCAGAATAAGCTGACTGCTGAGATAGCCGATCTACAGGTTGCAGCAGCGAACATGAGCAGTATCAATGAAGCTCTTGCGTTGGATAAAGTGCAGCTGAACAAACTCGTGTTGCAGGTGAGCAGAGTTGTCAAAGATCTTGCCAGGTGTTTGTCTCCAGCTGCTGCTTCTCAGCCTTCTTGCCTTCGGACAGTATGACTGTCTGAATGTGGAAACGTTGCTCTTTTCCCTGTCCAAGCCGAAGCTCCTACAGAGTAAACCTTACTGTTATTTTATTTCCTCTGTGCTTCTGTGATTGTAGCTGGAGCAAGAGCATGACGTTCTGTCAGGCAAAGTGGACGAGATGGAGAGAGCAAAGATCTCTGACCAGGAGAAGCTGAACTTGTGTGAAAGAGCAAATGAGGCGCTGAGCGCAGAGAAAGCCCACCTGGAGCAGCTGCTGAAGAAAGCAGAGGAGCAACAGGAGGGGCTGCAGGCAGAGCTGAGGATGCTGGCAGAGGAGAAGGCAGAAACCCAAGAGAAACTCAATGAGGTGAGACCAAAAACCTGGTGCTTTCTGGGTGGGCTTTTGGCTGCTTGGCTCAGTGAAGCTGTATCTGTTGGATTCTGCAGTGTTTTTTGTCAAGGAGACACTTGGTAGCGCTGGGGGTCTGACGGCCTTGTTTACTTCCTTCTGGAAATGTGTTGGTGGCTTGCAGAGCTGTTGTGCAATTCTCTGCTTCTAGAGATTCCTTTAATCCACCTGGCTGTGTTGGCCTCTTTTTTGGCTTTTGATAAGCTGCAGAGAGGTGATTTGCCTTGCCCACGAATCTGCGTGAGGCTGCTACTCTCACATGCGTCGAAAGAAGCAAACAGGGTAGCTCTTCACCCATTTTCTGAGGCCAAAAACCCCCGGGGCTGCATGTTTCTATTTACGCTTTTTGTTGTGAGGTCTGCAACTTTCCAAGCTCCGCTTGTTGGGTCCTGGAGGGCGGGACAAAGGGGCAAGTCAGCGTCTGCTGTCCTGTACTGCTAACAACGGGAATGACATCCTGAAATTGTTGAAACTGTATTTTAGGACATACGTGCCGCTTTGAATTGCTAGATCCTCTTTAGGCTTTGAGGGAGAAGCTGAGAAAGAGGTGATCACAGAAGACTGTTTACTCTGGACTAACTGGTTTTGGTAGAGTGGAAAAAGAGCTTGGGAGAATTGTATCGCTGGAGGAGACTAGGGAGTTTGCCATCCTTTCAGTGTCGGTTTCATAATGTACAATCTTAGGTCTTAGGGGGTAACTTTGAGAGGAGAATTGTTTGTGTCTGATGGTCTGTTCTCTGTTAGACAGTCTTAGTTTTGGAGTACGTGGTCTGTTTGGCAAACACCCGTCAGAGGTGTATTGGCATCACTGCAGAAGAAAGCCAAAAAACGACAGTTAGTCTTCAGGCTTGAATGCCAGCAAGGTCTATTGGACAACTTGTTTGTGTAAGACAAGTAAACAGTATTGTTGACATGAACTACTGTCCAAGTAGAGTCTACCGTCTCTTTGGCCACACCAGCCGGACTTCCGTAAATCACTGAATGACACTGCTCACCACGAGGGCTGTTTCCCTGCCAAGGATCACCTCTTTGCATCCAACTGCTGTACACACTGAAGTAGGTGTGTGGTGGTGTTTTGCAACAAGGTGACGCTTTGATGTTGGTTTTTCTTCTTCTAGAAGGAGAAACCATGTGTATTTCCACTTTGTTCGGCGAGCAAAGTTGCTCTTGCTCAACGGTTCCTGGAAATTTCCAGCACTGGAATAGATTCTGATAGAACTTTAGTTTGCAAGGTGGCAGTTGTGGAAGATGTGGTATTTTTGCGTGAAAAGATGTAGTCTGGGGTGTGTACGTTTGTCCTGAAGGGGCCGCCTGGTCCCAGGCAACCCAGTAGGGCCTTATTACACATGGCTTTCAGGTTAACAGCCCTAGTGCCTTTTGGCAGCCCAGGCTGTTAGGGCGGTATGAAGCAGATGCTCTTAAACTTTCAGGCCAGAGTACCGGAGCTCTCTCTCCTCTAGCTGATTCAGAAGTGGCACTGGCTGGCTCTGCACAGAACTCCAGAGAAAGGACTCTAACTGTATTTTGTCCCGCTTTCAGGTTCACCGCCAGCAAGAGTCAGCTAGCAGTGGTCTGGAGCAGTTGCGGCAGGAGTCCTCTCGCCAAGTGCAGGCACTGGCCAACGTATCCAAAGAGAAGGAATTGCTGGCGCACGAGAAGGCTGCCCTAGAGGCGCGACTGGCAGCCACGGAGCGGGACAGACGAGGCCTTGCAGAGCAGCTGGCAGAGGCCAGGTAAAGGCAGGGGGGAGACCCTAGGCAGGAGATTATTTAATGGCTGTAATTATAGAGGTGATAATCGTTACGCGAGGCTTCATTGCATCCTGTATGCTTTTGAGCTGTTTTCACCTTCCATGGACAGAAAATGAAAGAATCTCGAGCAAAAAAACCCAACCAAAAACCCAAACCAGTACAGCATGGTTTGAATGTTATTTTTCTGACAGCTAAAGCTAACAAAGCTCTCCTGAGCCTGGGGCTCATGTTTATGCCCCCTTGCACGTTCCTGTGTGAAGTCCAAAGCAAGCCAGCGTAATTCCTCGGTATCTGGTACCTTGGCTCTGCATTGAGTAATAATTAAACCATGCAGATGTTTACTGAAACCCAAAGCTTCTTTCTGGTTTTGGTTTCTCGTTCTGCACGTTTGAACTTGGATCTTTCCTTATCCAGTAGTTTGACAGGGGATCTTCAGAATTCAAGGCTATTACGTACGGACATGGCGAGTAGGACACTGCCGTTTAGGGTGAAGCTAGAGGCTCGTGCTGAAAATCTTGAGGGCCTACTCTTTCTAGTCTAACTCTTGTTACCTGTGGTGCAGGACCTAGAGTTGGTTACACCAGCAGCAGGGAAGCCTCTTTTGAATGCTCGCCAGTCTGCGGGAATTGTTGCCCATCATTGGTGTGTGGGTCCGGTACTCCTTACCACGTGCTGTTTTGAGACAGACATCATGGAGGAGTTTATGCAGGGAAGGAACAAGATTTTGTCCTTCTGCTGGATCAGGTTTCTAAGATCACGTGTGACAAGTTCTGCTTTTAAAAAAAACCAACCACCCCAAACTGCCCAACGTATCGAGAGGTTTGTCCTCCTCTCAGGTCTTTTTTAGAAGACTCCTGACCTTGCAGAGCTGTACAAATGAGAGGTTGTTTGTCATGCTTCTTGACTTTTACGCCTTACCACTCCAGAGTATGTTGTTAGCAAGGCTGATAAACACCATTTTGACTCGGTCTGTTTCTTGAGAGCTGCTGCTGCTTCTGAGCTCCAGCTCCTCTTATTTGATCCAGCTGAATTATGTTCTGTCAATTATTGGGCTGCAGCAACTATTCTTGCCAGATGTTGTTCTTAAGAGCCTGTTGTTGTCGTCACAGTTTTGGACTCTTTATCTTCTCTGTTCTGGTTTAGAGACTGACTTTGATTTATCCTTAAAATGGAGCATATTTACTCTGGACTGCCAGAGATTGGCGTAGTCAGAAATATGTGCTCGTTCTCCTTCTTGAAGATAGACCCTCCATCGTCCATCAGAGCAGTGAAATCCTACTGTTGTGGGTCTTATTGCTGTACCACTCGGGTGCCCCTTTACCCTGAAGGATGTTATCCTGGTTGCACGCCTGTTCTAGTGAGGCAGTGCTGTGTATGGTAGGAACCTGGCACACCGGACGCCGTGTTAGATCAGGGAGGCAACTTCAGCTCCTGGTTGCAGAATCCTGTGTGTCATACGTAGCAGTTGGTTGAAGGCTGTGGATGTAACAATTTGCCTCCGCAGTACTACAACTTCCATTTTAAAGAGCGGCAAGTCGTTTGGGCTACTGCCTGCTTCGTTAGCAACGCTTAGAGAAAAGTAGCCAGTTTTTCTCGTGAACTTCCAAGAGTTTAAACTGAAGGCTACCTGTCTCTCCTTTCAGGTAGTCCTTGTTCAGGTAAAATCTAGTTCAGATTTCTTACAAATGCTGCTTACAAGCATGAGATTTTACTATAGGATCTGATGTATTGCTTTAGTCCCTTTGAAATATAGGGAGTCTGGAAGATCACCTCCCTGTACGTACACTACGAACAGCATCAAAAAGTCACGAGTCAGCCAGGGAGATCCTCTTACTCTGTGCCCCTGCAGAGCAACCTGGAAGTGATGATGAGCAAAGGGCTGTGAGCAGAGGCTGGGCTTTTGCTTGCTGCCACAGACTTGGTGAGCGCAGCTACCCGTGTGTCATAGATCAGACAATAGCAATTTAAGATTTGCCTGTGGAGATCAAATTTGGCTGGGCTTTCTGTGTTACGCTAGGTCATAAGGAAAGCCTGGGCATTCCCTCAGAGGGGCCTGCCTTGCTCTTTTAAATGGCAGAAATATGCCTTCTGTATCCCAGTTTCCACGCAACCCATTTTCCGTACTGAGGGGTAGGGATCTTGAACCAGTTCCTACTGGACTAGCTCCCTGTGGGCGTCAGGAGCAAGAAACTCCTTTCTCTCCGTATTGGCGTCTTGTAGGTGCGGGAGGGAGACCCTGGAATCCAGCCTGCTTGAGGCTCAGCAGCGCTTATCTCAGCTGGAGATCGCCAGGAGTCAGCTTGAAATCCAACTTCAGACAGTCAGGCAGGCCAAGGAGGTGATACAAGGTGAGAGCCTCGTGTGCTTTGTTTCTGGTGATCCCCCTGCCTAGGGAGGATGGCATAAAAATAGCTCTCTGTGTGCAGTGCTTCTAAGGAGCGCAGGAGCTGGGGACAGATCCCTCCGACACTGAAATTCAAATGGCTTAAGGTTAGTGAAGTCAGAACCGCTGTTTGTGTAGGCCCTGAATCTTGCCATTTGCCACGTTTGCAGGGGAAGTGAAGTGCCTTCAATGTGAGCTGGAAGCAGAGAGATCTCTCATGAAGCAGGAACGGGAAAACATGGCGCAACAGCTCTTGCGGACAGAAGAGCAGTATAACGATACCCTGAAACTTCGGGAAACGGCTCACGAAGTGGAAATAAACAAGCTCCGGCAAGAGCTGGTAGGAAACAATATGCTTCTGAATTCTTGAGGCAAGCTTTGTGGGCTGGCTTTAGAAGAATAATAGCCTGAGCGTGTGAAATGGCAGCAAGCGTCTGTCATAGGCCACACGTTGCTAGGCCAGGCAGCAGAGCCAACGGCTCGCACTTGAAAGCACGTGAAGACCTACGGGACTATGCCGGGACAGTAAATGCAAGCCACGGATTCCGTGTGGGCCTAAGACGAGTTGAGCAGAAGGTTGGGTGGTCCCCACCCAAGGCATGGCAGTAAAGGGGTAGGATCTTAGCAGACTCCTGTCTACCGTGAAGCAGAGTCCTAACTTTCCTGCCAACTGGAGTCGCGGGAACTTTGTTCCTTTCTTTCTGTCCTTTCATGGTTGACAGAGGTGTTATCTTTGGGCTTAAAGCATACAGAACAGATAGAACAGCCCCTTGTTCCTGGTACGTGAGTTCGTGGCCCGTCTTGTGACTAGGGCATCGGGGTGCTGGCCTCTTTCTCACCCTGCAGTCCATCTGCATCTTTTCCTTGATGAGAATGGAGTTGAGCTTTGAAAATAGAGACTCTGAGACTAGAGAGAAATCCCGTAGGCGAGAGGTGCTAGGAAACAGGCAGCCGCCAGAGAGGGGAAGGTAACATCTCCTCTTCTTCCACCAGCTGACCCTCCTTTTAAGTTCCTTGATCGGACATGATTTGTGGAGGGCACAAAGCCACTACTGTGCGCTGTCGAGGTGGGGGTTTGTGGGAGGGATGAAGCTTCCCATTTTTTTGAGAAGCTTGGCTGGGACTCCATCCTGAAGTCTTTTTCTCCCCTCATCAGGCAAGCAAGCGGGAAGGGCACCATTCAGAGCTACAGGAGATGCTGGAGCAGTGGGAAAAGGAGAAGGCAGAGACGGAAAGGGAGCACGAGAAGAAGCTGTTTGATATGAAGCAGAAAGTTGCTACCATGCAAGCTCAACAAGAGGAGGAACGGACGAGAGCGGAAAGTGCCAAGCAAGAGGTAAAGACTGTGAAAGGAGAATTCGTGTGGGTTTTTTTGTTGTTTTTTTTTTACTCTTCTGGGCTCCTTATTGGCAGTGCTTCTCTGGACACCGTCCGTCTGGGTAGAAGCGTCTCTTAGATACCCCTTTGTAAAGAGGAGCGATGCCTTGGCAGCCGTGAGACCTTTGTGCCGTGAGGGACAGGGCCTGTAATGCGAGAGGCTACCCCAGTGTAGGTTTAAGAAAGGCAGGAAGCGCGTTGCAGCCTGAAGAGAACATGAACACTGTAACTGTGTCTGTGGTCTGACCACTGCTCCTTCAAGAGGGCACAGTGGTGTTCTAGAGGATGGTACCCTGAAAACTCTACACGGTAGAGGTCCAAAAAACCCCCCCAACGCCCAACCCCAACAACGGGGTTGTTCTGTCTTCCCTTCCTCCCTCCCTATCAGAGAGAACATCATCGTGCCACTGCCTAAATCATGGTTAGTCTGGACTTTAAATCCTGGCTGCAGTTCTGGCAGCTCCTCCCCAAAAGAACACACTAGAGCTAGAAGAGGTTCGGAGAAGGGCAAAAAGGAAGACGGGACTGGCCGAGTAAGCTGGGAAAGACGCAACCGAAAGGGGGGTGGCGCGGGGAAGGTCTTACAATGTCCCGAGAGGCAGGGAGGGAGGGGGCAGCCACTGAAGCAGGAGTTCAAATCTAGTACGACAAGCAAACATACGTGGGTGGAATTATTGAACCTCTTTGTCACTGTTTTGCAGCAGGAACGGGACAGACTGCGAGCAGTTAAAGAAGAACTGGTACGGGAGATGAAACTTCTTCAGGACTCGGTCACAGCCTCCGAAACCCGAGCAAATGCAGCAACAGATAGGAATCGCTGCCTTGAACAAGAACTTCAAACTACATTGTCTGTCTTAAAAATCAAAAACGAGGAAGTGGAAACGCAGCGGGAGAAAATCCAGATGCTCCAAAAAGAGGCAGCACAGAGACAAGCTTTGCAGGAGAGTCTCACTCATATGACTGCCATCCTGTCAGAGAGGGAGGGAGAAATGAAGTTGTACCAGGAACAGATGAGAATGCTGGAGAACCAGAAAGAAATGCATGAAACCACTGTCAGTGAGGTTATCAAGGACATAACAGAGAAGAACCAGAAGGTTGAATCCCAGCAAGAGCAGCTACAGGAGCTGGAGAAGCAGCAAGAAATGCTGAGGACTGCTGTCAGCAAGATGAGCAAAGAGCTGGAGGAGAGAGACCGGGAGATCGGATCCCAGCAAGAACAGATACGGGAGCTGGAGAAGCAGCGAGAACTGCAGAGGACTGCTGTCAGCAAGATGAGCAAAGAGCTGGAGGAGAGAGACCGGGAGATGCGATTCCAGGAGGGGAAAATAATGACTCTAGAACGAGACGGTGCATCACAAGTGAGAAATCTGCAGGTGGATCTTGATCATATGAAAGGAAACTTGAAGGAGAAGAATTTGGAGCTGCAGTCTCTGACTCAGCAGATCCAAGCGCTGGAAATGGAGAGAGAACAGGTGAAATCTCTGCACGCGAGCCTTGGACACCTGAGGGCAGTTCTTAAGGACAGAGAGAGCGAGTGTGATTCTCAAAGGGATCAGTTAAGACTCTTGCAGCAGTACAAGGAACAGCAAGAGGGCTACCTGCAAGAGCTTCGTGGTACACTAGAAAAGATGACCCTGTCTTTATCCGAAAAGGATCAAGAGCTTGAGTCACAACAAAAGCAAATCCGGGAAGCTGAAGAAGTCATGGAAATGCAGTTAAGGACTGTCCGCGACCAACTGGAGCAGACCTTAGGAGCCTTAAAAGAAAAGGACAGACTCCTAGACATCCAAAAGCAACAAGCAAGGAGCTACGCGGAGAAAACAGAAGAACAGATGAATGTCTTGCACAGAGACTTAGAATACACTACAGCAGTACTGAAAGAAAAGGATTTAATGATTGAATCTCAGAAGGAACTGATTGAGACCTTCCAAAAACAAGAGCGAGACTCTGGACAGCAGAAGGAAATTCTGCAGCAGCTTCAAGTGGCACTGAAGGAAAAAGAACACGAAATTCTATCCCTTAGAAAGCAATGTGAGGCGTGGAAGGAAAAGGAGGAAAGGCATGAAGCTGAGCAAACAAATCTCCAAGCAACAAAGCTGACTCTGAAAGAAAGAGAGGAAAAGGTAGAGGTTCTGGAGGAAGCTATCGCTAAGCTTCAACAGCAAAAGGAGGAGGCAGCGATGCAGACCGAAGCCATACAGCAAAAACTAGAATACGCTGAATCTTCTCTAGAAGCGAGAGATCAAGAGATAGTGTCTTTGCAAGAGCACGTCCAGGAGCTTCGAGAGCAGAAGGAGTTAGAAGGCAAGCGGGCCAAGAGTCTAGAGCAGGATCTAGACAAAATGAGCCAAATCTTGAAGGAGAACCACTCGGAGTTCCTCAGGCAGACCGAGCAAATGAACATGTTCCGGCTTCGTGAAGAAAGCACGAAAGTAGCGCTAACGTCATGCCAGCAGCAAGTGGATCTGCTTGAGCAAGCGGTGAGGAAGAGAGATGAAGACAATGAAACTCTCATGCAAAAACTCCAGCGCCAAGAAGAAGAACTGAAGACCTTGCAGAATCTCCAGCTGAGGCTAACCAAGGAGAATGAAGAGGTTAGGCATGGCAGAGAGCGAGAGAAGCTCCTGGAAGAAGCCTTGCGTGAGAAGGAGCAAGAGGCCAAGGCTGAAGGTGAACTAAAAGAGTTAAAAGAGGAGGTAAGAGCTCTTCGGGAAGATCTCCAGCATGTTCAGCCGACTCTGACAAAGAAGGATGAAGAGATCAAGAACCACAGAGACAGAGTCGGGTACTTAGAGAAGACTCTGAGAGAGAGAGAACAAGAGCTTAGGAGGCAGAGCGAGCTCTTGAAACAATTAACATCAGCTTTGCGATGGAAGGATGGCGGAGAGACCCTGCAGAAACAAATCCAGAAACTCCAGAAATGGGAGGAAGAGGAAGCAGAGAAGAGGCGAGTTCTCCAGGAGAGAGACCGTTCCTTGCAAAGACAGAAGGAGCTAACGCAACAACTGGAGGATGAGCGGAAAGCCAAGGGGGAAGAATTGGAGCGCACGATTGCTGTTTTGAAGCAGACCGAGAGCAGAGAAGTCAAATGGAAAGAGAAGGCACAAGCTCTGACTCTTGCCCTTACCAAGAGTGAAATGGCCAATGGGACTCTGAGGGAAGAAATAGCCATCCTGCAGAGCATGGTTTCGGAGAGGGACACGGACCGGTTTCATCATCAGGTAGGCAGTGTGACTGATCATCAGTCAACTAAAATGCCTATAAAGGATTCTAAGGATGATGCCCATAAAGATACGGGAATATGTAGTCCCATAAATACATGACCTGCTTGGCCAAAGAAACTGCGGTTGTAGCCAGCAGGCTTGCCTGTCTGCGTAGCTCAAGGCATTCCCCTGCTGACATGTTTTCTGTCAGCCCCCGAACTACTGAAAGAACTACGGAGCTTGCTGTTAGAGTTACCCCAAGCCCAAACGTTGGGGATGGGTAATTGGTTCTCTCCTGCGTAGGCAAGCTTAGCCAACGTGTCGCGGTTGGGGTTTGGCATGGAAAGGTAGGGGCACAGTTGACCAAAGTAAGGGACTAGCCTTAGCAGAATTTTGTAACGATGGTTGCACAGCAGCTGCGCTGACGGTGCTTTCAGAGATGTCGATTTTGGAGGTACAGCTTTTCCAGTGTATTAAAAATAACGGCATTCGTACCGTTGCCTGATCAGGTGAAGGGCTTCATTGCGCATTCAGGATGTACTTGTGCTGCGGTCCAAAAAGCCGGAAGGCAAATCTGTGTGGATTTCCCCACGGCGATCGGGAGGAGGGCCCCTAGGAAGAGAGTGTGTTGTTTTGGCCCGTCAACCCGGAGGAGCAGAAGGGACTTGGCACTGTCCATTCCCGAGTCCGGTCACACTCCCCGACTTGTCGATTCTGTCCCTCCTAACCCTTATGGGGCACCAGCTCAACATAAACTCCTCTCTGTATGCCCAGCAGGCTATTGCAGAAGGGGAGCAGCTATCATGGCTCTCGGAGAAGAGACTCCTGTCACAGCAGCTGGAATGTCTGCAGCGAGCAGTTGCAAGGCTGGAACTGGAGAAGGCGGAGCTGAAGCAACTCAATGCTGAGCTCAGGAGGACTCTCGAGCAGGTAAAACAGGCTTTCACTGCCTCTGCAAAGCCTCACGGTCCTCTGGATCACACCACATTTCCACAGACAGCACTTTGGAGTCCTCTGCTTGTTTCCTTCCCTCTCCCGCTTCCCCCTGTGGACACACGCTTTTGTATTTGCTCTCTCTTCTGGCACCCCGTTGCCTTCACAAATGCGCATTCGCTCCGGTCCCAGCCTTCTTGCCCCAGTGTCCCCATACATGCACATTTGACACTCTTGTGTCAGGACCTGTTTCCTCTTGCTCTTTCTCTTCCATAGCCTACTTTGAGTGCTTTTTGCCCGCAGCGTTCTCTGGGGCAATTAACAGCCTCTGAGCAGAGCAGAAATCTCCTTGCCATGATGTCCAGAGCTCCTTTTGCTCCTTGTTTGGTGGCAGGTTTCTGTCACCCTTTCTCCTATCACCTATCGCCTGCAGGTGGAACGCGAACGGAGGAGACTGAAGAGATATCACAGTGGTCGGTCGCTGCCGGATGCGTGCGGATTTTCGCTCTCTGACCAGCACAAGATGGCTGCTTCTAGACAGGTGAGAACAGAATCTTCCTTGGTGGGAGGAGGGTCTGGCCGTACAGAGGAACAGTGGCAAATCCCAGTGGCAGCATCCCCCCAGCATAGACCCAAGAGAAGTGGAACGTAGACCATGGCCCTGGCCAAACTGGAGACCAAAAGGAAATCCTTGCATTTTCTTCACAGGAGGAGTCTCACGCTCGCTGCAGTCGTCGATTAGCTGAGTTGCAGAACCAGGTGAGGAGTGGGAAGGCTCTCGTCAAAAGCTGCCGTGGCTGTACTGAGGGGCACAGCTTTGCACGATGCTACAGCCCGAGTTTTGTTTGGCTGTCGGGAAGTGAGTACACCAGGCAGTGGAAATACCCAGTCAGTCAGACACATCTGTTGGCCATGGCCACACAACGTCATGCACCTAGGTCTAGGCTCTGGCTTGCCTAGAGGTCAGGCGTGGTGGGAGAGGGATTGGAGGAAATTCAGAGAACTGGCACTCGCCTGAATATAGAGAAGATTCTAAGGATGTTCCCCTTGAGTCTTACTCATCTTGTTGACGGCTTCCATTTTCCCTTGACTCCGTTAACAGTAGAGCTTGCACTCTATCTGAGCTCCAGGGGTCTGAGGCAGCGCCAGAGCTTACAGCCTTCGGGCAACCGTTAGTCTCCTATTGCTATGCTGTGCTGATCACGATCCCAGTATCGGGCCGAGTCGGAGACCTAAGCACAGCGTGGACGCTTGTTTTATCAGTGCAAGAGTGTACATCCCAGCTCCTGAACCCTAGCGCATCCCTTGACAGCGGTACTGGCAGTAGCAGCAGTCGCCAGGCTCCTCCTCCATGTGCTTTTAAGCGTCTGGTACGCCCTGGCCTCCCGGAGGAGGTGAATCTTCACAGACGTTCAGGGCAAAATGCTTGTAAGATTTATGCGAGTAAAGTACACGGTGCTCAGCTCTGGCAAGTGAGCCGAGCACACCGCTGAAGCCATCAAGTTATACCTTAAGGGTGTTTTCACCGGGAAGCCTCAGCGCCTGCAGTTCCGTTGCTACAGATAACGGATAGAACCCCCTTCCCCCTGTGACGGTTGTGTCTGCCCGCACTGTGGACCTACTCCAGCAGTTCAGCAGGAAAATGAAGGTGCTCTGCTCAAAGCATCGTCCTCAGCTGGCTAGTTGGGGCACCCCTCTGGGTCTGGGAAACAGCAGAACTGGAACTTGATCTCCCCCTTCCTGGGAGATGCTCTTAGCAGCAGACGGCCGCTTCTCCCACGCGTACCTCTGGGTTACCTACCAAAGCGTGGGAGGCTTCCAAGGCCAGCTGCACAAAGGTGCCCTTATTATTTCAGAGAGAAGGTCAGAGCTGTCCCTCTCTTCAGGGGTGGTGTTCCCTAGCCTACGCGTATCGTTTGCTGTGAAGTCCCTCTGACGTCTTGCTTTCCGTGCGCGCTACCGGCTTCTAATTCAGCACCTCGCGTTCCCCTTCCGGAGCTGGCTGCCCGAGTTTCCCACCTAGTCTGCTCTAGATGCTTAGCAGATTAGGGACCCTCTTTTTACCTGGTTTGGCTTTACGTTGGCAGACCTTGGTATTGTAATTCAAACGGAGCAGGTTCCATAAGCCATAAAACTCCTTTAGGAATTGCTTCTGTTATTTGAGTTCATTTGCCAAGAAAGAGTATTTTCGTACTCCTAGCTGGAGGTTGGGGATGGCATTCCCACGTGGGACAGAGCCCTTGGCAAAGCACACGTCACTTTGAAAACAGAGCAGAACCTCCGGCCTGAGCTGTTCTCCCCGAAACAGCAAAGCACCGAGCGCTGCTCCCAGTGCTGGCATCTCCTCCGCTCCAAAGCAGGCAGAGGGCAACATGCCAGAGCTGCTGTGGCTGCGCTGCCCTGCCCTGCAAAGCTGACAGGAGGTGAGAGCAGCTGGGTCTCTCCCACCAAAAAGCCCAGCAGGCACGACCCGCTGTTGCCAGGAAATAATAAGAGTTTGAGGATTTTGAAGGCCTCAGCAGTCCTTTAAGGCTCCTTTGCCCCCTGGGCTGTGTTCATCAGATTTTGCTCTGCTCATTTGTGAAATGCTCTGAAGTTAGGAAGCGTGAGCGTTTTCTCCCCTTTCACGTGCTAGCTGTCAGGTTTCTAAAGTAGATCGTAACAGAACGGTTCTGCACTACCTTGTGTAAGCAGCAGGCCTCCTGCTGAGGAGAAAGCATGTGGAACTAAGGTGGCAGTAGCCCAAATCTCTCCTTTGAAAAAAAGGGTTGGGTTACGAAATCCTGTAGCAACCTCTCTCTTTAATATGCATGTCATGTCTCGGTGTTGGGCCTGTGAATGGTATGCCAGAAAGAAGCTCGGCATTGTCGGTAATCTGAGCTCAGTTCGGGGTGGCTCTGGCAACCTGTTAGTTCCCGTTCCACAAGGACAACGTGTTTGTCAGGGCTGGAGCTGGAGGGTGCGTCTTCCCTGACGGCCGGATCTGTGGAGCTACGGCTGGTCCTAAGAGCGTGGGCTTGTCTGAGCTCGGCCTTTTGCCTCTTTCAGGTGTCCCTTCTGCAGACGCAGCTGGCAGAAGAACGAAAATACAAGCAGGACTATATCGAGTGCTGTGCCAAGACCAGCCAGGAGCTGTCAGACCTTCACCAAGAGCTGTCTCGCTCCTTAGCAGCTGTGGTCAGGGAGCCCAAAGCCGCTGTTCTGGAAGCAGAGGCTCGGAAGCTGGGTCAGCCTCTCTGAACCTTCTTTTCCTGTAGAGGAGCAGCTGCAGCATCACGGCGTTCCAGTCTTGTGCCCTTCCCGCAAACGTACTCTGTATTTTGCTGCGGGAAATGGGGGTACATCTGTTCTGTTTGCGTTTGGAAGCATCTCCTAGCGCCAGTGACTTTAAAAATTACTTTCTTTTAATAAAAGAGGTTTTGCAGGACTGCACTTTTTCAACGGGGGTACACATTGGTTCTGTTTATGTTCGCAAGCATCGCCTAGTGCCAGCGATGTTTAAAATGTTTTTTAATAAAAGAGATTTTGCAGGACTGCGCTTTTTTAGTAGGAAAAAGCAAGGGCTAGGCAAGTATGTGGCTTAGGAAAAGCTTATACTCTCTTTTTCACTTGCACAAGTAAGCTGTTCCGAGCTGCTGTCCGGTTTAACCTCCTGAGTTCGTAGCCCTTCCTTCCCTGTGACGAGAGAGGGAAACACAGGCGGAGGTGGTACCAAGAGGAAGGGGTGAAGGGTGCAGGCCAGGGATGGGAGGTGGGGCAAGAGCGCGGCGCTTTTTTCCTCCCCTTTTCCTTCTTTTCCTTCCTTTTTCCTTCCGTGCTTCGGCACAATAAGCGCTGGCACTCTCCCGAGGCGATTTGCTTTCAGCTTTGTTGCTGCGACAGCCAGCCTGAGGGACAGCTCGGTTGTTCTGCGAAGGGCGGGGGTAACAAACGCCAGCCCTGTCAAAGCTGGAGGCAGGGGATGGGACGGGACGGGATGGGATGGGGAGGAGGTCAAAGTGAGTGAAAACTGCTCTCTGCCAGCAGCTCCGCCTCGGTCTCAAGCCCTTCCCAGCTAACCGGGTGATCTCGAGAGCCCCCCCTCGGGGGCCGCTGGCAGGGAGGGTCAGAAGAGGGCGAGGCGGCAGCGAGGACCTTCCCGCCCCCTCGGAGCCCGGGAGCCCGAGCCCCAGCCCCTCCCCGCCCGCCCCCTCGGCCGGCTTCGGGCCGCGCTGCCCGGCGGGGCGGTGGCGGGGCGGTGCCGGCCCGGCGCCGGAAGGCGGGTTTGGTTCCGGGCCGCGCGGCGCCATGGACTCGCTGTGGCGGCTGAAGCGGTTCGATGCCTTCCCCAAGACAAGACCCTGGAGGGCTTTCGGGTCAAGACGTGCGGGGGCGCGCTGGGTGAGCGGGCGGGGTGAGGGCGGCCGGGGGCCGGCGGCGGGGGGGCCTTGCGGGCCGGCGCTCGGCAGCGGCTCGGGGCGGCGGCGGCGGCGGGCGGGCTGAGGCGGGACTGAGGCGAGGCGAGGCGGGCGCGACCGGCGGGGCTGACGGCGGTTCTCGTCTCCCCGGCAGTGACGGTTGTCAGCGGGCTCATCGTGGTGCTGCTTTTCTTGTCGGGGCTGCAGTACTACCTCACCAAGGAGGTGAGTGGCGGCGGCGGCGGCGGCGGCGGCGGGGGGGGCCCGGCCCCGCGATGCTGCTTCTGGCCGGGGCGGCCCTGCGGCCCGGGGCGGCCTGCCGTGCCTCCGCACCCCCGCCGCGCCGCCGCCTCCTCCGCCGCCTCCTGCGGGCTGCCCACGCGGCAGCTTCACCCGCCGCAGATGTGCGTGGGGTTTTTTTCTTTCTTTCTTTCTTTCTCCGAGCTGGCGGCCTTGAGGCCGGGAGCGGGCTGCCCTCCCCCGAAAGCCGCTTGGCGCCGAGGGTGGCTCGGGGCTTCCTGTAACGCGGCCGCAGGAGAGCGTCTCAAAGTCTCTTCTCGCTGCCTCTGCCGCCTACAAGCAGGCAATGCAAAGGAAAGCGAGGAGGCTCCTTGCGGGAGCCCCCGTCCCCACCCCAGGTTCTAAGGTTCCCGAGTTAGTAGCTTTCTTAAAAAAAAGCGTTAGAAATGGCAAGCGCTTGGCTGCGGTGGGAGGCAGCAGCTCAGGTGTCTCTTGAATCCCAAGTCTTAAAAATCAGCCGAGGGAAAGCGGCCTTTTGATTGGCTTCCGAGTGAAACAGGACTCTGTTTTTCCTTTGTTCCTAGGTTCATCCGGAATTGTACGTTGACACATCAAGGGGAGATAAACTGAAGATCAGTCTCGATGTTATTTTTCCACATCTGCCTTGTGCTTGTGAGTCAGCCTTCTGAATGTTGGGGACAAGTTTCATACTTGCCGAGGGCCCGACAGGCTCGGTGTGCCCGCTGCTTCCGAGTGCTGCGCTGCTGCTTGGGCCACAGACAGGGAGGAACTGGTGACCCCTGGTGATTCCGCGGTGATTCCAGCCAGGCCCGCTGGGCACTCAAACCAGCACTTCCAGGCAGGCTGTATTGTTTTTCGAGGTGATACGTGAGGCTAAGGTACAAACCCCCTTACGTTTCTGTACGGTGTGGTGCTTTGTCAGAGAGCTGGGTCACACTGAAAAAGCTGGCACAGCGTTCGGTGTTCGGTGCTCGGGACTCGAGATTTGACTGTACTGTTGTTGAAACACTTTAGAGTGTTTCTCCTTGGGAAGTTACTTGGCGAGGCGCAACTTTTCTGTGGTTTTTGTACTTCAGTTCTGACCGTAACGCCAACGCCATGTGATAACCTTTCTCCCAAATTTTTAAAACCGGAGTGAGCGTTAATAGTTGGATTACCTTTTAACTAAATTCAAAACGAAGCTGCGGGGTGAAGTGACGGAAAATCTTGCAAGTCTTACTGCTTACCACTACTGTGCACGTTATCCGACCGTGCGCTAATCTTCCCTGGCTCTTGTTCTGTTGCGGTGATTCCTTTGGGTAATGCATTGGGCTTTAAACACAGTGAGTCTGGCTTCCTTGTGACCACCTGAGATATTGTTGGTCTTTGCCTTCCTCACGTTTAAAAGGGCACGGGAAGGCCAGAGAGTTTGGAAGCCCCTGGTGTTTTGTGCAGAGAAGCTGTCAGCCTTGTAAGAGAGCATGTAGCCAGCAAGTGCATCACGGTGCTTTGATACCAGGCCAAGACCACAGACCCTCTCAATCTTCTTTGTGAAAAGGGGTCACGAGGAAATGTGCTGATGGTGAAGGGGGAAGGGTGAGGAGGTAGAGGGAGGGAGGAGGCAGCTTTCAACCAATTTGAAGCTTAACTCCTGTACTCCTGGAAATGGTTATGGGCTTTGAGGGGTTTGGTTTTGGTTTCTTTTGCCTTAAGTGTATTACCTTTCAGGGTAACGCTTTCTGGGCAGCTGGAAGCCGTCCTTCTGGTACATCAAACCCAGCCCCGTGTTTGGAAGGGTCGTTCAGGGTGCTGCAACACGCGTTTTATTCCCTGTACGTCACTTGGCCCCAGCCATACACACTCTTCCGCTTTGGCACGCTCTTATCGCCCTCGCTGAAAGAGTCTGTATTTTCACTGGTTGAATGCTTCCTCAGCCTGCCACAGGCCGTAACAAATGTGTGTTTATAGACTACTTTCCTTGCTCACTGATTTCAGATTTGAGCATCGATGCCATGGACGTAGCAGGAGAGCAGCAGCTGGATGTAGAGCACAATCTGTTTAAACAACGTTTGGATAAAGCTGGCAACCGGGCAACTCCAGAGGCCGAGAGACACGGTAAGGTGCTATTCTGCCTTTCTTGGATGGATGCTCTTGTAGTCTTTCCATCACTGTGTGCCTGGTTTTGAGATTCACGGGAACAAGTGGCAGCTGAAGAGCATTTAAAGACCACAGGCTTTTGAAGAGTTTATAGCACGCAGATCTATTAAAGTGACAGATTCAGGTGAACTGCTGTTATACTTGCTACTTTTGCGAGGCAAATCTTTGCCTAGTCCCTCTGAAATTCGGACAAGGACTCACGGATGCATTTCAGGAATAAAGCTGCTGCGTGAATGCTCTTTTACAACTAGGAATCGAGCAGCTGTTCTGGCAAAACTTGGCTTTGGTTGTATCTTTAAATCACAGTGGGCTGGCAAATGGGACAACCTGGTTAGAGGAAAGAGCCTCTCTCCAGGGAAGGCTCCAGTGACTCGACCCTTAGGCCCAAGCTTGCACCTTACTACATTTACTTTGCGTGTGTTAATGCCTGCCTAGATAAATATATTTTAGTTGGTTTATCGGTTACAGGTTGTAGTAAGTGGTCCTTGGCTACCTAAACCTCGCCTTTACGTTCGTTTCGTGTTATGACTCATCGTTGCGCTTCGAGGCAAACCAGAAGCGATTCTGGCAAAGTGTTGCAATCTAACAGTAATACTGTCCCGACTTTTCCTTTCCAAAAGACGAGCTCCTTATTACTTTTTCTGGGAGATGGTGTAGTTCTACATGTCAGCATGAACTGAATTTGTTGATTTGTATCACTCAGATCGAACTTTTCTGTTCTTGAAGTTGCAAGGCTAAACTAAGCCAAGAGCTGAACGATTGGTAGGTACGGGAGTTTCTCCTGCTGTCACGGGAATGTGGTGATAGTGCTTTTACTGCTGTTTCGCTCAGCAGCCTCTCTGTGTTCAGAGGTTGTGGCGTTACAAACGTAATGCCTGGGGACAAAACCAGCTGTTCTGTATCTAATTCTCTGTTAAGGCATGTAGGCCTCCTGCCTTACTTGTATTGCCAGTCTCCCTCCGTTGGCATTACTCCGTCGGAACCGGTTGCTCTGGCTCCTTGTATAATCAAGGGAGAGGGAGAGAAACTCGTAAGAAGCGAATGGTCTCACCTAGGAAAGGCATTTCCAAAGAGATCAGATGCATCGCAGGCAACAAGCAATTTCTTCTGCTGTCTGGAAGAAGCAGGCGGCTAGTTTGGTTTCCATCAGCCATGTTGCAGGTTAGATCAGAAGCATCCAGCCATCTTCATTAAACTCTATGATTATCAGTTTCTATTAGTGATACTGACTTCAGTCAGTTACTTAAATGGCAGCTGTAGCAGTATTGACCTTAAAATTAGTAAAGCATACCCAAATTTCATGGAGTAGTATCTGGAGGCTTTTCCTAGTCATAGTTACATTAAGCTAGTTAATAGCTGAATGATTTCTGTGGTAGGTTGCATTCTGTGCTTGGATGTTGTCTTACTCCTTTCCATTGAGTGACGAGGAATGATTGAATTCTTTATTGGTGGTTCTTATCATTTCCTTTCTTTTAATGTGGACAGAGTTATCCAATTTCATGTATCATATCTGCATGCAAGTTGAGGACTGTGTTAATTGCAGGAAACCCTGCATGTAGAGTTCTATGTACTGCAGTTTCTTTGTAGTATCCAAACTGTGTGCATCACCTCTGGGTTTATCTCTCTGAGACAACTCAACAGGCAGCTGCTGATTCCATTTAAAAAGCTGTTACTGGTTGCTGTGTCTTGAAAGACTCCATGCGTCGTGCAGGTGTTCTTTGTGAAGGGGTGGGAATCATGGCTTTGACGAAGCGTAGCGATTGTTTAGCTCTATGCTTCCCGATGCTGTCTTTGAGTGTAATTACGAGATTAAAAGCCATACCACGTTTTGAACAATGAATTCTTAAGTGTGCTTTCAGCTGCTTTGAATGTTGCAAGCTTTAGAAAGTAAGTCTCACACAGTTGTTTACTAATGGGGATATTTTCCTAAAAGTTCTTATTTTCTTGAGGGTAGTTGCCATAAAGTATGTGATTAAAGAAGTAAGGCTAATGACTGATTTTCATGCATATTTCATACTTTTCCATTAAAATCTCTTTTTTCTGTGGCTAGTACAAAATACAGACGTGTTTAATACTCGCTTCCGTCTGCCTGTTATACCTCCCAGTCTCAACAAACAGGGCCCTGGCAATGTTCTATCCCCTCAGCAGTGTCTGTCTATGTACCTTATCCCCTTCCCCAGCATTAGTGATGCAAGGAGCCACCTTTTCAAGGCTTATAGAGGGTAGTGCAGCAGCGCCTGGATAGTGAGCCTTAGAGGGCTTTTGTAACGCAAGGGACCTGGTCCTGCCCTTCAGGGTTTGTGTGTTGAAACAGACTGGTTTTAAGGGGGCCTCTTATTGTAAGAGCCAGTGGTTTTGTCCCCGTTCAGCCTTCTGCATGTAAGACCATGAAATTCCATGAGTTCGTGCCCCAGCCATACTGTGGCTGCACATGCAACACACAACGTGGCACAGACATTGTCAGAATTGTTAAGTCACGAAGAAGGTAGAAATTCCTTGGAGACTTCTAGTGAGCAGAGGTTAACGCGTGTGCCTTGTCAGCATTGTCATCTTGGAGGACTGGGTGCTGATTTTCCACTTGGGAGACTCTTCCTCTGATCTTGTTTCACAGCAATGTAGAACCGTGTTCGCTACATGTCTTGGGACAGGATTCTGCGTTGTGCACTGCCGACTGCCGTTGACTGCTATTGAAAATTTTGCTTGTGTAACAGGTCCTGTTACGATTGTCGCCATTTACTGTGCGACGTTGTCTGAAGTAGACAATGTTTTAACAAAGCCTTTGGGCAAGTAACGTCTGCTCAGCGCTCCAGGGAGGCTTACAGATAGCCAGTTCTTGCTCTGGAGGGTGCGTTTGAGATGACAAATGGCACTCTGCTTCTTGGTCTTACTTCGCACCTCAACAGGCTCTGCGCGTACCGTTTCAGGTGGGCTTTGGGTGCAGGACGCGCAGCTTCCGAGACAGAACCGTTGCGTTCGTGTGTAGAACAGTTGTTGCGCACAGAACGGAACAAGAGTACAAGAGAGTGTTTCTAGTCACGCCTCGTCGCTTTGCATCCTCTTTTGTCTTAGAGCTGGGGAAAGAAGAAGAAAAAGTGTTTGATCCAAGTTCTTTGGATGCGGATCGCTGCGAGAGCTCTTACGGGGCAGAGTCGGAGGCCGTGCGGTAACCTTTACACCTTTTTGTATCTTCTTAGCGCTTGAATTAATACAGTTGTGTTGCATGCGTGTTTTTTTCCAAAGTGTCTACGAAGGTCTGTGCAGTGAAATCCTCCTGGGCCCGTGTTCAGAGAATGATAACCGCTGTGGTTTTGGTCTGCCTTTGGAAGCTGCGCTCACGATTGTTAAGACCGTGCAGAGTTAGGTTGTCTATAGTTTGTGCACATGCCTGTTTAAGGGCAGCGCAAATTGCGCTATCTTTGCAGCAGCACGAAGGCTGTATCTCATCAAACGGAATCTTTTCTGGGGTTATTTGGTGTCCAGAGGGGAGCTGTGTAAATTATTTCACCGTTACGTGAGCCGTCTTGGAATGAAACCTGGTTATGGCTTTGCCTTCTCACTTCTGCTGCAGGCTTTGCATCCTTACGGGAGCAAAGACCAGGCATTTATCGCTCGCACAAACAACGGGTGTCACTTGGTATTTCTCATTCCTCCTACCTGCAAAGAATTCTTCTGTAAGAATGGGTCCGTGGTAGCCCCTAGGTTCTGGACCATCCCTCGCTATCATTGTCTCTGTAGTGACTTGGTCTGTCCCGTCTGTCAAGTTGCGTCCTTCCGCAGAGGTGTTTCCATCTTGAGGGAGTCATGATTCCAGGCTTCAGCTTTTTCTTTGGTCCAGAAAAAAACCACAGAAGCAAAGAAAGAAAACTCAGTCTCCATCAGTCGAGGACACCGTTTCAGTGTGGAGGAGATCCAAACCCTCTGGCGGATCGCCTGTACAGTATTCCTTCCATAGAGGGTGTTCAGTGTGAGCTCCTTCTTAACTTCTGTCTCAAAGTAGCGTCTGCCGGGGAATTAACCGTTTTCATCCCCAAACTGAATACCGGAGGCTGAGATTCTTATTTCATCCTCGGCGTCGCCGAGGACTTTCCTTTTTACGCTGGTAAACTCCTTTCGGAGTTTGGTTGTCTCGGTGCTGAAAGACGCAAGGTCTCACCCGTATCTGTGCAGACAGACAAGCTGTTTTCCAGTTGTATCAAGCTCGTTTTGGAGACCACAAACGTGACGTTTCCGTTTGTCACTGGGCTATAATCCGTCAGAGCTCAGGTCGTACCACCAGTTGCTGGGAATGCCTAACGTTTGTCAGGCGGCCCCCTGGAAGCTCTCCGTACCTTCCATAGCTTCTCCAGACCACGAAACATGCTGTTGTAGAAGCCCCGCCAGGGCTGTAGCGTGTGGCAAAGTGGATGGAAACTGCTGTGTGAAGGATTCGGAGGCCCATCTCTGAGGAGGTGTAAGTCTATGACAGTTGTTGGTTAGTCATGCAGAGGGTTGAATATACGTGAACGGTCTTCGGAAACAAACAAAAAAGGAGGTTGCTTAACCTCCTTTGAGGTATGTCGTCCAAACGTACGTTTCTCCTGCCCCCCACCCCATCCTTCCAGGTATTCGCCTTTGTTGGGATCTTGCAGCAGAAGGAACAAAACAGCCTCGTGGTACGCTGCCTTCTCTGCGCATCAGGTGTGACAAAAGAAGCACAGGACCGATTAAGAACAAAAGCTTGTTACCCAGCTTTGACTGTTAACACGTTGTGAATGTAAACCTCGAGTGCGCTTCTGGATAGCTTTGGTTGCTCCTTCTGTTCCCTTGAGAAGTGGGAAAGAGTCTAAATATAACCAGCATTGTTATCTGGCGTGCTGCTTTAGAGCTCACTTAACACATAGGGGCATGCCACTGTGTTTTTCCTTTTAGTGGTTAATTCCTGCATTTTTGTTTCTCTGTTGCGCTTTAAATGGTTGCTTGTCCATATCTTAGCTCTTTGGCTAGCTAGGGAGTCATTTTATATGGCCTAGAAAGCACACTGGCAAAGCTGTTGCTCTTCCCCTTCTTGGTACGAGTTTTAAGTGCTGCTCTGTCTGAATCTGTGTGTCTTTTCCTTGAAAGGATCGGAGTATTTCTCTCTTCTCTCCTGCTCTGCTCGGTTTAGCAGTGCACGCTGTTGAGAGTCAGTGTTGCCGTATCCTTCCCCCCCCGCCCCGCCCCCAAGCCGTTTTAACTAGAGAGCTAAGTAATTTCTGTTACTTGCTGTGCCCATAAATCTCCTTTGGGAGGAGCTGTTGATCTAGGCTGGGAGCTGAGACGATTTCCTGAAAGCTGAAAGGAGAGCCATGCCAGGTCACTCTTCTGTGGTAGAGGAGGTCACCAGATGGAAAAGGTTGAGAATCTTTGCCTTAAACGATTTTAACATATCCGTGTTGGAGATAATGTGTTGGGGGATTATTAGTTGCTCTGTGCAGATAATGTAGTTGTGGAGGACGTGGTGACGTGTTGGAGCGACTTCTGCCTGTTGAAGTCGGATGGGGTGATGATCTCGCTTAATCTCATTAGTACAGCAGGCTAGAGAATTTCTCCTGGGAATTCATGCACCAAGCCTGCTAATCTCAGAATACTCAGTAGGAGTTTTTCCGAGGGTTCGTAAGCCATTGGACTTTTCTACGATTCTATGATTACCTTTAAAATAGTTTGGGTTGGAAGAGACCTTTAAAGGTCGTGTAGTCCACCCGGCCCGCCCCCTTCCCCGCAGTGAGCGGGGGGAGGGGAACATCTTCAACTAGATCAGGTTGCTCAGAGCCCCGTCCAACGTAACCTTGAATGTTTCCGGGGACGGGGCATCTACCACCTCTCCGGGCAACCTGTTCCAGGGTTTCACCACCACCATCATCGTAAAAAGTTTCTTCCTTGTATCTGGTCTGAATCTACCCTCTTTTAGCTTAAAACCATTACACCGTGTCCTGTCACAACAGGCCCTGCTAAAACGTTTGTCCCCATCTTTCTTATAAGCCCCCTTTAAGTACTGGAAGGCCGTGACAAGGTCTCCCCAGAGCCTTCTCTTCTCGAGGCTGAACAACCCCAACTCTCTCGGCCTTTCCTCACAGCAGAGGTGTTCCATCCCTCTGATCGTTTTTGTGGCCCTCCTCTGGACCCACTCCCGCAGGTCCACGTCTGTCTTGTAGTGAGGACCCCGGAGCTGGACGCAGTGCTGCAGGTGGGCTCTCACCAGAGCGGAGTAGAGGGGCAGAATCACCTCCCTCGACCTGCTGGCCGTGCTTCGTTTGATACAGCCTGGGCGTACGGTTGGCTTTCTGGGCTGTGAGTGCACATTGCTGGCTTTTCATCCGCCAGCACCCCCAAGCCCTTCTCCGCAGGGCTGGTCTCAATCCCTTCATCCTGCAGCCTGTATTGATAGCGGGGATTGCCCCGCCCCAGGTGCAGGACCTGGCACTTGGCCTTGTTGAACCTCATGAGGTTCACATGGGCCCACTTCTCGAGTGTGTCCAGGTCCCTCTGGATGGCATCCCATCCCTCAGGCGTGTCAGCTGCACCGCTCAGCTTGGCGTCATCTGCAAACTTGCTGAGGGCGCACTCGATCCCCCTGTCGATGTCGTTGATGAAGATATTAAGCAGGATTGGTCCCAGTACGGACCCCTGAGGGACACCGCTTGTCACCGATCTCCATCTGGACATTGAGCCGTTGACCACTACCCTCTGGATGAGACCATCCAGCCAATTCCTCGTCCATCCAACAGTTCACCCATCAAATCCGTGTATCTCCCAATTTAGAGAGAAGGACGTTGCGGGGGACCGTGTCAAAGGCCTTACAGAAGTCCAGACAGACGACGTTTGTAGCTCTTCCCTGGTCCGCTAGTGTAGTCGTTCCATCATAGAAGGCCGCTAGGTTGGCCAGGCAGGACTTGCCCTTGGTGAAGCCGTGCTGGCTGCCTCGACTCACCTCCCCGTCCAACACGTGCCTTAGCATAGCTTCTAGGAGGATCTGTTCCATGACCTTCCCAGGCCCAGAGGGAGGTGAGGCTGACCAGTTGGTAGTTCTCAGGGTCCTCCTTTCTACCTTTTTTAAAAATGGGTGTCATGCTTCCCTTTTTCCAGTCACCAGGGACTTCACCCGACTGCCGTGACTTTCCAAAGAGCGTGGAGAGCGGCTTGGCAACTCCATCAGCCAGTTCCCTCAGGACTCTGGGATCTGCATCTCGTCAGGTCCCATGGACGTAGGTATGTTCAGGTTCCTCAGGTGGTCACGAACCTGATCTTCTCTTACAGTGGGAGGGCCTTTGCTGCCCTAGTCTCCGTCTTGCGGTCCACCCACTGGAGAGGTGTGGGAAGAGAGGCTGCCCGTGAAGACTGAGGCAAAAAAGTTGTTGAGTACCTCGGCCTTCTCCTTGTCCCTTGTAACCAGTTTGCCAGTCTTGCTCATCGGGGGGGAGGGAAGTGTACGCGTTCTTTGACCTTCCTTTTTGGGCCGACACACCTGTAGAAGCCCTTCTTGTTATTCTTTGCGTCCCTTGCCAGGTTCAGTTCCAGCCACGCCTTGGCCTTCCTGGTCAGATAGCTTATTGGGGATAATCATGTCATTTTAGGGATAATGTCAATAGGGGAACGTAATGTCATTTTTTACAGAAACCCAGTTGATTTGCTCTAAGAATAGGACTGGTATGGGCAAGGGTTAGAAGAACGGCAGGGTGCAGGAGAATGCTGCAGGGTGATCTTCGTTTATATCAAGATGGGCAATCTGTGTCCTTCTGCAGCCCTGGCACTCTCCTGCCTTTATGTATCACTTCCGTTTTTCGCACGCTTGCATATCCGTATGGCTTTCTCCTACCGGTGCTGTCTCCTGAAGCATGCTTGGGTGGACTACATTTTGGTGGAAGATGACGTGGACTTGGGGTTGAGGTCGAGAGGAGCAGCTTGTGCCGTTACTTGCCAGCAGAGACCGAAACAGTCCGGCCTGGGCACTGATGCGTCACTCATTCTTTGGGCTAGCTGGGGCTTTAACTGATAGCCTGTAGGAAAAATAGACTCGATCCTGATGGTGCTTTTCTTATGACCCTTTGTAAGTACTGTCAGGCCCCCCACAAGTGAGTGGGCAGGGCTACACTGATACGGCTCACTGAACTTGTGTTTTAGTAGCCTTTCCTGTGCCTCGCTAATGAAACGACGTTTGCTGTGTTTGTTTCCTGCTAGGTGGTAAGGACTAACCCGTTTTCAGTTACACGACATGAGAAGATAGCCAAGGGGCTACTGGGAGACCAGGGCCTGCCTGGTGTGTTTGCGCTATATGAACTTTTGCCCATGGTGGTGAAGCTGAGAGAGAAACACAGGTAAGAGACGTGTCAATCTATATCATCACCCTCCATTGGTTTTTGCCGTTTTGCATAGCTTAAGACTCCATCCTCGCTTAGACGCGACAGTGCAAATGCCTGAAAGCCATCCAAGCCCCTTTCCAGTGGGTGGAGGGGAAGAGGCACTCCCAGATGCCCTCCTTCTCCATGTGAACATCTGAAAGGGATTGGGGTTCTTCTGGTACTACCTGAAGCGTTTTAATCCAGCTAGCCATTTGAGGACGATGCTTGGAGCAGAGCACCTTCATTTTCCTGCTGAACTGCTGGAGTAGGTCCACAGTGCGGGCAGACACAACCGTCACAGGGGGAAGGGGGTTCAATCCGTTATCTGTAGCAACGGAACTGCAGGCGCTGAGGCTTCCCGGTGAAAACACCCTTAAGGTATAACTTGATGGCTTCAGCGGTATGCTCGGCTCACTTGCCAGAGCTGAGCACCGTGTACTTTACTCGCATAAATCTTACAGGCATTTTGCCCTGAACGCCTGCGAAGATTCACCTCCTCCGGGAGACCAGGGCGTACCAGACCCTTAAAGGCACGTGGAAGAGGAGCCTGGCGACTGCTGCTACTGCCAGTACCGCTGTCAAGGGATGCGCTAGGGTTCAGGAGCTGGGATGTACACTCTTGCACTGATAAGCACAGCGTGGACGCTTGTTTTAGGTCTCGGACTCGGCCCGATACTGGGATCGTGATCAGCACAGCATAGCAATAGGAGACTAACGGTTGCCCGAAGGCTGTAAGCTCTGGCGCTGCCTCAGATCCCTGGAGGCGAGGCAAGAGGAGTAACGGTACCTCCACTCGCCGAAGCAGCGGGTTCGCTAGATGTTTGACTGCACCAAGGGGTGGAGTGTGACTGTTCGCTCAGCTCCTGCTCAGATTTGGGCTAGCCCAGCTCACGCTAAGGCCCGATGTATGCTGGGAGCAGCGCCTTTGGGTTGAAGGGGGAGCACCAGGTAGGCAGCACAGGTGGCCAGGAAGAGCTAAAGGGCCATGATGCAGCCATTAGCACCTGCAGCTGGCTGTCTCCTGCAGCCCCCATCTTTGCCTGGCAGTATTGTCAGAATCTGCTGACTTTTGGAAATGGTATAGACCAGACTTCCAAGCTGGAAGGTATAAAACAGCAGCTGAGCCAAAAAGCCTTTGAAGGAGATTCAACAGCAGCTGGACTGCTGGGGCTTTTGTGCTTCACAGTGTGATACGGGGGACGCCCGCGCAGTGACGGAGGAGGAAGGATGAGCACTCTCACTAGGGAGAAACAACGTCTTTTTTTTGGTTTTGCTTTTGGGTTTTTTTTCTTTTTCCCCCTGCCCCCCCGCCATAAGCCCAGGACTTTTAGTGTTACGGGTTGTAAGTTAGGAAACATGACGGCTTGAGTGAATTCACGTCAGAGAGTAGCCCGGGCAAAGGGGACCGAGCCCTGTTTGTCGTGTGTGTTTGTTGCATTTCTTCACGTGCTCACGAAATAAAGCTTAATTCACAGCGTTCGTTGTCCTGTAACTTTGAACTTTTCTCTGCCGTGCCGGTTTTTCTCCCCCTGCTTGCAGTCCGTCCCGTTCCTGCTGCACAACAGGGAGCGAAAGCGTCAGTCATTGCACCTATGTGTGCTTGGCTTTCGTACTAGATGGGAACTCCGGCTCCAGGGGCTGAAGTTGGAGCTTTTCGTAGCAAGTGCCAGCTCTTCAGCTGGCTTCCCTGGGCGATGGACCTTTTCCAGGGTCCCTGCGGTCCCGCCCTTCTTGCCCCAGTGGCCCCAGACCCCGCCATCCGACCCTCTGGGCTTTCCTCGCGCTCCTTCTCTCCCAGACTGCACCGGGGGCGCTTTTTGCCCCCAGCGTTCTGCGGGGCCCTTAACGGTCTCTGAGCGGAACGCGCTGGAGCGAGCGGCTGCCGGGGCGGCCTCTCCCCCGCGGCAGCACCGCAGCCCGCCGCCGCACCCTCAGCGAGGAGCGAGAAGCGAGGAGCGAAGAGCGAGAAGCGAGAAGCGAAGCGCCGCCACAGAGCGAGCCCGGCTCTCCCGGTCGCGCCCGGCCGGCAGGGTGAGCCGCTGCGCCCGCCGCGGCAGGCGCCTGAGCGCGGTCCGCCGGGGCAGGCCGCGGAGCAGCCCCCGCCGCGGGGCCCGTCAGGCGGCGGAGCCCGGCTGGAGAGCGGGGGCATGGCGGCGCGGAGCCAGGCCTCCCTGCGGCGCCGGCTGCAGAGCTCGGAGGAGGCGCAGCACCGGCAAGCGGTGCTGGTGCGGAAGCTGCAGGCGAAGGTGAGGAGCGGGGGCGCCGGCCCGGCGGGGAGCTGCCCGGGGCCGGGCCGCGGTGGCGGGGCCGGGGTGCCCGGGCCGCCCGCGCAGCGCTGAGAGGGGCCTCGGCGATGTCGGGGGGCGAAGGCGCGGCCCCAGCGGGGCCCTCCCCGGGGCGTTCCCCGGCGCTGCCGCGGGCGGGACGGCGCCGAGCCCGCAGCTCGGGGGAGGCCCCGGGAGCCGCCCTCCTCCGCCCGGCCCGGCCCGTCCCGCTGGGCGCCTGGCCCTGCCGCTGTCACCCTGCCGAGCCTCTCGTGAGGGCTTGTCCGTCCTGAAATAAAGCAGCCCCCCGGCTCGCAGGCGCCTTTGTTGGGCCACGTTAGCAGGGGGCTGTCCCAGAGGCAGGAGCCGAGCCGGCGGGGGTGGTTTGGGGCGGCCCCGGGCCGAGGCAGGCAGCTCTTAGGGTGAGCAGGTAGCAGTACGTGGAAAAGAAGCCCCGTCTCAGGAGATAAAGCGAAGCTTCCCTGTATGGTAACGACTTCTTGTGGGCGGCATCGGCAGCGCTGTGAAACGCACTGTGCTTGGGCTGTAAAGACTTGGAGAAAAGCTAATGCAGGAGGAGCCGAGCCTGTCACAAGCTGCATTCATTCGCTCATCTTCATTCTATGTCTCCGTCCAGGTACTGCAGTACCGGACTCGGTGTCGAGAGTTGGAGCAGCAGCTGGCAGCAGGAGGGGTGAGTGTGCAGGTTGCCAAGTAAAGACCGTGTAGGTAGCGTTTGTTAACGCGGGCCAAAGCAAGCTCCCCAAAGCAATGGCAGAGGGCAGAGGGAAGCAAGATTTTGCTGCCTGAGGGTTTAAAGAAGCGCTGTAAGCTTGCCTGCGAGTGTTTTGTCCAGTTGCCGTTCTTGGAGGAGTCAGTGGTCCCAGAAATGCGGGTGCAGGAAACCCTGTGGAGGGGGGGTTTAGTTTTGAGAAAGAGTGCTTTATTGCTGGCGTAACATTTTGTCCTAGGGCTCAGGAGAGGGCTACACTGCCTGTTAGGTTCTATGGCCGTCTCTGAAAAAGAGCGGGTTGAAACGTGGCATTTTGGAAGGCAAGAATGCTGGCGTTCAGCATACGGCTATGGGCTTTTCTTTCTGCTTCACGGCTAAAGCAAACCTAGGAAGAACAAAGGGTGGGAGAGTAGGAGAGCGTTCCCAGGCTTCAAGTCGAAGAGAGCACTCACGGTTGTGAGCTAAGGAGACCTAGCTGCGAGAGTGCCACAGTGCGGGACTGAGGAGAGCTGCTCGCATTGAGCACCACCCTTCCCCTCCCTTGCTCTCCATAGTCACGACACTGTTACGCCTGGAAGAAGCCACGAGCTCCTGAGCTACCCAAGCGAATGGAGCGGAAAGCGGTGGATGCTAACAGCAGTGAAGGGAAGGCGAGAATTTGACTAAACTTTTCCTTTCTTCTGAAGGGACCCCTTCCAGGCAGGTGGGAAGCCACAGAAGACCAGAGCCTGGAGAAAGCACTGCTTCGGGTGGAAGAGGAGCAGCAGAGGTACAAGGAAGAAGCGTTCCCTCATACCTGGTATCCTGGATGCTCGTGGAAGTGAGGGAAAACCTGTCAGTGCTCCCTGGTCTCCCCAAGGGGAGCAGTTGGGCAAGCTGCTTTGAAAGCAGAAAGGTCCACAGTCTTGTTTTCTGTGGTGCAGTAATAGTGTTGTGTGCTGAATGGCTCTGTTTTGAGCGGGGGGGTTATTCCGGGTGACTTCCAAAGGTCCCTTTCCAGGCTAAATTATTCTGTGGTTCAGTAGGTGAGCGGGTCAGGAGAGTGCTAGAGAAAGGCGATGCATCCGGTGATCAGACAGCACGAAGGGGAGGCAAGACGTGAACTGTGGGCATCGTCAAAGTAGAAGGGGAAACCGAAATTGGAGGTGGAAGTAGAAGGCTTAAAGCAAGGAGAAGCAAATGAGCATGCCATCACAGAGAGATCTTAGTTAATCCTAGAAAGCACTTTTAGGGCCTCTCAGTTTGACAACAAAGTCAGTGTTGAGGGAGTTGGGAAATCACGGAGACGCTGCTTGTGGATAGCAGTCGTTCAGTGACCTCGTTGCTGTTTCTCCCTTTCCAAGGTGTGAGAATCTGGCAGAAGTGAACACTCTCCTGCAGGAACAGCTCGATGAAGCGAATGCGGTTAATTCAGCCCTTAAAGAAGATGTTGGAAGACTGACGGTGGATTGGATGAGGGCCCGGGAGGAGCTGGAAGTGAAGGAGAGCGAGTGGCGCAGTGAACGTGAGGTAAGGCTGGGCGACGGGAACGTCGGACGCGATGCTGGGGTGGAATGAGAATGGGTTTTATTTCTGGCCTAGAGAACTTGCCGTGTGAAAGTCGTGGCACCGTTGAGGATGTATTGGTGTTTATGAGCAGAAGACAGGGGTGTGAGATGGAGGAGTGTCAGGAAATTGTGGTGATGGAAGATGCCCGCGTGCTGTGACCGTACTGGTCGTTCTCAAAGGCAAATGCTTGCTCTTGCTGGTCACTGGAGGGCAGTGACACATGAACGCTCGTCTGTTTTTTAATAGTTCCTAAATCTCTGTCTGCAGCAGTGGAGACCGAAGAGAGGTCTGTGTGTTTTTGGATTCAGGGTAGCCAACAGAAGAACAAGACAGGCCTCCCTTACTAATAGGCTGTTGTAAGCAAATCTGACACTGGTCTCGGAGGGGCTTGTTTTTGTCTTCCTCCACCGAGCCTGTTAGACACCTCTGCAAGGCGAGATGATGAATCGCGATCGGTTTGCTGTGTTGATACCCGCTCCTGCAGGGGAAGTGTGGCTGTTCCCTTCTTTGCAGTCAGGTGGCAGGTCTACTGAGGATGCCTCTGTGGTGGCTCTTCAGTCCTTGATGCTCCCCACCCCCACCCCCCCCGTTGGAATAGTTCTTAAAGGAGACTCGGTGATGACGGTTGTACCCTCTCCTCTCTGAAAGGCTTGTACAGCGACAGCGAAGGCTGAATTGGCATTTCTTTTTGCCTTTGCCTGTTTAGCTTTATGACAGCTACCTAAGGGGTGAACGCAGCCGTCTACTCAGCCTGTGGCGTCAGGTGGTCACCTTCCGCTGTCATTTCCTGGAAATGAAGACTGCCACTGACCGGTGAGTAGAAGTGAAGGCTAGATCTCGTTGCAGAAAAAACATAGCTTCCCTTCACAGCTGCTTTTTGAGCCTTGATGTTACGCTAGCTGCGGCTAAAGATACAATTTCTCCTTTGGTAGTCTGAAGCGATGGCATTAAGCATGCCTTAGGCTATACTCCGAATCATTTTGTTTGATGCTGGTTTTCAGATAACGCTGAGGGGCTCAGGCTATAAGCAATGCAGAGGCCCTGAACAGGTGAACTTGGCTATGGTGATGTTTGGGCATATTAACACAGACACAGGCATATGTGGGCGAGTTGGGAGAGACTCACCAAAGCTATGCATGCAGCATGTGGAGCGGCCCCCTGTTACAGAGTGGTTAAAATTTGCCTTAAATCTCACTGTCTTTCCTTTCCCACTGCTCCCGATGGAAAGATCATTCATGAATATGTATGTAGTTATTTTTTCCTTCTCATTTCCAGCCTACGTTTGTCCTGGTCAGTTTGCATCCGCTTATTCCTGTACCAACACTGTTGAGAGAAAGAATAGCTTCTCTACCCTGCTATTACATTTCTCCAATTGATTTTGCTTAGTTTGATCCCTCCCTTTTACGATTGTTTTCTTGTTCTTGGGCCCTCTGAGGTTCCTTTCTCACAGGTGCCTTCTGTGCAGAGACAAATAGCGTAGCCTAAGAGTAAATTCTTCTGGTGTCAGCATGCAATTTCAAACTCTGGGTTACCGTCAGCCGTTTACCACCTTTGGTGATAAGCTTTCCTTAATGCGTAGAGTATGCCTGACCCGCTAGTTAATTCTCGAAGCCTTCTGGCTGTTCCGTACATTTCCTCTTCTCTCTGGGGAGAAAATAGATGCGTTCCTCAACCATCAAATAGACCCATTGCCCAAGGATCAAGATGTGTCCTGATCCCAAAGTGTCAGGTGAACGATTCGTCCCCAGCGAAGATGTCGTCTTTCCTGCCGGCTTTTGCTGTTGCGCAATGCCGTGCTTCGGAAGCGAGCCAGCTGATAAAGATGGTGGCGTGAACATTACCTCTTTCTTGATTCTTCTTCAGAGATTTGTCAGAGCTGAAGGCAGAGCAAATGAGGCTTTCTGGATCTATACTTGTAAACTGCTCCCGCCTAAACTGTGGCGTACGGCCCTGGGCACCCGTTACGCCGGGTAGACCTGTCCTCGAGGATCAGGCACAGCAGCAAGCGGGAGAGGAAATAAGCCAGAAGACTTGGGAAGTGATGCGCTTACAAGTCGAAGGGGACCCGGAGAAGAAGGAGCTTCAGGACAGGTGAGTGTGTTTTCAACTTTGCTGTTAGCAGCGTTATCTTCTGTGGGTGCTTGTTGGATTCATAGGATGGGCTGCGTTCACGTTTAAAACGCACCCATTCTGCACAGCCTTGTTCCTGTCCCTAGTCAAACTATTGCCTTCAACAGAACGGATAGAAAAAGCTGTCTGACAGACAGAAGCTCTTGTGAGGAAGGCAGGACTGGAAAAGAGATGGCATATTACAATGTTTTTGCTGTTAACTGATTCTTGGTGAGAAATGGAGACGAGCGTAAAGAGAGCTGTGTCTCTTGCACAGCCCTTTTGCTACCCAGGGCTGTGCTAAAGGAGTTGGGAGGAATTTGCACAGGACCATCATATGCAACGTAGCCCCTCCGTACTGCCGTTTCCACGCTAGACTGAGTGCAGAAGGCCTTTGGGGCAAGGAGTGCCATTTTGCAACATCACACATACAAACCTGAATCATCCTGTGATTATGAGTTTGCGTTAAAAACTTGTTTGTCTTTCCCCTTCTCATAGACTGAAGGACTTAGCTGCACTTGAAGGAGAACACTCATTATTACAGAGCGAGTTGGTAGTCGCAAGAGAGATGCTGGAGGAATCGCACCTTCAGAGGGATCTTCTGAAGCAAGAGAAACACGAGCTTACCGTGGCACTGGAAAAGGTATGGTCACCTTATTCCGAGGCAGCACTTGTGGGAGAGGCAGTTGTGATAGCAAGACCACCACAGATGGTGTTTCTGGCAGTAGAAGCCAGGGACAATGTTGTTGTCCTTCTTGGAAAATGGTGATCGGACCACAGAGGCCCTCCGGTGTAGTTAGTGCCCACGTGCTTGTTGGGAACGCGGAACTGGGAGCGTGTCAGAGACACAACAGGGGACCTGGAGTTGCTGCTTGAGGTCAGGGATTTTCCTGTCTTTGTTGTCATGTTGTTCTTTTGTCTCTGCAGGCAGAGCAGTCAGTAGCAGAGTTGACAGGGGCTCAGAATAAGCTGACTGCTGAGATAGCCGATCTACAGGTTGCAGCAGCGAACATGAGCAGTATCAATGAAGCTCTTGCGTTGGATAAAGTGCAGCTGAACAAACTCGTCTTGCAGGTGAGCAGAGTTGTCAAAGATCTTGCCAGGTGTTTGTCTCCAGCTGCTGCTGCTGCTTCTCAGCCTTCTTGCCTTCGGACAGTATGACTGTCTGAATGTGGAAACGTTGCTCTTTTCCCTGTCCAAGCCGAAGCTCCTACAGAGTAAACCTTACTGTTATTTTATTTCCTCTGTGCTTCTGTGATTGTAGCTGGAGCAAGAGCATGACGTTCTGTCAGGCAAAGTGGACGAGATGGAGAGAGCAAAGATCTGTGACCAGGAGAAGCTGAACTTGTGTGAAAGAGCAAATGAGGCGCTGAGCGCAGAGAAAGCCCACCTGGAGCAGCTGCTGAAGAAAGCAGAGGAGCAACAGGAGGGGCTGCAGGCAGAGCTGAGGATGCTGGCAGAGGAGAAGGCAGAAACCCAAGAGAAACTCAATGAGGTGAGACCAAAAACCTGGTGCTTTCTGGGTGGGCTTTTGGCTGCTTGGCTCAGTGAAGCTGTATCTGTTGGATTCTGCAGTGTTTTTTGTCAAGGAGACACTTGGTAGCGCTGGGGGTCTGACGGCCTTGTTTACTTCCTTCTGGAAATGTGTTGGTGGCTTGCAGAGCTGTTGTGCAATTCTCTGCTTCTAGAGATTCCTTTAATCCACCTGGCTGTGTTGGCCTCTTTTTTGGCTTTTGATAAGCTGCAGAGAGGTGATTTGCCTTGCCCACGAATCTGCGTGAGGCTGCTACTCTCACATGCGTCGAAAGAAGCAAACAGGGTAGCTCTTCACCCATTTTCTGAGGCCAAAAACCCCCGGGGCTGCATGTTTCTATTTACGCTTTTTGTTGTGAGGTCTGCAACTTTCCAAGCTCCGCTTGTTGGGTCCTGGAGGGCGGGACAAAGGGGCAAGTCAGCGTCTGCTGTCCTGTACTGCTAACAACGGGAATGACATCCTGAAATTGTTGAAACTGTATTTTAGGACATACGTGCCGCTTTGAATTGCTAGATCCTCTTTAGGCTTTGAGGGAGAAGCTGAGAAAGAGGTGATCACAGAAGACTGTTTACTCTGGACTAACTGGTTTTGGTAGAGTGGAAAAAGAGCTTGGGAGAATTGTATCGCTGGAGGAGACTAGGGAGTTTGCCATCCTTTCAGTGTCGGTTTCATAATGTACAATCTTAGGTCTTAGGGGGTAACTTTGAGAGGAGAATTGTTTGTGTCTGATGGTCTGTTCTCTGTTAGACAGTCTTAGTTTTGGAGTACGTGGTCTGTTTGGCAAACACCCGTCAGAGGTGTATTGGCATCACTGCAGAAGAAAGCCAAAAAACGACAGTTAGTCTTCAGGCTTGAATGCCAGCAAGGTCTATTGGACAACTTGTTTGTGTAAGACAAGTAAACAGTATTGTTGACATGAACTACTGTCCAAGTAGAGTCTACCGTCTCTTTGGCCACACCAGCCGGACTTCCGTAAATCACTGAATGACACTGCTCACCACGAGGGCTGTTTCCCTGCCAAGGATCACCTCGTTGCATCCAACTGCTGTACACACTGAAGTAGGTGTGTGGTGGTGTTTTGCGACAAGGTGACGCTTTGATGTTGGTTTTTCTTCTTCTAGAAGGAGAAACCATGTGTATTTCCACTTTGTTCGGCGAGCAAAGTTGCTCTTGCTCAACGGTTCCTGGAAATTTCCAGCACTGGAATAGATTCTGATAGAACTTTAGTTTGCAAGGTGGCAGTTGTGGAAGATGTGGTATTTTTGCGTGAAAAGATGTAGTCTGGGGTGTGTATGTTTGTCCTGAAGGGGCCGCCTGGTCCCAGGCAACCCAGTAGGGCCTTATTACACATGGCTTTCAGGTTAACAGCCCTAGTGCCTTTTGGCAGCCCAGGCTGTTAGGGCGGTATGAAGCAGATGCTCTTAAACTTTCAGGCCAGAGTACCGGAGCTCTCTCTCCTCTAGCTGATTCAGAAGTGGCACTGGCTGGCTCTGCACAGAACTCCAGAGAAAGGACTCTAACTGTATTTTGTCCCGCTTTCAGGTTCACCGCCAGCAAGAGTCAGCTAGCAGTGGTCTGGAGCAGTTGCGGCAGGAGTCCTCTCGCCAAGTGCAGGCACTGGCCAACGTATCCAAAGAGAAGGAATTGCTGGCGCACGAGAAGGCTGCCCTAGAGGCGCGACTGGCAGCCACGGAGCGGGACAGACGAGGCCTTGCAGAGCAGCTGGCAGAGGCCAGGTAAAGGCAGGGGGGAGACCCTAGGCAGGAGATTATTTAATGGCTGTAATTATAGAGGTGATAATCGTTACGCGAGGCTTCATTGCATCCTGTATGCTTTTGAGCTGTTTTCACCTTCCATGGACAGAAAATGAAAGAATCTCGAGCAAAAAAACCCAACCAAAAACCCAAACCAGTACAGCATGGTTTGAATGTTATTTTTCTGACAGCTAAAGCTAACAAAGCTCTCCTGAGCCTGGGGCTCATGTTTATGCCCCCTTGCACGTTCCTGTGTGAAGTCCAAAGCAAGCCAGCGTAATTCCTCGGTATCTGGTACCTTGGCTCTGCATTGAGTAATAATTAAACCATGCAGATGTTTACTGAAACCCAAAGCTTCTTTCTGGTTTTGGTTTCTCGTTCTGCACGTTTGAACTTGGATCTTTCCTTATCCAGTAGTTTGACAGGGGATCTTCAGAATTCAAGGCTATTACGTACGGACATGGCGAGTAGGACACTGCCGTTTAGGGTGAAGCTAGAGGCTCGTGCTGAAAATCTTGAGGGCCTACTCTTTCTAGTCTAACTCTTGTTACCTGTGGTGCAGGACCTAGAGTTGGTTACACCAGCAGCAGGGAAGCCTCTTTTGAATGCTCGCCAGTCTGCGGGAATTGTTGCCCATCATTGGTGTGTGGGTCCGGTACTCCTTACCACGTGCTGTTTTGAGACAGACATCATGGAGGAGTTTATGCAGGGAAGGAACAAGATTTTGTCCTTCTGCTGGATCAGGTTTCTAAGATCACGTGTGACAAGTTCTGCTTTTAAAAAAAACCAACCACCCCAAACTGCCCAACGTATCGAGAGGTTTGTCCTCCTCTCAGGTCTTTTTTAGAAGACTCCTGACCTTGCAGAGCTGTACAAATGAGAGGTTGTTTGTCATGCTTCTTGACTTTTACGCCTTACCACTCCAGAGTATGTTGTTAGCAAGGCTGATAAACACCATTTTGACTCGGTCTGTTTCTTGAGAGCTGCTGCTGCTTCTGAGCTCCAGCTCCTCTTATTTGATCCAGCTGAATTATGTTCTGTCAATTATTGGGCTGCAGCAACTATTCTTGCCAGATGTTGTTCTTAAGAGCCTGTTGTTGTCGTCACAGTTTTGGACTCTTTATCTTCTCTGTTCTGGTTTAGAGACTGACTTTGATTTATCCTTAAAATGGAGCATATTTACTCTGGACTGCCAGAGATTGGCGTAGTCAGAAATATGTGCTCGTTCTCCTTCTTGAAGATAGACCCTCCATCGTCCATCAGAGCAGTGAAATCCTACTGTTGTGGGTCTTATTGCTGTACCACTCGGGTGCCCCTTTACCCTGAAGGATGTTATCCTGGTTGCACGCCTGTTCTAGTGAGGCAGTGCTGTGTATGGTAGGAACCTGGCACACCGGACGCCGTGTTAGATCAGGGAGGCAACTTCAGCTCCTGGTTGCAGAATCCTGTGTGTCATACGTAGCAGTTGGTTGAAGGCTGTGGATGTAACAATTTGCCTCCGCAGTACTACAACTTCCATTTTAAAGAGCGGCAAGTCGTTTGGGCTACTGCCTGCTTCGTTAGCAACGCTTAGAGAAAAGTAGCCAGTTTTTCTCGTGAACTTCCAAGAGTTTAAACTGAAGGCTACCTGTCTCTCCTTTCAGGTAGTCCTTGTTCAGGTAAAATCTAGTTCAGATTTCTTACAAATGCTGCTTACAAGCATGAGATTTTACTATAGGATCTGATGTATTGCTTTAGTCCCTTTGAAATATAGGGAGTCTGGAAGATCACCTCCCTGTACGTACACTACGAACAGCATCAAAAAGTCACGAGTCAGCCAGGGAGATCCTCTTACTCTGTGCCCCTGCAGAGCAACCTGGAAGTGACGATGAGCAAAGGGCTGTGAGCAGAGGCTGGGCTTTTGCTTGCTGCCACAGACTTGGTGAGCGCAGCTACCCGTGTGTCATAGATCAGACAATAGCAATTTAAGATTTGCCTGTGGAGATCAAATTTGGCTGGGCTTTCTGTGTTACGCTAGGTCATAAGGAAAGCCTGGGCATTCCCTCAGAGGGGCCTGCCTTGCTCTTTTAAATGGCAGAAATATGCCTTCTGTATCCCAGTTTCCACGCAACCCATTTTCCGTACTGAGGGGTAGGGATCTTGAACCAGTTCCTACTGGACTAGCTCCCTGTGGGCGTCAGGAGCAAGAAACTCCTTTCTCTCCGTATTGGCGTCTTGTAGGTGCGGGAGGGAGACCCTGGAATCCAGCCTGCTTGAGGCTCAGCAGCGCTTATCTCAGCTGGAGATCGCCAGGAGTCAGCTTGAAATCCAACTTCAGACAGTCAGGCAGGCCAAGGAGGTGATACAAGGTGAGAGCCTCGTGTGCTTTGTTTCTGGTGATCCCCCTGCCTAGGGAGGATGGCATAAAAATAGCTCTCTGTGTGCAGTGCTTCTAAGGAGCGCAGGAGCTGGGGACAGATCCCTCCGACACTGAAATTCAAATGGCTTAAGGTTAGTGAAGTCAGAACCGCTGTTTGTGTAGGCCCTGAATCTTGCCATTTGCCACGTTTGCAGGGGAAGTGAAGTGCCTTCAATGTGAGCTGGAAGCAGAGAGATCTCTCATGAAGCAGGAACGGGAAAACATGGCGCAACAGCTCTTGCGGACAGAAGAGCAGTATAACGATACCCTGAAACTTCGGGAAACGGCTCACGAAGTGGAAATAAACAAGCTCCGGCAAGAGCTGGTAGGAAACAATATGCTTCTGAATTCTTGAGGCAAGCTTTGTGGGCTGGCTTTAGAAGAATAATAGCCTGAGCGTGTGAAATGGCAGCAAGCGTCTGTCATAGGCCACACGTTGCTAGGCCAGGCAGCAGAGCCAACGGCTCGCACTTGAAAGCACGTGAAGACCTACGGGACTATGCCGGGACAGTAAATGCAAGCCACGGATTCCGTGTGGGCCTAAGACGAGTTGAGCAGAAGGTTGGGTGGTCCCCACCCAAGGCATGGCAGTAAAGGGGTAGGATCTTAGCAGACTCCTGTCTACCGTGAAGCAGAGTCCTAACTTTCCTGCCAACTGGAGTCGCGGGAACTTTGTTCCTTTCTTTCTGTCCTTTCATGGTTGACAGAGGTGTTATCTTTGGGCTTAAAGCATACAGAACAGATAGAACAGCCCCTTGTTCCTGGTACGTGAGTTCGTGGCCCGTCTTGTGACTAGGGCATCGGGCTGCTGGCCTCTTTCTCACCCTGCAGTCCATCTGCATCTTTTCCTTGATGAGAATGGAGTTGAGCTTTGAAAATAGAGACTCTGAGACTAGAGAGAAATCCCGTAGGCGAGAGGTGCTAGGAAACAGGCAGCCGCCAGAGAGGGGAAGGTAACATCTCCTCTTCTTCCACCAGCTGACCCTCCTTTTAAGTTCCTTGATCGGACATGATTTGTGGAGGGCACAAAGCCACTACTGTGCGCTGTCGAGGTGGGGGTTTGTGGGAGGGATGAAGCTTCCCATTTTTTTGAGAAGCTTGGCTGGGACTCCATCCTGAAGTCTTTTTCTCCCCTCATCAGGCAAGCAAGCGGGAAGGGCACCATTCAGAGCTACAGGAGATGCTGGAGCAGTGGGAAAAGGAGAAGGCAGAGACGGAAAGGGAGCACGAGAAGAAGCTGTTTGATATGAAGCAGAAAGTTGCTACCATGCAAGCTCAACAAGAGGAGGAACGGACGAGAGCGGAAAGTGCCAAGCAAGAGGTAAAGACTGTGAAAGGAGAATTCGTGTGGGTTTTTTTGTTGTTTTTTTTTTACTCTTCTGGGCTCCTTATTGGCAGTGCTTCTCTGGACACCGTCCGTCTGGGTAGAAGCGTCTCTTAGATACCCCTTTGTAAAGAGGAGCGATGCCTTGGCAGCCGTGAGACCTTTGTGCCGTGAGGGACAGGGCCTGTAATGCGAGAGGCTACCCCAGTGTAGGTTTAAGAAAGGCAGGAAGCGCGTTGCAGCCTGAAGAGAACATGAACACTGTAACTGTGTCTGTGGTCTGACCACTGCTCCTTCAAGAGGGCACAGTGGTGTTCTAGAGGATGGTACCCTGAAAACTCTACACGGTAGAGGTCCAAAAAACCCCCCCAACGCCCAACCCCAACAACGGGGTTGTTCTGTCTTCCCTTCCTCCCTCCCTATCAGAGAGAACATCATCGTGCCACTGCCTAAATCATGGTTAGTCTGGACTTTAAATCCTGGCTGCAGTTCTGGCAGCTCCTCCCCAAAAGAACACACTAGAGCTAGAAGAGGTTCGGAGAAGGGCAAAAAGGAAGACGGGACTGGCCGAGTAAGCTGGGAAAGACGCAACCGAAAGGGGGGTGGCGCGGGGAAGGTCTTACAATGTCCCGAGAGGCAGGGAGGGAGGGGGCAGCCACTGAAGCAGGAGTTCAAATCTAGTACGACAAGCAAACATACGTGGGTGGAATTATTGAACCTCTTTGTCACTGTTTTGCAGCAGGAACGGGACAGACTGCGAGCAGTTAAAGAAGAACTGGTACGGGAGATGAAACTTCTTCAGGACTCGGTCACAGCCTCCGAAACCCGAGCAAATGCAGCAACAGATAGGAATCGCTGCCTTGAACAAGAACTTCAAACTACATTGTCTGTCTTAAAAATCAAAAACGAGGAAGTGGAAACGCAGCGGGAGAAAATCCAGATGCTCCAAAAAGAGGCAGCACAGAGACAAGCTTTGCAGGAGAGTCTCACTCATATGACTGCCATCCTGTCAGAGAGGGAGGGAGAAATGAAGTTGTACCAGGAACAGATGAGAATGCTGGAGAACCAGAAAGAAATGCATGAAACCACTGTCAGTGAGGTTATCAAGGACATAACAGAGAAGAACCAGAAGGTTGAATCCCAGCAAGAGCAGCTACAGGAGCTGGAGAAGCAGCAAGAAATGCTGAGGACTGCTGTCAGCAAGATGAGCAAAGAGCTGGAGGAGAGAGACCGGGAGATCGGATCCCAGCAAGAACAGATACGGGAGCTGGAGAAGCAGCGAGAACTGCAGAGGACTGCTGTCAGCAAGATGAGCAAAGAGCTGGAGGAGAGAGACCGGGAGATGCGATTCCAGGAGGGGAAAATAATGACTCTAGAACGAGACGGTGCATCACAAGTGAGAAATCTGCAGGTGGATCTTGATCATATGAAAGGAAACTTGAAGGAGAAGAATTTGGAGCTGCAGTCTCTGACTCAGCAGATCCAAGCGCTGGAAATGGAGAGAGAACAGGTGAAATCTCTGCACGCGAGCCTTGGACACCTGAGGGCAGTTCTTAAGGACAGAGAGAGCGAGTGTGATTCTCAAAGGGATCAGTTAAGACTCTTGCAGCAGTACAAGGAACAGCAAGAGGGCTACCTGCAAGAGCTTCGTGGTACACTAGAAAAGATGACCCTGTCTTTATCCGAAAAGGATCAAGAGCTTGAGTCACAACAAAAGCAAATCCGGGAAGCTGAAGAAGTCATGGAAATGCAGTTAAGGACTGTCCGCGACCAACTGGAGCAGACCTTAGGAGCCTTAAAAGAAAAGGACAGACTCCTAGACATCCAAAAGCAACAAGCAAGGAGCTACGCGGAGAAAACAGAAGAACAGATGAATGTCTTGCACAGAGACTTAGAATACACTACAGCAGTACTGAAAGAAAAGGATTTAATGATTGAATCTCAGAAGGAACTGATTGAGACCTTCCAAAAACAAGAGCGAGACTCTGGACAGCAGAAGGAAATTCTGCAGCAGCTTCAAGTGGCACTGAAGGAAAAAGAACACGAAATTCTATCCCTTAGAAAGCAATGTGAGGCGTGGAAGGAAAAGGAGGAAAGGCATGAAGCTGAGCAAACAAATCTCCAAGCAACAAAGCTGACTCTGAAAGAAAGAGAGGAAAAGGTAGAGGTTCTGGAGGAAGCTATCGCTAAGCTTCAACAGCAAGAGGAGGAGGCAGCGATGCAGACCGAAGCCATACAGCAAAAACTAGAATACGCTGAATCTTCTCTAGAAGCGAGAGATCAAGAGATAGTGTCTTTGCAAGAGCACGTCCAGGAGCTTCGAGAGCAGAAGGAGTTAGAAGGCAAGCGGGCCAAGAGTCTAGAGCAGGATCTAGACAAAATGAGCCAAATCTTGAAGGAGAACCACTCGGAGTTCCTCAGGCAGACCGAGCAAATGAACATGTTCCGGCTTCGTGAAGAAAGCACGAAAGTAGCGCTAACGTCATGCCAGCAGCAAGTGGATCTGCTTGAGCAAGCGGTGAGGAAGAGAGATGAAGACAATGAAACTCTCATGCAAAAACTCCAGCGCCAAGAAGAAGAACTGAAGACCTTGCAGAATCTCCAGCTGAGGCTAACCAAGGAGAATGAAGAGGTTAGGCATGGCAGAGAGCGAGAGAAGCTCCTGGAAGAAGCCTTGCGTGAGAAGGAGCAAGAGGCCAAGGCTGAAGGTGAACTAAAAGAGTTAAAAGAGGAGGTAAGAGCTCTTCAGGAAGATCTCCAGCATGTTCAGCCGACTCTGACAAAGAAGGATGAAGAGATCAAGAACCACAGAGACAGAGTCGGGTACTTAGAGAAGACTCTGAGAGAGAGAGAACAAGAGCTTAGGAGGCAGAGCGAGCTCTTGAAACAATTAACATCAGCTTTGCGATGGAAGGATGGCGGAGAGACCCTGCAGAAACAAATCCAGAAACTCCAGAAATGGGAGGAAGAGGAAGCAGAGAAGAGGCGAGTTCTCCAGGAGAGAGACCGTTCCTTGCAAAGACAGAAGGAGCTAACGCAACAACTGGAGGATGAGCGGAAAGCCAAGGGGGAAGAATTGGAGCGCACGATTGCTGTTTTGAAGCAGACCGAGAGCAGAGAAGTCAAATGGAAAGAGAAGGCACAAGCACTGACTCTTGCCCTTACCAAGAGTGAAATGGCCAATGGGACTCTGAGGGAAGAAATAGCCATCCTGCAGAGCATGGTTTCGGAGAGGGACACGGACCGGTTTCATCATCAGGTAGGCAGTGTGACTGATCATCAGTCAACTAAAATGCCTATAAAGGATTCTAAGGATGATGCCCATAAAGATACGGGAATATGTAGTCCCATAAATACATGACCTGCTTGGCCAAAGAAACTGCGGTTGTAGCCAGCAGGCTTGCCTGTCTGCGTAGCTCAAGGCATTCCCCTGCTGACATGTTTTCTGTCAGCCCCCGAACTACTGAAAGAACTACGGAGCTTGCTGTTAGAGTTACCCCAAGCCCAAACGTTGGGGATGGGTAATTGGTTCTCTCCTGCGTAGGCAAGCTTAGCCAACGTGTCGCGGTTGGGGTTTGGCATGGAAAGGTAGGGGCACAGTTGACCAAAGTAAGGGACTAGCCTTAGCAGAATTTTGTAACGATGGTTGCACAGCAGCTGCGCTGACGGTGCTTTCAGAGATGTCGATTTTGGAGGTACAGCTTTTCCAGTGTATTAAAAATAACGGCATTCGTACCGTTGCCTGATCAGGTGAAGGGCTTCATTGCGCATTCAGGATGTACTTGTGCTGCGGTCCAAAAAGCCGGAAGGCAAATCTGTGTGGATTTCCCCACGGCGATCGGGAGGAGGGCCCCTAGGAAGAGAGTGTGTTGTTTTGGCCCGTCAACCCGGAGGAGCAGAAGGGACTTGGCACTGTCCATTCCCGAGTCCGGTCACACTCCCCGACTTGTCGATTCTGTCCCTCCTAACCCTTATGGGGCACCAGCTCAACATAAACTCCTCTCTGTATGCCCAGCAGGCTATTGCAGAAGGGGAGCAGCTATCATGGCTCTCGGAGAAGAGACTCCTGTCACAGCAGCTGGAATGTCTGCAGCGAGCAGTTGCAAGGCTGGAACTGGAGAAGGCGGAGCTGAAGCAACTCAATGCTGAGCTCAGGAGGACTCTCGAGCAGGTAAAACAGGCTTTCACTGCCTCTGCAAAGCCTCACGGTCCTCTGGATCACACCACATTTCCACAGACAGCACTTTGGAGTCCTCTGCTTGTTTCCTTCCCTCTCCCGCTTCCCCCTGTGGACACACGCTTTTGTATTTGCTCTCTCTTCTGGCACCCCGTTGCCTTCACAAATGCGCATTCGCTCCGGTCCCAGCCTTCTTGCCCCAGTGTCCCCATACACGCACATTTGACACTCTTGTGTCAGGACCTGTTTCCTCTTGCTCTTTCTCTTCCATAGCCTACTTTGAGTGCTTTTTGCCCGCAGCGTTCTCTGGGGCAATTAACAGCCTCTGAGCAGAGCAGAAATCTCCTTGCCATGATGTCCAGAGCTCCTTTTGCTCCTTGTTTGGTGGCAGGTTTCTGTCACCCTTTCTCCTATCACCTATCGCCTGCAGGTGGAACGCGAACGGAGGAGACTGAAGAGATATCACAGTGGTCGGTCGCTGCCGGATGCGTGCGGATTTTCGCTCTCTGACCAGCACAAGATGGCTGCTTCTAGACAGGTGAGAACAGAATCTTCCTTGGTGGGAGGAGGGTCTGGCCGTACAGAGGAACAGTGGCAAATCCCAGTGGCAGCATCCCCCCAGCATAGACCCAAGAGAAGTGGAACGTAGACCATGGCCCTGGCCAAACTGGAGACCAAAAGGAAATCCTTGCATTTTCTTCACAGGAGGAGTCTCACGCTCGCTGCAGTCGTCGATTAGCTGAGTTGCAGAACCAGGTGAGGAGTGGGAAGGCTCTCGTCAAAAGCTGCCGTGGCTGTACTGAGGGGCACAGCTTTGCACGATGCTACAGCCCGAGTTTTGTTTGGCTGTCGGGAAGTGAGTACACCAGGCAGTGGAAATACCCAGTCAGTCAGACACATCTGTTGGCCATGGCCACACAACGTCATGCACCTAGGTCTAGGCTCTGGCTTGCCTAGAGGTCAGGCGTGGTGGGAGAGGGATTGGAGGAAATTCAGAGAACTGGCACTCGCCTGAATATAGAGAAGATTCTAAGGATGTTCCCCTTGAGTCTTACTCATCTTGTTGACGGCTTCCATTTTCCCTTGACTCCGTTAACAGTAGAGCTTGCACTCTATCTGAGCTCCAGGGGTCTGAGGCAGCGCCAGAGCTTACAGCCTTCGGGCAACCGTTAGTCTCCTATTGCTATGCTGTGCTGATCACGATCCCAGTATCGGGCCGAGTCGGAGACCTAAGCACAGCGTGGACGCTTGTTTTATCAGTGCAAGAGTGTACATCCCAGCTCCTGAACCCTAGCGCATCCCTTGACAGCGGTACTGGCAGTAGCAGCAGTCGCCAGGCTCCTCCTCCATGTGCTTTTAAGCGTCTGGTACGCCCTGGCCTCCCGGAGGAGGTGAATCTTCACAGACGTTCAGGGCAAAATGCTTGTAAGATTTATGCGAGTAAAGTACACGGTGCTCAGCTCTGGCAAGTGAGCCGAGCACACCGCTGAAGCCATCAAGTTATACCTTAAGGGTGTTTTCACCGGGAAGCCTCAGCGCCTGCAGTTCCGTTGCTACAGATAACGGATAGAACCCCCTTCCCCCTGTGACGGTTGTGTCTGCCCGCACTGTGGACCTACTCCAGCAGTTCAGCAGGAAAATGAAGGTGCTCTGCTCAAAGCATCGTCCTCAGCTGGCTAGTTGGGGCACCCCTCTGGGTCTGGGAAACAGCAGAACTGGAACTTGATCTCCCCCTTCCTGGGAGATGCTCTTAGCAGCAGACGGCCGCTTCTCCCACGCGTACCTCTGGGTTACCTACCAAAGCGTGGGAGGCTTCCAAGGCCAGCTGCACAAAGGTGCCCTTATTATTTCAGAGAGAAGGTCAGAGCTGTCCCTCTCTTCAGGGGTGGTGTTCCCTAGCCTACGCGTATCGTTTGCTGTGAAGTCCCTCTGACGTCTTGCTTTCCGTGCGCGCTACCGGCTTCTAATTCAGCACCTCGCGTTCCCCTTCCGGAGCTGGCTGCCCGAGTTTCCCACCTAGTCTGCTCTAGATGCTTAGCAGATTAGGGACCCTCTTTTTACCTGGTTTGGCTTTACGTTGGCAGACCTTGGTATTGTAATTCAAACGGAGCAGGTTCCATAAGCCATAAAACTCCTTTAGGAATTGCTTCTGTTATTTGAGTTCATTTGCCAAGAAAGAGTATTTTCGTACTCCTAGCTGGAGGTTGGGGATGGCATTCCCACGTGGGACAGAGCCCTTGGCAAAGCACACGTCACTTTGAAAACAGAGCAGAACCTCCGGCCTGAGCTGTTCTCCCCGAAACAGCAAAGCACCGAGCGCTGCTCCCAGTGCTGGCATCTCCTCCGCTCCAAAGCAGGCAGAGGGCAACATGCCAGAGCTGCTGTGGCTGCGCTGCCCTGCCCTGCAAAGCTGACAGGAGGTGAGAGCAGCTGGGTCTCTCCCACCAAAAAGCCCAGCAGGCACGACCCGCTGTTGCCAGGAAATAATAAGAGTTTGAGGATTTTGAAGGCCTCAGCAGTCCTTTAAGGCTCCTTTGCCCCCTGGGCTGTGTTCATCAGATTTTGCTCTGCTCATTTGTGAAATGCTCTGAAGTTAGGAAGCGTGAGCGTTTTCTCCCCTTTCACGTGCTAGCTGTCAGGTTTCTAAAGTAGATCGTAACAGAACGGTTCTGCACTACCTTGTGTAAGCAGCAGGCCTCCTGCTGAGGAGAAAGCATGTGGAACTAAGGTGGCAGTAGCCCAAATCTCTCCTTTGAAAAAAAGGGTTGGGTTACGAAATCCTGTAGCAACCTCTCTCTTTAATATGCATGTCATGTCTCGGTGTTGGGCCTGTGAATGGTATGCCAGAAAGAAGCTCGGCATTGTCGGTAATCTGAGCTCAGTTCGGGGTGGCTCTGGCAACCTGTTAGTTCCCGTTCCACAAGGACAACGTGTTGGTCCGGGCTGGAGCTGGAGGGTGCGTCTTCCCTGACGGCCGGATCTGTGGAGCTACGGCTGGTCCTAAGAGCGTGGGCTTGTCTGAGCTCGGCCTTTTGCCTCTTTCAGGTGTCCCTTCTGCAGACGCAGCTGGCAGAAGAACGAAAATACAAGCAGGACTATATCGAGTGCTGTGCCAAGACCAGCCAGGAGCTGTCAGACCTTCACCAAGAGCTGTCTCGCTCCTTAGCAGCTGTGGTCAGGGAGCCCAAAGCCGCTGTTCTGGAAGCAGAGGCTCGGAAGCTGGGTCAGCCTCTCTGAACCTTCTTTTCCTGTAGAGGAGCAGCTGCAGCATCACGGCGTTCCAGTCTTGTGCCCTTCCCGCAAACGTACTCTGTATTTTGCTGCGGGAAATGGGGGTACATCTGTTCTGTTTGCGTTTGGAAGCATCTCCTAGCGCCAGTGACTTTAAAAATTACTTTCTTTTAATAAAAGAGGTTTTGCAGGACTGCACTTTTTCAACGGGGGTACACATTGGTTCTGTTTATGTTCGCAAGCATCGCCTAGTGCCAGCGATGTTTAAAATGTTTTTTAATAAAAGAGATTTTGCAGGACTGCGCTTTTTTAGTAGGAAAAAGCAAGGGCTAGGCAAGTATGTGGCTTAGGAAAAGCTTATACTCTCTTTTTCACTTGCACAAGTAAGCTGTTCCGAGCTGCTGTCCGGTTTAACCTCCTGAGTTCGTAGCCCTTCCTTCCCTGTGACGAGAGAGGGAAACACAGGCGGAGGTGGTACCAAGAGGAAGGGGTGAAGGGTGCAGGCCAGGGATGGGAGGTGGGGCAAGAGCGCGGCGCTTTTTTCCTCCCCTTTTCCTTCTTTTCCTTCCTTTTTCCTTCCGTGCTTCGGCACAATAAGCGCTGGCACTCTCCCGAGGCGATTTGCTTTCAGCTTTGTTGCTGCGACAGCCAGCCTGAGGGACAGCTCGGTTGTTCTGCGAAGGGCGGGGGTAACAAACGCCAGCCCTGTCAAAGCTGGAGGCAGGGGATGGGACGGGATGGCATGGCATGGCATGGCACGTCATGGCATGGGATGGGATGGCATGGGATGGGATGGGATGGGGAGGAGGTCAAAGTGAGTGAAAACTGCTCTCTGCCAGCAGCTCCGCCTCGGTCTCAAGCCCTTCCCAGCTAACCGGGTGATCTCGAGAGCCCCCCCTCGGGGGCCGCTGGCAGGGAGGGTCAGAAGAGGGCGAGGCGGCAGCGAGGACCTTCCCGCCCCCTCGGAGCCCGGGAGCCCGAGCCCCAGCCCCTCCCCGCCCGCCCCCTCGGCCGGCTTCGGGCCGCGCTGCCCGGCGGGGCGGTGGCGGGGCGGTGCCGGCCCGGCGCCGGAAGGCGGGTTTGGTTCCGGGCCGCGCGGCGCCATGGACTCGCTGTGGCGGCTGAAGCGGTTCGATGCCTTCCCCAAGACAAGACCCTGGAGGGCTTTCGGGTCAAGACGTGCGGGGGCGCGCTGGGTGAGCGGGCGGGGTGAGGGCGGCCGGGGGCCGGCGGCGGGGGGGCCTTGCGGGCCGGCGCTCGGCAGCGGCTCGGGGCGGCGGCGGCGGCGGGCGGGCTGAGGCGGGACTGAGGCGAGGCGAGGCGGGCGCGACCGGCGGGGCTGACGGCGGTTCTCGTCTCCCCGGCAGTGACGGTTGTCAGCGGGCTCATCGTGGTGCTGCTTTTCTTGTCGGGGCTGCAGTACTACCTCACCAAGGAGGTGAGTGGCGGCGGCGGCGGCGGGGGGGGCCCGGCCCCGCGATGCTGCTTCTGGCCGGGGCGGCCCTGCGGCCCGGGGCGGCCTGCCGTGCCTCCGCACCCCCGCCGAGCCGCCGCCTCCTCCGCCGCCTCCTGCGGGCTGCCCACGCGGCAGCTTCACCCGCCGCAGATGTGCGTGGGGTTTTTTTCTTTCTTTCTTTCTTTCTCCGAGCTGGCGGCCTTGAGGCCGGGAGCGGGCTGCCCTCCCCCGAAAGCCGCTTGGCGCCGAGGGTGGCTCGGGGCTTCCTGTAACGCGGCCGCAGGAGAGCGTCTCAAAGTCTCTTCTCGCTGCCTCTGCCGCCTACAAGCAGGCAATGCAAAGGAAAGCGAGGAGGCTCCTTGCGGGAGCCCCCGTCCCCACCCCAGGTTCTAAGGTTCCCGAGTTAGTAGCTTTCTTAAAAAAAAGCGTTAGAAATGGCAAGCGCTTGGCTGCGGTGGGAGGCAGCAGCTCAGGTGTCTCTTGAATCCCAAGTCTTAAAAATCAGCCGAGGGAAAGCGGCCTTTTGATTGGCTTCCGAGTGAAACAGGACTCTGTTTTTCCTTTGTTCCTAGGTTCATCCGGAATTGTACGTTGACACATCAAGGGGAGATAAACTGAAGATCAGTCTCGATGTTATTTTTCCACATCTGCCTTGTGCTTGTGAGTCAGCCTTCTGAATGTTGGGGACAAGTTTCATACTTGCCGAGGGCCCGACAGGCTCGGTGTGCCCGCTGCTTCCGAGTGCTGCGCTGCTGCTTGGGCCACAGACAGGGAGGAACTGGTGACCCCTGGTGATTCCGCGGTGATTCCAGCCAGGCCCGCTGGGCACTCAAACCAGCACTTCCAGGCAGGCTGTATTGTTTTTCGAGGTGATACGTGAGGCTAAGGTACAAACCCCCTTACGTTTCTGTACGGTGTGGTGCTTTGTCAGAGAGCTGGGTCACACTGAAAAAGCTGGCACAGCGTTCGGTGTTCGGTGCTCGGGACTCGAGATTTGACTGTACTGTTGTTGAAACACTTTAGAGTGTTTCTCCTTGGGAAGTTACTTGGCGAGGCGCAACTTTTCTGTGGTTTTTGTACTTCAGTTCTGACCGTAACGCCAACGCCATGTGATAACCTTTCTCCCAAATTTTTAAAACCGGAGTGAGCGTTAATAGTCGGATTACCTTTTAACTAAATTCAAAACGAAGCTGCGGGGTGAAGTGACGGAAAATCTTGCAAGTCTTACTGCTTACCACTACTGCGCACGTTATCCGACCGTGCGCTAATCTTCCCTGGCTCTTGTTCTGTTGCGGTGATTCCTTTGGGTAATGCATTGGGCTTTAAACACAGTGAGTCTGGCTTCCTTGTGACCACCTGAGATATTGTTGGTCTTTGCCTTCCTCACGTTTAAAAGGGCACGGGAAGGCCAGAGAGTTTGGAAGCCCCTGGTGTTTTGTGCAGAGAAGCTGTCAGCCTTGTAAGAGAGCATGTAGCCAGCAAGTGCATCACGGTGCTTTGATACCAGGCCAAGACCACAGACCCTCTCAATCTTCTTTGTGAAAAGGGGTCACGAGGAAATGTGCTGATGGTGAAGGGGGAAGGGTGAGGAGGTAGAGGGAGGGAGGAGGCAGCTTTCAACCAATTTGAAGCTTAACTCCTGTACTCCTGGAAATGGTTATGGGCTTTGAGGGGTTTGGTTTTGGTTTCTTTTGCCTTAAGTGTATTACCTTTCAGGGTAACGCTTTCTGGGCAGCTGGAAGCCGTCCTTCTGGTACATCAAACCCAGCCCCGTGTTTGGAAGGGTCGTTCAGGGTGCTGCAACACGCGTTTTATTCCCTGTACGTCACTTGGCCCCAGCCATACACACTCTTCCGCTTTGGCACGCTCTTATCGCCCTCGCTGAAAGAGTCTGTATTTTCACTGGTTGAATGCTTCCTCAGCCTGCCACAGGCCGTAACAAATGTGTGTTTATAGACTACTTTCCTTGCTCACTGATTTCAGATTTGAGCATCGATGCCATGGACGTAGCAGGAGAGCAGCAGCTGGATGTAGAGCACAATCTGTTTAAACAACGTTTGGATAAAGCTGGCAACCGGGCGACTCCAGAGGCCGAGAGACACGGTAAGGTGCTATTCTGCCTTTCTTGGATGGATGCTCTTGTAGTCTTTCCATCACTGTGTGCCTGGTTTTGAGATTCACGGGAACAAGTGGCAGCTGAAGAGCATTTAAAGACCACAGGCTTTTGAAGAGTTTATAGCACGCAGATCTATTAAAGTGACAGATTCAGGTGAACTGCTGTTATACTTGCTACTTTTGCGAGGCAAATCTTTGCCTAGTCCCTCTGAAATTCGGACAAGGACTCACGGATGCATTTCAGGAATAAAGCTGCTGCGTGAATGCTCTTTTACAACTAGGAATCGAGCAGCTGTTCTGGCAAAACTTGGCTTTGGTTGTATCTTTAAATCACAGTGGGCTGGCAAATGGGACAACCTGGTTAGAGGAAAGAGCCTCTCTCCAGGGAAGGCTCCAGTGACTCGACCCTTAGGCCCAAGCTTGCACCTTACTACATTTACTTTGCGTGTGTTAATGCCTGCCTAGATAAATATATTTTAGTTGGTTTATCGGTTACAGGTTGTAGTAAGTGGTCCTTGGCTACCTAAACCTCGCCTTTACGTTCGTTTCGTGTTATGACTCATCGTTGCGCTTCGAGGCAAACCAGAAGCGATTCTGGCAAAGTGTTGCAATCTAACAGTAATACTGTCCCGACTTTTCCTTTCCAAAAGACGAGCTCCTTATTACTTTTTCTGGGAGATGGTGTAGTTCTACGTGTCAGCATGAACTGAATTTGTTGATTTGTATCACTCAGATTGAACTTTTCTGTTCTTGAAGTTGCAAGGCTAAACTAAGCCAAGAGCTGAACGATTGGTAGGTACGGGAGTTTCTCCTGCTGTCACGGGAATGTGGTGGTAGTGCTTTTACTGCTGTTTCGCTCAGCAGCCTCTCTGTGTTCAGAGGTTGTGGCGTTACAAACGTAATGCCTGGGGACAAAACCAGCTGTTCTGTATCTAATTCTCTGTTAAGGCATGTAGGCCTCCTGCCTTACTTGTATTGCCAGTCTCCCTCCGTTGGCATTACTCCGTCGGAACCGGTTGCTCTGGCTCCTTGTATAATCAAGGGAGAGGGAGAGAAACTCGTAAGAAGCGAAGGGTCTCACCTAGGAAAGGCATTTCCAAAGAGATCAGATGCATCGCAGGCAACAAGCAATTTCTTCTGCTGTCTGGAAGAAGCAGGCGGCTAGTTTGGTTTCCATCAGCCATGTTGCAGGTTAGATCAGAAGCATCCAGCCATCTTCATTAAACTCTATGATTATCAGTTTCTATTAGTGATACTGACTTCAGTCAGTTACTTAAATGGCAGCTGTAGCAGTATTGACCTTAAAATTAGTAAAGCATACCCAAATTTCATGGAGTAGTATCTGGAGGCTTTTCCTAGTCATAGTTACATTAAGCTAGTTAATAGCTGAATGATTTCTGTGGTAGGTTGCATTCTGTGCTTGGATGTTGTCTTACTCCTTTCCATTGAGTGACGAGGAATGATTGAATTCTTTATTGGTGGTTCTTATCATTTCCTTTCTTTTAATGTGGACAGAGTTATCCAATTTCATGTATCATATCTGCATGCAAGTTGAGGACTGTGTTAATTGCAGGAAACCCTGCATGTAGAGTTCTATGTACTGCAGTTTCTTTGTAGTATCCAAACTGTGTGCATCACCTCTGGGTTTATCTCTCTGAGACAACTCAACAGGCAGCTGCTGATTCCATTTAAAAAGCTGTTACTGGTTGCTGTGTCTTGAAAGACTCTATGCGTCGTGCAGGTGTTCTTGTTGAAGGGGTGGGAATCATGGCTTTGACGAAGCGTAGCAATTGTTTAGCTCTATGCTTCCCGATGCTGTCTTTGAGTGTAATTACGAGATTAAAAGCCATACCACGTTTTGAACAATGAATTCTTAAGTGTGCTTTCAGCTGCTTTGAATGTTGCAAGCTTTAGAAAGTAAGTCTCACACAGTTGTTTACTAATGGGGATATTTTCCTAAAAGTTCTTATTTTCTTGAGGGTAGTTGCCATAAAGTATGTGATTAAAGAAGTAAGGCTAATGACTGATTTTCATGCATATTTCATACTTTTCCATTAAAATCTCTTTTTTTCTGTGGCTAGTACAAAATACAGACGTGTTTAATACTCGCTTCCGTCTGCCTGTTATACCTCCCAGTCTCAACAAACAGGGCCCTGGCAATGTTCTATCCCCTCAGCAGTGTCTGTCTATGTACCTTATCCCCTTCCCCAGCATTAGTGATGCAAGGAGCCACCTTTTCAAGGCTTATAGAGGGTAGTGCAGCAGCGCCTGGATAGTGAGCCTTAGAGGGCTTTTGTAACGCAAGGGACCTGGTCCTGCCCTTCAGGGTTTGTGTGTTGAAACAGACTGGTTTTAAGGGGGCCTCTTATTGTAAGAGCCAGTGGTTTTGTCCCCGTTCAGCCTTCTGCATGTAAGACCATGAAATTCCATGAGTTCGTGCCCCAGCCATACTGTGGCTGCACATGCAACACACAACGTGGCACAGACATTGTCAGAATTGTTAAGTCACGAAGAAGGTAGAAATTCCTTGGAGACTTCTAGTGAGCAGAGGTTAACGCGTGTGCCTTGTCAGCATTGTCATCTTGGAGGACTGGGTGCTGATTTTCCACTTGGGAGACTCTTCCTCTGATCTTGTTTCACAGCAATGTAGAACCGTGTTCGCTACATGTCTTGGGACAGGATTCTGCGTTGTGCACTGCCGACTGCCGTTGACTGCTATTGAAAATTTTGCTTGTGTAACAGGTCCTGTTACGATTGTCGCCATTTACTGTGCGACGTTGTCTGAAGTAGACAATGTTTTAACAAAGCCTTTGGGCAAGTAACGTCTGCTCAGCGCTCCAGGGAGGCTTACAGATAGCCAGTTCTTGCTCTGGAGGGTGCGTTTGAGATGACAAATGGCACTCTGCTTCTTGGTCTTACTTCGCACCTCAACAGGCTCTGCGCGTACCGTTTCAGGTGGGCTTTGGGTGCAGGACGCGCAGCTTCCGAGACAGAACCGTTGCGTTCGTGTGTAGAACAGTTGTTGCGCACAGAACGGAACAAGAGTACAAGAGAGTGTTTCTAGTCACGCCTCGTCGCTTTGCATCCTCTTTTGTCTTAGAGCTGGGGAAAGAAGAAGAAAAAGTGTTTGATCCAAGTTCTTTGGATGCGGATCGCTGCGAGAGCTCTTACGGGGCAGAGTCGGAGGCCGTGCGGTAACCTTTACACCTTTTTGTATCTTCTTAGTGCTTGAATTAATACAGTTGTGTTGCATGCGTGTTTTTTTCCAAAGTGTCTACGAAGGTCTGTGCAGTGAAATCCTCCTGGGCCCGTGTTCAGAGAATGATGAGAACCGCTGTGGTTTTGGTCTGCCTTTGGAAGCTGCGCTCACGATTGTTAAGACCGTGCAGAGTTAGGTTGTCTATAGTTTTTGCACGTGCCTGTTTAAGGGCAGCGCAAATTGCGCTATCTTTGCAGCAGCACGAAGGCTGTATCTCATCAAACGGAATCTTTTCTGGGGTTATTTGGTGTCCAGAGGGGAGCTGTGTAAATTATTTCACCGTTACGTGAGCCGTCTTGGAATGAAACCTGGTTATGGCTTTGCCTTCTCACTTCTGCTGCAGGCTTTGCATCCTTACGGGAGCAAAGACCAGGCATTTATCGCTCGCACAAACAACGGGTGTCACTTGGTATTTCTCATTCCTCCTACCTGCAAAGAATTCTTCTGTAAGAATGGGTCCGTGGTAGCCCCTAGGTTCTGGACCATCCCTCGCTATCATTGTCTCTGTAGTGACTTGGTCTGTCCCGTCTGTCAAGTTGCGTCCTTCCGCAGAGGTGTTTCCATCTTGAGGGAGTCATGATTCCAGGCTTCAGCTTTTTCTTTGGTCCAGAAAAAAACCACAGAAGCAAAGAAAGAAAACTCAGTCTCCATCAGTCGAGGACACCGTTTCAGTGTGGAGGAGATCCAAACCCTCTGGCGGATCGCCTGTACAGTATTCCTTCCATAGAGGGTGTTCAGTGTGAGCTCCTTCTTAACTTCTGTCTCAAAGTAGCGTCTGCCGGGGAATTAACCGTTTTCATCCCCAAACTGAATACCGGAGGCTGAGATTCTTATTTCATCCTCGGCGTCGCCGAGGACTTTCCTTTTTACGCTGGTAAACTCCTTTCGGAGTTTGGTTGTCTCGGTGCTGAAAGACGCAAGGTCTCACCCGTATCTGTGCAGACAGACAAGCTGTTTTCCAGTTGTATCAAGCTCGTTTTGGAGACCACAAACGTGACGTTTCCGTTTGTCACTGGGCTATAATCCGTCAGAGCTCAGGTCGTACCACCAGTTGCTGGGAATGCCTAACGTTTGTCAGGCGGCCCCCTGGAAGCTCTCCGTACCTTCCATAGCTTCTCCAGACCACGAAACATGCTGTTGTAGAAGCCCCGCCAGGGCTGTAGCGTGTGGCAAAGTGGATGGAAACTGCTGTGTGAAGGATTCGGAGGCCCATCTCTGAGGAGGTGTAAGTCTATGACAGTTGTTGGTTAGTCATGCAGAGGGTTGAATATACGTGAACGGTCTTCGGAAACAAACAAAAAAGGAGGTTGCTTAACCTCCTTTGAGGTATGTCGTCCAAACGTACGTTTCTCCTGCCCCCCACCCCATCCTTCCAGGTATTCGCCTTTGTTGGGATCTTGCAGCAGAAGGAACAAAACAGCCTCGTGGTACGCTGCCTTCTCTGCGCATCAGGTGTGACAAAAGAAGCACAGGACCGATTAAGAACAAAAGCTTGTTACCCAGCTTTGACTGTTAACACGTTGTGAATGTAAACCTCGAGTGCGCTTCTGGATAGCTTTGGTTGCTCCTTCTGTTCCCTTGAGAAGTGGGAAAGAGTCTAAATATAACCAGCATTGTTATCTGGCGTGCTGCTTTAGAGCTCACTTAACACATAGGGGCATGCCACTGTGTTTTTCCTTTTAGTGGTTAATTCCTGCATTTTTGTTTCTCTGTTGCGCTTTAAATGGTTGCTTGTCCATATCTTAGCCCTTTGGCTAGCTAGGGAGTCATTTTATATGGCCTAGAAAGCACACTGGCAAAGCTGTTGCTCTTCCCCTTCTTGGTACGAGTTTTAAGTGCTGCTCTGTCTGAATCTGTGTGTCTTTTCCTTGAAAGGATCGGAGTATTTCTCTCTTCTCTCCTGCTCTGCTCGGTTTAGCAGTGCACGCTGTTGAGAGTCAGTGTTGCCGTATCCTTCCCCCCCCGCCCCGCCCCCAAGCCGTTTTAACTAGAGAGCTAAGTAATTTCTGTTACTTGCTGTGCCCATAAATCTCCTTTGGGAGGAGCTGTTGATCTAGGCTGGGAGCTGAGACGATTTCCTGAAAGCTGAAAGGAGAGCCATGCCAGGTCACTCTTCTGTGGTAGAGGAGGTCACCAGATGGAAAAGGTTGAGAATCTTTGCCTTAAACGATTTTAACATATCCGTGTTGGAGATAATGTGTTGGGGGATTATTAGTTGCTCTGTGCAGATAATGTAGTTGTGGAGGACGTGGTGACGTGTTGGAGCGACTTCTGCCTGTTGAAGTCGGATGGGGTGATGATCTCGCTTAATCTCATTAGTACAGCAGGCTAGAGAATTTCTCCTGGGAATTCATGCACCAAGCCTGCTAATCTCAGAATACTCAGTAGGAGTTTTTCCGAGGGTTCGTAAGCCATTGGACTTTTCTACGATTCTATGATTACCTTTAAAATAGTTTGGGTTGGAAGAGACCTTTAAAGGTCGTGTAGTCCACCCGGCCCGCCCCCTTCCCCGCAGTGAGCGGGGGGAGGGGAACATCTTCAACTAGATCAGGTTGCTCAGAGCCCCGTCCAACGTAACCTTGAATGTTTCCGGGGACGGGGCATCTACCACCTCTCCGGGCAACCTGTTCCAGGGTTTCACCACCACCATCATCGTAAAAAGTTTCTTCCTTGTATCTGGTCTGAATCTACCCTCTTTTAGCTTAAAACCATTACACCGTGTCCTGTCACAACAGGCCCTGCTAAAACGTTTGTCCCCATCTTTCTTATAAGCCCCCTTTAAGTACTGGAAGGCCGTGACAAGGTCTCCCCAGAGCCTTCTCTTCTCGAGGCTGAACAACCCCAACTCTCTCGGCCTTTCCTCACAGCAGAGGTGTTCCATCCCTCTGATCGTTTTTGTGGCCCTCCTCTGGACCCACTCCCGCAGGTCCACGTCTGTCTTGTAGTGAGGACCCCGGAGCTGGACGCAGTGCTGCAGGTGGGCTCTCACCAGAGCGGAGTAGAGGGGCAGAATCACCTCCCTCGACCTGCTGGCCGTGCTTCGTTTGATACAGCCTGGGCGTACGGTTGGCTTTCTGGGCTGTGAGTGCACATTGCTGGCTTTTCATCCGCCAGCACCCCCAAGCCCTTCTCCGCAGGGCTGGTCTCAATCCCTTCATCCTGCAGCCTGTATTGATAGCGGGGGTTGCCCCGCCCCAGGTGCAGGACCTGGCACTTGGCCTTGTTGAACCTCATGAGGTTCACATGGGCCCACTTCTCGAGTGTGTCCAGGTCCCTCTGGATGGCATCCCATCCCTCAGGCGTGTCAGCTGCACCGCTCAGCTTGGCGTCATCTGCAAACTTGCTGAGGGTGCACTCGATCCCCCTGTCGATGTCGTTGATGAAGATATTAAGCAGGATTGGTCCCAGTACGGACCCCTGAGGGACACCGCTTGTCACCGATCTCCATCTGGACATTGAGCCGTTGACCACTACCCTCTGGATGAGACCATCCAGCCAATTCCTCGTCCATCCAACAGTTCACCCATCAAATCCGTATCTCTCCCAATTTAGAGAGAAGGACGTTGCGGGGGACCGTGTCAAAGGCCTTACAGAAGTCCAGATAGACGACGTTTGTAGCTCTTCCCTGGTCCGCTGGTGTAGTCGTTCCATCATAGAAGGCCGCTAGGTTGGCCAGGCAGGACTTGCCCTTGGTGAAGCCGTGCTGGCTGCCTCGACTCACCTCCCCGTCCAACACGTGCCTTAGCATAGCTTCTAGGAGGATCTGTTCCATGACCTTCCCAGGCCCAGAGGGAGGTGAGGCTGACCAGTCGGTAGTTCTCAGGGTCCTCCTTTCTACCTTTTTTAAAAATGGGTGTCATGCTTCCCTTTTTCCAGTCACCAGGGACTTCACCCGACTGCCGTGACTTTCCAAAGAGCGTGGAGAGCGGCTTGGCAACTCCATCAGCCAGTTCCCTCAGGACTCTGGGATCTGCATCTCGTCAGGTCCCATGGACGTAGGTATGTTCAGGTTCCTCAGGTGGTCACGAACCTGATCTTCTCTTACAGTGGGAGGGCCTTTGCTGCCCTAGTCTCCGTCTTGCGGTCCACCCACTGGAGAGGTGTGGGAAGAGAGGCTGCCCGTGAAGACTGAGGCAAAAAAGTTGTTGAGTACCTCGGCCTTCTCCTTGTCCCTTGTAACCAGTTTGCCAGTCTTGCTCATCGGGGGGGAGGGAAGTGTACGCGTTCTTTGACCTTCCTTTTTGGGCCGACACACCTGTAGAAGCCCTTCTTGTTATTCTTTGCGTCCCTTGCCAGGTTCAGTTCCAGCCACGCCTTGGCCTTCCTGGTCAGATAGCTTATTGGGGATAATCATGTCATTTTAGGGATAATGTCAATAGGGGAACGTAATGTCATTTTTTACAGAAACCCAGTTGATTTGCTCTAAGAATAGGACTGGTATGGGCAAGGGTTAGAAGAACGGCAGGGTGCAGGAGAATGCTGCAGGGTGATCTTCGTTTATATCAAGATGGGCAATCTGTGTCCTTCTGCAGCCCTGGCACTCTCCTGCCTTTATGTATCACTTCCGTTTTTCGCACGCTTGCATATCCGTATGGCTTTCTCCTACCGGTGCTGTCTCCTGAAGCATGCTTGGGTGGACTACATTTTGGTGGAAGATGACGTGGACTTGGGGTTGAGGTCGAGAGGAGCAGCTTGTGCCGTTACTTGCCAGCAGAGACCGAAACAGTCCGGCCTGGGCACTGATGCGTCACTCATTCTTTGGGCTAGCTGGGGCTTTAACTGATAGCCTGTAGGAAAAATAGACTCGATCCTGATGGTGCTTTTCTTATGACCCTTTGTAAGTACTGTCAGGCCCCCCACAAGTGAGTGGGCAGGGCTACACTGATACGGCTCACTGAACTTGTGTTTTAGTAGCCTTTCCTGTGCCTCGCTAACGAAACGACGTTTGCTGTGTTTGTTTCCTGCTAGGTGGTAAGGACTAACCCGTTTTCAGTTACACGACATGAGAAGATAGCCAAGGGGCTACTGGGAGACCAGGGCCTGCCTGGTGTGTTTGCGCTATATGAACTTTTGCCCATGGTGGTGAAGCTGAGAGAGAAACACAGGTAAGAGACGTGTCAATCTATATCATCACCCTCCATTGGTTTTTGCCGTTTTGCATAGCTTAAGACTCCATCCTCGCTTAGACGCGACAGTGCAAATGCCTGAAAGCCATCCAAGCCCCTTTCCAGTGGGTGGAGGGGAAGAGGCACTCCCAGATGCCCTCCTTCTCCATGTGAACATCTGAAAGGGATTGGGGTTCTTCTGGTACTACCTGAAGCGTTTTAATCCAGCTAGCCATTTGAGGACGATGCTTGGAGCAGAGCACCTTCATTTTCCTGCTGAACTGCTGGAGTAGGTCCACAGTGCGGGCAGACACAACCGTCACAGGGGGAAGGGGGTTCAATCCGTTATCTGTAGCAACGGAACTGCAGGCGCTGAGGCTTCCCGGTGAAAACACCCTTAAGGTATAACTTGATGGCTTCAGCGGTATGCTCGGCTCACTTGCCAGAGCTGAGCACCGTGTACTTTACTCGCATAAATCTTACAGGCATTTTGCCCTGAACGCCTGCGAAGATTCACCTCCTCCGGGAGACCAGGGCGTACCAGACCCTTAAAGGCACGTGGAAGAGGAGCCTGGCGACTGCTGCTACTGCCAGTACCGCTGTCAAGGGATGCGCTAGGGTTCAGGAGCTGGGATGTACACTCTTGCACTGATAAGCACAGCGTGGACGCTTGTTTTAGGTCTCGGACTCGGCCCGATACTGGGATCGTGATCAGCACAGCATAGCAATAGGAGACTAACGGTTGCCCGAAGGCTGTAAGCTCTGGCGCTGCCTCAGATCCCTGGAGGCGAGGCAAGAGGAGTAACGGTACCTCCACTCGCCGAAGCAGCGGGTTCGCTAGATGTTTGACTGCACCAAGGGGTGGAGTGTGACTGTTCGCTCAGCTCCTGCTCAGATTTGGGCTAGCCCAGCTCACGCTAAGGCCCGATGTATGCTGGGAGCAGCGCCTTTGGGTTGAAGGGGGAGCACCAGGTAGGCAGCACAGGTGGCCAGGAAGAGCTAAAGGGCCATGATGCAGCCATTAGCACCTGCAGCTGGCTGTCTCCTGCAGCCCCCATCTTTGCCTGGCAGTATTGTCAGAATCTGCTGACTTTTGGAAATGGTATAGACCAGACTTCCAAGCTGGAAGGTATAAAACAGCAGCTGAGCCAAAAAGCCTTTGAAGGAGATTCAACAGCAGCTGGACTGCTGGGGCTTTTGTGCTTCACAGTGTGATACGGGGGACGCCCGCGCGGTGACGGAGGAGGAAGGATGAGCACTCTCACTAGGGAGAAACAACGTCTTTTTTTTGGTTTTGCTTTTGGGTTTTTTTTCTTTTTCCCCCTGCCCCCCCGCCATAAGCCCAGGACTTTTAGTGTTACGGGTTGTAAGTTAGGAAACATGACGGCTTGAGTGAATTCACGTCAGAGAGTAGCCCGGGCAAAGGGGACCGAGCCCTGTTTGTCGTGTGTGTTTGTTGCATTTCTTCACGTGCTCACGAAATAAAGCTTAATTCACAGCGTTCGTTGTCCTGTAACTTTGAACTTTTCTCTGCCGTGCCGGTTTTTCTCCCCCTGCTTGCAGTCCGTCCCGTTCCTGCTGCACAACAGGGAGCGAAAGCGTCAGTCATTGCACCTATGTGTGCTTGGCTTTCGTACTAGATGGGAACTCCGGCTCCAGGGGCTGAAGTTGGAGCTTTTCGTAGCAAGTGCCAGCTCTTCAGCTGGCTTCCCTGGGCGATGGACCTTTTCCAGGGTCCCTGCGGTCCCGCCCTTCTTGCCCCAGTGGCCCCAGACCCCGCCATCCGACCCTCTGGGCTTTCCTCGCGCTCCTTCTCTCCCAGACTGCACCGGGGGCGCTTTTTGCCCCCAGCGTTCTGCGGGGCCCTTAACGGTCTCTGAGCGGAACGCGCTGGAGCGAGCGGCTGCCGGGGCGGCCTCTCCCCCGCGGCAGCACCGCAGCCCGCCGCCGCACCCTCAGCGAGGAGCGAGAAGCGAGGAGCGAAGAGCGAGAAGCGAGAAGCGAAGCGCCGCCACAGAGCGAGCCCGGCTCTCCCGGTCGCGCCCGGCCGGCAGGGTGAGCCGCTGCGCCCGCCGCGGCAGGCGCCTGAGCGCGGTCCGCCGGGGCAGGCCGCGGAGCAGCCCCCGCCGCGGGGCCCGTCAGGCGGCGGAGCCCGGCTGGAGAGCGGGGGCATGGCGGCGCGGAGCCAGGCCTCCCTGCGGCGCCGGCTGCAGAGCTCGGAGGAGGCGCAGCACCGGCAAGCGGTGCTGGTGCGGAAGCTGCAGGCGAAGGTGAGGAGCGGGGGCGCCGGCCCGGCGGGGAGCTGCCCGGGGCCGGGCCGCGGTGGCGGGGCCGGGGTGCCCGGGCCGCCCGCGCAGCGCTGAGAGGGGCCTCGGCGATGTCGGGGGGCGAAGGCGCGGCCCCAGCGGGGCCCTCCCCGGGGCGTTCCCCGGCGCTGCCGCGGGCGGGACGGCGCCGAGCCCGCAGCTCGGGGGAGGCCCCGGGAGCCGCCCTCCTCCGCCCGGCCCGGCCCGTCCCGCTGGGCGCCTGGCCCTGCCGCTGTCACCCTGCCGAGCCTCTCGTGAGGGCTTGTCCGTCCTGAAATAAAGCAGCCCCCCGGCTCGCAGGCGCCTTTGTTGGGCCACGTTAGCAGGGGGCTGTCCCAGAGGCAGGAGCCGAGCCGGCGGGGGTGGTTTGGGGCGGCCCCGGGCCGAGGCAGGCAGCTCTTAGGGTGAGCAGGTAGCAGTACGTGGAAAAGAAGCCCCGTCTCAGGAGATAAAGCGAAGCTTCCCTGTATGGTAACGACTTCTTGTGGGCGGCATCGGCAGCGCTGTGAAACGCACTGTGCTTGGGCTGTAAAGACTTGGAGAAAAGCTAATGCAGGAGGAGCCGAGCCTGTCACAAGCTGCATTCATTCGCTCATCTTCATTCTATGTCTCCGTCCAGGTACTGCAGTACCGGACTCGGTGTCGAGAGTTGGAGCAGCAGCTGGCAGCAGGAGGGGTGAGTGTGCAGGTTGCCAAGTAAAGACCGTGTAGGTAGCGTTTGTTAACGCGGGCCAAAGCAAGCTCCCCAAAGCAATGGCAGAGGGCAGAGGGAAGCAAGATTTTGCTGCCTGAGGGTTTAAAGAAGCGCTGTAAGCTTGCCTGCGAGTGTTTTGTCCAGTTGCCGTTCTTGGAGGAGTCAGTGGTCCCAGAAATGCGGGTGCAGGAAACCCTGTGGAGGGGGGGTTTAGTTTTGAGAAAGAGTGCTTTATTGCTGGCGTAACATTTTGTCCTAGGGCTCAGGAGAGGGCTACACTGCCTGTTAGGTTCTATGGCCGTCTCTGAAAAAGAGCGGGTTGAAACGTGGCATTTTGGAAGGCAAGAATGCTGGCGTTCAGCATACGGCTATGGGCTTTTCTTTCTGCTTCACGGCTAAAGCAAACCTAGGAAGAACAAAGGGTGGGAGAGTAGGAGAGCGTTCCCAGGCTTCAAGTCGAAGAGAGCACTCACGGTTGTGAGCTAAGGAGACCTAGCTGCGAGAGTGCCACAGTGCGGGACTGAGGAGAGCTGCTCGCATTGAGCACCACCCTTCCCCTCCCTTGCTCTCCATAGTCACGACACTGTTACGCCTGGAAGAAGCCACGAGCTCCTGAGCTACCCAAGCGAATGGAGCGGAAAGCGGTGGATGCTAACAGCAGTGAAGGGAAGGCGAGAATTTGACTAAACTTTTCCTTTCTTCTGAAGGGACCCCTTCCAGGCAGGTGGGAAGCCACAGAAGACCAGAGCCTGGAGAAAGCACTGCTTCGGGTGGAAGAGGAGCAGCAGAGGTACAAGGAAGAAGCGTTCCCTCATACCTGGTATCCTGGATGCTCGTGGAAGTGAGGGAAAACCTGTCAGTGCTCCCTGGTCTCCCCAAGGGGAGCAGTTGGGCAAGCTGCTTTGAAAGCAGAAAGGTCCACAGTCTTGTTTTCTGTGGTGCAGTAATAGTGTTGTGTGCTGAATGGCTCTGTTTTGAGCGGGGGGGTTATTCCGGGTGACTTCCAAAGGTCCCTTTCCAGGCTAAATTATTCTGTGGTTCAGTAGGTGAGCGGGTCAGGAGAGTGCTAGAGAAAGGCGATGCATCCGGTGATCAGACAGCACGAAGGGGAGGCAAGACGTGAACTGTGGGCATCGTCAAAGTAGAAGGGGAAACCGAAATTGGAGGTGGAAGTAGAAGGCTTAAAGCAAGGAGAAGCAAATGAGCATGCCATCACAGAGAGATCTTAGTTAATCCTAGAAAGCACTTTTAGGGCCTCTCAGTTTGACAACAAAGTCAGTGTTGAGGGAGTTGGGAAATCACGGAGACGCTGCTTGTGGATAGCAGTCGTTCAGTGACCTCGTTGCTGTTTCTCCCTTTCCAAGGTGTGAGAATCTGGCAGAAGTGAACACTCTCCTGCAGGAACAGCTCGATGAAGCGAATGCGGTTAATTCAGCCCTTAAAGAAGATGTTGGAAGACTGACGGTGGATTGGATGAGGGCCCGGGAGGAGCTGGAAGTGAAGGAGAGCGAGTGGCGCAGTGAACGTGAGGTAAGGCTGGGCGACGGGAACGTCGGACGCGATGCTGGGGTGGAATGAGAATGGGTTTTATTTCTGGCCTAGAGAACTTGCCGTGTGAAAGTCGTGGCACCGTTGAGGATGTATTGGTGTTTATGAGCAGAAGACAGGGGTGTGAGATGGAGGAGTGTCAGCAAATTGTGGTGATGGAAGATGCCCGCGTGCTGTGACCGTACTGGTCGTTCTCAAAGGCAAATGCTTGCTCTTGCTGGTCACTGGAGGGCAGTGACACATGAACGCTCGTCTGTTTTTTAATAGTTCCTAAATCTCTGTCTGCAGCAGTGGAGACCGAAGAGAGGTCTGTGTGTTTTTGGATTCAGGGTAGCCAACAGAAGAACAAGACAGGCCTCCCTTACTAATAGGCTGTTGTAAGCAAATCTGACACTGGTCTCGGAGGGGCTTGTTTTTGTCTTCCTCCACCGAGCCTGTTAGACACCTCTGCAAGGCGAGATGATGAATCGCGATTGGTTTGCTGTGTTGATACCCGCTCCTGCAGGGGAAGTGTGGCTGTTCCCTTCTTTGCAGTCAGGTGGCAGGTCTACTGAGGATGCCTCTGTGGTGGCTCTTCAGTCCTTGATGCTCCCCACCCCCACCCCCCCCCGTTGGAATAGTTCTTAAAGGAGACTCGGTGATGACGGTTGTACCCTCTCCTCTCTGAAAGGCTTGTACAGCGACAGCGAAGGCTGAATTGGCATTTCTTTTTGCCTTTGCCTGTTTAGCTTTATGACAGCTACCTAAGGGGTGAACGCAGCCGTCTACTCAGCCTGTGGCGTCAGGTGGTCACCTTCCGCTGTCATTTCCTGGAAATGAAGACTGCCACTGACCGGTGAGTAGAAGTGAAGGCTAGATCTCGTTGCAGAAAAAACATAGCTTCCCTTCACAGCTGCTTTTTGAGCCTTGATGTTACGCTAGCTGCGGCTAAAGATACAATTTCTCCTTTGGTAGTCTGAAGCGATGGCATTAAGCATGCCTTAGGCTATACTCCGAATCATTTTGTTTGATGCTGGTTTTCAGATAACGCTGAGGGGCTCAGGCTATAAGCAATGCAGAGGCCCTGAACAGGTGAACTTGGCTATGGTGATGTTTGGGCATATTAACACAGACACAGGCATATGTGGGCGAGTTGGGAGAGACTCACCAAAGCTATGCATGCAGCATGTGGAGCGGCCCCCTGTTACAGAGTGGTTAAAATTTGCCTTAAATCTCACTGTCTTTCCTTTCCCACTGCTCCCGATGGAAAGATCATTCATGAATATGTATGTAGTTATTTTTTCCTTCTCATTTCCAGCCTACGTTTGTCCTGGTCAGTTTGCATCCGCTTATTCCTGTACCAACACTGTTGAGAGAAAGAATAGCTTCTCTACCCTGCTATTACATTTCTCCAATTGATTTTGCTTAGTTTGATCCCTCCCTTTTACGATTGTTTTCTTGTTCTTGGGCCCTCTGAGGTTCCTTTCTCACAGGTGCCTTCTGTGCAGAGACAAATAGCGTAGCCTAAGAGTAAATTCTTCTGGTGTCAGCATGCAATTTCAAACTCTGGGTTACCGTCAGCCGTTTACCACCTTTGGTGATAAGCTTTCCTTAATGCGTAGAGTATGCCTGACCCGCTAGTTAATTCTCGAAGCCTTCTGGCTGTTCCGTACATTTCCTCTTCTCTCTGGGGAGAAAATAGATGCGTTCCTCAACCATCAAATAGACCCATTGCCCAAGGATCAAGATGTGTCCTGATCCCAAAGTGTCAGGTGAACGATTCGTCCCCAGCGAAGATGTCGTCTTTCCTGCCGGCTTTTGCTGTTGCGCAATGCCGTGCTTCGGAAGCGAGCCAGCTGATAAAGATGGTGGCGTGAACATTACCTCTTTCTTGATTCTTCTTCAGAGATTTGTCAGAGCTGAAGGCAGAGCAAATGAGGCTTTCTGGATCTATACTTGTAAACTGCTCCCGCCTAAACTGTGGCGTACGGCCCTGGGCACCCGTTACGCCGGGTAGACCTGTCCTCGAGGATCAGGCACAGCAGCAAGCGGGAGAGGAAATAAGCCAGAAGACTTGGGAAGTGATGCGCTTACAAGTCGAAGGGGACCCGGAGAAGAAGGAGCTTCAGGACAGGTGAGTGTGTTTTCAACTTTGCTGTTAGCAGCGTTATCTTCTGTGGGTGCTTGTTGGATTCATAGGATGGGCTGCGTTCACGTTTAAAACGCACCCATTCTGCACAGCCTTGTTCCTGTCCCTAGTCAAACTATTGCCTTCAACAGAACGGATAGAAAAAGCTGTCTGACAGACAGAAGCTCTTGTGAGGAAGGCAGGACTGGAAAAGAGATGGCATATTACAATGTTTTTGCTGTTAACTGATTCTTGGTGAGAAATGGAGACGAGCGTAAAGAGAGCTGTGTCTCTTGCACAGCCCTTTTGCTACCCAGGGCTGTGCTAAAGGAGTTGGGAGGAATTTGCACAGGACCATCATATGCAACGTAGCCCCTCCGTACTGCCGTTTCCACGCTAGACTGAGTGCAGAAGGCCTTTGGGGCAAGGAGTGCCATTTTGCAACATCACACATACAAACCTGAATCATCCTGTGATTATGAGTTTGCGTTAAAAACTTGTTTGTCTTTCCCCTTCTCATAGACTGAAGGACTTAGCTGCACTTGAAGGAGAACACTCATTATTACAGAGCGAGTTGGTAGTCGCAAGAGAGATGCTGGAGGAATCGCACCTTCAGAGGGATCTTCTGAAGCAAGAGAAACACGAGCTTACCGTGGCACTGGAAAAGGTATGGTCACCTTATTCCGAGGCAGCACTTGTGGGAGAGGCAGTTGTGATAGCAAGACCACCACAGATGGTGTTTCTGGCAGTAGAAGCCAGGGACAATGTTGTTGTCCTTCTTGGAAAATGGTGATCGGACCACAGAGGCCCTCCGGTGTAGTTAGTGCCCACGTGCTTGTTGGGAACGCGGAACTGGGAGCGTGTCAGAGACACAACAGGGGACCTGGAGTTGCTGCTTGAGGTCAGGGATTTTCCTGTCTTTGTTGTCATGTTGTTCTTTTGTCTCTGCAGGCAGAGCAGTCAGTAGCAGAGTTGACAGGGGCTCAGAATAAGCTGACTGCTGAGATAGCCGATCTACAGGTTGCAGCAGCGAACATGAGCAGTATCAATGAAGCTCTTGCGTTGGATAAAGTGCAGCTGAACAAACTCGTCTTGCAGGTGAGCAGAGTTGTCAAAGATCTTGCCAGGTGTTTGTCTCCAGCTGCTGCTGCTGCTTCTCAGCCTTCTTGCCTTCGGACAGTATGACTGTCTGAATGTGGAAACGTTGCTCTTTTCCCTGTCCAAGCCGAAGCTCCTACAGAGTAAACCTTACTGTTATTTTATTTCCTCTGTGCTTCTGTGATTGTAGCTGGAGCAAGAGCATGACGTTCTGTCAGGCAAAGTGGACGAGATGGAGAGAGCAAAGATCTGTGACCAGGAGAAGCTGAACTTGTGTGAAAGAGCAAATGAGGCGCTGAGCGCAGAGAAAGCCCACCTGGAGCAGCTGCTGAAGAAAGCAGAGGAGCAACAGGAGGGGCTGCAGGCAGAGCTGAGGATGCTGGCAGAGGAGAAGGCAGAAACCCAAGAGAAACTCAATGAGGTGAGACCAAAAACCTGGTGCTTTCTGGGTGGGCTTTTGGCTGCTTGGCTCAGTGAAGCTGTATCTGTTGGATTCTGCAGTGTTTTTTGTCAAGGAGACACTTGGTAGCGCTGGGGGTCTGACGGCCTTGTTTACTTCCTTCTGGAAATGTGTTGGTGGCTTGCAGAGCTGTTGTGCAATTCTCTGCTTCTAGAGATTCCTTTAATCCACCTGGCTGTGTTGGCCTCTTTTTTGGCTTTTGATAAGCTGCAGAGAGGTGATTTGCCTTGCCCACGAATCTGCGTGAGGCTGCTACTCTCACATGCGTCGAAAGAAGCAAACAGGGTAGCTCTTCACCCATTTTCTGAGGCCAAAAACCCCCGGGGCTGCATGTTTCTATTTACGCTTTTTGTTGTGAGGTCTGCAACTTTCCAAGCTCCGCTTGTTGGGTCCTGGAGGGCGGGACAAAGGGGCAAGTCAGCGTCTGCTGTCCTGTACTGCTAACAACGGGAATGACATCCTGAAATTGTTGAAACTGTATTTTAGGACATACGTGCCGCTTTGAATTGCTAGATCCTCTTTAGGCTTTGAGGGAGAAGCTGAGAAAGAGGTGATCACAGAAGACTGTTTACTCTGGACTAACTGGTTTTGGTAGAGTGGAAAAAGAGCTTGGGAGAATTGTATCGCTGGAGGAGACTAGGGAGTTTGCCATCCTTTCAGTGTCGGTTTCATAATGTACAATCCTAGGTCTTAGGGGGTAACTTTGAGAGGAGAATTGTTTGTGTCTGATGGTCTGTTCTCTGTTAGACAGTCTTAGTTTTGGAGTACGTGGTCTGTTTGGCAAACACCCGTCAGAGGTGTATTGGCATCACTGCAGAAGAAAGCCAAAAAACGACAGTTAGTCTTCAGGCTTGAATGCCAGCAAGGTCTATTGGACAACTTGTTTGTGTAAGACAAGTAAACAGTATTGTTGACATGAACTACTGTCCAAGTAGAGTCTACCGTCTCTTTGGCCACACCAGCCGGACTTCCGTAAATCACTGAATGACACTGCTCACCACGAGGGCTGTTTCCCTGCCAAGGATCACCTCGTTGCATCCAACTGCTGTACACACTGAAGTAGGTGTGTGGTGGTGTTTTGCGACAAGGTGACGCTTTGATGTTGGTTTTTCTTCTTCTAGAAGGAGAAACCATGTGTATTTCCACTTTGTTCGGCGAGCAAAGTTGCTCTTGCTCAACGGTTCCTGGAAATTTCCAGCACTGGAATAGATTCTGATAGAACTTTAGTTTGCAAGGTGGCAGTTGTGGAAGATGTGGTATTTTTGCGTGAAAAGATGTAGTCTGGGGTGTGTACGTTTGTCCTGAAGGGGCCGCCTGGTCCCAGGCAACCCAGTAGGGCCTTATTACACATGGCTTTCAGGTTAACAGCCCTAGTGCCTTTTGGCAGCCCAGGCTGTTAGGGCGGTATGAAGCAGATGCTCTTAAACTTTCAGGCCAGAGTACCGGAGCTCTCTCTCCTCTAGCTGATTCAGAAGTGGCACTGGCTGGCTCTGCACAGAACTCCAGAGAAAGGACTCTAACTGTATTTTGTCCCGCTTTCAGGTTCACCGCCAGCAAGAGTCAGCTAGCAGTGGTCTGGAGCAGTTGCGGCAGGAGTCCTCTCGCCAAGTGCAGGCACTGGCCAACGTATCCAAAGAGAAGGAATTGCTGGCGCACGAGAAGGCTGCCCTAGAGGCGCGACTGGCAGCCACGGAGCGGGACAGACGAGGCCTTGCAGAGCAGCTGGCAGAGGCCAGGTAAAGGCAGGGGGGAGACCCTAGGCAGGAGATTATTTAATGGCTGTAATTATAGAGGTGATAATCGTTACGCGAGGCTTCATTGCATCCTGTATGCTTTTGAGCTGTTTTCACCTTCCATGGACAGAAAATGAAAGAATCTCGAGCAAAAAAACCCAACCAAAAACCCAAACCAGTACAGCATGGTTTGAATGTTATTTTTCTGACAGCTAAAGCTAACAAAGCTCTCCTGAGCCTGGGGCTCATGTTTATGCCCCCTTGCACGTTCCTGTGTGAAGTCCAAAGCAAGCCAGCGTAATTCCTCGGTATCTGGTACCTTGGCTCTGCATTGAGTAATAATTAAACCATGCAGATGTTTACTGAAACCCAAAGCTTCTTTCTGGTTTTGGTTTCTCGTTCTGCACGTTTGAACTTGGATCTTTCCTTATCCAGTAGTTTGACAGGGGATCTTCAGAATTCAAGGCTATTACGTACGGACATGGCGAGTAGGACACTGCCGTTTAGGGTGAAGCTAGAGGCTCGTGCTGAAAATCTTGAGGGCCTACTCTTTCTAGTCTAACTCTTGTTACCTGTGGTGCAGGACCTAGAGTTGGTTACACCAGCAGCAGGGAAGCCTCTTTTGAATGCTCGCCAGTCTGCGGGAATTGTTGCCCATCATTGGTGTGTGGGTCCGGTACTCCTTACCACGTGCTGTTTTGAGACAGACATCATGGAGGAGTTTATGCAGGGAAGGAACAAGATTTTGTCCTTCTGCTGGATCAGGTTTCTAAGATCACGTGTGACAAGTTCTGCTTTTAAAAAAAACCAACCACCCCAAACTGCCCAACGTATCGAGAGGTTTGTCCTCCTCTCAGGTCTTTTTTAGAAGACTCCTGACCTTGCAGAGCTGTACAAATGAGAGGTTGTTTGTCATGCTTCTTGACTTTTACGCCTTACCACTCCAGAGTATGTTGTTAGCAAGGCTGATAAACACCATTTTGACTCGGTCTGTTTCTTGAGAGCTGCTGCTGCTTCTGAGCTCCAGCTCCTCTTATTTGATCCAGCTGAATTATGTTCTGTCAATTATTGGGCTGCAGCAACTATTCTTGCCAGATGTTGTTCTTAAGAGCCTGTTGTTGTCGTCACAGTTTTGGACTCTTTATCTTCTCTGTTCTGGTTTAGAGACTGACTTTGATTTATCCTTAAAATGGAGCATATTTACTCTGGACTGCCAGAGATTGGCGTAGTCAGAAATATGTGCTCGTTCTCCTTCTTGAAGATAGACCCTCCATCGTCCATCAGAGCAGTGAAATCCTACTGTTGTGGGTCTTATTGCTGTACCACTCGGGTGCCCCTTTACCCTGAAGGATGTTATCCTGGTTGCACGCCTGTTCTAGTGAGGCAGTGCTGTGTATGGTAGGAACCTGGCACACCGGACGCCGTGTTAGATCAGGGAGGCAACTTCAGCTCCTGGTTGCAGAATCCTGTGTGTCATACGTAGCAGTTGGTTGAAGGCTGTGGATGTAACAATTTGCCTCCGCAGTACTACAACTTCCATTTTAAAGAGCGGCAAGTCGTTTGGGCTACTGCCTGCTTCGTTAGCAACGCTTAGAGAAAAGTAGCCAGTTTTTCTCGTGAACTTCCAAGAGTTTAAACTGAAGGCTACCTGTCTCTCCTTTCAGGTAGTCCTTGTTCAGGTAAAATCTAGTTCAGATTTCTTACAAATGCTGCTTACAAGCATGAGATTTTACTATAGGATCTGATGTATTGCTTTAGTCCCTTTGAAATATAGGGAGTCTGGAAGATCACCTCCCTGTACGTACACTACGAACAGCATCAAAAAGTCACGAGTCAGCCAGGGAGATCCTCTTACTCTGTGCCCCTGCAGAGCAACCTGGAAGTGATGATGAGCAAAGGGCTGTGAGCAGAGGCTGGGCTTTTGCTTGCTGCCACAGACTTGGTGAGCGCAGCTACCCGTGTGTCATAGATCAGACAATAGCAATTTAAGATTTGCCTGTGGAGATCAAATTTGGCTGGGCTTTCTGTGTTACGCTAGGTCATAAGGAAAGCCTGGGCATTCCCTCAGAGGGGCCTGCCTTGCTCTTTTAAATGGCAGAAATATGCCTTCTGTATCCCAGTTTCCACGCAACCCATTTTCCGTACTGAGGGGTAGGGATCTTGAACCAGTTCCTACTGGACTAGCTCCCTGTGGGCGTCAGGAGCAAGAAACTCCTTTCTCTCCGTATTGGCGTCTTGTAGGTGCGGGAGGGAGACCCTGGAATCCAGCCTGCTTGAGGCTCAGCAGCGCTTATCTCAGCTGGAGATCGCCAGGAGTCAGCTTGTAATCCAACTTCAGACAGTCAGGCAGGCCAAGGAGGTGATACAAGGTGAGAGCCTCGTGTGCTTTGTTTCTGGTGATCCCCCTGCCTAGGGAGGATGGCATAAAAATAGCTCTCTGTGTGCAGTGCTTCTAAGGAGCGCAGGAGCTGGGGACAGATCCCTCCGACACTGAAATTCAAATGGCTTAAGGTTAGTGAAGTCAGAACCGCTGTTTGTGTAGGCCCTGAATCTTGCCATTTGCCACGTTTGCAGGGGAAGTGAAGTGCCTTCAATGTGAGCTGGAAGCAGAGAGATCTCTCATGAAGCAGGAACGGGAAAACATGGCGCAACAGCTCTTGCGGACAGAAGAGCAGTATAACGATACCCTGAAACTTCGGGAAACGGCTCACGAAGTGGAAATAAACAAGCTCCGGCAAGAGCTGGTAGGAAACAATATGCTTCTGAATTCTTGAGGCAAGCTTTGTGGGCTGGCTTTAGAAGAATAATAGCCTGAGCATGTGAAATGGCAGCAAGCGTCTGTCATAGGCCACACGTTGCTAGGCCAGGCAGCAGAGCCAACGGCTCGCACTTGAAAGCACGTGAGGACCTATGGGACTATGCCGGGACAGTAAATGCAAGCCACGGATTCCGTGTGGGCCTAAGACGAGTTGAGAAGGTTGGGTGGTCCCCACCCAAGGCATGGCAGTAAAGGGGTAGGATCTTAGCAGACTCCTGTCTACCGTGAAGCGGAGTCCTAACTTTCCTGCCAACTGGAGTCGCGGGAACTTTGTTCCTTTCTTTCTGTCCTTTCATGGTTGACAGAGGTGTTATCTTTGGGCTTAAAGCATACAGAACAGATAGAACAGCCCCTTGTTCCTGGTACGTGAGTTCGTGGCCCGTCTTGTGACTCGGGCATCGGGGTGCTGGCCTCTTTCTCACCCTGCAGTCCATCTGCATCTTTTCCTTGATGAGAATGGAGTTGAGCTTTGAAAATAGAGACTCTGAGACTAGAGAGAAATCCCATAGGCGAGAGGTGCTAGGAAACAGGCAGCCGCCAGAGAGGGGAAGGTAACATCTCCTCTTCTTCCACCAGCTGACCCTCCTTTTAAGTTCCTTGATCCGACATGATTTGTGGAGGGCACAAAGCCACTACTGTGCGCTGTCGAGGTGGGGGTTTGTGGGAGGGATGAAGCTTCCCATTTTTTTGAGAAGCTTGGCTGGGACTCCATCCTGAAGTCTTTTTCTCCCCTCATCAGGCAAGCGAGCGGGAAGGGCACCATTCAGAGCTACAGGAGATGCTAGAGCAGTGGGAAAAGGAGAAGGCAGAGACGGAAAGGGAGCACGAGAAGAAGCTGTTTGATATGAAGCAGAAAGTTGCTACCATGCAAGCTCAACAAGAGGAGGAACGGACGAGAGTGGAAAGTGCCAAGCAAGAGGTAAAGACTGTGAAAGGAGAATTCGTGTGGGTTTTTTTGTTGTTTTTTTTTTACTCTTCTGGGCTCCTTATTGGCAGTGCTTCTCTGGACACCGTCCGTCTGGGTAGAAGCGTCTCTTAGATACCCCTTTGTAAAGAGGAGCGATGCCTTGGCAGCCGTGAGACCTTTGTGCCGTGAGGGACAGGGCCTGTAATGCGAGAGGCTACCCCAGTGTAGGTTTAAGAAAGGCAGGAAGCGCGTTGCAGCCTGAAGAGAACATGAACACTGTAACTGTGTCTGTGGTCTGACCACTGCTCCTTCAAGAGGGCACAGTGGTGTTCTAGAGGATGGTACCCTGAAAACTCTACACGGTAGAGGTCCAAAAAACCCCCCCAACGCCCAACCCCAACAACGGGGTTGTTCTGTCTTCCCTTCCTCCCTCCCTATCAGAGAGAACATCATCGTGCCACTGCCTAAATCATGGTTAGTCTGGACTTTAAATCCTGGCTGCAGTTCTGGCAGCTCCTCCCCAAAAGAACACACTAGAGCTAGAAGAGGTTCGGAGAAGGGCAAAAAGGAAGACGGGACTGGCCGAGTAAGCTGGGAAAGACGCAACCGAAAGGGGGTTGGCGCGGGAAAGGTCTTACAATGTCCCGAGAGGCAGGGAGGGAGGGGGCAGCCACTGAAGCAGGAGTTCAAATCTAGTACGACAAGCAAACATACGTGGGTGGAATTATTGAACCTCTTTGTCACTGTTTTGCAGCAGGAACGGGACAGACTGCGAGCAGTTAAAGAAGAACTGGTACGGGAGATGAAACTTCTTCAGGACTCGGTCACAGCCTCCGAAACCCGAGCAAATGCAGCAACAGATAGGAATCGCTGCCTTGAACAAGAACTTCAAACTACATTGTCTGTCTTAAAAATCAAAAACGAGGAAGTGGAAACGCAGCGGGAGAAAATCCAGATGCTCCAAAAAGAGGCAGCACAGAGACAAGCTTTGCAGGAGAGTCTCACTCATATGACTGCCATCCTGTCAGAGTGGGAGGGAGAAATGAAGTTGTACCAGGAACAGATGAGAATGCTGGAGAACCAGAAAGAAATGCATGAAACCACTGTCAGTGAGGTTATCAAGGACATAACAGAGAAAAACCAGAAGGTTGAATCCCAGCAAGAACAGCTACAGGAGCTGGAGAAGCAGCAAGAAATGCTGAGGACTGCTGTCAGCAAGATGAGCAAAGAGCTGGAGGAGAGAGACCGGGAGATCGGATCCCAGCAAGAACAGATACGGGAGCTGGAGAAGCAGCGAGAACTGCAGAGGACTGCTGTCAGCAAGATGAGCAAAGAGCTGGAGGAGAGAGACCAGGAGATACGATTCCAGGAGGGGAAAATAATGACTCTAGAACGAGACGGTGCATCACAAGTGAGAAATCTGCAGGTGGATCTTGATCATATGAAAGGAAACTTGAAGGAGAAGAATTTGGAGCTGCAGTCTCTGACTCAGCAGATCCAAGCGCTGGAAATGGAGAGAGAACAGGTGAAATCTCTGCACGCGAGCCTTGGACACCTGAGGGCAGTTCTTAAGGACAGAGAGAGCGAGTGTGATTCTCAAAGGGATCAGTTAAGACTCTTGCAGCAGTACAAGGAACAGCAAGAGGGCTACCTGCAAGAGCTTCGTGGTACACTAGAAAAGATGACCCTGTCTTTATCCGAAAAGGATCAAGAGCTTGAGTCACAACAAAAGCAAATCCGGGAAGCTGAAGAAGTCATGGAAATGCAGTTAAGGACTGTCCGCGACCAACTGGAGCAGACCTTAGGAGCCTTAAAAGAAAAGGACAGACTCCTAGACATCCAAAAGCAACAAGCAAGGAGCTACGCGGAGAAAACAGAAGAACAGATGAATGTCTTGCACAGAGACTTAGAATACACTACAGCAGTACTGAAAGAAAAGGATTTAATGATTGAATCTCAGAAGGAACTGATTGAGACCTTCCAAAAACAAGAGCGAGACTCTGGACAGCAGAAGGAAATTCTGCAGCAGCTTCAAGTGGCACTGAAGGAAAAAGAACACGAAATTCTATCCCTTAGAAAGCAATGTGAGGCGTGGAAGGAAAAGGAGGAAAGGCATGAAGCTGAGCAAACAAATCTCCAAGCAACAAAGCTGACTCTGAAAGAAAGAGAGGAAAAGGTAGAGGTTCTGGAGGAAGCTATCGCTAAGCTTCAACAGCAAGAGGAGGAGGCAGCGATGCAGACCGAAGCCATACAGCAAAAACTAGAATACGCTGAATCTTCTCTAGAAGCGAGAGATCAAGAGATAGTGTCTTTGCAAGAGCACGTCCAGGAGCTTCGAGAGCAGAAGGAGTTAGAAGGCAAGCGGGCCAAGAGTCTAGAGCAGGATCTAGACAAAATGAGCCAAATCTTGAAGGAGAACCACTCGGAGTTCCTCAGGCAGACCGAGCAAATGAACATGTTCCGGCTTCGTGAAGAAAGCACGAAAGTAGCGCTAACGTCATGCCAGCAGCAAGTGGATCTGCTTGAGCAAGCGGTGAGGAAGAGAGATGAAGACAATGAAACTCTCATGCAAAAACTCCAGCGCCAAGAAGAAGAACTGAAGACCTTGCAGAATCTCCAGCTGAGGCTAACCAAGGAGAATGAAGAGGTTAGGCATGGCAGAGAGCGAGAGAAGCTCCTGGAAGAAGCCTTGCGTGAGAAGGAGCAAGAGGCCAAGGCTGAAGGTGAACTAAAAGAGTTAAAAGAGGAAGTAAGAGCTCTTCGGGAAGATCTCCAGCATGTTCAGCCGACTCTGACAAAGAAGGATGAAGAGATCAAGAACCACAGAGACAGAGTCGGGTACTTAGAGAAGACTCTGAGAGAGAGAGAACAAGAGCTTAGGAGGCAGAGCGAGCTCTTGAAACAATTAACATCAGCTTTGCGATGGAAGGATGGCGGAGAGACCCTGCAGAAACAAATCCAGAAACTCCAGAAATGGGAGGAAGAGGAAGCAGAGAAGAGGCGAGTTCTCCAGGAGAGAGACCGTTCCTTGCAAAGACAGAAGGAGCTAACGCAACAACTGGAGGATGAGCGGAAAGCCAAGGGGGAAGAATTGGAGCGCACGATTGCTGTTTTGAAGCAGACCGAGAGCAGAGAAGTCAAATGGAAAGAGAAGGCACAAGCACTGACTCTTGCCCTTACCAAGAGTGAAATGGCCAATGGGACTCTGAGGGAAGAAATAGCCATCCTGCAGAGCATGGTTTCGGAGAGGGACACGGACCGGTTTCATCATCAGGTAGGTAGTGTGACTGATCATCAGTCAACTAAAATGTCTATAAAGGATTCTAAGGATGATGCCCATAAAGATACGGGAATATGTAGTCCCATAAATACATGACCTGCTTGGCCAAAGAAACTGCGGTTGTAGCCAGCAGGCTTGCCTGTCTGCGTAGCTCAAGGCATTCCCCTGCTGACATGTTTTCTGTCAGCCCCCGAACTACTGAAAGAACTACGGAGCTTGCTGTTAGAGTTACCCCAAGCCCAAACGTTGGGGATGGGTAATTGGTTCTCTCCTGCGTAGGCAAGCTTAGCCAACGTGTCGCGGTTGGGGTTTGGCATGGAAAGGAAGGGGCACAGTTGACCAAAGTAAGGGACTAGCCTTAGCAGAATTTTGTAACGATAGTTGCACAGCAGCTGCGCTGACGGTGCTTTCAGAGATGTCGATTTTGGAGGTACAGCTTTTCCAGTGTATTAAAAATAACGGCATTCGTACCGTTGCCTGATCAGGTGAAGGGCTTCATTGCGCATTCAGGATGTACTTGTGCTGCGGTCCAAAAAGTCGGAAGGCAAATCTGTGTGGATTTCCCCACGGCGATCGGGAGGAGGGCCCCTAGGAAGAGAGTGTGTTGTTTTGGCCCGTCAACCCGGAGGAGCAGAAGGGACTTGGCACTGTCCATTCCCGAGTCCGGTCACTCTCCCCGACTTGTCGATTCTGTCCCTCCTAACCCTTATGGGGCACCAGCTCAACATAAACTCCTCTCTGTATGCCCAGCAGGCTATTGCAGAAGGGGAGCAGCTATCATGGCTCTCGGAGAAGAGACTCCTGTCACAGCAGCTGGAATGTCTGCAGCGAGCAGTTGCAAGGCTGGAACTGGAGAAGGCGGAGCTGAAGCAACTCAATGCTGAGCTCAGGAGGACTCTCGAGCAGGTAAAACAGGCTTTCACTGCCTCTGCAAAGCCTCACGGTCCTCTGGATCACACCACATTTCCACAGACAGCACTTTGGAGTCCTCTGCTTGTTTCCTTCCCTCTCCCGCTTCCCCCTGTGGACACACGCTTTTGTATTTGCTCTCTCTTCTGGCACCCCGTTGCCTTCACAAATGCGCATTCGCTCCGGTCCCAGCCTTCTTGCCCCAGTGTCCCCATACACGCACATTTGACACTCTTGTGTCAGGACCTGTTTCCTCTTGCTCTTTCTCTTCCATAGCCTACTTTGAGTGCTTTTTGCCCGCAGCGTTCTCTGGGGCAATTAACAGCCTCTGAGCAGAGCAGAAATCTCCTTGCCATGATGTCCAGAGCTCCTTTTGCTCCTTGTTTGGTGGCAGGTTTCTGTCACCCTTTCTCCTATCACCAACGTGCAGGTGGAACGCGAACGGAGGAGACTGAAGAGATATCACAGTGGTCGGTCGCTGCCGGATGCGTGCGGATTTTCGCTCTCTGACCAGCACAAGATGGCTGCTTCTAGACAGGTGAGAACAGAATCTTCCTTGGTGGGAGGAGGGTCTGGCCGTACAGAGGAACAGTGGCAAATCCCAGTGGCAGCATCCCCCCAGCATAGACCCAAGAGAAGTGGAACGTAGACCATGGCCCTGGCCAAACTGGAGACCAAAAGGAAATCCTTGCATTTTCTTCACAGGAGGAGTCTCACGCTCGCTGCAGTCGTCGATTAGCTGAGTTGCAGAACCAGGTGAGGAGTGGGAAGGCTCTCGTCAAAAGCTGCCGTGGCTGTACTGAGGGGCACAGCTTTGCACGATGCTACAGCCCGAGTTTTGTTTGGCTGTCGGGAAGTGAGTACACCAGGCAGTGGAAATACCCAGTCAGTCAGACACATCTGTTGGCCATGGCCAAACAACGTCATGCACCTAGGTCTAGGCTCTGGCTTGCCTAGAGGTCAGGCGTGGTGGGAGAGGGATTGGAGGAAATTCAGAGAACTGGCACTCGCCTGAATATAGAGAAGATTCTAAGGATGTTCCCCTTGAGTCTTACTCATCTTGTTGACGGCTTCCATTTTCCCTTGACTCCGTTAACGGTAGAGCTTGCACTCGATCAGAGCTCCAGGGGTCTGAGGCAGCGCCAGAGCTTACAGCCTTCGGGCAACCGTTAGTCTCCTATTGCTATGCTGTGCTGATCACGATCCCAGTATCGGGCCGAGTTGGAGACCTAAGCACAGCGTGGACGCTTGTTTTATCAGTGCAAGAGTGTACATCCCAGCTCCTGAACCCTAGCGCATCCCTTGACAGCGGTACTGGCAGTAGCAGCAGTCGCCAGGCTCCTCCTCCATGTGCTTTTAAGCGTCTGGTACGCCCTGGCCTCCCGGAGGAGGTGAATCTTCACAGACGTTCAGGGCAAAATGCTTGTAAGATTTATGCGAGTAAAGTACACGGTGCTCAGCTCTGGCAAGTGAGCCGAGCACACCGCTGAAGCCATCAAGTTATACCTTAAGGGTGTTTTCACGGGGAAGCCTCAGCGCCTGCAGTTCCGTTGCTACAGATAACGGATAGAACCCCCTTCCCCCTGTGACGGTTGTGTCTGCCCGCACTGTGGACCTACTCCAGCAGTTCAGCAGGAAAATGAAGGTGCTCTGCTCAAAGCATCGTCCTCAGCTGGCTAGTTGGGGCACCCCTCTGGGTCTGGGAAACAGCAGAACTGGAACTTGATCTCCCCCTTCCTGGGAGATGCTCTTAGCAGCAGACGGCCGCTTCTCCCACGCGTACCTCTGGGTTACCTACCAAAGCGTGGGAGGCTTCCAAGGCCAGCTGCACAAAGGTGCCCTTATTATTTCAGAGAGAAGGTCAGAGCTGTCCCTCTCTTCAGGGGTGGTGTTCCCTAGCCTACGCGTATCGTTTGCTGTGAAGTCCCTCTGACGTCTTGCTTTCCGTGCGCGCTACCAGCTTCTAATTCAGCACCTAGCGTTCCCCTTCCGGAGCTGGCTGCCCGAGTTTCCCACCTAGTCTGCTCTAGATGCTTAGCAGATTAAGGACCCTCTTTTTACCTGGTTTGGCTTTACGTTGGCAGACCTTGGTATTGTAATTCAAACGGAGCAGGTTCCATAAGCCATAAAACTCCTTTAGGAATTGCTTCTGTTATTTGAGTTCATTTGCCAAGAAAGAGTATTTTCGTACTCCTAGCTGGAGGTTGGGGATGGCATTCCCACGTGGGACAGAGCCCTTGGCAAAGCACACGTCACTTTGAAAACAGAGCAGAACCTCCGGCCTGAGCTGTTCTCCCCGAAACAGCAAAGCACCGAGCGCTGCTCCCAGTGCTGGCATCTCCTCCGCTCCAAAGCAGGCAGAGGGCAACATGCCAGAGCTGCTGTGGCTGCGCTGCCCTGCCCTGCAAAGCTGACAGGAGGTGAGAGCAGCTGGGTCTCTCCCACCAAAAAGCCCAGCAGGCACGACCCGCTGTTGCCAGGAAATAATAAGAGTTTGAGGATTTTGAAGGCCTCAGCAGTCCTTTAAGGCTCCTTTGCCCCCTGGGCTGTGTTCATCAGATTTTGCTCTGCTCATTTGTGAAATGCTCTGAAGTTAGGAAGCGTGAGCGTTTTCTCCCCTTTCACGTGCTAGCTGTCAGGTTTCTAAAGTAGATCGTAACAGAACGGTTCTGCACTACCTTGTGTAAGCAGCAGGCCTCCTGCTGAGGAGAAAGCATGTGGAACTAAGGTGGCAGTAGCCCAAATCTCTCCTTTGAAAAAAAGGGTTGGGTTACGAAATCCTGTAGCAACCTCTCTCTTTAATATGCATGTCATGTCTCGGTGTTGGGCCTGTGAATGGTATGCCAGAAAGAAGCTCGGCATTGTCGGTAATCTGAGCTCAGTTCGGGGTGGCTCTGGCAACCTGTTAGTTCCCGTTCCACAAGGACAACGTGTTTGTCAGGGCTGGAGCTGGAGGGTGCGTCTTCCCTGACGGCCGGATCTGTGGAGCTACGGCTGGTCCTAAGAGCGTGGGCTTGTCTGAGCTCGGCCTTTTGCCTCTTTCAGGTGTCCCTTCTGCAGACGCAGCTGGCAGAAGAACGAAAATACAAGCAGGACTATATCGAGTGCTGTGCCAAGACCAGCCAGGAGCTGTCAGACCTTCACCAAGAGCTGTCTCGCTCCTTAGCAGCTGTGGTCAGGGAGCCCAAAGCCGCTGTTCTGGAAGCAGAGGCTCGGAAGCTGGGTCAGCCTCTCTGAACCTTCTTTTCCTGTAGAGGAGCAGCTGCAGCATCACGGCGTTCCAGTCTTGTGCCCTTCCCGCAAACGTACTCTGTATTTTGCTGCGGGAAATGGGGGTACATCTGTTCTGTTTGCGTTTGGAAGCATCTCCTAGCGCCAGTGACTTTAAAAATTACTTTCTTTTAATAAAAGAGGTTTTGCAGGACTGCACTTTTTCAACGGGGGTACACATTGGTTCTGTTTATGTTCGCAAGCATCGCCTAGTGCCAGCGATGTTTAAAATGTTTTTTAATAAAAGAGATTTTGCAGGACTGCGCTTTTTTAGTAGGAAAAAGCAAGGGCTAGGCAAGTATGTGGCTTAGGAAAAGCTTATACTCTCTTTTTCACTTGCACAAGTAAGCTGTTCCGAGCTGCTGTCCGGTTTAACCTCCTGAGTTCGTAGCCCTTCCTTCCCTGTGACGAGAGAGGGAAACACAGGCGGAGGTGGTACCAAGAGGAAGGGGTGAAGGGTGCAGGCCAGGGATGGGAGGTGGGGCAAGAGCGCGGCGCTTTTTTCCTCCCCTTTTCCTTCTTTTCCTTCCTTTTTCCTTCCGTGCTTCGGCACAATAAGCGCTGGCACTCTCCCGAGGCGATTTGCTTTCAGCTTTGTTGCTGCGACAGCCAGCCTGAGGGACAGCTCGGTTGTTCTGCGAAGGGCGGGGGTAACAAACGCCAGCCCTGTCAAAGCTGGAGGCAGGGGATGGGACGGGACGGGATGGGATGGGGAGGAGGTCAAAGTGAGTGAAAACTGCTCTCTGCCAGCAGCTCCGCCTCGGTCTCAAGCCCTTCCCAGCTAACCGGGTGATCTCGAGAGCCCCCCCTCGGGGGCCGCTGGCAGGGAGGGTCAGAAGAGGGCGAGGCGGCAGCGAGGACCTTCCCGCCCCCTCGGAGCCCGGGAGCCCGAGCCCCAGCCCCTCCCCGCCCGCCCCCTCGGCCGGCTTCGGGCCGCGCTGCCCGGCGGGGCGGTGGCGGGGCGGTGCCGGCCCGGCGCCGGAAGGCGGGTTTGGTTCCGGGCCGCGCGGCGCCATGGACTCGCTGTGGCGGCTGAAGCGGTTCGATGCCTTCCCCAAGACAAGACCCTGGAGGGCTTTCGGGTCAAGACGTGCGGGGGCGCGCTGGGTGAGCGGGCGGGGTGAGGGCGGCCGGGGGCCGGCGGCGGGGGGGCCTTGCGGGCCGGCGCTCGGCAGCGGCTCGGGGCGGCGGCGGCGGCGGGCGGGCTGAGGCGGGACTGAGGCGAGGCGAGGCGGGCGCGACCGGCGGGGCTGACGGCGGTTCTCGTCTCCCCGGCAGTGACGGTTGTCAGCGGGCTCATCGTGGTGCTGCTTTTCTTGTCGGGGCTGCAGTACTACCTCACCAAGGAGGTGAGTGGCGGCGGCGGCGGCGGCGGGGGGGGCCCGGCCCCGCGATGCTGCTTCTGGCCGGGGCGGCCCTGCGGCCCGGGGCGGCCTGCCGTGCCTCCGCACCCCCGCCGAGCCGCCGCCTCCTCCGCCGCCTCCTGCGGGCTGCCCACGCGGCAGCTTCACCCGCCGCAGATGTGCGTGGGGTTTTTTTCTTTCTTTCTTTCTTTCTCCGAGCTGGCGGCCTTGAGGCCGGGAGCGGGCTGCCCTCCCCCGAAAGCCGCTTGGCGCCGAGGGTGGCTCGGGGCTTCCTGTAACGCGGCCGCAGGAGAGCGTCTCAAAGTCTCTTCTCGCTGCCTCTGCCGCCTACAAGCAGGCAATGCAAAGGAAAGCGAGGAGGCTCCTTGCGGGAGCCCCCGTCCCCACCCCAGGTTCTAAGGTTCCCGAGTTAGTAGCTTTCTTAAAAAAAAGCGTTAGAAATGGCAAGCGCTTGGCTGCGGTGGGAGGCAGCAGCTCAGGTGTCTCTTGAATCCCAAGTCTTAAAAATCAGCCGAGGGAAAGCGGCCTTTTGATTGGCTTCCGAGTGAAACAGGACTCTGTTTTTCCTTTGTTCCTAGGTTCATCCGGAATTGTACGTTGACACATCAAGGGGAGATAAACTGAAGATCAGTCTCGATGTTATTTTTCCACATCTGCCTTGTGCTTGTGAGTCAGCCTTCTGAATGTTGGGGACAAGTTTCATACTTGCCGAGGGCCCGACAGGCTCGGTGTGCCCGCTGCTTCCGAGTGCTGCGCTGCTGCTTGGGCCACAGACAGGGAGGAACTGGTGACCCCTGGTGATTCCGCGGTGATTCCAGCCAGGCCCGCTGGGCACTCAAACCAGCACTTCCAGGCAGGCTGTATTGTTTTTCGAGGTGATACGTGAGGCTAAGGTACAAACCCCCTTACGTTTCTGTACGGTGTGGTGCTTTGTCAGAGAGCTGGGTCACACTGAAAAAGCTGGCACAGCGTTCGGTGTTCGGTGCTCGGGACTCGAGATTTGACTGTACTGTTGTTGAAACACTTTAGAGTGTTTCTCCTTGGGAAGTTACTTGGCGAGGCGCAACTTTTCTGTGGTTTTTGTACTTCAGTTCTGACCGTAACGCCAACGCCATGTGATAACCTTTCTCCCAAATTTTTAAAACCGGAGTGAGCGTTAATAGTTGGATTACCTTTTAACTAAATTCAAAACGAAGCTGCGGGGTGAAGTGACGGAAAATCTTGCAAGTCTTACTGCTTACCACTACTGTGCACGTTATCCGACCGTGCGCTAATCTTCCCTGGCTCTTGTTCTGTTGCGGTGATTCCTTTGGGTAATGCATTGGGCTTTAAACACAGTGAGTCTGGCTTCCTTGTGACCACCTGAGATATTGTTGGTCTTTGCCTTCCTCACGTTTAAAAGGGCACGGGAAGGCCAGAGAGTTTGGAAGCCCCTGGTGTTTTGTGCAGAGAAGCTGTCAGCCTTGTAAGAGAGCATGTAGCCAGCAAGTGCATCACGGTGCTTTGATACCAGGCCAAGACCACAGACCCTCTCAATCTTCTTTGTGAAAAGGGGTCACGAGGAAATGTGCTGATGGTGAAGGGGGAAGGGTGAGGAGGTAGAGGGAGGGAGGAGGCAGCTTTCAACCAATTTGAAGCTTAACTCCTGTACTCCTGGAAATGGTTATGGGCTTTGAGGGGTTTGGTTTTGGTTTCTTTTGCCTTAAGTGTATTACCTTTCAGGGTAACGCTTTCTGGGCAGCTGGAAGCCGTCCTTCTGGTACATCAAACCCAGCCCCGTGTTTGGAAGGGTCGTTCAGGGTGCTGCAACACGCGTTTTATTCCCTGTACGTCACTTGGCCCCAGCCATACACACTCTTCCGCTTTGGCACGCTCTTATCGCCCTCGCTGAAAGAGTCTGTATTTTCACTGGTTGAATGCTTCCTCAGCCTGCCACAGGCCGTAACAAATGTGTGTTTATAGACTACTTTCCTTGCTCACTGATTTCAGATTTGAGCATCGATGCCATGGACGTAGCAGGAGAGCAGCAGCTGGATGTAGAGCACAATCTGTTTAAACAACGTTTGGATAAAGCTGGCAACCGGGCGACTCCAGAGGCCGAGAGACACGGTAAGGTGCTATTCTGCCTTTCTTGGATGGATGCTCTTGTAGTCTTTCCATCACTGTGTGCCTGGTTTTGAGATTCACGGGAACAAGTGGCAGCTGAAGAGCATTTAAAGACCACAGGCTTTTGAAGAGTTTATAGCACGCAGATCTATTAAAGTGACAGATTCAGGTGAACTGCTGTTATACTTGCTACTTTTGCGAGGCAAATCTTTGCCTAGTCCCTCTGAAATTCGGACAAGGACTCACGGATGCATTTCAGGAATAAAGCTGCTGCGTGAATGCTCTTTTACAACTAGGAATCGAGCAGCTGTTCTGGCAAAACTTGGCTTTGGTTGTATCTTTAAATCACAGTGGGCTGGCAAATGGGACAACCTGGTTAGAGGAAAGAGCCTCTCTCCAGGGAAGGCTCCAGTGACTCGACCCTTAGGCCCAAGCTTGCACCTTACTACATTTACTTTGCGTGTGTTAATGCCTGCCTAGATAAATATATTTTAGTTGGTTTATCGGTTACAGGTTGTAGTAAGTGGTCCTTGGCTACCTAAACCTCGCCTTTACGTTCGTTTCGTGTTATGACTCATCGTTGCGCTTCGAGGCAAACCAGAAGCGATTCTGGCAAAGTGTTGCAATCTAACAGTAATACTGTCCCGACTTTTCCTTTCCAAAAGACGAGCTCCTTATTACTTTTTCTGGGAGATGGTGTAGTTCTACGTGTCAGCATGAACTGAATTTGTTGATTTGTATCACTCAGATTGAACTTTTCTGTTCTTGAAGTTGCAAGGCTAAACTAAGCCAAGAGCTGAACGATTGGTAGGTACGGGAGTTTCTCCTGCTGTCACAGGAATGTGGTGGTAGTGCTTTTACTGCTGTTTCGCTCAGCAGCCTCTCTGTGTTCAGAGGTTGAGGCGTTACAAACGTAATGCCTGGGGACAAAACCAGCTGTTCTGTATCTAATTCTCTGTTAAGGCATGTAGGCCTCCTGCCTTACTTGTATTGCCAGTCTCCCTCCGTTGGCATTACTCCGTCGGAACCGGTTGCTCTGGCTCCTTGTATAATCAAGGGAGAGGGAGAGAAACTCGTAAGAAGCGAATGGTCTCACCTAGGAAAGGCATTTCCAAAGAGATCAGATGCATCGCAGGCAACAAGCAATTTCTTCTGCTGTCTGGAAGAAGCAGGCGGCTAGTTTGGTTTCCATCAGCCATGTTGCAGGTTAGATCAGAAGCATCCAGCCATCTTCATTAAACTCTATGATTATCAGTTTCTATTAGTGATACTGACTTCAGTCAGTTACTTAAATGGCAGCTGTAGCAGTATTGACCTTAAAATTAGTAAAGCATACCCAAATTTCATGGAGTAGTATCTGGAGGCTTTTCCTAGTCATAGTTACATTAAGCTAGTTAATAGCTGAATGATTTCTGTGGTAGGTTGCATTCTGTGCTTGGATGTTGTCTTACTCCTTTCCATTGAGTGACGAGGAATGATTGAATTCTTTATTGGTGGTTCTTATCATTTCCTTTCTTTTAATGTGGACAGAGTTATCCAATTTCATGTATCATATCTGCATGCAAGTTGAGGACTGTGTTAATTGCAGGAAACCCTGCATGTAGAGTTCTATGTACTGCAGTTTCTTTGTAGTATCCAAACTGTGTGCATCACCTCTGGGTTTATCTCTCTGAGACAACTCAACAGGCAGCTGCTGATTCCATTTAAAAAGCTGTTACTGGTTGCTGTGTCTTGAAAGACTCTATGCGTCGTGCAGGTGTTCTTTGTGAAGGGGTGGGAATCATGGCTTTGACGAAGCGTAGCGATTGTTTAGCTCTATGCTTCCCGATGCTGTCTTTGAGTGTAATTACGAGATTAAAAGCCATACCACGTTTTGAACAATGAATTCTTAAGTGTGCTTTCAGCTGCTTTGAATGTTGCAAGCTTTAGAAAGTAAGTCTCACACAGTTGTTTACTAATGGGGATATTTTCCTAAAAGTTCTTATTTTCTTGAGGGTAGTTGCCATAAAGTATGTGATTAAAGAAGTAAGGCTAATGACTGATTTTCATGCATATTTCATACTTTTCCATTAAAATCTCTTTTTTTCTGTGGCTAGTACAAAATACAGACGTGTTTAATACTCGCTTCCGTCTGCCTGTTATACCTCCCAGTCTCAACAAACAGGGCCCTGGCAATGTTCTATCCCCTCAGCAGTGTCTGTCTATGTACCTTATCCCCTTCCCCAGCATTAGTGATGCAAGGAGCCACCTTTTCAAGGCTTATAGAGGGTAGTGCAGCAGCGCCTGGATAGTGAGCCTTAGAGGGCTTTTGTAACGCAAGGGACCTGGTCCTGCCCTTCAGGGTTTGTGTGTTGAAACAGACTGGTTTTAAGGGGGCCTCTTATTGTAAGAGCCAGTGGTTTTGTCCCCGTTCAGCCTTCTGCATGTAAGACCATGAAATTCCATGAGTTCGTGCCCCAGCCATACTGTGGCTGCACATGCAACACACAACGTGGCACAGACATTGTCAGAATTGTTAAGTCACGAAGAAGGTAGAAATTCCTTGGAGACTTCTAGTGAGCAGAGGTTAACGCGTGTGCCTTGTCAGCATTGTCATCTTGGAGGACTGGGTGCTGATTTTCCACTTGGGAGACTCTTCCTCTGATCTTGTTTCACAGCAATGTAGAACCGTGTTCGCTACATGTCTTGGGACAGGATTCTGCGTTGTGCACTGCCGACTGCCGTTGACTGCTATTGAAAATTTTGCTTGTGTAACAGGTCCTGTTACGATTGTCGCCATTTACTGTGCGACGTTGTCTGAAGTAGACAATGTTTTAACAAAGCCTTTGGGCAAGTAACGTCTGCTCAGCGCTCCAGGGAGGCTTACAGATAGCCAGTTCTTGCTCTGGAGGGTGCGTTTGAGATGACAAATGGCACTCTGCTTCTTGGTCTTACTTCGCACCTCAACAGGCTCTGCGCGTACCGTTTCAGGTGGGCTTTGGGTGCAGGACGCGCAGCTTCCGAGACAGAACCGTTGCGTTCGTGTGTAGAACAGTTGTTGCGCACAGAACGGAACAAGAGTACAAGAGAGTGTTTCTAGTCACGCCTCGTCGCTTTGCATCCTCTTTTGTCTTAGAGCTGGGGAAAGAAGAAGAAAAAGTGTTTGATCCAAGTTCTTTGGATGCGGATCGCTGCGAGAGCTCTTACGGGGCAGAGTCGGAGGCCGTGCGGTAACCTTTACACCTTTTTGTATCTTCTTAGCGCTTGAATTAATACAGTTGTGTTGCATGCGTGTTTTTTTCCAAAGTGTCTACGAAGGTCTGTGCAGTGAAATCCTCCTGGGCCCGTGTTCAGAGAATGATGAGAACCGCTGTGGTTTTGGTCTGCCTTTGGAAGCTGCGCTCACGATTGTTAAGACCGTGCAGAGTTAGGTTGTCTATAGTTTGTGCACGTGCCTGTTTAAGGGCAGCGCAAATTGCGCTACCTTTGCAGCAGCACGAAGGCTGTATCTCATCAAACGGAATCTTTTCTGGGGTTATTTGGTGTCCAGAGGGGAGCTGTGTAAATTATTTCACCGTTACGTGAGCCGTCTTGGAATGAAACCTGGTTATGGCTTTGCCTTCTCACTTCTGCTGCAGGCTTTGCATCCTTACGGGAGCAAAGACCAGGCATTTATCGCTCGCACGAACAACGGGTGTCACTTGGTATTTCTCATTCCTCCTACCTGCAAAGAATTCTTCTGTAAGAATGGATCCGTGGTAGCCCCTAGGTTCTGGACCATCCCTCGCTATCATTGTCTCTGTAGTGACTTGGTCTGTCCCGTCTGTCAAGTTGCGTCCTTCCGCAGAGGTGTTTCCATCTTGAGGGAGTCATGATTCCAGGCTTCAGCTTTTTCTTTGGTCCAGAAAAAAACCACAGAAGCAAAGAAAGAAAACTCAGTCTCCATCAGTCGAGGACACCGTTTCAGTGTGGAGGAGATCCAAACCCTCTGGCGGATCGCCTGTACAGTATTCCTTCCATAGAGGGTGTTCAGTGTGAGCTCCTTCTTAACTTCTGTCTCAAAGTAGCGTCTGCCGGGGAATTAACCGTTTTCATCCCCAAACTGAATACCGGAGGCTGAGATTCTTATTTCATCCTCGGCGTCGCCGAGGACTTTCCTTTTTACGCTGGTAAACTCCTTTCGGAGTTTGGTTGTCTCGGTGCTGAAAGACGCAAGGTCTCACCCGTATCTGTGCAGACAGACAAGCTGTTTTCCAGTTGTATCAAGCTCGTTTTGGAGACCACAAACGTGACGTTTCCGTTTGTCACTGGGCTATAATCCGTCAGAGCTCAGGTCGTACCACCAGTTGCTGGGAATGCCTAACGTTTGTCAGGCGGCCCCCTGGAAGCTCTCCGTACCTTCCATAGCTTCTCCAGACCACGAAACATGCTGTTGTAGAAGCCCTGCCAGGGCTGTAGCGTGTGGCAAAGTGGATGGAAACTGCTGTGTGAAGGATTCGGAGGCCCATCTCTGAGGAGGTGTAAGTCTATGACAGTTGTTGGTTAGTCATGCAGAGGGTTGAATATACGTGAACGGTCTTCGGAAACAAACAAAAAAGGAGGTTGCTTAACCTCCTTTGAGGTATGTCGTCCAAACGTACGTTTCTCCTGCCCCCCACCCCATCCTTCCAGGTATTCGCCTTTGTTGGGATCTTGCAGCAGAAGGAACAAAACAGCCTCGTGGTACGCTGCCTTCTCTGCGCATCAGGTGTGACAAAAGAAGCACAGGACCGATTAAGAACAAAAGCTTGTTACCCAGCTTTGACTGTTAACACGTTGTGAATGTAAACCTCGAGTGCGCTTCTGGATAGCTTTGGTTGCTCCTTCTGTTCCCTTGAGAAGTGGGAAAGAGTCTAAATATAACCAGCATTGTTATCTGGCGTGCTGCTTTAGAGCTCACTTAACACATAGGGGCATGCCACTGTGTTTTTCCTTTTAGTGGTTAATTCCTGCATTTTTGTTTCTCTGTTGCGCTTTAAATGGTTGCTTGTCCATATCTTAGCTCTTTGGCTAGCTAGGGAGTCATTTTATATGGCCTAGAAAGCACACTGGCAAAGCTGTTGCTCTTCCCCTTCTTGGTACGAGTTTTAAGTGCTGCTCTGTCTGAATCTGTGTGTCTTTTCCTTGAAAGGATCGGAGTATTTCTCTCTTCTCTCCTGCTCTGCTCGGTTTAGCAGTGCACGCTGTTGAGAGTCAGTGTTGCCGTATCCTTCCCCCCCCGCCCCGCCCCCAAGCCGTTTTAACTAGAGAGCTAAGTAATTTCTGTTACTTGCTGTGCCCATAAATCTCCTTTGGGAGGAGCTGTTGATCTAGGCTGGGAGCTGAGACGATTTCCTGAAAGCTGAAAGGAGAGCCATGCCAGGTCACTCTTCTGTGGTAGAGGAGGTCACCAGATGGAAAAGGTTGAGAATCTTTGCCTTAAACGATTTTAACATATCCGTGTTGGAGATAATGTGTTGGGGGATTATTAGTTGCTCTGTGCAGATAATGTAGTTGTGGAGGACGTGGTGACGTGTTGGAGCGACTTCTGCCTGTTGAAGTCGGATGGGGTGATGATCTCGCTTAATCTCATTAGTACAGCAGGCTAGAGAATTTCTCCTGGGAATTCATGCACCAAGCCTGCTAATCTCAGAATACTCAGTAGGAGTTTTTCCGAGGGTTCGTAAGCCATTGGACTTTTCTACGATTCTATGATTACCTTTAAAATAGTTTGGGTTGGAAGAGACCTTTAAAGGTCGTGTAGTCCACCCGGCCCGCCCCCTTCCCCGCAGTGAGCGGGGGGAGGGGAACATCTTCAACTAGATCAGGTTGCTCAGAGCCCCGTCCAACGTAACCTTGAATGTTTCCGGGGACGGGGCATCTACCACCTCTCCAGGCAACCTGTTCCAGGGTTTCACCACCACCATCATCGTAAAAAGTTTCTTCCTTGTATCTGGTCTGAATCTACCCTCTTTTAGCTTAAAACCATTACACCGTGTCCTGTCACAACAGGCCCTGCTAAAACGTTTGTCCCCATCTTTCTTATAAGCCCCCTTTAAGTACTGGAAGGCCGTGACAAGGTCTCCCCAGAGCCTTCTCTTCTCGAGGCTGAACAACCCCAACTCTCTCGGCCTTTCCTCACAGCAGAGGTGTTCCATCCCTCTGATCGTTTTTGTGGCCCTCCTCTGGACCCACTCCCGCAGGTCCACGTCTGTCTTGTAGTGAGGACCCCGGAGCTGGACGCAGTGCTGCAGGTGGGCTCTCACCAGAGCGGAGTAGAGGGGCAGAATCACCTCCCTCGACCTGCTGGCCGTGCTTCGTTTGATACAGCCTGGGCGTACGGTTGGCTTTCTGGGCTGTGAGTGCACATTGCTGGCTTTTCATCCGCCAGCACCCCCAAGCCCTTCTCCGCAGGGCTGGTCTCAATCCCTTCATCCTGCAGCCTGTATTGATAGCGGGGGTTGCCCCGCCCCAGGTGCAGGACCTGGCACTTGGCCTTGTTGAACCTCATGAGGTTCACATGGGCCCACTTCTCGAGTGTGTCCAGGTCCCTCTGGATGGCATCCCATCCCTCAGGCGTGTCAGCTGCACCGCTCAGCTTGGCGTCATCTGCAAACTTGCTGAGGGCGCACTCGATCCCCCTGTCGATGTCGTTGATGAAGATATTAAGCAGGATTGGTCCCAGTACGGACCCCTGAGGGACACCGCTTGTCACCGATCTCCATCTGGACATTGAGCCGTTGACCACTACCCTCTGGATGAGACCATCCAGCCAATTCCTCGTCCATCCAACAGTTCACCCATCAAATCCGTGTATCTCCCAATTTAGAGAGAAGGACGTTGCGGGGGACCGTGTCAAAGGCCTTACAGAAGTCCAGACAGACGACGTTTGTAGCTCTTCCCTGGTCCGCTGGTGTAGTCGTTCCATCATAGAAGGCCGCTAGGTTGGCCAGGCAGGACTTGCCCTTGGTGAAGCCGTGCTGGCTGCCTCGACTCACCTCCCCGTCCAACACGTGCCTTAGCATAGCTTCTAGGAGGATCTGTTCCATGACCTTCCCAGGCCCAGAGGGAGGTGAGGCTGACCAGTCGGTAGTTCTCAGGGTCCTCCTTTCTACCTTTTTTAAAAATGGGTGTCATGCTTCCCTTTTTCCAGTCACCAGGGACTTCACCCGACTGCCGTGACTTTCCAAAGAGCGTGGAGAGCGGCTTGGCAACTCCATCAGCCAGTTCCCTCAGGACTCTGGGATCTGCATCTCGTCAGGTCCCATGGACGTAGGTATGTTCAGGTTCCTCAGGTGGTCACGAACCTGATCTTCTCTTACAGTGGGAGGGCCTTTGCTGCCCTAGTCTCCGTCTTGCGGTCCACCCACTGGAGAGGTGTGGGAAGAGAGGCTGCCCGTGAAGACTGAGGCAAAAAAGTTGTTGAGTACCTCGGCCTTCTCCTTGTCCCTTGTAACCAGTTTGCCAGTCTTGCTCATCGGGGGGGAGGGAAGTGTACGCGTTCTTTGACCTTCCTTTTTGGGCCGACACACCTGTAGAAGCCCTTCTTGTTATTCTTTGCGTCCCTTGCCAGGTTCAGTTCCAGCCACGCCTTGGCCTTCCTGGTCAGATAGCTTATTGGGGATAATCATGTCATTTTAGGGATAATGTCAATAGGGGAACGTAATGTCATTTTTTACAGAAACCCAGTTGATTTGCTCTAAGAATAGGACTGGTATGGGCAAGGGTTAGAAGAACGGCAGGGTGCAGGAGAATGCTGCAGGGTGATCTTCGTTTATATCAAGATGGGCAATCTGTGTCCTTCTGCAGCCCTGGCACTCTCCTGCCTTTATGTATCACTTCCGTTTTTCGCACGCTTGCATATCCGTATGGCTTTCTCCTACCGGTGCTGTCTCCTGAAGCATGCTTGGGTGGACTACATTTTGGTGGAAGATGACGTGGACTTGGGGTTGAGGTCGAGAGGAGCAGCTTGTGCCGTTACTTGCCAGCAGAGACCGAAACAGTCCGGCCTGGGCACTGATGCGTCACTCATTCTTTGGGCTAGCTGGGGCTTTAACTGATAGCCTGTAGGAAAAATAGACTCGATCCTGATGGTGCTTTTCTTATGACCCTTTGTAAGTACTGTCAGGCCCCCCACAAGTGAGTGGGCAGGGCTACACTGATACGGCTCACTGAACTTGTGTTTTAGTAGCCTTTCCTGTGCCTCGCTAACGAAACGACGTTTGCTGTGTTTGTTTCCTGCTAGGTGGTAAGGACTAACCCGTTTTCAGTTACACGACATGAGAAGATAGCCAAGGGGCTACTGGGAGACCAGGGCCTGCCTGGTGTGTTTGCGCTATATGAACTTTTGCCCATGGTGGTGAAGCTGAGAGAGAAACACAGGTAAGAGACGTGTCAATCTATATCATCACCCTCCATTGGTTTTTGCCGTTTTGCATAGCTTAAGACTCCATCCTCGCTTAGACGCGACAGTGCAAATGCCTGAAAGCCATCCAAGCCCCTTTCCAGTGGGTGGAGGGGAAGAGGCACTCCCAGATGCCCTCCTTCTCCATGTGAACATCTGAAAGGGATTGGGGTTCTTCTGGTACTACCTGAAGCGTTTTAATCCAGCTAGCCATTTGAGGACGATGCTTGGAGCAGAGCACCTTCATTTTCCTGCTGAACTGCTGGAGTAGGTCCACAGTGCGGGCAGACACAACCTTCACAGGGGGAAGGGGGTTCAATCCGTTATCTGTAGCAACGGAACTGCAGGCGCTGAGGCTTCCCGGTGAAAACACCCTTAAGGTATAACTTGATGGCTTCAGCGGTATGCTCGGCTCACTTGCCAGAGCTGAGCACCGTGTACTTTACTCGCATAAATCTTACAGGCATTTTGCCCTGAACGCCTGCGAAGATTCACCTCCTCCGGGAGACCAGGGCGTACCAGACCCTTAAAGGCACGTGGAAGAGGAGCCTGGCGACTGCTGCTACTGCCAGTACCGCTGTCAAGGGATGCGCTAGGGTTCAGGAGCTGGGATGTACACTCTTGCACTGATAAGCACAGCGTGGACGCTTGTTTTAGGTCTCGGACTCGGCCCGATACTGGGATCGTGATCAGCACAGCATAGCAATAGGAGACTAACGGTTGCCCGAAGGCTGTAAGCTCTGGCGCTGCCTCAGATCCCTGGAGGCGAGGCAAGAGGAGTAACGGTACCTCCACTCGCCGAAGCAGCGGGTTCGCTAGATGTTTGACTGCACCAAGGGGTGGAGTGTGACTGTTCGCTCAGCTCCTGCTCAGATTTGGGCTAGCCCAGCTCACGCTAAGGCCCGATGTATGCTGGGAGCAGCGCCTTTGGGTTGAAGGGGGAGCACCAGGTAGGCAGCACAGGTGGCCAGGAAGAGCTAAAGGGCCATGATGCAGCCATTAGCACCTGCAGCTGGCTGTCTCCTGCAGCCCCCATCTTTGCCTGGCAGTATTGTCAGAATCTGCTGACTTTTGGAAATGGTATAGACCAGACTTCCAAGCTGGAAGGTATAAAACAGCAGCTGAGCCAAAAAGCCTTTGAAGGAGATTCAACAGCAGCTGGACTGCTGGGGCTTTTGTGCTTCACAGTGTGATACGGGGGACGCCCGCGCGGTGACGGAGGAGGAAGGATGAGCACTCTCACTAGGGAGAAACAACGTCTTTTTTTTGGTTTTGCTTTTGGGTTTTTTTTCTTTTTCCCCCTGCCCCCCCGCCATAAGCCCAGGACTTTTAGTGTTACGGGTTGTAAGTTAGGAAACATGACGGCTTGAGTGAATTCACGTCAGAGAGTAGCCCGGGCAAAGGGGACCGAGCCCTGTTTGTCGTGTGTGTTTGTTGCATTTCTTCACGTGCTCACGAAATAAAGCTTAATTCACAGCGTTCGTTGTCCTGTAACTTTGAACTTTTCTCTGCCGTGCCGGTTTTTCTCCCCCTGCTTGCAGTCCGTCCCGTTCCTGCTGCACAACAGGGAGCGAAAGCGTCAGTCATTGCACCTATGTGTGCTTGGCTTTCGTACTAGATGGGAACTCCGGCTCCAGGGGCTGAAGTTGGAGCTTTTCGTAGCAAGTGCCAGCTCTTCAGCTGGCTTCCCTGGGCGATGGACCTTTTCCAGGGTCCCTGCGGTCCCGCCCTTCTTGCCCCAGTGGCCCCAGACCCCGCCATCCGACCCTCTGGGCTTTCCTCGCGCTCCTTCTCTCCCAGACTGCACCGGGGGCGCTTTTTGCCCCCAGCGTTCTGCGGGGCCCTTAACGGTCTCTGAGCGGAACGCGCTGGAGCGAGCGGCTGCCGGGGCGGCCTCTCCCCCGCGGCAGCACCGCAGCCCGCCGCCGCACCCTCAGCGAGGAGCGAGAAGCGAGGAGCGAAGAGCGAGAAGCGAGAAGCGAAGCGCCGCCACAGAGCGAGCCCGGCTCTCCCGGTCGCGCCCGGCCGGCAGGGTGAGCCGCTGCGCCCGCCGCGGCAGGCGCCTGAGCGCGGTCCGCCGGGGCAGGCCGCGGAGCAGCCCCCGCCGCGGGGCCCGTCAGGCGGCGGAGCCCGGCTGGAGAGCGGGGGCATGGCGGCGCGGAGCCAGGCCTCCCTGCGGCGCCGGCTGCAGAGCTCGGAGGAGGCGCAGCACCGGCAAGCGGTGCTGGTGCGGAAGCTGCAGGCGAAGGTGAGGAGCGGGGGCGCCGGCCCGGCGGGGAGCTGCCCGGGGCCGGGCCGCGGTGGCGGGGCCGGGGTGCCCGGGCCGCCCGCGCAGCGCTGAGAGGGGCCTCGGCGATGTCGGGGGGCGAAGGCGCGGCCCCAGCGGGGCCCTCCCCGGGGCGTTCCCCGGCGCTGCCGCGGGCGGGACGGCGCCGAGCCCGCAGCTCGGGGGAGGCCCCGGGAGCCGCCCTCCTCCGCCCGGCCCGGCCCGTCCCGCTGGGCGCCTGGCCCTGCCGCTGTCACCCTGCCGAGCCTCTCGTGAGGGCTTGTCCGTCCTGAAATAAAGCAGCCCCCCGGCTCGCAGGCGCCTTTGTTGGGCCACGTTAGCAGGGGGCTGTCCCAGAGGCAGGAGCCGAGCCGGCGGGGGTGGTTTGGGGCGGCCCCGGGCCGAGGCAGGCAGCTCTTAGGGTGAGCAGGTAGCAGTACGTGGAAAAGAAGCCCCGTCTCAGGAGATAAAGCGAAGCTTCCCTGTATGGTAACGACTTCTTGTGGGCGGCATCGGCAGCGCTGTGAAACGCACTGTGCTTGGGCTGTAAAGACTTGGAGAAAAGCTAATGCAGGAGGAGCCGAGCCTGTCACAAGCTGCATTCATTCGCTCATCTTCATTCTATGTCTCCGTCCAGGTACTGCAGTACCGGACTCGGTGTCGAGAGTTGGAGCAGCAGCTGGCAGCAGGAGGGGTGAGTGTGCAGGTTGCCAAGTAAAGACCGTGTAGGTAGCGTTTGTTAACGCGGGCCAAAGCAAGCTCCCCAAAGCAATGGCAGAGGGCAGAGGGAAGCAAGATTTTGCTGCCTGAGGGTTTAAAGAAGCGCTGTAAGCTTGCCTGCGAGTGTTTTGTCCAGTTGCCGTTCTTGGAGGAGTCAGTGGTCCCAGAAATGCGGGTGCAGGAAACCCTGTGGAGGGGGGGTTTAGTTTTGAGAAAGAGTGCTTTATTGCTGGCGTAACATTTTGTCCTAGGGCTCAGGAGAGGGCTACACTGCCTGTTAGGTTCTATGGCCGTCTCTGAAAAAGAGCGGGTTGAAACGTGGCATTTTGGAAGGCAAGAATGCTGGCGTTCAGCATACGGCTATGGGCTTTTCTTTCTGCTTCACGGCTAAAGCAAACCTAGGAAGAACAAAGGGTGGGAGAGTAGGAGAGCGTTCCCAGGCTTCAAGTCGAAGAGAGCACTCACGGTTGTGAGCTAAGGAGACCTAGCTGCGAGAGTGCCACAGTGCGGGACTGAGGAGAGCTGCTCGCATTGAGCACCACCCTTCCCCTCCCTTGCTCTCCATAGTCACGACACTGTTACGCCTGGAAGAAGCCACGAGCTCCTGAGCTACCCAAGCGAATGGAGCGGAAAGCGGTGGATGCTAACAGCAGTGAAGGGAAGGCGAGAATTTGACTAAACTTTTCCTTTCTTCTGAAGGGACCCCTTCCAGGCAGGTGGGAAGCCACAGAAGACCAGAGCCTGGAGAAAGCACTGCTTCGGGTGGAAGAGGAGCAGCAGAGGTACAAGGAAGAAGCGTTCCCTCATACCTGGTATCCTGGATGCTCGTGGAAGTGAGGGAAAACCTGTCAGTGCTCCCTGGTCTCCCCAAGGGGAGCAGTTGGGCAAGCTGCTTTGAAAGCAGAAAGGTCCACAGTCTTGTTTTCTGTGGTGCAGTAATAGTGTTGTGTGCTGAATGGCTCTGTTTTGAGCGGGGGGGTTATTCCGGGTGACTTCCAAAGGTCCCTTTCCAGGCTAAATTATTCTGTGGTTCAGTAGGTGAGCGGGTCAGGAGAGTGCTAGAGAAAGGCGATGCATCCGGTGATCAGACAGCACGAAGGGGAGGCAAGACGTGAACTGTGGGCATCGTCAAAGTAGAAGGGGAAACCGAAATTGGAGGTGGAAGTAGAAGGCTTAAAGCAAGGAGAAGCAAATGAGCATGCCATCACAGAGAGATCTTAGTTAATCCTAGAAAGCACTTTTAGGGCCTCTCAGTTTGACAACAAAGTCAGTGTTGAGGGAGTTGGGAAATCACGGAGACGCTGCTTGTGGATAGCAGTCGTTCAGTGACCTCGTTGCTGTTTCTCCCTTTCCAAGGTGTGAGAATCTGGCAGAAGTGAACACTCTCCTGCAGGAACAGCTCGATGAAGCGAATGCGGTTAATTCAGCCCTTAAAGAAGATGTTGGAAGACTGACGGTGGATTGGATGAGGGCCCGGGAGGAGCTGGAAGTGAAGGAGAGCGAGTGGCGCAGTGAACGTGAGGTAAGGCTGGGCGACGGGAACGTCGGACGCGATGCTGGGGTGGAATGAGAATGGGTTTTATTTCTGGCCTAGAGAACTTGCCGTGTGAAAGTCGTGGCACCGTTGAGGATGTATTGGTGTTTATGAGCAGAAGACAGGGGTGTGAGATGGAGGAGTGTCAGGAAATTGTGGTGATGGAAGATGCCCGCGTGCTGTGACCGTACTGGTCGTTCTCAAAGGCAAATGCTTGCTCTTGCTGGTCACTGGAGGGCAGTGACACATGAACGCTCGTCTGTTTTTTAATAGTTCCTAAATCTCTGTCTGCAGCAGTGGAGACCGAAGAGAGGTCTGTGTGTTTTTGGATTCAGGGTAGCCAACAGAAGAACAAGACAGGCCTCCCTTACTAATAGGCTGTTGTAAGCAAATCTGACACTGGTCTCGGAGGGGCTTGTTTTTGTCTTCCTCCACCGAGCCTGTTAGACACCTCTGCAAGGCGAGATGATGAATCGCGATCGGTTTGCTGTGTTGATACCCGCTCCTGCAGGGGAAGTGTGGCTGTTCCCTTCTTTGCAGTCAGGTGGCAGGTCTACTGAGGATGCCTCTGTGGTGGCTCTTCAGTCCTTGATGCTCCCCACCCCCACCCCCCCCGTTGGAATAGTTCTTAAAGGAGACTCGGTGATGACGGTTGTACCCTCTCCTCTCTGAAAGGCTTGTACAGCGACAGCGAAGGCTGAATTGGCATTTCTTTTTGCCTTTGCCTGTTTAGCTTTATGACAGCTACCTAAGGGGTGAACGCAGCCGTCTACTCAGCCTGTGGCGTCAGGTGGTCACCTTCCGCTGTCATTTCCTGGAAATGAAGACTGCCACTGACCGGTGAGTAGAAGTGAAGGCTAGATCTCGTTGCAGAAAAAACATAGCTTCCCTTCACAGCTGCTTTTTGAGCCTTGATGTTACGCTAGCTGCGGCTAAAGATACAATTTCTCCTTTGGTAGTCTGAAGCGATGGCATTAAGCATGCCTTAGGCTATACTCCGAATCATTTTGTTTGATGCTGGTTTTCAGATAACGCTGAGGGGCTCAGGCTATAAGCAATGCAGAGGCCCTGAACAGGTGAACTTGGCTATGGTGATGTTTGGGCATATTAACACAGACACAGGCATATGTGGGCGAGTTGGGAGAGACTCACCAAAGCTATGCATGCAGCATGTGGAGCGGCCCCCTGTTACAGAGTGGTTAAAATTTGCCTTAAATCTCACTGTCTTTCCTTTCCCACTGCTCCCGATGGAAAGATCATTCATGAATATGTATGTAGTTATTTTTTCCTTCTCATTTCCAGCCTACGTTCGTCCTGGTTAGTTTGCATCCGCTTATTCCTGTACCAACACTGTTGAGAGAAAGAATAGCTTCTCTACCCTGCTATTACATTTCTCCAATTGATTTTGCTTAGTTTGATCCCTCCCTTTTACGATTGTTTTCTTGTTCTTGGGCCCTCTGAGGTTCCTTTCTCACAGGTGCCTTCTGTGCAGAGACAAATAGCGTAGCCTAAGAGTAAATTCTTCTGGTGTCAGCATGCAATTTCAAACTCTGGGTTACCGTCAGCCGTTTACCACCTTTGGTGATAAGCTTTCCTTAATGCGTAGAGTATGCCTGACCCGCTAGTTAATTCTCGAAGCCTTCTGGCTGTTCCGTACATTTCCTCTTCTCTCTGGGGAGAAAATAGATGCGTTCCTCAACCATCAAATAGACCCATTGCCCAAGGATCAAGATGTGTCCTGATCCCAAAGTGTCAGGTGAACGATTCGTCCCCAGCGAAGATGTCGTCTTTCCTGCCGGCTTTTGCTGTTGCGCAATGCCGTGCTTCGGAAGCGAGCCAGCTGATAAAGATGGTGGCGTGAACATTACCTCTTTCTTGATTCTTCTTCAGAGATTTGTCAGAGCTGAAGGCAGAGCAAATGAGGCTTTCTGGATCTATACTTGTAAACTGCTCCCGCCTAAACTGTGGCGTACGGCCCTGGGCACCCGTTACGCCGGGTAGACCTGTCCTCGAGGATCAGGCACAGCAGCAAGCGGCAGAGGAAATAAGCCAGAAGACTTGGGAAGTGATGCGCTTACAAGTCGAAGAGGACCCGGAGAAGAAGGAGCTTCAGGACAGGTGAGTGTGTTTTCAACTTTGCTGTTAGCAGCGTTATCTTCTGTGGGTGCTTGTTGGATTCATAGGATGGGCTGTGTTCACGTTTAAAACGCACCCATTCTGCACAGCCTTGTTCCTGTCCCTAGTCAAACTATTGCCTTCAACAGAACGGATAGAAAAAGCTGTCTGACAGACAGAAGCTCTTGTGAGGAAGGCAGGACTAGAAAAGAGATGGCATATTACAATGTTTTTGCTGTTAACTGATTCTTGGTGAGAAATGGAGACGAGCGTAAAGAGAGCTGTGTCTCTTGCACAGCCCTTTTGCTACCCAGGGCTGTGCTAAAGGAGTTGGGAGGAATTTGCACAGGACCATCATATGCAACGTAGCCCCTCCGTACTGCCGTTTCCACGCTAGACTGAGTGCAGAAGGCCTTTGGGGCAAGGAGTGCCATTTTGCAACATCACACATACGAACCTGAATCATCCTGTGATTATGAGTTTGCGTTAAAAACTTGTTTGTCTTTCCCCTTCTCATAGACTGAAGGACTTAGCTGCACTTGAAGGAGAACACTCATTATTACAGAGCGAGTTGGTAGTCGCAAGAGAGATGCTGGAGGAATCGCACCTTCAGAGGGATGTGCTGAAGCAAGAGAAACATGAGCTTACCGTGGCACTGGAAAAGGTATGGTCACCTTATTCCGAGGCAGCACTTGTGGGAGAGGCAGTTGTGATAGCAAGACCACCACAGATGGTGTTTCTGGCAGTAGAAGCCAGGGACAATGTTGTTGTCCTTCTTGGAAAATGGTGATCGGACCACAGAGGCTCTCCGGTGTAGTTAGTGCCCACGTGCTTGTTGGGAATGCGGAACTGGGAGCGTGTCAGAGACACAACAGGGGACCTGGAGTTGCTGCTTGAGGTCAGGGATTTTCCTGTCTTTGTTGTCATGTTGTTCTTTTGTCTCTGCAGGCAGAGCAGTCAGTAGCAGAGTTGACAGGGGCTCAGAATAAGCTGACTGCTGAGATAGCCGATCTACAGGTTGCAGCAGCGAACATGAGCAGTATCAATGAAGCTCTTGCGTTGGATAAAGTGCAGCTGAACAAACTCGTGTTGCAGGTGAGCAGAGTTGTCAAAGATCTTGCCAGGTGTTTGTCTCCAGCTGCTGCTGCTGCTTCTCAGCCTTCTTGCCTTCGGACAGTATGACTGTCTGAATGTGGAAACGTTGCTCTTTTCTCTGTCCAAGCCACAGCTCCTACAGAGTAAACCTTACTGTTATTTTATTTCCTCTGTGCTTCTGTGATTGTAGCTGGAGCAAGAGCATGACGTTCTGTCAGGCAAAGTGGACGAGATGGAGAGAGCAAAGATCTCTGACCAGGAGAAGCTGAACTTGTGTGAAAGAGCAAATGAGGCGCTGAGCGCAGAGAAAGCCCACCTGGAGCAGCTGCTGAAGAAAGCAGAGGAGCAACAGGAGGGGCTGCAGGCAGAGCTGAGGATGCTGGCAGAGGAGAAGGCAGAAACCCAAGAGAAACTCAATGAGGTGAGACCAAAAACCTGGTGCTTTCTGGGTGGGCTTTTGGCTGCTTGGCTCAGTGAAGCTGTATCTGTTGGATTCTGCAGTGTTTTTTGTCAAGGAGACACTTGGTAGCGCTGGGGGTCTGACGGCCTTGTTTACTTCCTTCTGGAAATGTGTTGGTGGCTTGCAGAGCTGTTGTGCAATTCTCTGCTTCTAGAGATTCCTTTAATCCACCTGGCTGTGTTGGCCTCTTTTTTGGCTTTTGATAAGCTGCAGAGAGGTGATTTGCCTTGCCCACGAATCTGTGTGAGGCTGCTACTCTCACAGGCGTCGAAAGAAGCAAACAGGGTAGCTCTTCACCCATTTTCTGAGGCCAAAAACCCCCGGGGCTGCATGTTTCTATTTACGCTTTTTGTTGTGAGGTCTGCAACTTTCCAAGCTCCGCTTGTTGGGTCCTGGAGGGCGGGACAAAGGGGCAAGTCAGCGTCTGCTGTCCTGTACTGCTAACAACGGGAATGACATCCTGAAATTGTTGAAACTGTATTTTAGGACATACGTGCCGCTTTGAATTGCTAGATCCTCTTTAGGCTTTGAGGGAGAAGCTGAGAAAGAGGTGATCACAGAAGACTGTTTACTCTGGACTAACTGGTTTTGGTAGAGTGGAAAAAGAGCTTGGGAGAATTGTATCGCTGGAGGAGACTAGGGAGTTTGCCATCCTTTCAGTGTCGGTTTCATAATGTACAATCCTAGGTCTTAGGGGGTAACTTTGAGAGGAGAATTGTTTGTGTCTGATGGTCTGTTCTCTGTTAGACAGTCTTAGTTTTGGAGTACGTGGTCTGTTTGGCAAACACCCGTCAGAGGTGTATTGGCATCACTGCAGAAGAAAGCCAAAAAACGACAGTTAGTCTTCAGGCTTGAATGCCAGCAAGGTCTATTGGACAACTTGTTTGTGTAAGACAAGTAAACAGTATTGTTGACATGAACTACTGTCCAAGTAGAGTCTACCGTCTCTTTGGCCACACCAGCCGGACTTCCGTAAATCACTGAATGACACTGCTCACCACGAGGGCTGTTTCCCTGCCAAGGATCACCTCGTTGCATCCAACTGCTGTACACACTGAAGTAGGTGTGTGGTGGTGTTTTGCGACAAGGTGACGCTTTGATGTTGGTTTTTCTTCTTCTAGAAGGAGAAACCATGTGTATTTCCACTTTGTTCGGCGAGCAAAGTTGCTCTTGCTCAACGGTTCCTGGAAATTTCCAGCACTGGAATAGATTCTGATAGAACTTTAGTTTGCAAGGTGGCAGTTGTGGAAGATGTGGTATTTTTGCGTGAAAAGATGTAGTCTGGGGTGTGTACGTTTGTCCTGAAGGGGCCGCCTGGTCCCAGGCAACCCAGTAGGGCCTTATTACACATGGCTTTCAGGTTAACAGCCCTAGTGCCTTTTGGCAGCCCAGGCTGTTAGGGCGGTATGAAGCAGATGCTCTTAAACTTTCAGGCCAGAGTACCGGAGCTCTCTCTCCTCTAGCTGATTCAGAAGTGGCACTGGCTGGCTCTGCACAGAACTCCAGAGAAAGGACTCTAACTGTATTTTGTCCCGCTTTCAGGTTCACCGCCAGCAAGAGTCAGCTAGCAGTGGTCTGGAGCAGTTGCGGCAGGAGTCCTCTCGCCAAGTGCAGGCACTGGCCAACGTATCCAAAGAGAAGGAATTGCTGGCGCACGAGAAGGCTGCCCTAGAGGCGCGACTGGCAGCCACGGAGCGGGACAGACGAGGCCTTGCAGAGCAGCTGGCAGAGGCCAGGTAAAGGCAGGGGGGAGACCCTAGGCAGGAGATTATTTAATGGCTGTAATTATAGAGGTGATAATCATTACGCGAGGCTTCATTGCATCCTGTATGCTTTTGAGCTGTTTTCACCTTCCATGGACAGAAAATGAAAGAATCTCGAGCAAAAAAACCCAACCAAAAACCCAAACCAGTACAGCATGGTTTGAATGTTATTTTTCTGACAGCTAAAGCTAACAAAGCTCTCCTGAGCCTGGGGCTCATGTTTATGCCCCCTTGCACGTTCCTGTGTGAAGTCCAAAGCAAGCCAGCGTAATTCCTCGGTATCTGGTACCTTGGCTCTGCATTGAGTAATAATTAAACCATGCAGATGTTTACTGAAACCCAAAGCTTCTTTCTGGTTTTGGTTTCTCGTTCTGCACGTTTGAACTTGGATCTTTCCTTATCCAGTAGTTTGACAGGGGATCTTCAGAATTCAAGGCTATTACGTACGGACATGGCGAGTAGGACACTGCCGTTTAGGGTGAAGCTAGAGGCTCGTGCTGAAAATCTTGAGGGCCTACTCTTTCTAGTCTAACTCTTGTTACCTGTGGTGCAGGACCTAGAGTTGGTTACACCAGCAGCAGGGAAGCCTCTTTTGAATGCTCGCCAGTCTGCGGGAATTGTTGCCCATCATTGGTGTGTGGGTCCGGTACTCCTTACCACGTGCTGTTTTGAGACAGACATCATGGAGGAGTTTATGCAGGGAAGGAACAAGATTTTGTCCTTCTGCTGGATCAGGTTTCTAAGATCACGTGTGACAAGTTCTGCTTTTAAAAAAAACCAACCACCCCAAACTGCCCAACGTATCGAGAGGTTTGTCCTCCTCTCAGGTCTTTTTTAGAAGACTCCTGACCTTGCAGAGCTGTACAAATGAGAGGTTGTTTGTCATGCTTCTTGACTTTTACGCCTTACCACTCCAGAGTATGTTGTTAGCAAGGCTGATAAACACCATTTTGACTCGGTCTGTTTCTTGAGAGCTGCTGCTGCTTCTGAGCTCCAGCTCCTCTTATTTGATCCAGCTGAATTATGTTCTGTCAATTATTGGGCTGCAGCAACTATTCTTGCCAGATGTTGTTCTTAAGAGCCTGTTGTTGTCGTCACAGTTTTGGACTCTTTATCTTCTCTGTTCTGGTTTAGAGACTGACTTTGATTTATCCTTAAAATGGAGCATATTTACTCTGGACTGCCAGAGATTGGCGTAGTCAGAAATATGTGCTCGTTCTCCTTCTTGAAGATAGACCCTCCATCGTCCATCAGAGCAGTGAAATCCTACTGTTGTGGGTCTTATTGCTGTACCACTCGGGTGCCCCTTTACCCTGAAGGATGTTATCCTGGTTGCACGCCTGTTCTAGTGAGGCAGTGCTGTGTATGGTAGGAACCTGGCACACCGGACGCCGTGTTAGATCAGGGAGGCAACTTCAGCTCCTGGTTGCAGAATCCTGTGTGTCATACGTAGCAGTTGGTTGAAGGCTGTGGATGTAACAATTTGCCTCCGCAGTACTACAACTTCCATTTTAAAGAGCGGCAAGTCGTTTGGGCTACTGCCTGCTTCGTTAGCAACGCTTAGAGAAAAGTAGCCAGTTTTTCTCGTGAACTTCCAAGAGTTTAAACTGAAGGCTACCTGTCTCTCCTTTCAGGTAGTCCTTGTTCAGGTAAAATCTAGTTCAGATTTCTTAGAAATGCTGCTTACAAGCATGAGATTTTACTATAGGATCTGATGTATTGCTTTAGTCCCTTTGAAATATAGGGAGTCTGGAAGATCACCTCCCTGTACGTACACTACGAACAGCATCAAAAAGTCACGAGTCAGCCAGGGAGATCCTCTTACTCTGTGGCCCTGCAGAGCAACCTGGAAGTGACGATGAGCAAAGGGCTGTGAGCAGAGGCTGGGCTTTTGCTTGCTGCCACAGACTTGGTGAGCGCAGCTACCCGTGTGTCATAGATCAGACAATAGCAATTTAAGATTTGCCTGTGGAGATCAAATTTGGCTGGGCTTTCTGTGTTACGCTAGGTCATAAGGAAAGCCTGGGCATTCCCTCAGAGGGGCCTGCCTTGCTCTTTTAAATGGCAGAAATATGCCTTCTGTATCCCAGTTTCCACGCAACCCATTTTCCGTACTGAGGGGTAGGGATCTTGAACCAGTTCCTACTGGACTAGCTCCCTGTGGGCGTCAGGAGCAAGAAACTCCTTTCTCTCCGTATTGGCGTCTTGTAGGTGCGGGAGGGAGACCCTGGAATCCAGCCTGCTTGAGGCTCAGCAGCGCTTATCTCAGCTGGAGATCGCCAGGAGTCAGCTTGAAATCCAACTTCAGACAGTCAGGCAGGCCAAGGAGGTGATACAAGGTGAGAGCCTCGTGTGCTTTGTTTCTGGTGATCCCCCTGCCTAGGGAGGATGGCATAAAAATAGCTCTCTGTGTGCAGTGCTTCTAAGGAGCGCAGGAGCTGGGGACAGATCCCTCCGACACTGAAATTCAAATGGCTTAAGGTTAGTGAAGTCAGAACCGCTGTTTGTGTAGGCCCTGAATCTTGCCATTTGCCACGTTTGCAGGGGAAGTGAAGTGCCTTCAATGTGAGCTGGAAGCAGAGAGATCTCTCATGAAGCAGGAACGGGAAAACATGGCGCAACAGCTCTTGCGGACAGAAGAGCAGTATAACGATACCCTGAAACTTCGGGAAACGGCTCACGAAGTGGAAATAAACAAGCTCCGGCAAGAGCTGGTAGGAAACAATATGCTTCTGAATTCTTGAGGCAAGCTTTGTGGGCTGGCTTTAGAAGAATAATAGCCTGAGCGTGTGAAATGGCAGCAAGCGTCTGTCATAGGCCACACGTTGCTAGGCCAGGCAGCAGAGCCAACGGCTCGCACTTGAAAGCACGTGAAGACCTACGGGACTATGCCGGGACAGTAAATGCAAGCCACGGATTCCGTGTGGGCCTAAGACGAGTTGAGCAGAAGGTTGGGTGGTCCCCACCCAAGGCATGGCAGTAAAGGGGTAGGATCTTAGCAGACTCCTGTCTACCGTGAAGCAGAGTCCTAACTTTCCTGCCAACTGGAGTCGCCGGAACTTTGTTCCTTTCTTTCTGTCCTTTCATGGTTGACAGAGGTGTTATCTTTGGGCTTAAAGCATACAGAACAGATAGAACAGCCCCTTGTTCCTGGTACGTGAGTTCGTGGCCCGTCTTGTGACTAGGGCATCGGGGTGCTGGCCTCTTTCTCACCCTGCAGTCCATCTGCATCTTTTCCTTGATGAGAATGGAGTTGAGCTTTGAAAATAGAGACTCTGAGACTAGAGAGAAATCCCGTAGGCGAGAGGTGCTAGGAAACAGGCAGCCGCCAGAGAGGGGAAGGTAACATCTCCTCTTCTTCCACCAGCTGACCCTCCTTTTAAGTTCCTTGATCGGACATGATTTGTGGAGGGCACAAAGCCACTACTGTGCGCTGTCGAGGTGGGGGTTTGTGGGAGGGATGAAGCTTCCCATTTTTTTGAGAAGCTTGGCTGGGACTCCATCCTGAAGTCTTTTTCTCCCCTCATCAGGCAAGCAAGCGGGAAGGGCACCATTCAGAGCTACAGGAGATGCTGGAGCAGTGGGAAAAGGAGAAGGCAGAGACGGAAAGGGAGCACGAGAAGAAGCTGTTTGATATGAAGCAGAAAGTTGCTACCATGCAAGCTCAACAAGAGGAGGAACGGACGAGAGCGGAAAGTGCCAAGCAAGAGGTAAAGACTGTGAAAGGAGAATTCGTGTGGGTTTTTTTGTTGTTTTTTTTTTTACTCTTCTGGGCTCCTTATTGGCAGTGCTTCTCTGGACACCGTCCGTCTGGGTAGAAGCGTCTCTTAGATACCCCTTTGTAAAGAGGAGCGATGCCTTGGCAGCCGTGAGACCTTTGTGCCGTGAGGGACAGGGCCTGTAATGCGAGAGGCTACCCCAGTGTAGGTTTAAGAAAGGCAGGAAGCGCGTTGCAGCCTGAAGAGAACATGAACACTGTAACTGTGTCTGTGGTCTGACCACTGCTCCTTCAAGAGGGCACAGTGGTGTTCTAGAGGATGGTACCCTGAAAACTCTACACGGTAGAGGTCCAAAAAACCCCCCCAACGCCCAACCCCAACAACGGGGTTGTTCTGTCTTCCCTTCCTCCCTCCCTATCAGAGAGAACATCATCGTGCCACTGCCTAAATCATGGTTAGTCTGGACTTTAAATCCTGGCTGCAGTTCTGGCAGCTCCTCCCCAAAAGAACACACTAGAGCTAGAAGAGGTTCGGAGAAGGGCAAAAAGGAAGACGGGACTGGCCGAGTAAGCTGGGAAAGACGCAACCGAAAGGGGGGTGGCGCGGGGAAGGTCTTACAATGTCCCGAGAGGCAGGGAGGGAGGGGGCAGCCACTGAAGCAGGAGTTCAAATCTAGTACGACAAGCAAACATACGTGGGTGGAATTATTGAACCTCTTTGTCACTGTTTTGCAGCAGGAACGGGACAGACTGCGAGCAGTTAAAGAAGAACTGGTACGGGAGATGAAACTTCTTCAGGACTCGGTCACAGCCTCCGAAACCCGAGCAAATGCAGCAACAGATAGGAATCGCTGCCTTGAACAAGAACTTCAAACTACATTGTCTGTCTTAAAAATCAAAAACGAGGAAGTGGAAACGCAGCGGGAGAAAATCCAGATGCTCCAAAAAGAGGCAGCACAGAGACAAGCTTTGCAGGAGAGTCTCACTCATATGACTGCCATCCTGTCAGAGAGGGAGGGAGAAATGAAGTTGTACCAGGAACAGATGAGAATGCTGGAGAACCAGAAAGAAATGCATGAAACCACTGTCAGTGAGGTTATCAAGGACATAACAGAGAAGAACCAGAAGGTTGAATCCCAGCAAGAACAGCTACAGGAGCTGGAGAAGCAGCAAGAAATGCTGAGGACTGCTGTCAGCAAGATGAGCAAAGAGCTGGAGGAGAGAGACCGGGAGATCGGATCCCAGCAAGAACAGATACGGGAGCTGGAGAAGCAGCGAGAACTGCAGAGGACTGCTGTCAGCAAGATGAGCAAAGAGCTGGAGGAGAGAGACCGGGAGATGCGATTCCAGGAGGGGAAAATAATGACTCTAGAACGAGACGGTGCATCACAAGTGAGAAATCTGCAGGTGGATCTTGATCATATGAAAGGAAACTTGAAGGAGAAGAATTTGGAGCTGCAGTCTCTGACTCAGCAGATCCAAGCGCTGGAAATGGAGAGAGAACAGGTGAAATCTCTGCACGCGAGCCTTGGACACCTGAGGGCAGTTCTTAAGGACAGAGAGAGCGAGTGTGATTCTCAAAGGGATCAGTTAAGACTCTTGCAGCAGTACAAGGAACAGCAAGAGGGCTACCTGCAAGAGCTTCGTGGTACACTAGAAAAGATGACCCTGTCTTTATCCGAAAAGGATCAAGAGCTTGAGTCACAACAAAAGCAAATCCGGGAAGCTGAAGAAGTCATGGAAATGCAGTTAAGGACTGTCCGCGACCAACTGGAGCAGACCTTAGGAGCCTTAAAAGAAAAGGACAGACTCCTAGACATCCAAAAGCAACAAGCAAGGAGCTACGCGGAGAAAACAGAAGAACAGATGAATGTCTTGCACAGAGACTTAGAATACACTACAGCAGTACTGAAAGAAAAGGATTTAATGATTGAATCTCAGAAGGAACTGATTGAGACCTTCCAAAAACAAGAGCGAGACTCTGGACAGCAGAAGGAAATTCTGCAGCAGCTTCAAGTGGCACTGAAGGAAAAAGAACACGAAATTCTATCCCTTAGAAAGCAATGTGAGGCGTGGAAGGAAAAGGAGGAAAGGCATGAAGCTGAGCAAACAAATCTCCAAGCAACAAAGCTGACTCTGAAAGAAAGAGAGGAAAAGGTAGAGGTTCTGGAGGAAGCTATCGCTAAGCTTCAACAGCAAGAGGAGGAGGCAGCGATGCAGACCGAAGCCATACAGCAAAAACTAGAATACGCTGAATCTTCTCTAGAAGCGAGAGATCAAGAGATAGTGTCTTTGCAAGAGCACGTCCAGGAGCTTCGAGAGCAGAAGGAGTTAGAAGGCAAGCGGGCCAAGAGTCTAGAGCAGGATCTAGACAAAATGAGCCAAATCTTGAAGGAGAACCACTCGGAGTTCCTCAGGCAGACCGAGCAAATGAACATGTTCCGGCTTCGTGAAGAAAGCACGAAAGTAGCGCTAACGTCATGCCAGCAGCAAGTGGATCTGCTTGAGCAAGCGGTGAGGAAGAGAGATGAAGACAATGAAACTCTCATGCAAAAACTCCAGCGCCAAGAAGAAGAACTGAAGACCTTGCAGAATCTCCAGCTGAGGCTAACCAAGGAGAATGAAGAGGTTAGGCATGGCAGAGAGCGAGAGAAGCTCCTGGAAGAAGCCTTGCGTGAGAAGGAGCAAGAGGCCAAGGCTGAAGGTGAACTAAAAGAGTTAAAAGAGGAGGTAAGAGCTCTTCGGGAAGATCTCCAGCATGTTCAGCCGACTCTGACAAAGAAGGATGAAGAGATCAAGAACCACAGAGACAGAGTCGGGTACTTAGAGAAGACTCTGAGAGAGAGAGAACAAGAGCTTAGGAGGCAGAGCGAGCTCTTGAAACAATTAACATCAGCTTTGCGATGGAAGGATGGCGGAGAGGCCCTGCAGAAACAAATCCAGAAACTCCAGAAATGGGAGGAAGAGGAAGCAGAGAAGAGGCGAGTTCTCCAGGAGAGAGACCGTTCCTTGCAAAGACAGAAGGAGCTAACGCAACAACTGGAGGATGAGCGGAAAGCCAAGGGGGAAGAATTGGAGCGCACGATTGCTGTTTTGAAGCAGACCGAGAGCAGAGAAGTCAAATGGAAAGAGAAGGCACAAGCTCTGACTCTTGCCCTTACCAAGAGTGAAATGGCCAATGGGACTCTGAGGGAAGAAATAGCCATCCTGCAGAGCATGGTTTCGGAGAGGGACACGGACCGGTTTCATCATCAGGTAGGCAGTGTGACTGATCATCAGTCAACTAAAATGCCTATAAAGGATTCTAAGGATGATGCCCATAAAGATACGGGAATATGTAGTCCCATAAATACATGACCTGCTTGGCCAAAGAAACTGCGGTTGTAGCCAGCAGGCTTGCCTGTCTGCGTAGCTCAAGGCATTCCCCTGCTGACATGTTTTCTGTCAGCCCCCGAACTACTGAAAGAACTACGGAGCTTGCTGTTAGAGTTACCCCAAGCCCAAACGTTGGGGATGGGTAATTGGTTCTCTCCTGCGTAGGCAAGCTTAGCCAACGTGTCGCGGTTGGGGTTTGGCATGGAAAGGTAGGGGCACAGTTGACCAAAGTAAGGGACTAGCCTTAGCAGAATTTTGTAACGATGGTTGCACAGCAGCTGCGCTGACGGTGCTTTCAGAGATGTCGATTTTGGAGGTACAGCTTTTCCAGTGTATTAAAAATAACGGCATTCGTACCGTTGCCTGATCAGGTGAAGGGCTTCATTGCGCATTCAGGATGTACTTGTGCTGCGGTCCAAAAAGCCGGAAGGCAAATCTGTGTGGATTTCCCCACGGCGATCGGGAGGAGGGCCCCTAGGAAGAGAGTGTGTTGTTTTGGCCCGTCAACCCGGAGGAGCAGAAGGGACTTGGCACTGTCCATTCCCGAGTCCGGTCACACTCCCCGACTTGTCGATTCTGTCCCTCCTAACCCTTATGGGGCACCAGCTCAACATAAACTCCTCTCTGTATGCCCAGCAGGCTATTGCAGAAGGGGAGCAGCTATCATGGCTCTCGGAGAAGAGACTCCTGTCACAGCAGCTGGAATGTCTGCAGCGAGCAGTTGCAAGGCTGGAACTGGAGAAGGCGGAGCTGAAGCAACTCAATGCTGAGCTCAGGAGGACTCTCGAGCAGGTAAAACAGGCTTTCACTGCCTCTGCAAAGCCTCACGGTCCTCTGGATCACACCACATTTCCACAGACAGCACTTTGGAGTCCTCTGCTTGTTTCCTTCCCTCTCCCGCTTCCCCCTGTGGACACACGCTTTTGTATTTGCTCTCTCTTCTGGCACCCCGTTGCCTTCACAAATGCGCATTCGCTCCGGTCCCAGCCTTCTTGCCCCAGTGTCCCCATACACGCACATTTGACACTCTTGTGTCAGGACCTGTTTCCTCTTGCTCTTTCTCTTCCATAGCCTACTTTGAGTGCTTTTTGCCCGCAGCGTTCTCTGGGGCAATTAACAGCCTCTGAGCAGAGCAGAAATCTCCTTGCCATGATGTCCAGAGCTCCTTTTGCTCCTTGTTTGGTGGCAGGTTTCTGTCACCCTTTCTCCTATCACCTATCGCCTGCAGGTGGAACGCGAACGGAGGAGACTGAAGAGATATCACAGTGGTCGGTCGCTGCCGGATGCGTGCGGATTTTCGCTCTCTGACCAGCACAAGATGGCTGCTTCTAGACAGGTGAGAACAGAATCTTCCTTGGTGGGAGGAGGGTCTGGCCGTACAGAGGAACAGTGGCAAATCCCAGTGGCAGCATCCCCCCAGCATAGACCCAAGAGAAGTGGAACGTAGACCATGGCCCTGGCCAAACTGGAGACCAAAAGGAAATCCTTGCATTTTCTTCACAGGAGGAGTCTCACGCTCGCTGCAGTCGTCGATTAGCTGAGTTGCAGAACCAGGTGAGGAGTGGGAAGGCTCTCGTCAAAAGCTGCCGTGGCTGTACTGAGGGGCACAGCTTTGCACGATGCTACAGCCCGAGTTTTGTTTGGCTGTCGGGAAGTGAGTACACCAGGCAGTGGAAATACCCAGTCAGTCAGACACATCTGTTGGCCATGGCCACACAACGTCATGCACCTAGGTCTAGGCTCTGGCTTGCCTAGAGGTCAGGCGTGGTGGGAGAGGGATTGGAGGAAATTCAGAGAACTGGCACTCGCCTGAATATAGAGAAGATTCTAAGGATGTTCCCCTTGAGTCTTACTCATCTTGTTGACGGCTTCCATTTTCCCTTGACTCCGTTAACAGTAGAGCTTGCACTCTATCTGAGCTCCAGGGGTCTGAGGCAGCGCCAGAGCTTACAGCCTTCGGGCAACCGTTAGTCTCCTATTGCTATGCTGTGCTGATCACGATCCCAGTATCGGGCCGAGTCGGAGACCTAAGCACAGCGTGGACGCTTGTTTTATCAGTGCAAGAGTGTACATCCCAGCTCCTGAACCCTAGCGCATCCCTTGACAGCGGTACTGGCAGTAGCAGCAGTCGCCAGGCTCCTCCTCCATGTGCTTTTAAGCGTCTGGTACGCCCTGGCCTCCCGGAGGAGGTGAATCTTCACAGACGTTCAGGGCAAAATGCTTGTAAGATTTATGCGAGTAAAGTACACGGTGCTCAGCTCTGGCAAGTGAGCCGAGCACACCGCTGAAGCCATCAAGTTATACCTTAAGGGTGTTTTCACCGGGAAGCCTCAGCGCCTGCAGTTCCGTTGCTACAGATAACGGATAGAACCCCCTTCCCCCTGTGACGGTTGTGTCTGCCCGCACTGTGGACCTACTCCAGCAGTTCAGCAGGAAAATGAAGGTGCTCTGCTCAAAGCATCGTCCTCAGCTGGCTAGTTGGGGCACCCCTCTGGGTCTGGGAAACAGCAGAACTGGAACTTGATCTCCCCCTTCCTGGGAGATGCTCTTAGCAGCAGACGGCCGCTTCTCCCACGCGTACCTCTGGGTTACCTACCAAAGCGTGGGAGGCTTCCAAGGCCAGCTGCACAAAGGTGCCCTTATTATTTCAGAGAGAAGGTCAGAGCTGTCCCTCTCTTCAGGGGTGGTGTTCCCTAGCCTACGCGTATCGTTTGCTGTGAAGTCCCTCTGACGTCTTGCTTTCCGTGCGCGCTACCGGCTTCTAATTCAGCACCTCGCGTTCCCCTTCCGGAGCTGGCTGCCCGAGTTTCCCACCTAGTCTGCTCTAGATGCTTAGCAGATTAGGGACCCTCTTTTTACCTGGTTTGGCTTTACGTTGGCAGACCTTGGTATTGTAATTCAAACGGAGCAGGTTCCATAAGCCATAAAACTCCTTTAGGAATTGCTTCTGTTATTTGAGTTCATTTGCCAAGAAAGAGTATTTTCGTACTCCTAGCTGGAGGTTGGGGATGGCATTCCCACGTGGGACAGAGCCCTTGGCAAAGCACACGTCACTTTGAAAACAGAGCAGAACCTCCGGCCTGAGCTGTTCTCCCCGAAACAGCAAAGCACCGAGCGCTGCTCCCAGTGCTGGCATCTCCTCCGCTCCAAAGCAGGCAGAGGGCAACATGCCAGAGCTGCTGTGGCTGCGCTGCCCTGCCCTGCAAAGCTGACAGGAGGTGAGAGCAGCTGGGTCTCTCCCACCAAAAAGCCCAGCAGGCACGACCCGCTGTTGCCAGGAAATAATAAGAGTTTGAGGATTTTGAAGGCCTCAGCAGTCCTTTAAGGCTCCTTTGCCCCCTGGGCTGTGTTCATCAGATTTTGCTCTGCTCATTTGTGAAATGCTCTGAAGTTAGGAAGCGTGAGCGTTTTCTCCCCTTTCACGTGCTAGCTGTCAGGTTTCTAAAGTAGATCGTAACAGAACGGTTCTGCACTACCTTGTGTAAGCAGCAGGCCTCCTGCTGAGGAGAAAGCATGTGGAACTAAGGTGGCAGTAGCCCAAATCTCTCCTTTGAAAAAAAGGGTTGGGTTACGAAATCCTGTAGCAACCTCTCTCTTTAATATGCATGTCATGTCTCGGTGTTGGGCCTGTGAATGGTATGCCAGAAAGAAGCTCGGCATTGTCGGTAATCTGAGCTCAGTTCGGGGTGGCTCTGGCAACCTGTTAGTTCCCGTTCCACAAGGACAACGTGTTGGTCCGGGCTGGAGCTGGAGGGTGCGTCTTCCCTGACGGCCGGATCTGTGGAGCTACGGCTGGTCCTAAGAGCGTGGGCTTGTCTGAGCTCGGCCTTTTGCCTCTTTCAGGTGTCCCTTCTGCAGACGCAGCTGGCAGAAGAACGAAAATACAAGCAGGACTATATCGAGTGCTGTGCCAAGACCAGCCAGGAGCTGTCAGACCTTCACCAAGAGCTGTCTCGCTCCTTAGCAGCTGTGGTCAGGGAGCCCAAAGCCGCTGTTCTGGAAGCAGAGGCTCGGAAGCTGGGTCAGCCTCTCTGAACCTTCTTTTCCTGTAGAGGAGCAGCTGCAGCATCACGGCGTTCCAGTCTTGTGCCCTTCCCGCAAATGTACTCTGTATTTTGCTGCGGGAAATGGGGGTACATCTGTTCTGTTTGCGTTTGGAAGCATCTCCTAGCGCCAGTGACTTTAAAAATTACTTTCTTTTAATAAAAGAGGTTTTGCAGGACTGCACTTTTTCAACGGGGGTACACATTGGTTCTGTTTATGTTCGCAAGCATCGCCTAGTGCCAGCGATGTTTAAAATGTTTTTTAATAAAAGAGATTTTGCAGGACTGCGCTTTTTTAGTAGGAAAAAGCAAGGGCTAGGCAAGTATGTGGCTTAGGAAAAGCTTATACTCTCTTTTTCACTTGCACAAGTAAGCTGTTCCGAGCTGCTGTCCGGTTTAACCTCCTGAGTTCGTAGCCCTTCCTTCCCTGTGACGAGAGAGGGAAACACAGGCGGAGGTGGTACCAAGAGGAAGGGGTGAAGGGTGCAGGCCAGGGATGGGAGGTGGGGCAAGAGCGCGGCGCTTTTTTCCTCCCCTTTTCCTTCTTTTCCTTCCTTTTTCCTTCCGTGCTTCGGCACAATAAGCGCTGGCACTCTCCCGAGGCGATTTGCTTTCAGCTTTGTTGCTGCGACAGCCAGCCTGAGGGACAGCTCGGTTGTTCTGCGAAGGGCGGGGGTAACAAACGCCAGCCCTGTCAAAGCTGGAGGCAGGGGATGGGACGGGACGGGATGGGATGGGGAGGAGGTCAAAGTGAGTGAAAACTGCTCTCTGCCAGCAGCTCCGCCTCGGTCTCAAGCCCTTCCCAGCTAACCGGGTGATCTCGAGAGCCCCCCCTCGGGGGCCGCTGGCAGGGAGGGTCAGAAGAGGGCGAGGCGGCAGCGAGGACCTTCCCGCCCCCTCGGAGCCCGGGAGCCCGAGCCCCAGCCCCTCCCCGCCCGCCCCCTCGGCCGGCTTCGGGCCGCGCTGCCCGGCGGGGCGGTGGCGGGGCGGTGCCGGCCCGGCGCCGGAAGGCGGGTTTGGTTCCGGGCCGCGCGGCGCCATGGACTCGCTGTGGCGGCTGAAGCGGTTCGATGCCTTCCCCAAGACAAGACCCTGGAGGGCTTTCGGGTCAAGACGTGCGGGGGCGCGCTGGGTGAGCGGGCGGGGTGAGGGCGGCCGGGGGCCGGCGGCGGGGGGGCCTTGCGGGCCGGCGCTCGGCAGCGGCTCGGGGCGGCGGCGGCGGCGGGCGGGCTGAGGCGGGACTGAGGCGAGGCGAGGCGGGCGCGACCGGCGGGGCTGACGGCGGTTCTCGTCTCCCCGGCAGTGACGGTTGTCAGCGGGCTCATCGTGGTGCTGCTTTTCTTGTCGGGGCTGCAGTACTACCTCACCAAGGAGGTGAGTGGCGGCGGCGGCGGCGGGGGGGGCCCGGCCCCGCGATGCTGCTTCTGGCCGGGGCGGCCCTGCGGCCCGGGGCGGCCTGCCGTGCCTCCGCACCCCCGCCGAGCCGCCGCCTCCTCCGCCGCCTCCTGCGGGCTGCCCACGCGGCAGCTTCACCCGCCGCAGATGTGCGTGGGGTTTTTTTCTTTCTTTCTTTCTTTCTCCGAGCTGGCGGCCTTGAGGCCGGGAGCGGGCTGCCCTCCCCCGAAAGCCGCTTGGCGCCGAGGGTGGCTCGGGGCTTCCTGTAACGCGGCCGCAGGAGAGCGTCTCAAAGTCTCTTCTCGCTGCCTCTGCCGCCTACAAGCAGGCAATGCAAAGGAAAGCGAGGAGGCTCCTTGCGGGAGCCCCCGTCCCCACCCCAGGTTCTAAGGTTCCCGAGTTAGTAGCTTTCTTAAAAAAAAGCGTTAGAAATGGCAAGCGCTTGGCTGCGGTGGGAGGCAGCAGCTCAGGTGTCTCTTGAATCCCAAGTCTTAAAAATCAGCCGAGGGAAAGCGGCCTTTTGATTGGCTTCCGAGTGAAACAGGACTCTGTTTTTCCTTTGTTCCTAGGTTCATCCGGAATTGTACGTTGACACATCAAGGGGAGATAAACTGAAGATCAGTCTCGATGTTATTTTTCCACATCTGCCTTGTGCTTGTGAGTCAGCCTTCTGAATGTTGGGGACAAGTTTCATACTTGCCGAGGGCCCGACAGGCTCGGTGTGCCCGCTGCTTCCGAGTGCTGCGCTGCTGCTTGGGCCACAGACAGGGAGGAACTGGTGACCCCTGGTGATTCCGCGGTGATTCCAGCCAGGCCCGCTGGGCACTCAAACCAGCACTTCCAGGCAGGCTGTATTGTTTTTCGAGGTGATACGTGAGGCTAAGGTACAAACCCCCTTACGTTTCTGTACGGTGTGGTGCTTTGTCAGAGAGCTGGGTCACACTGAAAAAGCTGGCACAGCGTTCGGTGTTCGGTGCTCGGGACTCCAGATTTGACTGTACTGTTGTTGAAACACTTTAGAGTGTTTCTCCTTGGGAAGTTACTTGGCGAGGCGCAACTTTTCTGTGGTTTTTGTACTTCAGTTCTGACCGTAACGCCAACGCCATGTGATAACCTTTCTCCCAAATTTTTAAAACCGGAGTGAGCGTTAATAGTCGGATTACCTTTTAACTAAATTCAAAACGAAGCTGCGGGGTGAAGTGACGGAAAATCTTGCAAGTCTTACTGCTTACCACTACTGTGCACGTTATCCGACCGTGCGCTAATCTTCCCTGGCTCTTGTTCTGTTGCGGTGATTCCTTTGGGTAATGCATTGGGCTTTAAACACAGTGAGTCTGGCTTCCTTGTGACCACCTGAGATATTGTTGGTCTTTGCCTTCCTCACGTTTAAAAGGGCACGGGAAGGCCAGAGAGTTTGGAAGCCCCTGGTGTTTTGTGCAGAGAAGCTGTCAGTCTTGTAAGAGAGCATGTAGCCAGCAAGTGCATCACGGTGCTTTGATACCAGGCCAAGACCACAGACCCTCTCAATCTTCTTTGTGAAAAGGGGTCACGAGGAAATGTGCTGATGGTGAAGGGGGAAGGGTGAGGAGGTAGAGGGAGGGAGGAGGCAGCTTTCAACCAATTTGAAGCTTAACTCCTGTACTCCTGGAAATGGTTATGGGCTTTGAGGGGTTTGGTTTTGGTTTCTTTTGCCTTAAGTGTATTACCTTTCAGGGTAACGCTTTCTGGGCAGCTGGAAGCCGTCCTTCTGGTACATCAAACCCAGCCCCGTGTTTGGAAGGGTCGTTCAGGGTGCTGCAACACGCGTTTTATTCCCTGTACGTCACTTGGCCCCAGCCATACACACTCTTCCGCTTTGGCACGCTCTTATCGCCCTCGCTGAAAGAGTCTGTATTTTCACTGGTTGAATGCTTCCTCAGCCTGCCACAGGCCGTAACAAATGTGTGTTTATAGACTACTTTCCTTGCTCACTGATTTCAGATTTGAGCATCGATGCCATGGACGTAGCAGGAGAGCAGCAGCTGGATGTAGAGCACAATCTGTTTAAACAACGTTTGGATAAAGCTGGCAACCGGGCGACTCCGGAAGCCGAGAGACACGGTAAGGTGCTATTCTGCCTTTCTTGGATGGATGCTCTTGTAGTCTTTCCATCACTGTGTGCCTGGTTTTGAGATTCACGGGAACAAGTGGCAGCTGAAGAGCATTTAAAGACCACAGGCTTTTGAAGAGTTTATAGCACGCAGATCTATTAAAGTGACAGATTCAGGTGAACTGCTGTTATACTTGCTACTTTTGCGAGGCAAATCTTTGCCTAGTCCCTCTGAAATTCGGACAAGGACTCACGGATGCATTTCAGGAATAAAGCTGCTGCGTGAATGCTCTTTTACAACTAGGAATCGAGCAGCTGTTCTGGCAAAACTTGGCTTTGGTTGTATCTTTAAATCACAGTGGGCTGGCAAATGGGACAACCTGGTTAGAGGAAAGAGCCTCTCTCCAGGGAAGGCTCCAGTGACTCGACCCTTAGGCCCAAGCTTGCACCTTACTACATTTACTTTGCGTGTGTTAATGCCTGCCTAGATAAATATATTTTAGTTGGTTTATCGGTTACAGGTTGTAGTAAGTGGTCCTTGGCTACCTAAACCTCGCCTTTACGTTCGTTTCGTGTTATGACTCATCGTTGCGCTTCGAGGCAAACCAGAAGCGATTCTGGCAAAGTGTTGCAATCTAACAGTAATACTGTCCCGACTTTTCCTTTCCAAAAGACGAGCTCCTTATTACTTTTTCTGGGAGATGGTGTAGTTCTACGTGTCAGCATGAACTGAATTTGTTGATTTGTATCACTCAGATTGAACTTTTCTGTTCTTGAAGTTGCAAGGCTAAACTAAGCCAAGAGCTGAACGATTGGTAGGTACGGGAGTTTCTCCTGCTGTCACGGGAATGTGGTGATAGTGCTTTTACTGCTGTTTCGCTCAGCAGCCTCTCTGTGTTCAGAGGTTGTGGCGTTACAAACGTAATGCCTGGGGACAAAACCAGCTGTTCTGTATCTAATTCTCTGTTAAGGCATGTAGGCCTCCTGCCTTACTTGTATTGCCAGTCTCCCTCCGTTGGCATTACTCCGTCGGAACCGGTTGCTCTGGCTCCTTGTATAATCAAGGGAGAGGGAGAGAAACTCGTAAGAAGCGAAGGGTCTCACCTAGGAAAGGCATTTCCAAAGAGATCAGATGCATCGCAGGCAACAAGCAATTTCTTCTGCTGTCTGGAAGAAGCAGGCGGCTAGTTTGGTTTCCATCAGCCATGTTGCAGGTTAGATCAGAAGCATCCAGCCATCTTCATTAAACTCTATGATTATCAGTTTCTATTAGTGATACTGACTTCAGTCAGTTACTTAAATGGCAGCTGTAGCAGTATTGACCTTAAAATTAGTAAAGCATACCCAAATTTCATGGAGTAGTATCTGGAGGCTTTTCCTAGTCATAGTTACATTAAGCTAGTTAATAGCTGAATGATTTCTGTGGTAGGTTGCATTCTGTGCTTGGATGTTGTCTTACTCCTTTCCATTGAGTGACGAGGAATGATTGAATTCTTTATTGGTGGTTCTTATCATTTCCTTCCCTTTAATGTGGACAGAGTTATCCAATTTCATGTATCATATCTGCATGCAAGTTGAGGACTGTGTTAATTGCAGGAAACCCTGCATGTAGAGTTCTATGTACTGCAGTTTCTTTGTAGTATCCAAACTGTGTGCATCACCTCTGGGTTTATCTCTCTGAGACAACTCAACAGGCAGCTGCTGATTCCATTTAAAAAGCTGTTACTGGTTGCTGTGTCTTGAAAGACTCCATGCGTCGTGCAGGTGTTCTTGTTGAAGGGGTGGGAATCATGGCTTTGACGAAGTGTAGCGATTGTTTAGCTCTATGCTTCCCGATGCTGTCTTTGAGTGTAATTACGAGATTAAAAGCCATACCACGTTTTGAACAGTGAATTCTTAAGTGTGCTTTCAGCTGCTTTGAATGTTGCAAGCTTTAGAAAGTAAGTCTCACACAGTTGTTTACTAATGGGGATATTTTCCTAAAAGTTCTTATTTTCTTGAGGGTAGTTGCCATAAAGTATGTGATTAAAGAAGTAAGGCTAATGACTGATTTTCATGCATATTTCATACTTTTCCATTAAAATCTCTTTTTTCTGTGGCTAGTACAAAATACAGACGTGTTTAATACTCGCTTCCGTCTGCCTGTTATACCTCCCAGTCTCAACAAACAGGGCCCTGGCAATGTTCTATCCCCTCAGCAGTGTCTGTCTATGTACCTTATCCCCTTCCCCAGCATTAGTGATCCAAGGAGCCACCTTTTCAAGGCTTATAGAGGGTAGTGCAGCAGCGCCATGAGATGTTCTGTCTCTGGGAAAGCACAGATCCCCAGTGCTGTTGTTCTTGTGAATAGGTTGCCAAGGGAAGGTGAAGACCAGCAAGAGCTTTCAGGGCTGCGATCTTCCTTTTGAGAGAAGCTTGTCATTATACCATTTTGGAAATATGCTCTGCTGAGATGATCGTCATGAGATTTTCCGTCTCTGGGCAAGAAGAGATCCTCAGTGCTATTGTGCCTGTGAATAGGCTGCCAAGGGAAGGTGACGACTAGCAATAGTTTTCAGGGCTGGCATCTTACTTTTGGAGAAGCAGCCTGTCGTCTGCCTTTTTTGGAAACAAGCTCTGCCGAGAACAAGTGTCATGAGTTGTTCTGTCTCTGGTCAAGCCCAGATCCCTAGTGCTGTTGTGCCTGTGAATAGGCTGCCAAGGGAAGGTGAAGACCAGCAACAGCTTTCAGGGTGGCATCTTCCTGGTGGGAGAAGCCAGTCATTTGCCATTTTGGAAAAAGGCTCTGCCGAGAACGATCGTCATGATATATTCCGCCTCTGGGCAAGCACAACTCCCCAGTGCTATTGTGCCTGTGAATAGGCTGCCAATGGAAGGTGAAGACCAGCAATAGTTTTCAGTGCTGGCATCTTACTTTTGGGAGAAGAAGCCTGTCTTTTGCCTTTTTGGAAACAAGCTCTGCCGAGAACAAGCGTCATGAGTTGTTCCGTCTCTGTTCAAGTCCAGATCCCCAGTGCTGTTGTGCCTGTGAATAGACTGCCAAGGGAAGGTGAAGACCTACAAAGAGCTTTCAGGGCTAGCATCTTCCTGGTGGGAGAAGAAGGAGGACGTTTGCCATTTTGGAAAAAGGCTCTGCCGAGAATGATCGTCATGAGATTTTCCGTCTCTGAGCAAGCACAGATCCCCAGTGCTGTTGTGCCTGTGAATAGGCTGCCAAGGGAAGGTGAAGACCCGCAGCATCCGGCTACTTCTCTCAGAAGGAATTTGCCTGTTGTGGAAATACACTTTCCTCTCCCCTTTCCGCCAGCAGGGTACGAATGTTCTCTATTCACGGAGCAGGGGAATGTAAAAAACCCTAAATCCTACATGCTGTAGATTTAAATTTGAATTGGCCAATGGAGACCTGCAAGGTACTCTGAGGTGACCTTCTTGTCCAGTAGGGATTAAATGACCGCAGGTCAGATTCCACAGGTGTATAAACGGTGTCCCGCTGGAGGACATGTTGACAGTCCTCCTTGGAGCAGCAGATCTGCTGTAGGGGACTCCCCTTTGAGGCGGGGCACCACCTGAGGTAACTCCTCGAGGGAGAGAGCCCTCACTTTTGAGTGATACACTCATTTGGAGCCCTCTCTTGAAATCTTAGGGATTCTTAAGTTGGCCATGTAGTATTAATTCTCTTTACATCATTGAGCCTGTGGTTTTATAAAATATTACCAGACTTCTAACTTTTGCTGAAGAATATATCTGAGTTTTAACACCTGTTGGATTTGGTTATACGTTCATCCGTAACACCTGTTCTGAAGCTCTTGCTAGTCTTCACCTTCCCTTTGCAGCCTATTCACAGGCACAACAGCACCGGGACACTGTCCACATGGGGTAAATGGTAGCTTTTATGGCTTCCAGCAGGCGACGCATTGAGAAATGTGGCAGCTACGCCCCCCTGTGGTGTACACGGGGCGAAAGTCAGCAGACACGGCCCCCCACAGTCAAGCCGGAGTGAAAGGTGGCAGCCACAGCCCCAGTGGGCAAAAGGCAGCAGCCACAGCTCCCTGTGGTCCACACGGGGCAGTGGGTGGCAGCCACGGCCCCAGTGATTGACATGGGGCAAAAGCCATCAGCCGTGGCCCCCTGCAGTCGACGCGGCACGAAAGGTGGCAGCCACGGCTCCCTGAAGTCCATGCACAAGGAAAGGTAGTAGCTACAGGCCCCAATGGTCCACGTGGAGCCAAAGGAGTAGCCTTGCCACGAGACCACTGGCATGACCCAAAAGCCATTTTAGGAAGAATTGAGAAGCTAGTTAAAGAAGGCACGTTTCACCCAGTTAAAGGGAAGGCTGTAGTGCATGCAGTTTTAGGGGCCGCACTCATAGCAGCACAGGAAGACAGACAGGAAACTATGAGAGCTAAGCAGGCAGATAAGGAGAAGATTCAGTGCCTGCAGCATTTAGTTAAAGTCCTGCAAGGGCAGTTAATTGCTGATACAACGCAGCGGCTTCATGCCGCCTTGTCTGACGCATTAGATCGGGAAAGAATTTTGTGAGCTGAGGCGGATGAATGATCCGACCCGGACTTAGACGTGGTAGGTCTAGAGGTAGTTCAGGTGAAACAGCAAAAATCTTTATACCCAAATCAAGAGTTAGAATATGCCAGAGAAGTTTTTTACCCTGAGGATGAAGGGATAGCAATGAGGCCATTAATTAAAACAGAAACTATAGACAATGGCCAAAATGGTGGAGCACCACACGTGACCATTAAGACGATACCATATTCCACCACTGAATTATCTAAAATTCAGGAAAAGTATATCCAACTAGCAAAAGAGACTGAAACAGACTATGTGTGGAGGGTGTCACTAAATGGTGGTGACCGGATTTTATTGTCAGAAGATGAAGCCCAAGGATGTTGGAGGCCTGGAGTGATCCTACCTATCGATGATCCTAGGGAACCGTGGTCTCTGATGCAGCGGGCAGCTTACTGGGCAGGGGGAATAGACAAAATGGAATGACGAGAACCAACATGGAGGACACCCCTTCTATAAATCAGTTAACCGAGAGCTTACAGAAAACTGCTTGTCTCCAGTTAATGCATGATAGGCGATTAGTGCCACAACAGCCCTCTCCAATGTTGTTAAATGCCAGTCCCGATAGAATGACTCCTCTAATACGAGGTTTACCAGATTCTTTGAAATTATACGCTGTCCAGCTGCAGGATAGATTACGTGATGCGATAGCACCTAGAGGAGGCAGGTGGAATGCAGGAGGGGCCCTGACCTGGGGAGAAGTGGCAAAGGAATTGATTAACTGCAGCCAGAGAATGGGTCTCATGAGGGAAGAAAGCAGGGCTATCCGCCAAATAGAAGGACCTGGCCGACCTCCCCATCTACGACTGCACCAAAAAGCTGTATGGGGGTCAGCAGAACTTGCTGTGGGCATAAGGGATAGAAAAGGGAATTCCCCAGGATGTGATGGATGGCATGCCCACCTCTGTCCTAGAAAAGTTGTTCCTAGGGTGGAAAGACAAGAACAAGGAGCCTCCCCATACTGAGTTAGACATTCAAGGCTATAAGGGGGCGAATCCGCAGTTGCTGGCAGCTCCCACTCCCCAAACGCCTACTGCCCCAGAGGAAGGTATGACTGTCCACAGGACGGGAAACTAGACATGTCGTCCTCAGTAAGTGAGCTGAGGGATGGCCAGTGGGTTTATTTAAGGAGGCTTACTGAAAATAAGACAGGAGACCTGTGGATTACTTTTCCCCTTGGTCCCTTTAAGACCCCAGTAACTTTTTTAGTTGATACGAGTGCTCAGATGTCAGCACTCCAAGTGGATGTTGCTAACCGCAATGGAATAATTGCAGATAAGAAGTAGGTATGGGTCACAGATGTTTTCGGAAGATCCCAACTGTAGCCGACAGCTGAAGTTAAATACTGGCTGCTAGGGTATTTGTCCCCTGTTGAGGTTACTATGATCCTAGGTCCTCTACCCACCAATATTCTAGGACTCAACCTCATAAAGGGCCGGTCTTGAGTAGACCTAAAGGGAAGAGAATGGAAATTCGGGTGTCTCATAATCTCTATGAGGCTTTTGCAGTTGGCACCAACTCTCCCACCTTCAAAGATAGTTAATGTCAAAACTTATGCTTTGCCTTTGGGAGCAATGGAAGGGATCACTTCAGGGATAACTGAGTTACAGGAACAGGGGATAGTTATTCCTACGCACTCACCCTATAATTCCCCAGTATGGCCGGTCCACAAGGCAAATGGGAAGTGGTGATTGACAATTGACTATCAACGTTTGAACACCAATACTGACCCATTAACAGCTGCAGTCCCCAATATAGCAGAATTAATTGCAACCATACAAGAACAGGGTCACCAGATTTTAGCAACCATTGATGTGAAAGACATGTTCTTTATGGTTCCCTTACAAGAAGCAGATAGGGATGGCTTTGCCTGGGAAGGTGTACAATATACATTTACACAGCTTCCCCAAGGCTATTGCCACTCGCCAACCATTGCTCACTATGCATTGGGCCCAGGAACTAAATCGGATCACTCCTGAAGATGGAGTAAAAGTATATCAATATATTGATGATGTGCTAATTGGCGGACCAGACACCACTGCGGTGGGGCAAATCCAGAGAGAAATCGTTAGTCACTTAGAGAATTTAGGGCTCCAAATTCCTGCCAAAAAGGTGCAACTCCCATCACCTGAACTAAAATTTTTAGGTATCTGGTGGAAAGGAGGGATTCTGTGTATACCTCCTGAAACCTTGTCCGCCCTTGAACAAGCAAAAATGCCTGAAAATAAGCAAGAACTGCAGCATGCCCTAGGCTTGCTAGTATTTTGGAGAAAACACATCCCTGACATCTCTATCATGGATCGCCCTTTATATGATTTAACCTGTAAAAGAACTGCTTGGGACTGGACACCTGGCCATGAAGAGGCTCTGAAATTATTAATTTTTGAAGCAGGGATTTACCAGGCCTTAGGGCCGATACATCCAACAGACCCACTCCAGATAGAATGGGGTTTTGCAATTCATGGCAGTGTGGACCTGAAGGTCCTACTCGCCCTATAGGGTTTTTCTCATGTAGCTTTAAGGATGCTGAAAAACGGTATTCAGTTTGGGAGAAAGGACTCTTTGTGGTTAACCTAGCCTTACAGGAAGCTGAGAGAATTATACAGCGCTGCCCATCATCTTGCGAGGGCCCTTTAAGATCCTGAAACCAATATTGGCTGGAACTCCTTCCCCCATAGGAGTAGCTCAATGAGAAACAGTAAGGAAGTGGTATGCCCACTTAGACCACTACTGTCACACTAGACAGATAGAGAAGGGAGCACCCAATATGCTCCAAATAAAGGATCCCCTTTCTGATCACCCAGATATAGAACCCCCTCCGTTGTACACCAAAGTGCCTCCTCATTTTAAACCCCATTTACCAAACGTGTGGTTCACTGATGCTTCCGCAAAAATGGAAGGAAAGATGTGGAGGTATTGAACAGTAGCATTACATATTGATTCAGGGGAGCATATGATAACTGAGGGAGAGGGTAGCCCCCAAGCAGGGGAGTTAGTTGCTGTGTGGAGCGTAGGCATTAAGGAAGCTGAGACAATAGAACCAATATACATTTATACTGATTCCTATGCAGTGTTTAAAGGATGCACTGAATGGTTACCATTCTGGGAACAAAACCAATGGGAAGTAAACCAAGTGCTAGTGTGGGAACAAGACAAATGGGAAGAAATACTGAATATCGCCAAGCAGAGATCTTTCTTGGTAGGCTGGGTTGCTGCACACCAGGCAGGAGATAACCCGGCTCACCTCCTAAATAACCAAATAGATTCCTTAACATGTCTAGCCAGTCTTGCCATTGATGGTGAAGCAGAGAAATGGGAACACCTTCTGGAATGGCTGCACATGAAGCGTGGCCATTCAGGGAGTAAAGACCTGTACAAAGAGGCTATTAATAGAGGGTGGGCCATCACACGAAAATTATGTGACACTGTTATTTTGGCATGCGGTCAATATCGAGTTCGTTTGGAAAAATATAACCTTTTAAAAGAGCAACCCATACATTTAAGGACAAACAAAGGTTTATGGCAAACGTGGCGAATTGACTATATTGGCCCCTTTCGGGTATCAGAGGGAAAACAATATGTGTTAGTAGGAGTAGAGGTAGTATCAGGACTAACACAAGCTGAAGCCATACCCAAGCCTCAATTAATTCAATCTGATAATAGGAGCCATTTCACTGCTGGAGTAGTGCAAGAATGGGCTAAGGGTGAGGAAATCCAGTGGGTTTTCCACACCCCTTACTACCCTCAAGCTAATGGTATTGTGGAGAGAACGAATGGACTTCTAAAACAAGCTCTGAGGCCCCATGACCCAGGGTGGGCCTTGTGAATACCAGAAGCAGTATACCGAATCAATAGCCGGTGGGGGGCAAATGGCTGCCCCTGACTCCTAGGGTTCCATCCCACACTTCCTTCTATTGTTTCAGGGACAAAAGGTGGCAAAGACCCTGTACACCTGCCCCACTATGCTGGATAAACAATATTAGTGGAACTGCCCACTGTGGAGCAAGTGCCCCTAGCCCTAAAGATCCCCCTTAACCTTCATGCCTGGGTGGCCACAGATGCCCATGGGAAAGAACACAAAATCAATACTCGGTTGATCATTCCTTCTTTTTAATGACTGGTTCCATCAGACCAAGTTCTGTTTTGGTTTTGCCCTTCTATGGTCCAATCTGGAAGATGAAGAAGAAACCGATAGAAGAGTCTGAGATGGATGTTAATTCCAAGTGTTTTGATAACTTGTGTAGTCAATAGCTTGTTGTATCTTGCAATATGTATCTGTTATCACCTCAAGCACTGTTTTGGAAGAGGAGCCTTTTCCTCACCTTTGCTACCTCAGGAGGAGATGGGTCACCAAACCTCGCTTGGGAAATAATTCGAGGTTTTATTAGTCTGTGGGGACATCAGGACCAAGGTTTATGTATCTCCTTGCCTCAAGCAGCTGAGGAAGGACTGAGGTTTTTCATGATTCTGGTGGATTTGTCATTTATCTTTAACATGAGAAATGCTACCTCTCCAATATACATGACAGAGCACTGGATAGATAAACAAATATGGGTAAAATGGAAGGATCTTCCAATGATAAGTGATCCTGTATATCAGGAGTGGAAAACTCCCCCAGCATAAAGCAAGCTTTATCACTATATCACAGTGCTTGTGAATTTAAAATCCCGACCCTTGATGTTACTCTGTTATCCCTAATAGGTGGGTCGAATTCCCCTAATTGCTTCAAGCCATGAATCTTTACCAAAGGCTAACTTGACTTTTAAGAAGGTCAAGGGCACTCGACCATGCAGACACTACCCTTGGGATCCCCTGTTTGATCCCCTAACCAGACCTGATTTCTATGAAGTCAACTATAAGGTACAACGGAATCCTGATTGGTGTATACAACTTCCAAATACAACAAACGTATCCTCAATAGATGGCCACAATATGATGTGGGCCTGGTCTCAATCTACTTTTGGACAAACTTTTGTGGATCCCAAGTTTGACCCACCTATTAGAATCTCAGAGAGCCCCTTTTTAATTGTAGCAGACTACTTACGTGTAAAACAGGACCTGGAAATCCTCCTGAGACTTGGTTCATAGCTGGAATCAGGACTTTAATTCGTGACGTGTACTTGCTGGGGCTACCCTTCCAAGGGCTGGATACATAAAGATAAATCTTGCAGTACAACTGACCTCAATCAAGGAGTTGATTGTGGGCTGTCCCACACCCACTATCCCATAAGAGGGACAGCCCTGAATACTAAGCCAAGAGTTGTTATATGAAATAACACTGATAACTACAATTGCAAAACAAGCATATATCCAGCTCCTTTGGAGTTAGCATGGGGATGTTCTGATGGGAAATTCTATTCCTATTTAACATTAGAATATCATGCAGGATTAAAATGTGGGGTAGGGATCCTTTCGTTATGCCCCTCGAGAGTATTTAAATTCCCTGCACCCACGAAAAGAGCACGTTGAGAGGTGGAGCCACCTGAGGAACTACCTGGATGGGCAGTACATGGAGTCAGTATACCAGATTACTATACTGTGGGTCAGTTTCCTTAATGTTCGAAAACATATTTACTCCATATGTAACCTTCAAAAGACATCAATTTGTCTTAGAAAACATCACCTGGCAACTGCATTTATTAAGTAATTGGACTGGGTAGGCTTTTGGAGAATTAAACTTACAAGTTCAACAAGTGTCCAAGATGACCCTGCAAAATAGGTTGGCTTTAGATATGTTATTCTTAAAAAAACCAAGGTGCGTGTGTTGTGTTAAACTTGACTGAATCTGAATGTTGTATTACCATTCATAATGCCACGACCTCCATTGAAGAAGCCCGGGCAAAGATGGAAGAGATTGCTGATCAAACAGCTGAATTATTTCAATCAATGCAGCCAGCTGACTGGTTTGATGGCTGGAGTCCCAATTCATGGCTAAATTCCATTTTGGGATCCTTGGGACTGACAGGATGGGGAAATGGCTTGTAAATATTGGACTTATGATATTAATTGGATGTATATGTTTAATAGCAGGCCTTGCCTTAGTAAAATGTATTATTAGCCGCTTGCTATCCTCAGCTATCTCTCTTTCTTCTCCTACTGTCCACTATATTAAAATCACCACAGACGAAGATGATATGAATGAGAATCAAAGTCCAGTGACTGTTTGAGCCACGGGGTGGTGTGATGGTCTGACAAATTATAGTCAATGTCGCAAACATTCGTTAAAGAACTTTGGTGGAGAAAATGGCCTCTGCAAAAATGCTGGAGTTTTGTGAACAGGCCAGAGGAGAGGGCCCCACGGAGGGTGGGACCGCACTTCTCCAAAGCCACAGTTCCTTATCTTAAGTGACCAGGAGAAGGAGCACAGCATATGCGCCTGGAGGAGGAGGCCCCACGGAAGGTGGGACTGTGCTTCTACCTTAAGCGGTCATGCCAGCAGGAAAATAGAGGCAGCTCCGCAATGAAACCCCCCAGCCCAAAGCTCACTGACCGATTCCAGAGAACCCCGGGAACAGGAACTGTGCATGTCGAGACCATCGACTAACACACTATAAAAGAAGGGAGAACGACTTCTCAGTGTGCGCCCTCCGGAACTGGATCTCTGTGCTGGCTGGACGAATGTTGGACCCAGGACTGGTGAAACCCTTTTCTTCTTTCTCTCTCTCTCTCTTCCCCTCTTTTTCTTCTCTCTTTTCCACAGTCCCTACACCTCATCCTTTTAAACATAAACCGTTGACCAAGTCTGAGACTAGGAGTGGATCTAGCCGCCCCTGGGCTCCTCTTTGAGAAGGAGTCCAGAAAGCAAGGGGGTCTGCTCTAAAACTCGTGACTCAACGGGAGGGCTCTCCTTCTGACACAGTTTCGTGTTCCTTTTTCCATTTCTTTTTCTACGCTTCTGTTAAAGAATTTTCAAACATGGGTTTCTCTAGGTTTGCTTTATTAACAACTAAGAGTTGGGCCACCACCGCAGTGAATGGCAACCTTCCAAAAATTTCCCAATCTTATATACATTTTTACCACCCGTTGTCCCAGTCCAAAGTCTTTGTAATTTTCCAGTCAATCTCTGTTCCCATGTCGTTATCATTCATCATCTTAACTCATCAGTTCTCCTGTCCCAGTTCTTCTGAAGTTAGTGGTCGTAGGCAGAAGGTCTTCGGTCACCGCAATCACTTATCTTCTTACACATCAAAGATTACCTTTGAATTTCTGAAAATCACTCAGGCTATTCTATTAATTTATCTTGTTCTAAAGTTAATCACTTACTTCCATGTCTTAGGTCTAAGATGTATGATCCTTCTTCTGTTGATTCAGCTTGACCGGGTTTCAAGCCAGCCACAGAGGGGAAGACACATAGGACAAATAAGCAGCTTATGCATATTGTTTTATAAGCACCTGCATTCTGTTAATCATATCTAAACCAAATTCTGATCATTAGTTATATGTCTAATATGAATAGTCTTAGAAACAATAAGGCTTAAGGCCTAGTTCCTTTTACAACCTCCCTTCTCTTTTCAAACAGCAGGTTAATGACATGTTGCAAAGGTTCATATTGATAAGTTCACTTGTACTTGGGCAAGGTTAGCTAGGTTGAATAAATGTTGATTGTTGTTTGAACTCCCCTGGTGTCATTTCATTCTGACAAAGGAAATCCACGAACCTGAGTCACTCCAACTTTGGGACGCGACATTGGGTAGCTTCCTTGGAGACGTCTGGGGTTGCTACCCAGGATGTCAGGTCCCTAAAAGGGAGGTCAAAAGCCTCTGGGAGTTGCTGGGAGGAGTCACAGGTGGCTCGTGGAGCGGACTGCTTCCTCCAAAAAAGAAAAAACCTCAAGGGTAGCTTCCTTGGAGGAGCCTGGGGCTGCTACCTGAGATTTTAGGTACGTAAAGCAGAGGTCAAAAGACTCTGGGAAATGGCTGGGAAGAGTCTAAGGTGGCTCCTGGAGTTGAGAGATATATCTAAATGAGAAAAAACATATCTCGAGCAAGTTACTTGGAGGAGTCTGGGACAGGTAGCTGAAATCTCCGGTCCCGACAGCAGAGGTCAAAAGACTCTGGGGGATGCTTGGGAGGAGTCTTGCCTCAATCCTGGAGGAGACAGCTTCCTGCAAAGGAGAAAAATCATCTTGGGTAGCTTCCTTGTAGGAGTCTGGGCATGCTACCTGGGATCTGAGGTCCCTATAAGAAAGGGCAAAAGACTCTGGGAGATGCCTGGGAGGAGTCTCAGGTGGATCCCAGAGGAGAGAGCTTTCAGTCCTGGCACCTTCCTTGTGGGAAAACTAGCTGGATGTTTTGAATTTTGGAAATAGGCTGTGCTGAGAACGAGAGTAACGAGACGTTAGTTCACAGGGGAAGCACCGATCCCCAGTGCTGTTGTGCTCCTGAATAGTCTGCAAAGGGAAGGTGATGTCCAAAGACAGCATTAAGTCCTGGCACCTTCCTTGTGGGAGAACTAGGTGCATGTTTTCAATGCTGGAAATTTCCAGACCTGTCCCAATTCAGTCAGGTTAAAAAAAAATTATAAAAAAAAGAAATTAAAAAAAAAATAATCAAGATTTGTTGGTAATTTTTAAAAAAAGTGCTATCAGTTAAGTATCCAGGAAATGGAATGGTGTTTACTATAATTTCTGTCCTGGTTTCATTTAGACAACTCAATTATAGGACATCAACACAGTAGTTTCTTTTGAGACCCCTCCAACAACTGGAGTCATTACAATGACACAGAATAGGTTCCTGAAAGCACCCAATTGAGTGTTAACAAAAAACTTAATTACAGTAAATAAATAAGAAATCACCAGAAATGAAAAGGGAAGTCCATTAAAATACATTCAGAAATTCTGACATTTTCATGCTCCCTTTAAATGTTTCATGCTTTAATGGGCACGTGTAACTGAGTGAAGCATTTTATGCAGTAGCTGGACCTGATTAGACTAAGGTTGCTCTTTTTCCACATTTTTAAAATCAAAACCATCATGTTCATGAAGATGGATATGCATGGGATGGAAGGCAAATGCCCAGCACTTTAGTTCTGAAGAAAGAACTTGAAGAACTGAGTTTATTTATCAACTACAAGGACGTAAAAAATGAACTACACAAGTATATTATACACACATATACTATATATCGACATCATTATAAAACTACACAAATTCCTCCAATATGTAGCTTTCAAATCCTTTTACTCTTCCATGGATGTTCACAGGAAACACTTGAAACAGAAAAAAAAAAAATATTTGTCAATGTATTATTCTTATCAAAATCTTCATATAATTATATGGCAGTGCTTGTAGTGCTCAGCCTGCAGCAAAACTCAAATTAAGTGGAATCATTAGTTGCTAATTAATTAGTTAGTAGCTAATCATTATTAGCTGTGGGCAGCAGAATTGATAAAAAAATCTCTAGATAATGTAGATGTAACATAGTTAGCCTTCCTCTAAATCAACCCTAAATGAATTCACTGAACTGATAACACAGCAAAATCAAATGCAGGTGCTTATACATCAGTTTATTTAAAAGTGCTTTTTGCAAGGGCAGCTACACCTGTATTTCACCTGACAGTTCCCCTAGATATGGCACTCTTCCTCACTACCTGCCTTTATACATCCAACACCAAAAAATATCTGCGTTTCAGGATACAAACTTCATGATTTTTGTGTACACTAAAGCATAATCTCTACCCGTAATTTGAGTTCACTCCCATTAATAACAACAAAGCTGTTTTCTCTGCTCTTTCATTTGCCCTTCAGATTTCACCATCTGTTTCAGTGCTTGAGGATCCTTTGGAACAAATAAAGGTGTGCAAGATCCTACAATCAGTGCAACTAATTTTACTATCTGTCCACGCTGTGTGCTGTGGTGCAGCGTGCCCACGCTAGGTTTGTTCACCATAGCATTTTAACATCTATGCAAGCACATCAAAGTGTTGGGGGGCGGGGTTTGTTTGTTTTGGAAGTTTTGGAAGAGAAATGACAGATTGCTTGATTTTAAAAGCTGTGTAACTGCTGGTTGCAAGTCACCTGTCTTCACTTTCTAATAAATGCAGAGCCTAAATTAAGATTACAAATTTGTATCTTACAACAGCTCTGTGTGTGTGTGTGTGTGCGCGCGCGCGCACAAAAACCTATTTTAATGCCCATCTGCTGAGCTGCTGTCACACTGTACCAAAGAGCTTGACGTTGCAGTGTCACTGTATTATGAAACACAGCCAAATTTTAATTACTACAAGCCATCTTAACAATGACACAAATCCTGTCTATTTTTTAAACAAAAGCACTCCTGAGATTCTGTTCCTGTGTTCTCTTTCAGATAGCAAGTGACAAAAATTTTGAAATGCACATGCTGAGCAAAGAATGTCAGCTAGAAACTGGCATTTTCTGTAACTCCAAATCTGTCTGACGAAGCATAAATGGATCATGTTGAGGTGTGGGGAAGGCAGGAAGATGAACTCCATAAAATATTACATTGCCAGTTCTGGAAAGTTTATATATTTTTCATTTACTATTTTATTCTCCTAGGAAGTTGTTGTTTTATGAATGCCTTCATAAATTCCAAATAGAACAGCTTTGAAATATGTAACCTCTAGAAATAACTGCACTTACAAAAACTGCTGAGCTATCTGTTCCTTTTTTCTGGAGAAGAGTCACTTAACACTGCTCACCTTCAAATTTTCATACTTACTTGGGCCCTAGGAATTTATCACAATCCTTTATACCACAATATCACAATTGAGATCAAATAGCCTGTTGAGTCTAACTGTTGTGATTTCCAACCCTGCCTCTTACCTGTTATTCTCTATGCTTCAACTTCTATGTATAATAATAGTAATAACTCTCATATAACTTTGTGAAATGCTTTGATATCTACTGCTGAACAGTGTTACAAGGCAGAGGCAAGTGATTGCCGCTGTGGTGTCACAGGAACATTTTAATGGCACAGAAGAGATGGACTGCTAAGCCACTGCATTTGAAAGAAATGCCCTGTAAGAGTCAATAGACTTTAGAGCCTGACTGATTCTTCAAGAAGTATAGGAACTAGCAGCCTCTCCTACCTCACTCAAACCCTTAGCCCAGCCTTCCCTGTATTTTTTACCAGTGTCCCATCTTCTCCCAGTGAGCATGTATTTCCCAAGCAGCAGTCAATTGCTTCATTAAAGTTCAGAACAACTAGAGATAACTCAAAGAAATCAATGCTCCAACCCCCTTTTCCTCAAAAATCCCAGTATGCCCTATCCAGTAACACTCTGGTAAACAGTTTGTGTTTTTAATTTTCTCCCCTCCTCCCCTGCCGAGCCCCATTCCAGGGCCTGGCAGACTGCTGATGCCAAACTAATGCAATTACATTACATTGTCTGGATCACTTTTTCTATTTTTCCTTCTTCCTTGGCTAGAGTTAAAATCTCCTTCCTCTTTTTTGTTGTAAGCTAGAGCAAAATTGTTTAGTGTTTCACGATTCCACCTACTCATGCTAAGTACACAGCAACTCCACTTCTTCCCTGACCTTCCTTTACTTATATAAGATACTGTTTTTAATTTCCTTTATGTAACCTTCAGGTTTCCTTAGCCATGGCTAACATACTCCGACATATTCTGCCTCCAAGACAAACCCTTCCTTGCCAATCAAGGCAATTTTCCAATTCTGTCATGTTTTCTTTCTATTCCTTAAGAACCCCTGTGCTACATCAACATTTGCCACGCCCCCCCTTGCAGTACAAATTCCAGAGCTTTTATATTTAAACTCTAAATACACGCAGTATTTACTACCTTCTTCCCCCCCCCCCCCCCGCCAATGATTTCACTGGCTTGTTCCTTTAAACTTTTTGAAAATAAAAAACAAAACAATGAGGTATTCCTGGGGATTTTCCTTAATTAAAAAAAAATAATAAAAAAAATTAACTCCTGAACACTGGCTCCATTGTTATTTTCTGCAACATCTTTATAAACCTAGCCAAGTCTCAAGTAACACCATCTCAGTTGCCTGTTTTTTACTGCTCCCAGAGAAAGGATAACTAGAAAAATTCTGTTGGTAGCGTTGGTAGCAAAGGAGCTTGCCGGTGATGATAAAAGAAAGTCAAATATACTCGACTATCAAAGACGCTAATTAACATCTCCCTGACGCACACGCAGGGAGCCGGGATCCCCTAGGATAACCTCAGAGATGTCATTACGTTGTCAACAGACCGCGTAAGACTCAAAATTCGCGCTCCGCGGGTCCTGGCGGCACACGCGCAGGTCCGAAGTGTCCCCGCTCGCCCGCCCCGCTACCTTCACACAGGGGGGGCGAGGGCGGCTGTGCCGCCATTCGGTCCCCCTGCCTCACCACCCCGCCCCTCCCCGGGAAGGCGGTGCCGCCCGGGGCCGCTCTGGACTTGCCGGCAGGTACGCGACCCCCCCCCCCCCCCCCCCCCGCAGGTTTCTGCCCTTCCAGCGCCCGACCCCGTGCGGCCGCCAGAGCCGCCCGACGGCGGGGACTGCTATCCCCCAGGGTGCTCCGGCTCCCCTCGGGATGGCCTGAGGCAGAGCGCTGCCAGCCCGGGGCGAAGGAGGAAGCGGCCGCAGGCGAGCGCTCTCTCGCCCGGGCTCGGGAACCAAACCGGGCTGCGGGGGAGGCCGCCCGCCCCGCCCCGCCCCGCCCGCGCCGCGTTTGCGGCTCCGTCGCTAGGGGGCGCCGCGCAGCGCGCCCGGAGCGCCAGCGGGCAGGAAGAGGAGCCCCGATTGGAGGAGTTCGGCTGCCACGCTCGTGCGCTTCCGGTAGCGTGGCGCCGGCCCGCGGGAGGGAGGCGGCCGCCGCCGCCGCCGCCATGGGCGTCCAGGGGCTGGCGGGCTTCGTGGAGGAGCGCGGGGTGTTCTTCACCGAGCTGCGGGTGAGCGACACCAAGCTGGTCATCGACGGGAGCAGCCTCTACCACCAGCTGTGCTTCGCCTCCGCCGTCGACTTCCGCCGCGGCGGCGATTACGGGCCCTTCACGGCGGCCGTGCGCGACTTCTTCGGCAGCCTGCGGGCCTGCCGCGTCGCCCCCTTCGTGGTGCTGGACGGCGGGCGCGGCGCCGACGACAGGAAGCTGCCCACGCTGCGAGGCCGCGCCGCCGAGCGGCTGCGGGCAGCCCACGGCCTCGCCCGCGGCGACGGCGGCCGCCTGGTGCCGCTGCTGACGCGCGAGGCCTTCGTGCAGGCGTTGGGCCGGCTCGGCGTGCCCTTCGTGCAGTGCTTCGCCGAGGCCGACCGGGAGATCGCGGGCCTGGCCAACCGCTGGGGCTGCCCCGTCCTCTCCCTCGACAGCGACTTCTGCGTCTTCGACCTGGCGGCCGGCTACTGCCCCCTGACCCACTTCCAGTGGCGGAGCGTGGGTGCGGGCGGAGGGGGGCAGGGCTGCTACGTCCCCGCTCGCTGCTTCTCCGCGGAGAAGTTCTGCAGGCACTTCAGTCACCTGAACAAAAGCCTGCTCCCGCTCTTTGCCGTCATGAACGGGAACGACTACATCGATCGGGCAGCGCTTGCGGCGTTCTTCAGCGAGGCGCGCTTGCCGGCGGCGCGGGCGGGGGGGAAGGGGAGGAAGTACGCCCACCTCCAGGGGCTTCTGAACTGGCTGGCGCAGTTTGCTGGGCCCACCGAGGCTGTCGACGGGGTGCTGAAGTGCCTTAGGAAGCACCAGAGGGACAAAATACGGGAGCTTCTCTGCGCTTCGATGGAGGATTATACGCCCTCGGACGCGAACCTCGAGGACTTTTTTCAAACTGGAAAGTACGAGTGCGAGGCTGCCCGGAAAGCAGACGTACCCCAGTGGGTACTCGAGGCTTTGGCAAAAGGCAGGCTGGCCCCGTTTATCAGCGATGCCCTGATCCTAAGAAGTACCTTCCTCCACGTTCAGGTGGAGAACATGCAGAGACCTAGCGCCCATAGCGCAGCTTTGCCCATTCGACAGGTCATCTATGGACTGCTGCTGAGAGTAGCTCAAAGTACTGAGGCTGCTTCTCCAAGTAAACAGACCGACGAGCTGCCAGTCGTATGCGAATTTGACAGACTCCACAAGACACTTAAAAAAACGTTTGTTCAAGCAGCAAGCCGACCCACAGATTTCTGTGATGATCATTTTCCTTTGGACAAGTTAATGGAGGTAAACGGTTGTCGCAACAGATCACAGTTAACAGCGTTTCACAAGTGACAAAACAATAGTTGGGACTTAGTTTGCTAACCGGTTGCTAAATGTGATGCCTGAACTAAGCCAGCTAAGTAACTGCTTAATACAGAGGTACCTACAGGGCTCCAAGCTTGGCACGTGATAGTTGAGAAGCTGCATAGATTGCCTTTATCTTCCCTTCCCCCCCAAGTGGACCAAGACAAATTATCAGAAAATGTGGTTGGGTAGAGATGTAGTATTGCCTAAGTGTTCCATCCTAAGCCCTTCTTTCATCCTATGTATTCTGCTACCCTAATACTGGCTTTTATAATTGTAGGAAGGAACTCAGTTTCATGGAATTTAGAAAAGCAGAATTTAACACTACAAAAGTTAATTTGTATTTGATCAAGCTATGGCTGTTTCAGAGCAATGTTCTGAAACAAAATCTGAACCCATGCTTTTTTACTAAAAATCACTGTTATTTCATGCATGAATCTTGCAGCTGCCCCGCAATTTTACCTGCTGCAAGTATGCGTCCTGTTAACATGGACCCCTACTGCTTGCCAGACAGAACAGCACCTGAAAAACGGCTTGTAATCAAAGGAAAGTTGTACTAGGTTAGTTCCAGTCACCATTAGCAAGTCTGTATATTTAAATTCTAACGATTAAGATACTAACTCTTGCTGTGAATGGAAAGTAATCTCCCATTCCCAAAGCTGCATAACTGAGGTCTTGTATGCAGTGATTCCTGAAACACCTGGAAATACAATCTGTGCCTTTTAATAATGCATATTTAAGCCACATGCTTTTGTCATTCTGGCATTCAGATCAGCTGTTAAAACATCTCTGTGCATGGGCTGTGCTGTATGTTTTTAGCACTTCCTGGTGGCTATTTCATATAAGAACCGAGTCTATATCACTACTATGACCATTAAATGCTACAGGTAGCTATGGATCCAAATGCCTACATACAGGTTATTTTACAAAAGTTATTGGTACAGGTCTTTTAAACGAGCAATATGCAAACACGAGTTTGAAAAATCACGTTTGGGGATTTTAAGAAACACCAATGACAACTTAATTTGGTCTTGGCGTGTATGCTGTTTAATGAATTTGAGCTTCTGCTCTTACAACAACTCTTATTACTAAATATATGGGAATTATCAATTCAACAGAAGGTTAGAAGAAAGGTTATTCTGCATTTAAAGTGCTCTAGGCAAAACTGGTTTCAGTTTGTTGTGTTCTCTGGGGATGTCCGCTTAAGAACAGGCAAAACCATCCTAATCAAGGTTCACGAAGCATTCGAATTACAATTGAACAGCCTGCTGCAATTCTGCTGTGTTCATGAAGTTATAGACAAAGTTTATAACACCACTTTTTAGAATCTAATCAAGGTTCACGAAGCATTCGAATTACAATTGAACAGCCTGCTGCAATTCTGCTGTGTTCATGAAGTTATAGACAAAGTTTATAACACCACTTTTTAGAATTTAAATAGCACAATAAAGAGGGAATATGTGCTAGGAATTAATACAATCCAGGTGAAAAACGCAAACTTCACACTTAAGATTTCAGGTAAGCGTGTTTTCAACGTACCAAGAACAGACATCACCATTACATCTCACAAAGCAAAGGTAACTTCTAAGAGGCACAAAATGAAGGTGTGTTTATATATATAAAAATAAATATATATATATATATATATAAACTTTGCCATACCAAAGTAATTTTAATGCATTATGGTTCCAGGATTTTCCAAGCACATCAACTTTTACGTAGGAGTTTAAATTAAGTCACCTGATTTGAAGAAGACTCTGAAACATCTTAAAATCTAACCTTGGGCTGTTGTAAAAAATTACTTTTATCCTTCCACCTAACATTTAACTGTGTAGTTTTTAAAGCTAAAGTAGTATTTAAAAAATACTTTCTGTTCAGAATATCTATGAAACTTAAATCAAAAACATGAAGTACTAGCTAGTTTCAACACAAGCTTATTTGTCTTTTGGAGATCACTCTTAGCTTTATTTTTCCACTCCATTTTTTAAAATTTCTTTTCAGGTGCCCATGTCATGCCGTCAGATGCTTTTGCTGGAGACTCTAGGAGTGAAAATGAGCTTCCTAGAATCTATCCCCAGTCACTTACAACTCCCTGTTGCTGTAACGTGTTACTGGATATTTTGTTCAGAACCAAAAGTTAAGTTGCATCAATTAAAGGCTTTACTTCTAATGATAGTATCTGGAGAACTGCATAGGATAACAAATGATCCAGGTATGTCTCCAAATAATACCATTTTAGGTGTTCAGCTACTATGAAAATCTATACCATAATTTATTTTTCCTCATTTACGGAAATTCAGATGAATTAGTATTGATTTACACTATACCTTGAGGTGTCGCATTCTTTTGATACAGAGCAGAGAAACAGTACCAGCCATTTGTTTAACATTTTATATAGGTAAAACAGTACTTTGCCATCTTGTAAAACATTAATTTGCACTTATAAATGCTTTAACGCTATAAGAAGATTAAATTAGATATAAAATTTACAAAAAAATTAGCTTAACATACTCACGCACCCAAAAAGAATAACTACTATTGATGCATTCTGATAGATTTTTATTTTCTCATGAGTTTTTTCTAAAATCATCTGTACTTAAAAATGCTGAGTTGCACAGGCACCCTTTTATCTGCCTGTGCATTGTGAGAATTTGAAAGTACCTAAATCACCACAGAAATTGTTTCAGTAATATTTATACCTATTAAGAGTTACAGTGGCATTTCCTCTAGAGTCCTTCATTTGATGGCAAAGATTAGGCATGCCAGGGTTATACAGTTTCTTTTAAGTTCTAGTTTATATAAACTGGACTGATGTGGTTTCCACCTGCTTCCCAAGTAGGTGGGAGTGAGATGGAGATCTTGGAATTGATCCACACACAGAACAGCATAGCTGTTACATTACCTAACAAACAGAAATCCTGATTTCACAATTTCAGATTCTTACGGATATTCATACTTTAATTTTGACTCAGTTTTATGTCTAAAAGTTCAGTCTGAGACATTTGAAAACATTACTGGTGCTTCCTGAAATGGAACTGGAGGTTTAAAGACCCTATGCATTGCAGGTACCTTTCATACTGTTCCCAGCAGAACATTTATTTGCCTGTCATTTTTTATTTATAACCTAGATCTCACAGTTTTATGTACTGAAGATGATAGTATCTCATACAATGAATTTCTAAAATGGAAGGAAAAGAAACTGCAAAATAAAGACTTCGATTTAGATGCTGCACACAGTTTTTGCCAGTGGCAGTGCTGTCTTCAGATGGGATTGTATCTTAACCAGCTACTTTGCACTCCTCTCTCTGAGCCAGACCTAAGTAGGTAAGGATGTTTGAGAGATCTGCTTTCCACACAAGCCACTGATGTAATGTGTTCATGTTTTATTTTCTGTGTCAAACGCCTTTGGCCAATTTTACTACATTTGAACTCCCTTCTTTAAAGATACCAATATGGAGAAAAATACCGAGTAGAATAGGTATCCCTTGGGAGCCTGCTAGTGGATACTGTATGTAGTTAAGATCTGTATTTCATTAAACAGCATGTTTCTACCTGTCCTACTGAGGTGCAGTTCTAAATGAGGATTCTCTCCCTCCTTTGAGCAGGCTTTACAGTGGGACCCTTGTGCACAGACTGTATCAGGAACTTAAAGCAACACCTTCAGTGGAAAATCTGTTTAGTTTATCTCCAAAAATGATTCAGCTTTATCAGGTTTTGTTAAATACAGTGGAGTCAACTGTATCTCCAGACTTCATTCAGAAAATGACCAAGACCAAATCTGAGTCCTGCAAAAAGAAGAAAGCATCTAATAAGAAAAAAAAGGCCATTAGGTGTGCTGTACCAGAAACTCAGCATTTATGCAACGTTAATAGGTTTGCATCACTTCGAGTGGATGACTGAAAGCATTATTCCCAGAATAACTTTCAATGCCATGCAGATGGAAGAAATGATATTAAAATACATGACTGTATTAGAATTTGCTCAGCTGTTTTCACAGAAGTTCCCGATTCAATCTTTACCAACAATTCCTTCTTCAGGGATTTTTTTTATTTATTTATTTACTTTTTTTGTAACACTCTTATAAAAGGTGCTGTATAAAAGTTGTGGCGTCTTGTTTTTCTTTAAAGGTATCAGTCTAATTGAAAACAAGAGCAAAGTTGTTCAGCATTTCAGAGCTGGACTATTTTAGAGGAATTCTTTTCCTTAACAGCTATAGTTGGCTATCCTTCCATCTACCTGAACACTTCTAACTTCCAGAAAATGCAATTTTTACATTTGTGTTTGAGAACACAGTAATTACGATCTTACAGATTAGATAATAGAAATGGACAGGTTGTTTAAAAATACTGTAGAATCTGTCTTCACAGGTAGAGTATTTGTACTTTTGGCGAGAGCTAGCTTTACTTGGTGACAACTAAGTTGTGCTTGCAGTATTGAAAGTACTGAACTATACGTGGGGAGAAACTTCAGCTTCCATTCCTTCCATTCCTCCCCCCTCCACTGTGGTGTGCAAGTAAGGGTTAAATGCTTACAGGCATACGCAAAAAGTTATCACATAGTAGCAAGTTTCAGCAGGTTTGCCAATTCAGAGAAATTGCATATGATCTGCCATTAAAAAACTGTTGTCATTGGAGTTAACCTCCTTTCTCTAAAGACTCTACTAAAATTACAGACCTGTTTAACTTCCCCAGTGTACAATGTTACTTGACAAACCCTTACTATCAACACAATAGGGAAAAACAATTTAAATGCTGTTCTTATAAAACTGTTGGTTTTCCAGTGTCTTCCCCATGTGAAATCTAATTACTACATTTGTTTTTTTCCTCAAGAATCTGTATACCTTTTCTTATATTCAGAAAAAATAATTATTTTTACCTTTAATCATTGAGGTTTTGCCCATTACTTACCAGAATTCAAGCCTGATTCATGCATTGTGTGCTCAGTTTTCAGTCCTGTTTACATCTGCTGAGAGCTATCCACATGGAAGTAACTCGCTACGTCTTGTGACTTAGAGGAAGGATCTCTGATATCATACACCTGAGTCTTGATACTGCCATAATATATTCAATGAGAATAGTCTTGTAACATCCATGAGAAAACTATTTTTGAGATACAGTCTGAGATAGTAATTTAACTTTCTTCCAGCATGAAAACTGCTACTTATTAAACTATTGGCAGATGGCACCTACACTCAACCATACAGCAAGTTACTAGAACTTTACAACCCATTTTTAAATAGACTTCTATTTGCAGCAGTCTACAAAGTCACATTTCCATCAGATGACTTTAAAGTTGAAAGGGGTTAAAGTTCTTGATTTTAGTAACTAAAACTTAAATCCTTAATAATCCAAATCATCCTCTCATTCACTATGGTCCCACGTGTTTCATTTTACCAAGCTTGTAGCTCCTTATGGTTTTTAATCATCAGAAATAGTCACATTTAAAATAAGTCTTAAATGCAAAAACACAGGCATCTTTGATTCTACTTTGCTAGTGCTGCGAGGAGAGAGATCTTAATTTACTCTGAATCCCATACTAGAAAAGTGCTGGACAACACAAATTCTTAAGACTTGCTGAGAAGCAGTATCTTCAATTAGATAGTTCAGAGGACTGGGATAAACTCAAGCGTTCCACTTTCAGATAAAAAGGCTGCTATGATCACATGGCATTTTGAGAATACCTTTGGGAGTGCTGACTCAATTAAGAATTACTCTACTGGAAAGGTGTTCTCAATGCAGAATTCAGCTGTTCTTTGTTGCTGATAAAATGAAATACACCTCACTGCAAACACCAATCCTGTACATGGAAGAAAATAATTACTGATTCTAGGGTTACTATTCAGAATGTTCATTCAACATTCCAATTTTCCTTTTTGAGTTGTTATAGATTTTCAGTCTTCTGGGGGGGGTGGTGGAGAATAATTTAAAAAAAGGGCTCTTACTAAAACTGAAAAGTTCTCTATTCAATGCTTTAGTAAAAGCAACAAAATTCCTTGGTTGCTATTTTCACCCCTCATTTTTTTGTGGAAAAAATCCCACTATTGATTCAATTGTTTTGGGGAAAAATCTCTCAAACTTGCTGTTAGGTGGTAATGATGAAGAGTGGAGCCAAAAAGTTGCAATGGAATTCAGTCCACACATTTTTCATAAATAATGAGATTAAGCTAAATTAATTACTTGATCCTGTTTCTTCTTCCATTGGAAAACACAGCAAAACTTTGTTTGGCATATTTAAAGTGAACTGCATTCAGTTAATTTCACCTGCAAGAAGGCAGAACTGTTTGTAAGAGAAATTTTATTTCTTGTCTAGACTGACAAACCTTTTTCAGAAAGTGAGACTTGTGCTGGGAAAGGGGTACTTCAGAAAGTTTGTTCAAAGACTGGGCAATAACACTTCCAAGCTAAGATGACAAATGGGCATTCATCTGTACTTCTGTACTTACCTGGATTTCTGGGACTCCAAGACCTAGTGCAGGGCACAAAGTGGTCAAACCCCATGGATAATATCAGCAACAAGTTAAGACTTAATATGTGAAAGGTATAGTTGCTATACTTTCTCAAAACCCAAGTTCATTCAAGAGATTCTTCATCAGCACACATTGTCAGTTTTTACTATGTGTCTTTACTGAAGAATAACAAGGATTTATTATTAGTAAGTGTTCTGAAGTTGTACTGAAGTACAAAACACACTACAACAATACTGAAAAACTGCAGCACCACTTGCCAAAGTTGGTAATAAGAACAAGAGGAACACTGACGAATCTGTTAAACTTCTGAAAGGCAGAACTGCTGAAAATAAGAAACTTTTGCTTGAACACGAAAGAGTATTTCTGTAAGAGGTCATGTTGTTCAGGCCCTACCAGCTCAGTAGTTCACATAACATCCTGCAGGAAGTGATGAGGGCCATATGCTGCAGTCTTTGCCTTTACACAATTAGATCTCCAGCACATTGGTAGTCCAGGTAATGTGTGCATATTGAGCAGGCCCAGAGTCAACCACAGCAATGGATGAATTGCATGTGTAAAGCAGACTCAATGGTGCACCCATGTCCTGTCTGCAGCCTCACTTCCTGACCAAGTGTGGGAAGCTCCAGAGGAAAAAAGAAGAGAACAATTAAAATAACCTCTTCACATAGAAATTCATACAGCACTTTCCAAACTGCCTTGTTTTCCACAAACACCTCAGATTTTGAGCATGGCACGTGGAGCAAGCCACAAAGGTAAGTGCAGAAATATCCCAGTGCCTGTTTACAACTTCTCATTAACTGACAGGATGATCATCATGACGAGCATTGCCCAGAGCCAATACCAATGCTACGCTTTCAGGCTACAGTGTGGAAAGATAGGTCTATCTCAAGCAAAAGAGATACCATTGCATCTCCAACTCCCCCTAGAGATCTTAGGCATCCTCTTTTCAAGATTCCCTAGGTGACTGTTCCTTGCATTTCCACAAGGGATGACGAGTCCTACTCTCTTAAGACAACACCGATGACAATAGCTGCAAGTCTATTTTTGAAGAACACCATTTCCAATTAGTGAATATTAGAGTTATTCAGGCATCATCATACATTAAAAATACTTTTTAACGTATCAGGACACAAATCTATTATAATGCTTTTCTAGCCACAAAAAGTCATTCTGTAGGTTAAAATTTTAAGTTACATGACCAGTAAAAAGTTTATCATCAGGGTGGAAGAAGGAAAACCAAGCTTCTTTGAAAGAGGGGAGGTGGAGGGGTTTTGCCACTAGAGCAAACAGGATCACTGCATTCATTTTCTAATTCAATACACTACAAATCATTTCAATAACAGTACTGTCTTATAATCACTCAAGTGGTCTAACAGTCATAAGCTAAAGTAAATACGGAACAAGACATGAAACAAAGCTTGTATCTAAAATTATACCAAAACACGCATGCTAATCTGGTGTAAGTGCCAGTTTCTTTTAAAACAAAGAGACAACAAGCTTTTAAGAAAAGAAAACATTTACTTCAAACTGCAGTATAGGCTTTTCAATCACAGAAAAAGAAAAGAAAAACAGTGATCTGACAGCGGTCACATCCTGTGCAAAAAAACCTCGGGATACAAAAAAAACCTGTAGCACAAGATACTTGAGCCGCTTACACATTGCAGGATAAAGTAAATAAATACAGTAGCTAGAATATGGCACTGTTGTGACAGACTCTAAACCCAGTGGAATGCCTCTGAAATATTTTTTTACCCTTGCGTTAGTAGCAAAGTCCCACCACCACCATAAAAGTAAAATAGTACAATGTTTTAAATAAAAACAAGCTAAAATATTTATGTCTAAGAGAAGGATTTTACAGTTTTATCTTTTAAGTGCAGAAAATGGGACTTGGGCTTAGATCTTTAACACACACACACGCGCGCGCACACACACACCCCTCCCCCCAAATCCCATTCAATCTCAAAAGTAAATTTGTTTGAGGAAAAACATTACCAAAGTTGCATAATTTTATTTGTTACTCCCACAGCTGGAAGTTAAATTCTAAACAGTCTTGAAACATGAATGTTCATCGTTAGCCAGTGAAACAAAGGACTTGTCAAAAGCCCTCATGATTTCTTTATCCTCCAAATATTATTTTGCTTTCTCCTACATCTTTAGATAGCAATCCCTAAATTTGCAAACAAAAGAATGCAATATGCATCATACATCAAGAAAAGACGAAGTTGACAAAGAAGAACTTCCACGTTTCTGGATCTTTTCCTTGCTTCTTTCAAACTTCTTTATGATCTCAGTCACTATGCACACAGAGGAAGTGAGTCCCAAAAGAAAAAGTAAATCTGGAAAGAGATAATTAGCCTTTTTAAAATTTGCTATTTAAGGCTGAGGGCAAACTTAGAAAACAACAAAACTTACAACAAGACTTTCAAATTATCTCCCAATCATTGGGTAAGTTCAAGAGAAATGAAGCAAGAATCAATTTTTGCAGGTCCACAATATTAATATGCATTGTTGATGCAGAAATCATAAGTACAGGCATGATATTTCAAACTTTTAAAGTATTTCATAACCCTATTTTTATTAACACCTATGAAAACAAAGAACACTAAGCAACATAACTTCATACTGAAAAAATACTAATATAACCAGAAATGACACTATAATAAAAAGAATTATGTAAAAACATGTATTTCATGACAATAATTTCTCTTTAACTCCAGAAAACTGAAGTAGTAATAAATGTATTAATAAGACATATCTATAGCTTCTTAAAATCCTCATGTCTATTTATCCTACAGCAGTGCAGTTGATTACTTAATAAAGGATCACGATTTCTAAATAAGGTGTTTATATTTAGAGAAAAGACTTGCTAAATAGCAAGATTAATAGTGCTTAAAAGTCAATAAGCTCTATGCTTCATTTTTGCCTGCATCAAAATTTATATTTAAAAACCTAATAAACATAAGCACCTAAGAAATTTAAGAACGCACTGATCAGTTGTGTACCATATGCATTTAAATCATGGTTCCCAAAGAAAATGTCTAAAAGGATATTTTTTTCTTCCCTAAAAAGAAAAAAAAAAGTCAACAGGTTTTTTATTCCTGTTGTATGCAAACAGCCAGAAAGTACTCTTGCAGGACCATCAGCTAATTCATTTACAAATTAATCCTTAATGTACAATTTTGAAAAGGGAACTGTTTTTACCTAAGACACTCAGGCTCTCTGTTTGAAAAACCTTCTGAAGTGGAGGAAAGTAAATGACCAATAACTGCCCCATTATAGATCCAAGGACGGCATAGCAGAACATTTTGTTACTACAGAGTCCAATCTCAAACACAGATTTTGCCTGTAAAAGAAACAGCACATTACACTGTATATGTAATCTTAATTATCTAGACAAGAAAATAATTCTTAACTACAATTCCATCTAGGCTTTTAGAAAAACATAAAAGGTTATTGTTGACCTTTTAGATAATCCAGAACAAGTTCTTGAATAGGCTAATTGCATTTTCTCTCTGGTAAACAGAGTACAAATCTTGTCTTCATATTCAATGACTTCTATATTGAGCTCACTTTTCTGCAAGTACAGTGCACTAGAACATGCCCTCTACAGAAGGAAGTTTTGACAATGCACATCAGAAAACAGACTGCAAATTAGAGTAAATGTGGTAATGTATACTAGCAACTTACTTTTCTCAAACTAGCACAAAATTTCAGACTTGTTCGCTTAAAACAAAAATATAGACAAAACAGTTTAAGAAATTTTCCTTGGATTATGGGTTTAGGGTTACAAAAAATAGTTAAGGCCTTCAAGAAGTTTCAGATTCTGGCAAGGATGCTGAACTGACAAAATTTTCATTAAAAAAAACCAAGTGTACACGGCAATACAAAGGACCATCACATTTCAGCTTTTAATAATCATTTCCTTTATTATGTCAGGACAGAAGCATTACTACCAGTTCTGTATCACAAAAACAAATTAAGGAAACTAATACTTATCTGTAATTTAAGAAATCCTACCTAGTAAATATGTGAAACTCTGAAGCTTAATAGCAAATGTGAAGTAAATTTGCAGGAAAACATTTGAAACAAACACAGCAAGATAGTCAAAGAAAATTCTGCTTATTGTGTAAATACTGTGTAAATGGACAATACGAATCACTTACCTGAGATCTCGAACTCAAAGCATTGAACATATCAAAAAATACAAAACAGGTGAAAGTCATGGTTGTATCTCGAGGCGTTATTACATTGTCTCTTAACTGCCAACAAAAGAAAATGAAAGGGCTTCAGCATGCTTTAAACCTGCCACACCTAAATGAATTTATTACAATAATTCAAGTTCTACTAGCTAGTAAATGAAAGCAAAAGCAACTTGTTTGCCCCAAGCTGATTTAATACATCATACAGCAAAAATTATGTACCTGTAACTTATAACAATTTGTAATTCCAAGCTGTGATTAAATGAAGCCTCCTGACAAATATTTATGCAAGCACACGGAATACCAAGAATTCTATGATGTACTACCAAAAGTTCAAACAACATTTTTCCATACTGGAAGAAGAAAGTCAAATGGTTGTTTCATAATAGTCTGGTTAGAAGATTTGTACAATTACTTTCTATGAGCCAAGGTTTCCCAAGAAGATTTGGGACCTGGAATAGTCTGTGTTAAAATAGAGATTGGGGGCGACGGGGGGGAAACCAACCCTGGTTTCCTCATTTCAACAGCTATTTCAAAAATCTTCCTCTCTGACCTGCTAGCTGAATAGATTATTAAATAAGCATGGACAAAACTTGCAACCAAGCTCATACAAATTCTGAATTCCAACTGCTGGTATAAAAAGGACTTCTTTAAATTCATTGGTTACTGCTTTAAGTTTTGTACTTTTGTCATACCTCTCTCCAGAAGACGAACAGTGTTCCACACACAATAATTATTGATGAAACCAGTATTTTAACAATCAGGTTTTTGGTCAGAATGCTGTCCTTCAAATTTCTTGGAGGCTTCCGAATAACATCTTTATCCACAGGCTCCACCCCAAGACTTACAATTAGAAGAACATCTTAGATTCTTATAATCACAAAAATAATTCACTGCTTCTAACTTAAGGACTAGATTTTCTGTGTTGAAAGAAAGATTTTAATCTTCTCTCTACAGCCTAAGAATCATCTCAAATAAGAACATGGTATTTTCTCTTTCAGAAAACTGAGTTACATGTATTAGTAACAGGCAATATTCTAACACTGCAGTTTGAGAGTCCATAATACATGATATCAGACAGTATAAAAATTACCAGATGTTAATTTTAAAGGAAGCTGCAATATTAGTTATGTTCTCCATTTCTGTTACCCTGGTCAACCTAGCTAAGGAATTTACTGCTAGTTCCTTTCTACCTCTCCCTCCACCATCTATGTGCAGTGAAGAGGAAGAACCCAGAAGGAAGCCAGAATCCTACATGCAAGTTTCATGGGCACATCCATGGATCTTTAGGTATCCATGCTGCCCCCATAATTATCATTAAATACTAAAGCAAACAAAAAAAGGAATGAACATAGAACTACACTGCAAACATTGTAATTCAAAGAAAAAGTTTGCTGTTTCAGAAACATTTCACTGAAGTTTAACACTTCACAATTTCCTTCGTAAGCAACCATTTTCCTTGCTGAAATAAAAGGACTACAGACCTCTAATGGAATTTAAAGTAATTACTTACCTTTGAGCTGGAGGTCCATCCATAATAATATTGATCCATAAGATCTGCATGGCATTGAGAGGATTAGGAAAGTTCATTAATGTAGCCAGTGAGATTAAAGTCAGTGCTGCTATACTCCTGTTGAAAGAACCCATTTTTATAACTGTCAGCATGGAACATTTCTGAAGATCCACTGATAACTTTGTAATCAACACTTCAACTGTTTAAGAGTAGATACGGATTTTGACATTGTTAATCATGACCGACGTAAGCCTAACTTTAAAGGTAGAGCATGAATTCATTTAGAATACTCATCGTGACACACTCCATATTTAAAACAGCATAGTTTTGGTAATAAAAAGACAGCAAATTTTTGTCTTAAAAACCTCCTAAACTTTAAGATAGCATTTCAGAGTTATCACTCACCCTCACCTAACTGATTTTTTTACTGGGGAACTGGGTCCTATACTTTTACTGTGCCAGAAGCAGAACTTCTAAACATGGTTTTAAAAAACAAACTGCTTTTACACTTCTGATGTAAGCACAACCATACTGTGCACCCATCATTAGTAGTTTGATCAGTCATGGCAAGGTACTACCCAAGGTCTCTAAAAATACCTACACCACCCCTCATCATCAGCAAGATGAGAAGGCTACGCAAAGACTGAAAACAGATTAGCTGGTTGCAAGCTTGGGATTAGAGACCTCTCTATATAAGTATTCGCTAATTGCTTTCAGTGCAAGATTAAGTGGTTTCATAACCAACAAGAGAGCAAGGCATATAATTCCAAATTTAGCACTCTACTGAACCCTATTATGCTCTTCCTGCAAAGAGGTACAGAGAAAAAGGGTAACTCACTCATCAAAAACCTGAGGCTAGCATTCCCAAGGGTAACAGGCAAGCACACTTGCCTAGAATACCTATGCATAGTTATTTTTCAGAAGCAGATTTCTAGTCTTCTACCAATGCAGGACACTAGTCAAGATTGAAAGTATGTGACACTTCTTACAATTTTTATGCAAATTTTAAGAGGTTGGTGTTTTCTGGGTTTTGTTGTGTTAGGGGTTTGGGGGGGGTATTTGGCATTTGTGGGGTTTTGTGGTGGATTTTGTGTTTTGTTTTTTTTAATTTCTGCAATTTTATTCAACCACTCTGAAATGCCATGAAGGCTTCAAAAAAGTAAATGAATGTGGTGAAGAAGAAAACCAGGTTCCTGAATCCAGATGCAACAAGATAAACTCAAAAAATTTTTGAAACTAACGCTTAATGAACTCTTGTTGTCTTGTCTTATGTACACGTGATACAGTTAGCATAGGGATCCTTATATGCAAGGAAAGGAAGTCAGCTTCACAGACCTAACTCATTCCACAAACCAGTATATGGGTTTACAGAGAAACTAACCTCCCGTTTCTCTGGTTTCCTCCATTTGATTACATGTTCTGGTTAAGGAGGAAATTACTAACTTCTTTAACATGGACCCAAAGGTAGCTATGTTGTTTCTCTCCATCCTCTCAGTTATTGACTTTTCACATCTTAACAGGATGAACTGTGACAGTTAGATGTCTATTTATTGCACTGTTTTCTGTTTTTTTAAAAATGAAACAAGCCATGAAAAACAAAATACTGAAAATTCAGAAGCATAGCATATCAGCATCCTACATGAAATTTACAATGTTCACATGAATTTATGCAGCATCTGCTTCATGATGCTTTGATTCATTCACAATGTATTTAGAACCTTCTGATATTGTCAACTTTTCAAACTTACGTGCTCAGTTGAAATCTAACAAAATTTTTTATGTTATTATAAATTCCTTTACCCTCTTCAATTGCAGACCTGCAATTAAAAAACAAAGATTACATTACTAGACAAATGAGGCTACTGTCAAAAAAAGCTTAAAACAAACCAAAAAAGCTATTACTTTAAGCAGCAATACCAATGTCAAGAAACAAATGGAACCAAGGTTCTTATAACTTTGGAAGTCATTGTTTTTTAATTTGACTATGAGATTAATCGCAACAGTTATTTTTCTAGCCACTTAACTTTCAAAATGAAATGTCAATAGTAAAATCTCCTCCTTGTTCAAGATTCACCATCATCCTGGATGAGACCTTCCTATTCAAGTTAGGCAATTAAAAAAATTAAAAGACACACACAGTTTTACAAAATCATAGAAATAGAGCATGGCTTCAGAAGACCATGTATTCTTACTTCACAGGGATAGACGATCTTCTCAACCTCTAGCATGTGTCACAACTTGCCTATCATATTGCAATTATAGCAGTGAGAAAGTGTTTTTAATACCTAAATCAAGTCTACTCTGCTCCAATAAAACTGATTTCTTTCTTCCATTCCCTCAACAGCCAAGAACAACAATTAAAAGTTACAAAAGGAATGCCGATTAAGACAAAAAGATTAAAGGCAATGGGGGAAAGATGTAAAACTATGGAAGCTCATGGGGTTTTTTTCCCCCTTAGCATTCATCATTCTCTTCACTCTCCTATTGGGAACCTTCCTGATGAAGTGAGCAAAACTGGATAAAGCATTCCAGCAAAAGCCTCACCAAGCCCAAGTAAAGTTAAATACTTACCACAGATGTCTTTCCTATGTACTCTTCTGAATATCTTAAAATGATTCCCTTCTATCTTTTGTATTTGCGCAAGAGCACATTGCTGAATTAGTATGGAAACCTTTTAACTCTCAGATCATCCTCTGACATACTGCTACCTAGGTAGATTTTCTTATATTGTACCTCTACATTTCGTTTCTTCCCAAGGGTTAAGCATCATACTTTCATACAAACTGAGGCGTACTGAGATTGATGCCAAATTTCAAAATGAAGGCTATCTTGCTAGACAACAACCACTACTTTGAAAAGTCAGATGGATTAAATTCAAAATAATGTAAGTTTAGCTATGCTCTCTTTGAAGTACACCAAACAAAAAAAATGAATAACTAACAAACAGCTGGTTACCAGAAGGTGGTAACTTATTTTCACCTGTAATATTTAAATAGCTTATATTCCTTTCCTCTTCTGAAACACCACCATATTTAAAAAGAGTTGAAAACAAACACAGCATTGTGTAAAGTTTTTAAATCTTGAGAGGAATGATCTCTCATTTTTACATAAGATTTATGCTTCTGAAGAAAGAAATTAAATGAAGATGAATCATACTGACAGCTAACAGACTCAATTTCACCTTAGTTATGTTTCCAAATATACTGTTACCATAATTCTACTTGGGGAAGCAGAAATACAGGTTAGTTTTTTTAGCACATGCATACACAACCTCCTTTGTTACTTATATCTGATCTATATGCAAGAGCAAAGTAGCAAAAGGTCTAAATACGTAAATACATTCTTTTATCAACATACATAAAAAGAGAGAAATGCTTAGCTGTCCCTTATAGTACTATGTTTCCAGCTCTTTTTTAAGAGGATAATACAGGTAATCACTGTAAAGATAACACTCCTGACTTAGTCATTAACGGCTGCTACACTTAAAAGTTCAGGGAATTTCTTCTGTTTTTAACTCAGGCAACATTTCATCAAGACTATATAACACAAGGTATGTACATAAATGCCACCTACATTATTGTCTGAAAATCATCATCCACGAGGATCATATCTGCTGCCTCTTTACAAACATCTGTTCCGGTTTGTCCCATTGCTACACCTATATCTGCAGCCTTCAGAGCAACAGCATCATTCACTCCATCTCCTGTCATAGCTACAACTGCACCATTATTTTGCAGGGACTAAAGAAAGGGAAAGAGAGGTTAAATCAGGGATTGAACTAACCAATCCTATAAAATTCTAGATATAAAGTTGGTGTTATCACCCCTCCAATTTCTTATAATTCCACTGTGAATTCCAAAAAAAAAAAAAAAAAAAAAAAAAAAAAGCAGCTGTTTGTATTCTAATGAATTTTTACACAAGATTTTAGGTTAATCTTCAGTTCATATATTCAGACAGCCTAAATTTTAAAGCTAGGGTATATAAAATATGCCTTTAAGAGAAAGTAAAAGACTCTGGAGAAAGAAAGAATGCACTGTATTTACATTTTAACATTATCACCATCTTATAATTCTCAATATATTCCAACTGTCTTAATGTTTGACTTCCTTCTCCTTATTGTTGCTTTTCTGATTGTTCCAGTTGTTACACTGGGTATGTCCCTCTTTGCTACCTTGTGTTAACTTCGGAATGGAAGCATTACCTCAGACATGGCTTGAAATTCATGCCCTTTTATCTTGTTCTGAGAAGTATCAGAAATACGGTTCTTTCAAGTTCCTAGTCAATTCAACTGCAATATGACACAAAATCTCAATCAACTCCCAGCTCCCTAGAGGAAAGCATGATGTTGCCTACTAGCAGCTGCCTACCCCTTGTGGGCACTATGCATTTTTCTAGGTAGTATTTTCAAATACACTTCACTTTCAAACCAAATGCATTTCTGATTTCATCTTGACACACTGTAGCACGTTATAATTTAAGTAAAGGCACCACAAACAGTACCCATAGCAACAGTCCAGCATTTGATCCTCTAGTAAGGCGTACCTTTATAATTTTCAATTTATGTCGAGGACTGGCTCTGTAAAATACTGCAACCTGTTAAAAGCACAATGAAGAAGTAGTGAAAATTTGAGAAATGTAGAGAATTGCACTGAATTCTATAAAGCTAGTGGACAGAAAAATACTGTCAAAGGCCAACAGTACTCACGTTAGCTCTAAAGTTGATGCATCAGTGAGCTGTGTTTTAAATAGACTGAAATCATTAATTTCAGAAAAGATTCTAAGTGTGTTCTGGTAAACAAAGTTAGTGCTTATTATTTCGAGATAGAATATGCAATTTAAAAACCTTCTGAAATTATGAAGCAACTGAGTTATAATGGCTTGCTGCTGGCCGCCTTGACTAAATTCATGCAGGCAATTGCCATGCTGACTCTACAATTAATGTCCTTTTCCTTTGTTAGCACTAGTGGCAAGCTATTCAGGACATTTCAATTTTACTAGTTGATGTACCATACTATTAACAGATTAAAGATTTACAGCTAATTAATAAACATTCTAACTTAGAAGGAATTATTAATTTTCAGATTTTTTTTTCTCTCTGGTCTTCTCTGTAAATTGAAATTTGAGCACATGGAATTTAGTTTTCCGTAAACTCCACACTGTTAACATTCACTCTATTTTTCCTTTTTAAGGGACTGGATGAGAAGTTAGACTTCTCAACAAGCCACTTTAGACTGTACACAGATATCAATCATCTTGGTTGATTTTAATTAATTCCTAGTAAGATTTTAAATAAACACCTAGAAAACTAATTGGGTCTCAGGTCAAACATGCACAAAGCAAATTTGTAGCTATTTTAGTTATTTAAGGTGGACAGCCCTTAAGAACAAGTATTATCAAAGAAACCAAAAATTACTATTTGTCACACAATTCTTTTTTTCTAAGTTTGTTTCTGTGAGTCACCAAGGAAAGACACAAAGCTGACATGCACATTTCTTAATTGTAAATATTGGCTTCTGGCTTGCTTACATCAGACTCAAGCGTGCTGCAGTCTAATTCTGTAGTCTTTTGCAAACAGAGCAACATTTTGATGCATAAATTTTGCAATATAGCCAAGTCTGAACCTCAACTGGATTTGATTATGCCTTCACATTTACAACTCTGACATTGGCTAATATATTTAGTTATCTAATAACTAAAAAGTATTAAGTAGAAACTCAAAAAATAGACCTTTCCAAAATTCTCAACCAGTGACCTCAGATCAATTAAAAATCATTAAAGATACAGACAGTTCCTCTTATGAATTACAAAAGAATGGACTGTCTGAAGATGCAAACTATAAGTTTATATATATGAGCTGAGCTACTCAAAGAAATAAAATAATCTAACAATACAAAAAAGTGCTGATGCTCACTGAAGGTGAGAGGTGGCAAAATGAATGTTCCAATACAGGCATTGAAAGCTGAAAAACAAATTGAATCCTTAAAAGAGACAAAAGTAATAAACTCACTATGAAATAAATTTTCATATGGTCATACGTCAAACCAAAAGATAGTTGTTTGATCTGGGACAGTGTCTGTACTAAAAGCCTCTGGTAATTTACTATATCACTTGTATTAGAACCATGTTATTTGTATCTCAGAAATTACATTTTAGCTTTCCACAGAAATAAAAAATTCTCAATATAAAAAATATCCTTTACAGCATTTCAGAAAGTAGTATATCAAAACAAACCTTTGGTGTTATTTGGGAAAGTTGCTGAATATCCAAATCATCTATTTCTTCTCCAGAGATTGCCTGTGAATTTTTGGAATACAATCCTAGTCGACTAGCTAGAAATAAATAATAAAAAAGGTATTATAATAACTTACCCTTTAAAACATTAAGTACCCAATTTTATTTTTTTTAAACCTACTATTTTCTACAGCATTTCAGATTTGAAATGCATAGAGCAGAACATCTTAACACCTTATTGGTTCATTATACTGGAGTAAATTATCTGAACTCTTGAGTAACAAAAACATGCTACAAAGTCTATTCTAATCAGATAACAAATATTTATTTCCTTAGACTTTTTAGACCTCAAGGTCTGTACTCCATTGTGTCAGGTGCCATATAAACACAAGACCTAAGTCCTCTCTAAAGAATTCACAGTTCAAAAAATAACCAAGACAGAAAATGAAAAGTGGCATGGGGGAGACAAGGAAAAAAGCCTCTGAGAAAGTACTGCTAGTCTGGGGGTGCACTTTTTATGTGCACATTCAATTTTTTGTTCATCATCTTGTATATAAAGAATTCATATTCTGGCTAAAGTACTTGTATTTTAATGTATTATATTGTAAAAAGGAAGTAATTTGTTTAAATTTTTATTAATAATACTTAAACTTCAAACTCAGTTATATGGACAAAATTGTATTGGATAGTACTAAAGTGCCATATCCATCCTAAATACTTGCTGTCACTGGCTATTTTAGTTTCTCCCTGTTGCCATTAAGACAGGCATCCAAAGCTGAGGGTATGGAGGGTGTTGTTGGGGGTATAAGAATCAGAAATCAAGTATGTGTTGTAACAAAATACAGTAAGAAAATACATGGTCTCTAACAGCAAAAGTCATACATTGACCAAATTAGAAAAACTAGTTTAACCTGAAACCAAAGTATCACTTCAGACTAGGGTGTTGGTTTGGTTTTTGGGTGGTTTTTTTCCCTCCTAATCCCACTGTAGCATATGTTAACCCAACATAGAGAACTCACAAATGTTAAAGACTCAATACGCATGCTTCACAACAATTAGCTAGGCACAGCCAAAACAGAAAACAAGTAAAAAACGAAATGAAGTGGACTATGCATACCAATGGCAACTGCAGTCTCCTGTGAATCTCCAGTAATCATTTTTATTGCAACTCCTGATGTGATAAGTGTAGTAACAGCTTCTTTTACACCAGTCCGTGGAGGATCGATTATTCCCACAAGCCCCAAAAAAGTCAGTTGTCCTAACTCAGGACCAGAAGCTAAGGCCAAAACTTTTCGGAAACAAAGAAAAAAAGTAAGTTCAGATTTGAAATGAACACTTACATCAGCATTTAAAACAAACTTTTTTAAACTAGTAGGCCAGCATAAAGCAAAGGGTGGGAACTGCAAATTTATTTATTTTTTAAAAACCTTGGTAGCAATTTCTGTTATCTTGAGTGTTCAGAATAGCCTACTTACATATATTCCTTTCTTCTAAAGAGTAGTCTTTTTACCAAGCATACGTATTCAGCACCTGCTTTTCCAGTCCGCAATTTTAAAGAAAAACTAAACAACCCAGTGGCACTTACTGAACAAAAAAAAATTTCCTAGTGTTTTTGGTTGTTCTTGTTTTTTTTTAAACAATAAGCAGTGCCATTTAAAAAAAAAAAAAAAAAAAAACAAAAAACAAAAATGGTTATTTTGAGACACTGATACAGCCTTACCCCTAAGTCCTGCAGAGCCCATAGATGTCTTCTCTTGCTGGTATTGCTCCCTCTGTTGCTGAACAAGAGGTAGGGTCTGCCCCTTACAGTTATATGATGTACAGTACCTAATGACTTGTTCATAAGCACCTTTCATGAAGCAAACTTCAGGTTTGTCCTAAAAAGAAAAAGAATTGTTGTGTGCACGTGTGTATGTATACATAAATACACACACACACAAAAGTACATATGTGTGCACACATAAGAATGGCATATCCATACTTTTCTTAAGAGTCTTCAGAGCATAATGCAAATCAAAGTTACAATTCTAAACCTAAAAAATCTGTTGTTCTGAGTATCTCTACACAGTGTATGTTCGAGTGGTAATGTCAAAAGAGCCAAGCTAATAATATCTCATTTCAGTAGACAACATACCCATTGGACACTGCAGGTCACAGTTTAGAGGCTAGAGGCCATGCAAAGGACAGAAATCAAACCTACACAGAACATTAGACCTAAAAGACCTTTAGCTCACCATCTGACCAGCTGCATAAGTCATTAAACATCACCTGCATCCTTGTACCATGCCTAACAACTCTAATATTTTCCAGATCGCCATCTGGCCTTGATGGTATCAAGCCACTGAGAATCCACCACCTACCTTGAACACTTAACTCCAATGCTAAATCAACTCATCACTTTCCTTCCCCCCTTTTCCATTAAGAATTGCTGCCTCAGCTCAATTTGCAGTCACTGATTGTCCTCTCTACTGTTGAATTAAAAAGCCCTTTTTTAATACAAGTCTTTTCTCCCTGTGAAGGTATTTATTTATACACAGTAGTCAAGTTACCTCAATCTTTCTGATAGGCTTAACTGACAAGAGCTCTAATTTTCTAAACCCACTGCATTTTCTTAGCCTTCAAATAATTTATGCTCCCTTTAAAACTGTTACCAATTTTTCAACAATCTTTTAAAAATGCTGGTACCAAAACACAGACACAGTAAATCCTTATATGGATGAAAGTCATATAGAAGTTCCTCCTCATCACTCTTTATACAGACAAGCATAGCACAACCATATTATCCGTATAGATAAAAGGATGTTTCCAAAGCAAAGGTTTTACTCTGATACTTCAACACTGTCAGCAAGCCTTTTTTTGGTCAGAAGTACTAGGATATTTTCCATAAATCCAAGATGAGGTCTGTTGTTGCATATATTACCTAAAAGGCTCCAGTTATCAGACTGGCAGTGACTACGTCCATATTTATAACAAAAACATTCAGATTGGTCCAAATTAAATATGAACGTGAAAGCACCAGAAGATAGAAAATGAGGTTAAAAGAATGGTTTGTATTGATAATCCAGGACACTGCTGACATCAATAAAATCGGTCAACAGTGGTGAACGTGCTGTCTGCATCAAAACCAGAAAACTTGTGTTTTCAAACAAAATAAATTTTACTATTGAACATCAATGCATCTTCTTGCTCTTAATTTATTATGTAACTATGTAGCACTGAAACAGAAGATTGGCAGAATTGCTTTAGATGTTTGAGAAGGGACGAGAAGGAAGCAAAACCAGCCAGGGATACATTCAAAGCCTCAGATATCAAAAGACTTAAAATAATTTCCCCATATGCCTTCTATGGAAAGAATTTCTTGTGATTCTTAATCTCTACTCCAGAGCTTGAAACTAAAACTGTGCCTATTATCAAACCATATTCCCAGGACTGTGCACTACACTACCAGCCTGCCATAACTTCTGAAGTGGAAAATCAGGATATTAAACAAGGTAGATAACCGTTCTACAGAGCCAGTGCACAAGTAAAACAGTGATTGAAGTTCACCTGCTGCGTTCTGTGGACACATTTAACAGCCATCCATTTTTGTTCTGAGCTGAAGGGATATTCAGCCTTCCTTACGTAGTCTTCCTGAAGTCCATCTAAACCCATCTGTATAAAACAGAAGTACCACTACAATGTCAGGTCCTTTTCCTTTCAAACAGCTACGCAATTTGTTGACTTGTTGAGACTCATTAGTTAACAACCATTACTTAGTTTAATAAAAAAACCAAAACAGTTTCATCTCCACATTTGCTTTTGAGCACACTGTTCCAGTTTAGATGAACTTCTGACAAACCAGCAGTGAAAGAACTTAAAAGCTCATTTCAGGCTTCAGCATAAGTCAGACCATTTAACACTATATACTATCTTTGATCCAAGGATCTTAAAATACTTCGTAGATTATGACCATCCACAAACACATCTTGCAATGGCTAGTAATGTAGCTCTTGGTTTGACAAAAGTCCATCACCCCAATGTTTTTGTTTTGGTCTTTTTTTTGTACCTTCTGTGTAATTTCTCTGCCAGGAGGGCCTACAAAATTGTAACACAAAACTGTGGCAAAGTCTGGAGAAGGCACGTCATTGATTTTATGTTTGAATAATCCAATCTGAAATAACCTTTTTTTAGTGATCAGGATCACCCAAACATTTAATCTGAAACTAACCATGAAGACTCCAGACAAAATGCATTTAATTTCAAGTACTGTTCCCTCCCCACCTGACACAACTCGCTGCATTCCATGCTCTAGCCTTAACCCAGTCCAAGAGAAAGTGCCGATTAAAGAAGATGCAGAAGCAGCAGCCTCCCATAAGCCATTTTTAGTACTTAAAGCTTCACAACTAGTTCACTGCCTCCCTTTCCAGCAACAGATGTGAAAGACTCTTGTTCTTCTCAGTTTCTATGGCTTCTTGCCAACATAACATCACCCTGGTCCTTTCCAGTTAAAGACTGGGGACTTGGAATGAGTCTCAGCAAGAAGATATATCTATCTCAGGCCTCAGTTACACAGGGAGAGAAAGACTGTAACACATTAATCTTTCAGTGTTAAGTTTATTCACCATCACAGAAAAACATCAAGCACTAAGATGCCTTGCCACATTTCTCAGTAGCTGTAATTGGTGTGTTAGAGCACTCTAAAAAAAGCCCAAAACATTTAGTCACAGTGTCCACAACTCAAACTACCTATGCCCTGCACTTAAAGGGCACTATAAATGCTGCAGTCACCAATACATCAGTTAAGTTCTTACTGCTTCTGATGAGAACTGGGAAAGAGACAGCACAATCAACATTGAACAGATAAATAGCTTGTGGCAGGTAAAAGGACAGTACTAAGTGCAGAAAGATGAAAATAAAAATTTTACTTCCATTCTAAATAATTTTCTCTCATCTTTCAGAATGCCCAAAGATTTCCAACAGATAAGAAACATAAACGAGCAGCTGATAACAAGTCTAGGAAACCCAAAGGAGAAGAAAATGAGGGGAAAAAAACCCAAACCCACAACTCATTTCTACACACTTCCCACCTGCCATGAAACCAAAAAGCACCATCACATACACACCTTCATAGCAAGCGCAATTAAAGCCCCTTCTGTAGGCTTCCCCATTAACGTGTTGTTTCTAATTAAAGCATCATTGCACACACAACCAGCCTAAAAGATGAGGAAGAAGAGGGGAGAAAACAGAACACAAAGTAAGTGCCATACAAAGCTCTTACACTATGTCATCAACCAAAACTCACATCTTTGTGCTAAGATCTTACCTCAACAATTTTGCTAATGGATGGGTTGTTAAAACCATGAATAATTTCACCATCGAGCATTACTTCTCCAAACCTGTTATACCCTACTCCAGTAACCTGCAAGACAAACAGCCAAAGGCAGTATGCAATGTAATGTTCACCAGGTTCATAAAATTTTCTAATGTCAGCTTTTTACTATGAACTACAGAAAATTTTAAAAAGGCCATTCATAATGACTGATTTTACTCAGTGTGAATGGATTCTCCCACTCAACTCGTAATGTAGCAGGTACTAGATTAAGGAATAAAAGCTCCTGAGGGCAAGTGAGTTCAATGAAACATACTAGAGACTATTTAAAAAAAAAAAAAAAGAAGCAGCAATTTTCTTCCTTAGAATAAATGCAGTGTATGTTGTTTCTTTACAGTATTAGGCATGATTTCTTTTTTTCTTTTTTGCTTTCTAACTTTTTTTTCCTCCTATTTGTCTTTTTCCTGGTTAATAATGCATACCCCCTGCCCTGCAAGGGAATAGAAGTAGAGAGCAGAGTCCTACTTTCATCCAGTAAGAAGAAAAAAATAAACCAACCATATCATAGCTGAACAATCTCTCTCAAGGTAAGACTTTAGAGAGGTGTTAAAAACAGTAAAATTGTATTTTTAGTGCATAAAACCCAGGCATCCCACTATGATCCTAAAAGTCTTCATGTCTACAGCATTAACAGCTAATACATTTTACAGCCCTTTCAAGTTCTCTTTCAATTAGGAAAAAGGAGCTGATTTAAACCAGATGTAAACAAATTGTGCTAGTAGTAAAGAAAACACAATTACAGTATTTCTATAGAATTCCAAGAATAGAAAAGTAAATACCCATATATGTAAGAAAACATAGGTAAATAACAGGAAAGAGTAAGAAAAAATGCCAGTATTTATGCTTACAAAAGTCAATGAGAAGACCCTCTCTGTTAACTGTAATGGGGGAAAAAAAACCCTGATCAAGAAGAGTTTGAGAATTTAAGAACTTGTTTAAAACACTCCCATGAAATCACATCTAGTTCCACACCTTTCTGCTTTTCCATTCCTGCTGCTTTTGCTTCTCTTTTGTGCACTTACTTCAGTCTTTGCAGCTAGTCCCCAATCTCAACAACCACTGTTTCATGTCCTGCTCCTACTTCCAACTCCATCCATTATGAAAAAGCAAGAATGACAGCACATACTCAGTGTGAAGGGTTGACACAATAAATTGTCTTTTAGCCAAAAGCTGGATATCCCTATTTGAAATGTTTGTAACATGCAAATTTTATTTTTGTGCACCTGCAACAGCAAAATGGCCTCAACTTTGTCTACTGAAGAAAAACACAGTCTCTCAACTTGTCTTTGTACTGTATCTCAGCATCTGTCTTTTATTGTGACTTACGGCCACCAAGAACTTAGCATACAAAAAATTCTTCTGTAACCAGAGAAGTGTTGGATAACACAGCTCAAAGGCTACAATACTAAATGAACTGAAGAACAGAATTAACTGGAAGTTGAGGAACAGGAGTTTGGTCCAACAAATTTACGCTTTCTTAACTGATGCTTTACCTGCAGCATACTCAGGCACGTTTCAGCTAATACACACAACAAAGTAAAAAGGAAAATTAAAGTGTAACAGAGTCTCACTATATAACATACCTCAGCATGCTGCCCATCTGAAGTAAAAATATGAGTAACAGTCATTTCATTCTTTGTCAGAGTTCCAGTTTTATCTGAACAGATTACATTGCAACAACCTGAAATAACCAATTAACATTTATAAGTCAATGCTTGTTTAGAACAATGTAACTAAAGAGTATTCAAGACAAGCAAACTTCCAGAAATACTGCAGCTGTCTTTGTGAAAAAAAAAAAAAAAAAAACAAAAAAAAAACAAAAACCAAAATGAGATTTAACAAAGACAACCAATTTTCAGCTATTAATGAACAGCTCTACAAGGTTCTCCGCAAGTTTGTCCAATAAATCAAAAAACCCCAATTAAAATCCCAAATTCACACCTCGCCTGAAATACTTCCATTCACTACCTCTCCTTCATTTTATTCCACTGTATCTCAAACTACGTTACTGAAATCTCAGTTGCAACTCCTGGTAAGGAGGAAAGCTAAAAGCCTGCTTTACAGTAGTCATCTTTATCAGAAAGTGCAACACCTAACACTAGCCACAACACTTTTGTGACACAAGTGTGACCTACTACTAAACCTGCAAATTTTAATAAGATTTAAAAGATTACAGAAATGTGAAATTTACATATGCCTTTTTAACTCAGGAAAACTGTATTTTCTAAGAGTGTTGCAGTATCTTGACATTTTTGGACACAATAGCAGGAATTGCAAAAGCAACAAAAAACCTTGCAACACTAATGAAACTCTGCTAACGGCATTAGAAAAAGTATGTCCAATCTTCAAATGCAAAAAGAAATTCAAACGCAGTGGAATTATTTAACTTAGTATTTCTTTTTCTTTTCCATGTCCTGTGCTTTACATGTTTCGTGACTGAAACTGCATACAGAATATTTTTAAGCTTTAATGTTTTTAAATTATTTTAATATGACCAACATAACATCCTGATGCTACATTATGATTACAAAGCCTTTTCTAATATTCAAATTTGGATTTTTTTTCCAACTGTCAATATCATTCCTAAATTTACACCAAAATTTAGTTTAAAAAACATTTTACAAGTCTTATTTAACAAGAACACCTCAAAGCAAACAAGTATAAAGAGTACTCCATACATACAGTCACTCACACAGTTTAGAGTACTGCTAGTGTGGCATGCTATTAACTGAGAGACTGGGGTGTTTTGTTTTTCAAAACTGCAATAAAAGTAGTTCGAGGGCCCACAAAAACATATACCTGAATTCTAACTGTGTAAAATGCATTCAATTATGTTTTAAAGATACCACCACATTGCTAGCAAAATAAGAATACCTGCTTTATTTTAACCATTAGTCATCAATATTTGTGTTGATTTCCTAACATCTGTATCAAAATACTATCTGTAAGTTAGTCTAGTCGTACCTAAAGTTTCAACGATAGGCAGTTTTTTTACAATAGCCCGTTTCTTCACCATTCTCATCACACCAAGGGCCAATGTCACTGTTACCACAATTGGGAGTCCTTCAGGAATTGCAGCTACAGCCAGACTGTAATGAAGGCAAATATACAAATCTTGCCTTAGAACGTCATACATAAATACATAGTAATGATACATTTACACTTCAGAACATTGTTTCTGTAGCTGCCTGTTCACTGACATTAAAAGTGAAAGGAAGCAGCTGCCATGTTAATCGAGTTGTATACCATTCATTATAAGATACACACTCTAAGACAGTAACAAAATGCAGTAACTTAGACATTTATACTCATTACTTATGCAAAAGTATGAAGAAAAGTTGGGAGGAGGGAGAAATCAGTTGTACATCTGTTTTGCCTACACAAAACACTGATTAGGACCGTGCAAAGCAGCCCAGATTGTGAAGAACAAGTGTAGTCAGCACTAAACAGAACTGGGAAATGCCACCACTTCAAGTGACCACTGATCCACAGCTGTTACTTCCAGATCATGATGTGGCAGCAAGCTCAGTGCAGGAATGCCACAGAAGGTCATTTAAAAAACCAAACAAATAAAACCCCTTGTAACAGTATAAACAAGATCACAATAAGTCATTACACAATGCTCAAAGATGCAGTTCCTGGTGCTCCCCCCCTACCCCCCCACCTCCCCAGAAGGGTAAATCTCCAGAGTTTGATCCTGTCATTTAAAGAAACACTTCTGCCTTATGCACTGTCCATGTAATTAGCAACTCAGCAACTTCTCTAAGAGCACAGAACTAGATCATCTAAATTCAGTTTTATTCTCAGCAGAAAACACCCTGGGATTAAGTTTCCGTAATATGTTAGAAAATGAACTAATGAACTACATGACATAAGGCTTGTAGTAACTTAGTTTTGCCTAATGCCACTTATAAAACTACATTTACTTTATTTACTCAGTGACAGAAATTCAAACTGTACAACATCTGCCTGTTTGCAGATGTTCCACAAGACACTCAGAAATCACCATACAAATGCACAGTTGAAGAGACTCACAAGAACATACTGTACCATTAAAAATGAGTATGAATTTACTTTTTACAGTACAAAGTCTATTTTCATTTTTAATTACTTATGTTAACTTAAAAGCAGAGTCTGTGTGCAAGCATATTACAACATGCATCACTAGCTTTCAGACATTTGCTGTAATGCCCAATCTACACTATTTAAAAACAAGTCTTACCTCACACCAATTGTGAACATATCAAGGATATGCTTTCCTTGCAACCACCCAACCAGCATAATAACTCCTATAAAGAAAACAGTTGTCAGGATAAATATAAAACCAACATGTACTGTAGCCTCATGGGGACAAGAAAAAGAGCTCAAATAGCCAAAACCAAGCTTATAATTGTGCTACCAATAAAAATCTATTATTTCTTTCACTGTCAAGGCATGATTCCATTAGTATGGCAAAGGTGAAGAAAGTTTCTTCCAGTCAAGTTGGCCAATCATACCAACAGTGAGGTACTCACTTAGGTATAGCTTGAATCAGAATACAAGACACATTGCAGTTTAAAAGGATGCATTTAAAGGACAAAAAGTAAGTCAGAAAAATATGTCACATTAGTAATCTTCAGATGATTAGTGGCATGAAATCAAAGTGACCAATAAAGTGAGCCAAAATATTTAAAAAAAAGAGATCAAGCCTTCCATTCTCCCAAGCCTACATGTTAGTTGCAGTTACATAATAATTTGCAATTCTTTTACATAATTTCTATTACCTATTATACCAAAGGAATACAAGGAAAGTTGTTTTCCCAAGAGATCCATGCTCTTCTGCAGAGGTGTCTTTGGAGCCTTGATGAATGGTAAACATGCAGCAGTTAACAAGCACAGGTTTGAAAGCATGAACTGTTATCACATATTACTTCAGATACACAAATTTCAAGACACTGTCAGTCAATAAGATGCAGTTATAACCTATCTTTCCATATGTTTACTTTGTGAAAACAGACTACTCTCTTCCATTCTTGTGTAGCATTCAAGAACACTTCAATGAAATGAAAAAATTATTAGAAATATTTTTTTGGGAGCTTTGTGATGTCTACATCAAACGTAATACAAAAAGTCATATCAAAGATTTCATTAAAAAAAAACAAAATCAAAAATCATGCTGACTAAAAGCCACTGCACTTCTTCTAAGACCAAGAAGTTCTTGATAGCAAGAATAAAACTGACTTTTCAAGATAGAGGCATCAGAGCCCTGGAAGGCCAATTATATCTCAAAAGGAATTTGTTAATCATCTGTAGAAAATTCAAATTTAGACAAACAGAAAACTATGAAAATACTTAAGACAATCTAGTGCAAAAAAAAAAAGCATAGAAAGGAGGTGGGGACACAAAGCAAAAATTTTAATTTAAAACAACAGGAAAGTGGATTTTTACCTTGGATGCCAGTAAGTTTGGGTTTTTTAATAGTAATATATGGACTACAGTATAGAACACATGGCAAAAAAAAAAGGACGACAGGGTCACTGTAACATCATCTTTGTTCAACAAGTTATGAAAAAAGTGCATACACTCTATATGAGAAAGCTGGTATCAAGTTTGATTCACTCTTACAGTCAAAATTTACTGTTAATTGAGTTTACTGTAATATAAACATCAAAAATAACTCTACAATACTCTGATATTTCGGAATGTTGTTGGTGTAGAATACTCAGTTTTCTTTTTCTTTTTTTTTTCATTAATAATTACACTTGCTACAATACAAACTTAATACTGTTGAACAGATGATCATATCTTCCTCACATATATTCAAGTGGATTCCACTTTGGTGACTGGACAGCAGTATTCCCTTGAAAGGTGTAAAGTAAGCCACTGCAGCTAACAACATGAGGTCGGTGATACACTCCTGACTACAGCATTTAATGCTCTTAGTTACTCTGGTTTGGCACATTTCAGAAATATAAGAACCTAGAAAAAAAGTGCTGCCTATACTATGCCTGATCATGTCCTGACAGCTAGCGATACACTGTCTCCTTATGGTCCTACATTGGTCAGGCAGCCAGAGAGGAAGCTAGAAGGCCCTAGATACACAAAACACTCAAGAGTCTGAATTTCCATGTGGATCAGTGTACTGCAATAAAGAAAAATCACTGTGGGAGTTTGATATATAAGGGAGCTTATAGAAGGATAAGGTGGAGACCATGAAGCAGCAGGAGACACATGCATAACCCCAAAGTACACTGCTAATCAAAGAAAAACATTGTCCAGTGCCTGCAGCACACAAATCTGTGATACAAACCCCTTTTGTGCAACCTTAGTTCCACTTGAAAAAAAATACACTTCCACAAATTGCAATGATATTTGTTCCACTGAACAGGTGTAGAATATTACTTTTGCAGTTAATATTTTCAGGTCAGCTATGGATATTTTGTTGCACTGAATTCAATTACTACTTTTCTGTTCAAGAGCTAAGATTTCTTTCACTGAAGAAAAATATTAAGAACAATGTAATTAAGTTTAACTAAGGTCTTATGGAATAAATTCAAAGTTTTAATGAATGAAATATACACTTACAAAACGTCTTTGCTTCTAAACATTCACTCTTACCTCTTCTGCTTGCATCATTTTGAAAACCTCCCCAAATTCAGAGTTTTTGCTTCTAAACATTCACTCTTACCTCTTCTGCTTGCATCATTTTGAAAACCTCCCCAAATTCAGAGTTTTCTCCTGTTCCAATAACTATCCCCTAAAAAAAAAAACAACAAAAAAAATAAAGCCAATTCAAATCTGAAGTTTAATTTTAATGTTAGTGGTTGCTCTTGACAGCTTTGACTCAAATACTGGGCAAACACCATTCAGCCTGCTACAATTTTGTTAGCTTTGCTTATAAAATTAATTTTTGGCACAAGTAGGGAATATTTTTGGTAAAAAACATTTTGCCTCTTTGAAACAAATTGCTATTCTGTGCACCGCTGAAGTATTTAGGAACTACCAGTAACAAAACTCAAATAGGGTAAACACAACACCTATCTAACACCAGCCACAACTGTATTTTCAGTTACAGGTTTTCAAACGTGAAGGTAGTTCTAGAAACAAAATACCACATCCTAGACAGAAGAGTTTCACATCATCTGCTCCCTATAAATTTGAGCTCTCCTGGCCCTAGATTAGTTTCTTTTTAAACCAGTGTCTGAAAAAGCACCAATAAGAAAAGCTCTGCAGTGTATCACAGTAAGGTCTTCCATATTTCCAGTAAAAATTTCTGTTTCTATTCCATTTCTATTGTTTCAGAAAACTCAAAAAGTATGTAGTCATTAAAGTACATTTCTGAATTGATAGGTGAACTTTAAAAATAAGAACTGCCTTCAAATAGTTGAAACATGGAAAATATTTTTCCCTATCAATAATAAGGATGGTTTGGGTTGGAAGGGACCTTAAAGATCATCTCATTCCAACACCCCTGCCATGGGCATGGACACCTTCCACTAGACCAGGTTGCTCAAAGCCCCATCCAACCTGGGCTTGAACACTTCCACAGATAGGGCATCCACAGCTTCTCTGGGCAACCTGTTCCAGTGTCCTACCACACTCACAGTAAAGAACTTCTTCCTAATACCTAATGTAAATGTACCCTCTTCCAGTTTAAAGCCATTACCCCTTGTGCTATCACTACACTCCCTGATAAAGAGTCCCTCCTCATCTTTCCTGTAGGCCCCCTTTAAGTACTGGAAGGCTGCTATAGGGTCTCCCCAGAGCCTTCTCTTCTGCAGGCTGAACAACCTCAATTCTCTCAGCCAGACCTCACAGGGGAGGTGCTCCAGCTACTTGATCATCTTCATAGCCCTCTTCTGGACCCCCTCAGGCAGATCCATGTCTGTCTTATGCTGGGGGCCCCAGAGCTGAACCAGACCAGGTGGGGTCTCACAAGAGCTGAGTAGAGGGGGAGAATCACCTCCCTTGACCTGCTAGCCACACTTCTTTTGATGCAGCCTAGGATACAATTGGCTTTCTGAGCTGTGAGTGCACACTGTTGGCTTATATTCAGTTTCTCATCCATTGATACCCCCAAGTCCTTCTCTGCAGGACTGCTCTCAATCCACTCATCACCCAGCCTGTATCCATGTTTGGGATTGCCCTGACCCACGTGCAGGACCTTGCACTTGGCCTTGTTCAACTTCATGAGGTCTGCATGGGCCCACCTCTCAAGCCTGTCAAGGTCCCTCTGGATGGCATCCCTTCCCTCCAGCATATCAACCACACCACACAACTTGGTGTTGTCAGCAAACTGGCTGAGGGTGCACTCAATCCCACTGTCCATGTCCCTGAAAAAGATGTTAAACAGCACTGGTCCCAATACCGACCCCTGAGGAACACCACTCATCATTGGTCTCCACTTGGACATCAAACTGTTGACTGCAACTCTTTGAGTGCAACCATCCAGCCAATTCCTTATCCATCAAGTGATCCACCCATCAAACCCATGTCTCTGCATTTTAGAGACGAGGATGTCATGCAGGACAGTGTCAAATGCTTTGCACAACTCCAGGTACATGATGTCTGTTGCTCTTCCGTTATCCACCAATGCTGTAACCCTGTTGTAGAAGGCCACCAAATTTGTCAGGCACAATTTGCCCTTAGTGAAGCCATGTTGGCTGTCACCAATCACCTCCTTATTTTCCATGTGCCCTAGCATAGTTTCCAGGAAGATCTGCTCCATGATCTTGCCAGGCACAGAGGTGAGACTGACTGGCCTGTAGTTCCCTGGGTCTTCCTTTTTTCCCTTTTTAAAAATGGGGGTTACGTTTCCCCTTTTTTAGTCAGCAGGAATTTCCCCAGACTGGCAGGACTTCTCAAATATGATGGACAGTGGCTTAGCCACTTCAACCGCCAGTTCCCTCAGGACCCATGGATGCATCTTATCAGGTCGCATGGACTTGTGCACATTCAGGTTCCTTAGATGGTCTCAAACATGAACTTCTCCTACAGTGGACAGTTCTTCATTCTCCCAGTCTCTGCCTTCTGCATCTTCAGTGATGTGGCTGGAGCACTTGCCAGTGAAGACTGAGGCAAAAAAAGTCACTGAGTACCTCAGCCTTGCCCACGTCCCAGGTAACCAGGTCTCCTGTTTCTGTCCAGAGAGGGCCCACATTTTCCCATTTTTATCACCAACATACCTATAGAAGCTTTTCTCATTACCCTTGACATCCCTGGCCAGATTTAATTCTATTGGAGCTTTTGCTTTCCTAACCTGATCCCTGGCTCCTCAGAAATTTCTCTGTATTCCTCCCAGGCTACCTGTCCTTGCTTCCACCCTCTGTAGGCTTCCTTTTCGTGTTTGAGTTTGTCCAGAAGCCCTTGTTCATCCACACAGGCCTCCTGGTGTTTTTGCCTGACTTCCTCTTTGTTGGGATGCATTGCTCCTGAGCTTGGAGGAGGTGACCCTTGAATATTAACTAGCTTTCTTGGGCCCCTCTTCATCCCATGGTACTCTACCAAGCAGATGACTGAAGAGGCCAAAATCTGCTCTCTTGAAGTCCAGGGTAGCAAGCTTGCTGTGCGCCCTCCTCACTGCCCTAAGGATCTTGAGCTCCACCATTTCATGGTCACTGCAGCCAAGGCTGCCCTTGAGCTCCATATTTCCCACCAGCCCCATCGTGTTGGTGAGAACAAGGTCCAGCATAGCACCTCTCCTCGTTGGCTCCTCTATTACTTAGAGAAGGAAGTTGTCATCAATGCATTCCAGGAACCTCCTGGATTGCTTATGCTCTGCTGTGTTGTCCCTCCAACAGACTGGGGTGGTTGAGGTCACCCATGAGGGCCAGGGCTTGTGAACATGGGGCTTGCTCCTATCTGTCTGTATGAGGGCCTCATCCGCTCAGTCTTCCTGTTTGGGTGGCCTGTAGCAGACACCCACTATAACGTCACCCGTCCCTGCCCTCCCCTTGTACCTTTGCTTTTCCACATCTGACCAGTGTTCCCATGAAAGCAATATTGCTCCTAGAAGTAAGGTCTCCATTGGTTGCTGCTGGCTGAGGAGCTGTAGATTTTGAGCAAGGAGCTGTCTCACCCGTAAGACTGGATTCATCGATAGAAAGGTCCACAGCCTTTGAAAACAAAATAGATAGAAAGCATGGCAATCTTTTCTAAGTAGTTGGAAGTGTTAATATAAGTTTCCCAATTTTGACCATTAAAAATATATCCAATTTATTCATATGGTTAAGAAGCCATGTCAGTATCAACCATATTTTAAGGATCAACAAAGCAACAAGCACTCCTACAGAATACTGCAGCAATGCAACAAGCTCACACTTTGAAGAGTCAAAGTTTACTCATAATTTTATGTTCATGTTTGTTTTTTCTATAAAACATTCAAGAGATTGCATCTGTGATGCATTCTGTCACCAAACAGAATAATTAACTGGGAATACAAGTGCACATACATACTATCCTCTCAACTCTTTTTCTGTCCGCTTCCTCCTATCATGGTCCATTAAGAACTCACTAACAAGAAGCATATTTCATACAGTGTTTTTTATTCACAAATTCTCTATAGGAAAAATGCTATTCAGGCAACAGCCACATAGACTATAGGAACAGAAACTGCTTTTTTTGGTTTAGGTTTTATTTTTATAGTTTGTTGGAAGCACGTGGGGGCAGTTAGAGAAGAAAAAGCTAAAAATTCATGATTCTCTATTAACCAGCTGAAGAAAATAAAATGTGTGTTCTATACATATAATCTAAAACAAAAAATAACTTATCAACATATAAAATAAAGAGAAATGTCTTTCCCCAGCTGACATCACTTCATACATCTTAATGTATGAAGACTTTAATGGGTCTTGAACAGAGCCAAAGCCTAAATTATAAAATTCTGCTCACAAAATTTAAGTAAAATAATTTTACATTATTATAAAGTATATATATGGTCACTACTAGTGACCATATCACTAAATTTCAAGATAATCTTCTCAAGAAAAACAGTGTTAAAGGATGCATAACAAAACTCAATTGCCAAAACTCTTTGAAATGATATCACTTAAAAGGAGTAACCAAGAATCAGTTACATTACACTCTGCACCACCACACTATAGCAGATCACTCTGAGTTTGAGCTGAGAATTTTTCAGTGTTTTGGTTTGGTTTTTTAAAGTGGTATGATAATTCTGATGCACTCCAATTCTAGCTGGACAACAAAATGAACACAGGCTGCTAGATCAAAACTAATTCAGTCAATGTTAAAAGAGGATAGCACCTTTACTAAAGTGCTTTCTCATCAGTCAAATCACTCTAACTCCTGCTATGCTCTCAAATAGTTACCAGTGCAGTACCCACTTTTAAAACATGGATGCTATATAAATAAAGGAAAAGGGATACTTGCCAAAACCTGCAATGAATCTTTCAATCAAAGCCATAAAGAATGATTAGCTCCAGAAAGTTCTATACTATAGAACTATATTTTGTATTTGTGATGTATTCCTCAAACTCCAAGCTGAAACAGGATGAAGATGCCGCTTTGCTACTGTTGAGATTTAGCCATGAGCTCTGAAACATTTATCATCACTACCAAAAGGAACTGTGTTTAAAGTCTACACTGTTACAGGTATGTTAGTTCTTGATGTAATATTCTGGCTTTAGAGAAGACTACCATAACACTTGATGGACTACTCATTAACATATAGAGAAATCAGTCCAGAAAAGCTCTGCAAATACATTCTGGAAAACAAGATTGCCCCTGCAAGATTAGACCAGTGAAGAAACTTCTTCTCACATATATGAAAGGCTTCAGAAAGTAAACAGTGCCTAATTACCATTTCTACAATTTTCTAGGACAGCATCAATCAGAATATGCAAAAGAGATCTAGTTCTTTCTCTGAAAAGATGATCACATATAATTTTTTTTTAAAACCCACCACCCCATAACAATGCCCAGTAAAGACAAGATGAAACTAAGATGACATGCTCTTATTATCAAATGATCTGCAAGAGTAGTTGAGATAAGGATGGCACAAATTTTCATCTGGTGTAGGGCTACAGACAGCTGAGAAACTTCCAATTCCATTTCTGCTTTCTTTTATAAGACATTCAAGCATGCTGCTATCACAGCCTACTATAAGCTTATGAGCAAGAAAGAAGACACTGCTGCAACAGCAGTTTCGTATCAGTGCAGAAACTATGCAATTGCTGAGAGAAGGAGAAAGCATTTGCAGTCACAAAAAACAAACCCACTTAAGTACTAACTACACTATAGGGGCTAACAACATATGATCCAGGCGAATTTCTCAAGAGTACCATGAATTTGTCTCAGAAACTAGCTCGTTTAGGCTTTGTCTATAAAATGGACACTGATTAATCCAGCATCAACCATGAATATACTGGATATAGCTCATCGTATCAATATATTACTTTAACGTGATAGATAACACAGATATTGGGCAACCTGAGGATGCCCAATCTGACAGAAAAGTAACACAACATTATTCAACCAAAATCATCAAAATAAGCAAGATGAATATAAATAAATTCCACTTCCTTTTTAGAGAATCTGCAAGTACTATTATAGTGCTATTGCTTCAACTCAAGCACTTCCAGCAGTGCTAATGTTACAAACACACTGATAAAAAAGTGTCAGAGAGAAAAGATTACACTGGCACAATTTCACAAGTAATTTTTTTTTAATATTCCATTATCAGAGAACACTGAAACTATACCCTAAAGATTAATGCAAATAAAGACTCCAGACAGCTGCAACCAGCTGCCAAAAAAATCTTATCATTCTGACTGAAAACAATCATTTTTCCTCAATGTTAAACATATTGTGAAAGTACTGTCTGGTTTCAGCTGGTATAGAGTTAATTTTCTTTCTAGTAGCTGGTATAGTGTTATGTTTTGGATTTAGTACAAGAATAATGTGATAGCACACCATTGGTTTTAGTTGTTGCTAAGCAGTGTTTATACTAAGTCAAGGATTTTTCAGCTTCTCATGGCCAGCCAGCAAGAAGACTGGAGAGGCACAAGAAGCTGGGAGGGGACACAGCCGGGACAGCTGACCCAAACTGGCCGAAGGGGTATTCCATACCATGTGATGTCATGTCCAGTATAAAAACTGGGGTGAGTGGGCGGGGTGGGGGGGGGCAGGGAGGAGGGAGCAGGGTGCAGATCACAGCTGGGGAACTAACTGGGCATCTGTCAGTGAGCGGTGAGCAATTGCATTGTGCATCACTTGTTTAGTATATTCCAATTCTTTTAGCATCATTATCATCATAATCATTTTATTCCTCTCTGTCCTATTAAACTGTCTATCTCAACCCAAGAGTTTTACTTTCTTTTAATCATCTCCCCTATCCCACTGGGTGGGTTGGAGTGAGTGAGCAACTGCGTGGTGCTTAGTTGCTGGCTGGGGTTAAACCACAAGTACTCAACTAAAGTTTTCAAGAATGCATTACTGCATAAAATTGGAAAATTCTTTCTTCTCATGTCCTACAATAAAAAGCTACATATATTGTTAAGAATGTACAATTACATCTGGAAAGTAATTAATTCAAAATTTCTATCAAAATAGTTGTGAATTCCAAACAATAACACTTAATTCACTTCAGTATTCAGTGGCTATCTTCTTTTCCCCTCTCTTCCACTAAAAGAAAAGTTAATAAATATTAAAGCAATAGTAGGTATATACCTCAAATAATCGTAGATCAGCCGGGACTCTGTCTCCAACTGACAAGCAGACTGTATCACCTGGGACTAAATCTCTTGCAAGTGTATGTTCCACTCTACCTTCTCGTACACTGTAGGTAGAAACATGAAGAGCAAAAAGAATGTATCCTCTGGCATTTCATCCGAGAAAAGCATTCACGCAGTTGACTGTGCATTGCAATGTTACTGGTTTCAGCAAAATACCATTTCTAATTTACAGCTTATTTCTTAGAAGTTACACATCAGTAACATCATTTGAAGGGTCCAGAGAAGCAACAATGTGGAGTAATTTTTAAGCTCATAAAACAATCTTTAAAATGAGCAAAAGCAAAGTATGTTCTATGTCCGCATAAGAGCTTGACAGAAAGACAGTAAGTTCAGTAAAATCTTTTTGATTTACTCATTTCAGATTAGACTTAAAATTACTTAATTTAGAACTGAAAGGACAGATAATTACATACCAATGACATTCTGGAGGCACAAGTTTACTAAGCTCTTCAAGAGATTTTTCTGATCTGTACTCCTGCAGACACATTAAAAAAAATAAAGCAGATAATACTTTTTAAAACAGGCAAAAGTTAAAAAACAGTAAGATACATCCACATGCGCCGAAATTCATCTTATTAGTAAAGCTGTATTAAAGTAATATTACAAACAATCAGATAAGAGATACTTTTCAACAGTTCTATATTAGATACTTTAAAAAGCAAATATGGTCCAAACACTGAAAAATTTACAGATTTGCCTACATGCGTTTCTTCTGAAAGAATAGCAGAGGTCCTTTGCATTTTCCTTCAGTATCTTCAAGTCTTTGTAATACTTGCAGTAATGCTTCTAAACTCAGGGATCAGACACATGAGTAAGTTCTACAGTTTAACAAGTTAGTACCAAAACCATTGTTTTCATGCTCTTAGCCCCTGGAGAACTAAGGTAACACAACTCATCTCTAACTCAATAAACAGATTACAGAAATAAGGTAAACAAAGATATAAAGCACAAACACAAAGGAACTTTGATTTAGGCACACACTGAGTAAAGCTGTCTATTTACAGAATGAAAACAACTTTTTTATGACTTAGAAAACTACTTAAAAGACTTTTTTTAAAAATTTCTGTACAAAATTAAAGCCAGAGCTACATTTTCATAATCTATTTTATAAGAAGTTAAATATTTAAGTACTTCTACACTGTCTATTCTGAGTGCTTCTTTACGAGCACTCTTTTATGGCTGAGTATACCGAAAGAGATGCATAAATGTCAATGTAGTTAAAGCAGGACAAATCATGCACTTTAGAAAAGGCAAAAGACTTGGATCAGAGCACAGAGCTCTCTACTCAACCATTCACAGCACAATGCATCAAGACAATTACTTCAGTCTTATAAATAGAAGAGTTTACATAAAAGCAATAATCTTATTTGGACAACAGCTGTCTTACCTGAACAAAGGCAACTGTAACAACAATGAGTATTGCCTGCAAGAAAACAAAAGTGGGTGAGATAAAAGAATTCCAAATGGCCATGAAAGTGATCATATTTGGTTTTGCTCAGCCATAGTTGTTAAATCATATTAACAACATGATTGGGAAACAATCTTTCTCATGCTCAAAATCACTCAGTATCCCTTGGGTCTGTTGTAAATAGATAACAGCATTGCTTCTATATCTGCTCCAGTGATGTTGAAGAACTCAATAACTAATTTTACTAAAAATAAGATTAATAACTAGATAGCAATTTTGAAGAAAAACTTCCTCTCCTCTGTGTTTCTAAACAGTGAGCAAGAGGCAGCAGTAGAGAGAGAGAGATCCATGACAGGAATAGAAAAATTGGTCTGAATTAAGCATGAATGGTGTTCTCTGTGAACAGAACAAAGGTTAGGAGTGAAGTTTTAACTGCTACAGAGCATCACAGATGTGGTTTCATTCAAATAACCAGATAACAACAAAAACTACGAATAAACTGATAACTAAAGTTAAGGTAGCAAGCTGAAGAACAGGTCTGGAGCCATAAAATATCCCAGTAAGGAGAACAAGAAGAGGATGAGACTCAGGAACCTCAGCCCAAGACTCCCAAGGGTGAGACAGGACATTGAGTATACCCCAAACAGCCAAGATGCCACAGATCCCAAACAAAAAAGCTAAAAAAAATTGCTCATTAGGAATAATCCAAGATAAGTACTAAGGTCTCAATAGCAAGTCTTCATAGTCCCCCATATCACATACAATTCTGGTCACAACACTTCAACATAAACATCATGGGGCTTGTAAGCATGTGATATGAGAGTGAGTAAATGAATGAAATTTATTACATAAAGTAACAAAGATCAATTTTATGTAAAGTAAGTATCATCTTCCCCTTCACTACACTCTCAAATTCTGTTTTGTTACATTGACTGAATTTGTTACTCAAATTGAGTTGTTACACTGATTTCTTACAGAACCATAACACAACAGCTATTAATTAAGCCTTTAAAGCACACACAGCAACTACTAAAAAATTACCACAATATTACCATTTTGCAAGACAAAAACTCTCGAACTCTTAACTAAATCAAGGATAGATCCAGTAAATCTGCCTTATTTGTGATAATGTTAGCCTCACCAACTGAATATTAGGAAATAACTATATATATTCCATCTTTCCGTGGAATATTTCCACCACAGCTACACGTGTTTCTTTTGGAGGCAATATTATCTTCTACAGTTCATGCTACCTGATACAGCTTTGCATTCCTAGCCTCACATCAGTCTCTCAGCTTGTGTTTATGTGCAATGGTTTGCATCAAGCAGCCAATATCGTCCAAATGGAAGAAGGTACATATTATTTTTTCTTTTAATCTTCATTAGTTCCCAGTCCAGAACAAAAAGTTTTACAATACATTTGTACCAGCAGAGTTAGGAAGATGGCAAAAGCTGCTCAAGCCAGTATTGCCACCAGAAGAAATATATGTCACTGATCTTTAGCAGCAAGCTAGTTTTGTTGCTAAGGCTCTGAGCACAAAAAAAGAAAGTCACAGAAAAATTGCACTATCATCTGAAAATGAAGCAAAACAAATATTCATTAGGTGATAAAGTGGGCATTAATAACAAGACTAAATGGTAGGTTAGTCGGAAGTTAGACAAAACCCACAATTGATGAACTTTATCTTAATGACACCTTTTCTCCATATTTTATGATATCTCTACCAATGTTCATACGGCTGTTAAAGATTCCTTCCCAGGTTGCAGCACAGAATGCAGAAATTACTGCTCCTTTACACTAACTGCCCTGTTCTTTTCTCATTGCCTTGCTCAAGAGTGTTAGGAAATAGACTTAAGGGCACTAACCAAGGAGAAAACATGAAATAATTCAACTTTCAGACACAATAATTAAATACATTTCATAATACAATAATTTACCTAAATCCAACTTAGGAACACAGCAGATGATTCCAAACTAACACTATACTCAAATTCAAAAGTGCATGTTTTTTTCTTAAAGAAACCACATAGTTTATCTTCCAAAGAAAACTATTCTTTCTAAAGAATTAAGAGGAGTTAGGAGCAAACCTCCAGTTACCTTGATTTAATTACAAAAGTAAAACTCAACATAGAGAGTGCAGAGGTCAGCCAAGACAAAAAACAGCTACAACTTGCCTCTGATCATACAGAAATCCTGATTTTCAGTTATCACCTATCACCCCAAAAAGGTCAAAGGGATTATAATTTACTTCTGTGTCATTCGCAATGACAAATATTTAGCAGTACTATATTTGGCTCACTAGTTTAGCACACTGTTGAAATGCAAACTTCTCCAAAAAAACATGCATTATTTCAGATTCCATCTTCCTTCTGCTATTACTAGAGAGTTCAGGTTACACTTCTTTTTTTCACGTTTTAAAAGACTGCATCTTTCAAGTAAATTCACAGAAGGCTTAATGTTGGTTTCAATTTGAAATTAAAGCATAATTTAAGATAAAAATTACATAGAAGACACCAAAAATTGCTCCTCTGAACCTAAGGCATTTTAACCAATGAAAGAGTAAAGATATAAGATGCAGCCAGGTAACTATTAGTAGATGTACTTTGATATGTAATACTGCTATCAAGTCAAGGAAAAAAACCAAAACAACAAAAGCCAGTCAAACTAAACAGATTTAATGACAGCATACAAATAAAATTCATTAATTAGAATCAAGTGATCCCAACCCACATTGGCATTCACGTGATGTTGAAAGTACACGTCATCACACATTGTGAAGTGCTCCCAATGAAGATAAAATTTTAGTTCCTTACCACAGTGATACTGACAGCATCATCAAACTGATGCATTAAAACACTGATGACTGCAGATGCCAGAAGCAGCATAATAAGGGGATTTTTAAACTGAAACGAAACAGAACAGTAATTCAGCAATACTCTTGACAGAAAGACCATTTTATCTACCCCTCAAAGCACACCTATTTTTTTAACACATTATTCTATAATTAAACTATTTCTAACCTACCAGTGCAAAGAAATCTGACTCTGTGCAGTTCAGATGTTTACTTAAGTTTGGGGTTTTTTAATAAAGACCTTGAACAGACCATGTTCAACACATAACAGGAAAAAACTGTTTCTTACATTTCTTGATTCACATTAAGACAAAAAGAATAATCTCTTATATTTGTTTATACTGCATTTAAACGTACAAATAGAAGCCTGAAATATATTCAAAATGTCTTCGACGTAACAGGCTTATCCTCTTCCCAGCAACTGATCACTAGCAAGGCAGCAATCTATTTCCTAAGTTTCAGTTCATGATTTCTTGTTTGACAAGATACAAGTTTTCCTTTTCGATCATATGCTTTCTTCAGATTTCTAAGGCTAAAATAATACCGGATCTTGCTTCTACATGACAGCTGGTTGCTCACATGGTCCTTTTTTTTGAGAAATGTTACAAAAAATAACATTCCTACAGTTAAAGTGAAGAACATTCTAAAAGCACATAAGCACATTCAAAGCAAATATGTGTCTTAATAAATCCTACCTAAAATAGACTTGGATAATATGCTTTAGAAGTATTCTGATGCATCTGACTAATTTGACACTACACATGGAAAATAAAGCATTAATGCCGGAGGACAGCTAGTATGTGATGATGTTCCCACTGCTAACATCAGCAGAGCACTGAATATCTTTTTAATCACTCCTAAGCGAAACAGTTTCTCTAGAATTAACCATCTATCACTTCAGGGTTTACTCTGGAACTTAACTGCACTGCTCAGACAAGGTACAGGAAACATTGACCAAAACGGTTTTAACACTACAAATTCATTAGAAAAATCTTCTGTATGAAAATTTACCGTAAGTATCTTGTGTAGCTGGGTGATGGAAGGGGTAGGCAGGAGGAAGCAGTGACACTTTCACACCATTTCGAGTAGTTGTACATGGTCATACACACACATGCATATATATATAAATAAAATAAATCACACTGATAGCAAAACAATTCACACTTGACTGTTGCCAGTTCTGCTTAACACCAGAATCAAGGCTGGTCCCACCTCCACCCTCAGTTCAAAGGCAGTGGGTTTGCTTTTTAAAATTTCCTTTGTCTATCAAGTTATTAATACTTCACATTCCCTTTAAATATTTAGCAACAGTCATATGCGTTTATGTTTGATCTTAGTGTGATTCATGCTCAAGTCGTTGCCTACAGGGAACTTTATTCTGCTTCTCCAGCCCTCAGGCTAGTTATGAACATACATTCAAGAACAAATCATGTAATTAAAACACTGGCATGTACCTAAATAAAAAGCTTTTTCAATAGGTAAATTAGATACAAGGTATAGAAGTTGCAATTCCTCTTCTACTAGCGTTTCCCCACTTTTCCCCAGAGTACGTTCGTGCACATGAAAAATCAAGCAATAAAGAGCAAAACTACTGACAAGTATTAAAATAAAAAAGCAGAAAGGACAAAAATCTTAACCTGGGAAATATATTTTTTCCACAATGGTTCATCTTCACTAATATCAAATTCATTCCATCCATGGAATGCTCGTCTATGACAAACTTCACAGTTTTTTAAGCCATTCTGAAGATTAGCCTATTAAAATATGCAAAGAATAACACAGTCAGCAATTGCACTGGTAAGCTAGACTTCCAATAAATTCCAACCCCAAAACATATAGCCTTAGATTATACAAATTTGGCCAACATCAGAATGACAAGCGTGGTACTAATGTTTGTATGACAATAAAAGCTAACTAACTACTATTTTAGAACTCAATTTGGCACTACTTAAGAGATTCAACAAAAAATTCACAGAAGAACTACAGAAGCAGATGATGTTTGACATCTCTAAATGACTGCTGATCTTCCCTGCAGAAAACTCTTCAACAAGCCAAACTGTGGGCATAGTTCAGACTCTTGAGGATTATGTCAGGAGCTCGGTTACTCAGCCAAATGACAGCAATAGCTTCAAAGTCTTGAGTTGTCAGGGATGAACATTTATCATGGTGTACTCCTCAAGCAGTCAAGCATACAGAAAAATGAAAAAAGACCATCGATCATGAAAATTAACCCAGATTCAATGGTTCATAAATCTGTCAATGGGTAGCTTTCTCAATCCTGTTCCTCCACTTAAAATGGAGGCTACCAAAATAAATTAAGGATTCCTTAGAGAAACCAAAGCAGTAGCTATGAAAAACAGGACAGAATTTTATAGGAAGATTGACTCTAAGATTTTTATTAACAAAAAGCAATCTTCAAAGCACACAGAAATCCAAACATTTTCAAGCTGAATCTCATCCCCCCTCCAAACACCCAATTTCTTTGAAAACATTAGAGATCAGAGCATTTCAAGTAACAATTTAAAAATCAATAGCTAATATCAAACTGCATGATAATGCATAGACTTCCAATGACAAGATCTGTCCTTAAGAAAAAACTTATTATTTGGTAACATCAGCACATTCTTAAGAGATGTAAAATCACTTACTTGCAGAATGCTTGCTACTTCATCAACTGGCAATTCACTTGCTTTTTTTGAAGACAGTACAGGAATCATTGTCTCATTGTCACCATCAGGGATTTTTTGAAGACGTGCAACCTAAAAAACAAAAACAAAGTCTGAAGGGAAGTACTACCATTTCATTTCAAACAAAATATACCAGAACAATGCAGTATTAATGCCATTAAAAGGTAGTTTTTAATAACCATTGCACTTTAAAAAAAAAATATCTACAATTCAGCTTATTTTCATGCAGTACCATATGCAATAATAAAAGAAAATACTGGGCATGCAACTGAAGACTAATGTTTGTAATGACATGTTCAGTGATGACAAAGATCATAACAGTTAAATATATTTATAATCCTTTAGCTCATTATCACCAACACCTGGTCAGAAAGTAACCACTCCAGATAAATTTCACTCCCTGCCTCTTTCTACTCATTAATGAAGATGGTCTAAGCAGGCCTATTTATATTTTCTTGTGCACAAAGAAAGGAGAAACACAAGAACACACATGCAAGTGAAGTCATAAAACTTGACCACAGTACAAAAGCTTCAAGCCAATGCTATAAAGTAATGTTTTCCCATAACTTTAAGAAGTTAAAATTTTGTGAACTGCCGAAGAGCACAACAGCAACATTGATCATACAGCTCAGCACTGCTTTAATATTCAATGAAGCTTCAGAGTTTCTGAATTCATGCTTATTAAATGAGAAGCTGGAGCGATACTTTCTTCCCTCTCACTATCTTACTGCACCCACAATTAATATCTCATCCATCATGACACACACACACAACTCCCTTCCATTAACTGAAAGACACCTAACATGCAAACATGCACACCACAGAAATGGTTTTCCCATTATACTTGACAGAACGTGCATAAACGGTTTTATGCTTTAAGAAATAATTACTGTTTTGTATAAATCTCCTTTATGGATGGTGAGACTTAAAATATAAGATCAAGTACCTCAAGATGACAATACATTAAAAGATTCCAGCATTTTTATGCCCTAAAAAAGGTATGACAATCTTCATTTTCTATACTGCATGCTGTTTGTCATATACTCAGATAGGATAGCTGAGATTAATTCAACTCAATATTTGTTTTTCTAGCTGCTTATGTAAATAGACTCCACAAAGACTTCATCCCAGGGGCTCAAGGGAACAATGAACAAAAGGTGAAAGTGCTACAGTTAGAACTCACATGCTTTCACGAGAAACCCTTGGAAACTCTCTATGCTTGCCATGTAGGTGCTAGTGAAACAGTAAACAAACAAGACTTCCTCCTTCACTGTAGTTCTAAGAAAGCAGTTCTAGAGAACAAGATGAAAGGCAGGGCAATAGGAGGTGTGGGTTTGAGCTCTTGGGCAGGGGAGATGGCAGATGGAAGAACTGCACCTTAACAATGTGTTTACTGGCCTCCAAAGAGGGGAAGCCCCTTGGCCCCCAGTCAGCTTTCTGCAGCCTGAAGCCAGTGGGACTGAGCAACTGGGCTGCTGGAGCGCAGCTCAGCAAGGGCCAAGAATGGCAGTTCTGCCACACCTCCGCTCCAGTTCCCATATTTCATTCCAGTCAAAGAGCTTTCTTTTGTTCTTTACTAATCTTTGCACAGATGCATCATTAAAAGACCAGAATTGGAAAGTCTGTGGTCAAATTTTGAGAGTATTACAAAGTATGTGACTTACATACGCTTTAGCATTGATTAGGTACTCATCAAAAACTTCAGTATATACACTGATGTAAGTAATCTTTAAAAATGATAGTGAATACACATTATTACACACTGTATATACATACATCTACAAAAATCATCTAGCAAGTTATCATTTCCAAAGACCTTTACATGTTTCAAATTAGACAAGAAATTGAGTCAAAAAATATTTCAGCCATGGTTCAACAAAGTAACAGATTCTTCTCTCTCAACATTCTAAGTATATTTAAAGTATTTTAAAAAAACTACTACTTTTAACATGAGAATAAAAACAGAATCATGAGTACAATTCTGTTCCTAACAAGGGGTCTTTTTACAAAACCCAACAGTAACAAGCCCTTACACCAACAAGGTTACACTGCTCTGGACCAGAGGGACAAACATTTGCTCCACAGTTTAAGGCTTCTCACAGAACACAGCATCATAAGACTCCCTCTACAAAACAGAACTATTATTAAAGCAACTTAAGCTGACCACAATAGAAGCAGAATGGCAGGTATTTCAGTTAGGAATAATACACACAGTGACCCTAAGCCTTACAAAATACTCTTTGGTATATACAAATTTATTTCCCCAAAATTTCATCATGGGAAGCAATACATCATCATGACCACTCAGTCCTCCATGCAGACAGCTAGCCTTTGGTTAATTTTACCACCACTTTTACCAGCATCCATGAAGCACTTGATGCTCACAAGATTCAGGCCCTAGGAAGAAACAGTTTCATTCAGATTCACCTATTCTGCAATTAAGAACACACCCAGTTACAGCTGCTGTTAAGCCTCCACAAACAAATAGTAAGTTAAATCACTTCAATTCTCAGGAAATTGCCATTGGAGAGGATGACTTTTCATACTTTAGAAGGTTATACCTAATTTTCTTTGGATTTTAGCCTTACTTCTGTTTCAGTTTTCTTGGACCATGCTTTTCTAAACCCAGAATTTTGCCACAATCTCCCCTCTTTGATAAAATACCCTACAGAATTACTAGCTCATGTTCTTTTCTTTAAGGTTTCCCATCCTAAGTACTAGCTTTTGATTTTTATTGAAAAGAGATACCACATTCATGGGATTAGCTACTAAACATCAGTTCAGGGCTGAAAACCATTAACCCTAAGTGCTGTTTCAAAACAAACCCACAAATTACTTTGACCAAGATGACTCCACATTCTCAACAAAAATGCTGAGCAACCAAGCTTTCCCAGTAAGAGTAGGTAGAAATGAACTGACAGCCGTTACAAATTTTAGTGCTTGGAAAAATCTTTTTCCCTATACCAACTGACATGGCTGCTGAACACAAATAATTCCAAAAAAGGTCATGTAACTGATCATTCTCCTAATATTATCAATTAGGACTTCAAAAAGTCTAATAACAAGCTTTTTAGGGATTTTTAAGAAATGTCCTTAATCAGAAATGTTAAAAGTACTCTCAGAGATAAGGCTTTTCCAAATAAGTCTTCACTAGCACAGAAGAATTGTGCAACAACAAAGCCTATTTTGACAACCTTTTTGTGACAGACTCAAAAAGCCATTGATTTTGCATGTGTGTTTCATATTAACTCCCACTTTTATGAAGAACACTGTACTGTATGCAGTGGGAAAAAAACTACAGAGAAAATCTGGTATAGGATTAGAAAAATAAAGTCTCAGAAGGTCTTTTTATAGCCATCTCATTTCTCTAGAGCAAAATGACATATAATAAGACAATTCTAGATGGATCCTCATCTAAATTCTCAAAAACCTCTACAATCTGTGTAGATTAAGCTACACCTGTAGTTCAGAAAAGAACAGTTTCAAATATTTAACACTTGGCCACCAATCAAATTCAATTGCTTAGCCAATCAGAAACTGACCACTGTTCCCTTCATCACTACCTTCCAAAATACAAAGTGGGTTACACCTACAGATTTAGGTCCAAAAAAAATAGTTGGAAAAAGTGCTTGCTATCTGCTGGAACACAGTAACTATATTCAAGCAAATAATTTTGGCTTTACTATGCATTACTCCCATAAAGCAAGAGAAAGATTACTTATATAATACTGTCAGCAAGTGCTCTACAGTCCTTTGCACTGCTGCCCAGATCTGCACACTGGAGATCTGGGCTTCTGCAACATCTTTTAGTGTATCCAACAAAAGCTATCCCCAAAACCAGTGTTCTATATTAAAGGAGTCAACTCACACACAGTAAGATGCCTTCCCATCCTATGCTGCAATTAATTTTCAAGCATCTATCAGCTGATACCTTAAAACACTTCTGTATTTCATTGCAGGCCAAGTTTTTATATGGATAATTGGGCTAAGAAATTATACTGGTCTATGCTGCCATATCAGATAGGCAGCACATACATGACCACTGAAGCTTCTGGAGCTATGACTACAGCTTCCCATTCCCCACCTGCAGCTAATTCTACCAAGGAACAAAGCAGCAGGATTCTAACTAACAAAAATAAATAGCTGCCTCAGGAAGGACTTTTCTTGGACCACTTCCAATGCACACACCTCCATTTCTAGGCCAAGAAATATGCATCAATCATATGACCATGGAACTGTGACCAAAGTATGTTTATCAAAATAAATACAAATTCATCTAGAAGGCTTACATTACCAGAAATTCAGAGTTCCCTTCCATTTTCTCTAAAGAAAAACCTAGTTAACAGTAATGTGTCACTGTTCTTCCTCATACCCTACAAGAGCCTGCCTATCCTCTTCTTACCATGGGCTCACTGACATTGAGATACTTTTACAATTATTTTTATTAATTTTTTTACAATTATTTGTTATTAATTTATTATTAATTTTTTATTACAATTATTAATGCAATTGCTACTGAATCATGCTGTGTCTAATCAATAGTAAAATTAATGAATGTACACATAATCAATGTGTAATTCAATCAATACACATTTAATCTTAAGTATATATACAGTATATTGTCTTTTCCACTTGAAATATTACATGCACCTGCTCAGGAACTGCAGCTTTATTGATGAGATAAGGATATTAGAGCATGTTGTCCAAGGGACACTTCAAAACCCACATTACAGACCCGAATGCTATCAGTGATTGACGAATCTGTACTGTGAACAAAACCATGTAAGAGTGCTCATGAACACAGATGAGATCTATAGTGTGCCATGCCCTGACCAGAGATCTATCCAAAGCCGTATCATCTCAGGATTCCCAGCATCAAAAAGGACATAGGATTTTATACCTTGCTATCACCTTTTCTGAGTTAATAGTGATCTGCCTTGCAAGCGTTTGTGCCTTTCTTTTTGGAATTCCAAAAGGATCAGCACTTCCCTCACCCGCTGTAAGAATTAGCTTCCATTTTTTAATCTACCTTCCCTGCACTAAAAAAAAAAAAAAAAAAAAAAAAAAAGATAGCATTCAACAACATAATAAAAAGGTGTTTCACCAAATATGAAACATATTGAAACTTACAAGCTTGCCATTTTCTGTATGATCAAACTGTATGTGACATATACTGAAAGGTTTAGAAAGCTCAGATACTACTAAACATGTTTTTGTCCAGTTCTGTACAATTTGGAGCCAGGATGCTGGGTGCAGAGGGGTAATGACAGATAAATCAACTACTGTAGACATATGTGCACACAAGTAACAATAAAATACCAAGCGCTTATCTCTTCTGCACTGTCTGGCATCCCAAAAGCACATGGGGCTAGAGATCAACTAGATGCCAATGGGCATAGAGGCCTGAATCTCCATGTGTGTGCACATGGACTTTGGAAACAGTTCCCACTAGACAAAGACTCTTGGCTATGAAAGGTATCTTTAAGGAAAAGGCTCTAACCAGGGTGGAAGTAAGCCTCTTTTCTGTCAGTTCCATCAGATATGAAGCATCAGTGCAAAGTCATCTCCTACTCATTTAGGACATGGTGGCTAGAGGTTTTGGAGATCCAGATCTTTAACTATCCTATTGTCCATCTTCAAACTATTTAAATAGGTCACTGCTCAGCATCATGCCTGTGATTCCACAGAGTCACTTTCTAACAACAATCTTAAAAATATCTGTTCCACTAGATGTTTCTGCCATCTTTGCCTCCCCATTTGTCTAGAAGGCAAGGTGCTCCTAGAACCTCAATACAGGTCCCAGTCACAGAAGAGTGACCAAGTGATGACAAGACACAGCAAAAAGCCAAGCATATAAAAAAAAGGCATTAGGCACGCTCAATAGTTACAGTAAGTCCTAGACCAAGTGCACATCTAGAAGCAAACCCCGGATGCACAGCAGGATTCCAAAAGTGGAGGCAGGGCAGAGAAGAGCACGCAAAGAGCCCTTAGACCATTCTAGAACAAGCAATACCCAACATGGTTGTGATTATCATGCAACTTCTGCCGTGAAATTCCACCAGATTTTACCAGGAATTTAATCTCCAGAGAAATTCACTGGTTATGCTAACAGAAGAAGCAGGCAGAAGTAGCTGAGTGGGGTGAATACAGATTTAATAAAATAAATAAAAATCAGTGCAATCACGTTCACAAACTATAAATGCAGACAAGCTACAAACTTACCTTAAGTAAATTCCATTTTTTAATGTCTTATTCTTGGCTTTTGAACTGTTTTATCTTTATTTTAATGATGTGCGTAAAATTGGAAGTTATATTCAGGAAGGCTTCATCTATACAGGCTGCACTGATATAGTTGTGTGTACAACATATGTGATTAAATCACGAAGACTGATTAATTCCTGTATTCTCAACTAGCAACTTCTCTAATGAGCCTCAAAACCCTGTAAATTTAGATATGAAAAATATTTGAATACTGTAACTGACCAATAAACCCCTATAACAGAAGGCTCAGAGGAGATGGGCAAGCATGATATGCCCATGAAGCTCAGGAAATAAAGTAAGGTGTGACTAACCACAGCTGTTGCAAAGAGGCTAACTTTACCTCAGCACAATGGGGACTGGAGGGCGGCCTTTGCTTTGGATAAACAACTGTATCAGTTGAATGGATCAACTGGTGGTGTGTTTCTCCCCGATTCCATCAAAAGAATGTGAATGCCTGAGTTAGCCAGACCAGCGTTGGAGGGATGCATACATGGCTCAGCCCAACTGATGAAATGAACAACCAACAAAACTTCAGAGAGCAACAGGCTTGAGCTTGTTTCAACCCATGTATTCCTTTCCAGTGACTGGAGATGCCCAGCATCATGACAGTAAGCATATTACAGAGACTGGTAACGGGAATCACATTGGTATTACAGCTGAACTGTGTATTGCAATTTCTATATTTTGGTATGTGTAACTTACAAAATATACCGAAAACATAGTACAAATATGTCATTCTGCTAAATTGGAAATCCCATATCAAATATCTTCAAATACACACATTTTCTATTAAACATTACACGCTCCATATGTGGATTATCTAAAAGAACCTGATCAGAGAGTATTATACTCTGACAAATACCTTTATGGGAAATAATGCTGCTTTCTTAGAGCAACAAGTGCCAACACTCATTCAACACAAACATCCATGACCAATTTGCAAAAAGGGTATTTTACTTGCCACTGCAAACAGCTGTCCCTTCTCAACCCCAAAAGGTTGAGGTCTGCAGACTAATAAGCCACTTGTTTTCTACCAGGCACTGTTTGTTCAGGATAAGAAATACTTTTTGAAGGCTTTGAAGTTACTGTCTACTATCTTCATTTGAATGGACTCCTTTGGAAAAGTGTGATGATTTTTCATTTCTGGGGAAAGAGCTGCAGCAGCCCTGTATTCTAATACTCAAATAAATTTGTTCCCACTCAACAGTATTTTAGTTTAAACATTTTACCAGGAGTCCCCACATCAAAGTAAGTGCACACAGAAAAGTTCTGTCTCTAAAAAAGCAAAAAGGAAAGAGAAACACTTAGTTTGCATTAATGAGTTATCCTTGCAGACTAATTTCTATCCTGGGAGGTCACATAGTTTCAGACCTTTGCTATTGTGTGTTATTTTGTAAGACTTTACAGAAATGGGGCGATAATCAACCTAGCACAGACACTACCTGATAACCAAAGAAATATAAACTATAAATACCCAATTTATGAGAACAACCTGCTAAGCCACCCTGTAAGCCTGAAAAAAACTGCCTTGTGTTCAAGTACTATTTCAGCAGTGCTTAGGACTTTCACTATGGCCAACAACCAGCCATAATGCAGAACTGTGCTCCTTGGTACACAACACTTCTGCATTTCTGACCAACTAAGAAACAGAAATCTGAATACTGGCACCAACCATCTTAAATCTCAAGGTCTGCTCAATCTTAAAAGTTGTAAAATATTTAAGAGACCTATCCCAAATACCATTTACTTCAGACAGTGTAATAAAGATGAAGATGTTCCATTTAACATCCAACTTATTAATTCTATAGTAGTCTATAAAGCTCAAGAACTATTTTCACATACTAGAAATATCTTCTAAAAAAACATTTCTCCGAGTAACACATCTTACTCCTTCAGGATGCTTCACCATGTCTTTAATTTAAAAAATAGAAAGGAAAGTAGGACATCTAGTTCAACTGAGGCTACCAGCAATTTTCTGTAATCATAGTATATTCCATGTGGTTATCTTGCAAGCCTTGTGAATGACAACTGCCAGCTCTCTAGCTAGAGAAGGTATTTCACAAAAATGATACCTTAACCTGACTGCAGTGTTGTACACTGTAGGAGTAACAAAAATCCACCTCACCTTCCTTTAGCTCATTTATGTAGTATACAGTTGGAAGTTAAGAATGCCAAACATTCAAACCTCATATTCAGTCACTACAAAACATGAAAAACATTTAGAGTATTTCTGTATACTCTGGAGGATGTACTATGATGAATTTAAAGCCTGGTTGCTGAAAGCCTTGAGGTGGCATCAGAGTTACCAAAAATGCATTGACAAACACATCAGATCAATCTGTATCTTATTGGGCAAAACATTCAGCTTTGATTCTTCCTGTTAAAAAAACCTCCTTGAACACTGGAAAAGTCTGCTTGAACATTTCATATATTTGTCACTACTTATTAATCAGAAGAACAAAAGATACAGAATCCTAAGCACACACTAAAATGATCAAATCAACACTAGTGCCTTGATAAAAGCAAAATTTATGTATAATAGCACTGGATCAGTTCAGAAACCATCACCCAAGGAAGACAGCACCGGTAGCCATATCTCACTTCACTCCAAATAAAATATTCCTCTGCTTAAATCCTGATTCACACAAAGCCTTTTAGAAGTTGAAGGCCAAAAAACTTTGGGTCTAGATATCAGTCATTTGTTTTGCCAAAGAGTTGCTAACTTTCTAGAAGAGAACATTTAAGCTTCGAAATAAGATCATATGGCTCCTCTCCAACAGTCTGCTTCTATCTCATAACACCTTGAAATGTTGAGCTTCTCAAAATGAAGGATGGCACTTGAACAGCAAACACCAATAAAGAACTTTAGCACGCTGTGATATACTACTATATATCCACAACAAGTTCAGGCTTTAGTTGCCATATAATTGTATTAAGCAAAAATACCAGTAGAAATACTTGCTCAGTATTTTTTGTTAAAATGAAGCTCCAAGACCCAATCATTGATAATATCCTTGACAGCTACGCAGTTACTTCATAAAGTGACAAAATAAAATTCTACTTGAAAAAAAATCCCAAACTTACTGTTTACAACAGTTCTCAGAACCAAGCTAGTGTCAGTGTCAATTTAAATGCAAACATAACTCACTGCATAATTACACCACTTATGGTAATAAACTTTCTTATAATTAGTATCAAGAAAGCAGCAACACTATTGACCAAGCTTTTTTTTATGAATTACGTATACAGAAAAAAGTGCTGTAGAAAATTTATGACTTAAAAATATTTTTAAAGACTTCGTAAAAGACTCTATAGGCTGCATCTGCTAACCCATTATCCATTTTATCCCTTCTAATTGTTTAGAGTAGAACTTTTACAAAACAAATAACTAGAAACAGATGCTTGTCCCAAATTTATACCTTAATTATTGTATTTTATTTTCCTTCTCTTCCCCGCATTGTAACTGTATCATTCCTCCTGGCTTCTACAAACCATACTGCAAATGCTAATTTTATCACTCAGTGTCAATTAGGTATCACCCAAACTCTTTCACAAACTCAAAAGCAGGTCTCACAGCTAAAATCTACTTACTAACTTATTCGACTCCTACAAAATTCCACCATGGTCTGAACTGAAGCCATGATTACATAAAGAACTGAGTCAAGATAATGGTCTGCTTACACTAATAGGAGAAGGTCTCACTTCTTTGTCCCTCACTGTTTTCTACATTAACTGTACACTCCGTGAGCCCATTCAACTTACTAACTCAACAGAAAGCTGTCCAACAGGGGGGCAAGGGGAAAGAAGGGTTTGGGCTAACCTTCTGTCAAAGCTGGCTTGCCAAGCCAGACAAACTCAACAACCATGACAGCCAACACAACACTTACAGCTGAAACACAGCTCAGAGTAGATCTTTCAGCAGTAACGTGACCATTTCATTCAGTCCTATAGAAGAGCATCCCAGGATCACCACATACTTGCCACTCTTCACCAAAAAAGCAAGTAAAAATGTATTTCTCTTATTAAATTAGCTACCCTAAGAATTGTCTGCATTTCCCTTACACTACTGGTTTTCCTGACTCACTAAGAAAAGATTTTGCCATAGACTCTCCACACAAAGCTAGCAAAATAACTAAACATACATTCTGAGACATCTGGACTCCAGTAGACTCCATGTTAAACCACTTCTACATTATTATAGATTAACATTTCTGATTTATCTGCAGGGGAAAAAAAAGGGTAAAGGAAAGACTGAAACTAATGCTCCATCAACCAGTCAACAGATTAAAAGATGACACTGACTGTTCAATTAAAAAGGAAATCTACGTTTCTAATGCAAGACAAGTGCTATTTTAACTTAGCAGTTATTTAAGTTATCAAAGCACTGTTAATAAAATAGGAAGGTATCTACTAGAACTGGTCTTTAGTGAAGACTCTCCACTTACTAAAAAAGAAAAAAAAATATCTCTTCTCTCACCTTATCCTCCAAGTTAAACAGAGATGTGACTTTTTCACCAACATAAGTGTAAATAATTGGGTTCTAATTTTCTGCAAGCTGCGGATGGTAAGAAACAGTAATCAATGAATACCAAAATTCTTGTTTCACCTATTAGTTTAGTAAATCATCTACATGTCAAAAGGACCATGAACTGCTGTGATAACACCAACTCCATTTTAGAATTTCTAACATTTTCCATAACAAATTTCATTCTGATTATTTTGGCTATTACTTTCATGAACAACTGATGATGCCACTCTGGAACAATTTAAATTGTTTCCAAGTCACTGCTGCCGCAGGCATCCCTTCCCCCTCTGCTGTCAATTGCATGTACACATACTCCACCCCTTCATCAGTCCTTACAGCTGCATAATCTATCATGAGCTATTCCAGGGTGCTAACTCACTGCCCCCAAAAACCAAGTTCTATTCACTGATCTTCAATCTGTTAGTTTAACAGCTAAGTCTATTTTCACCATTTAAGAAAAACACCCATGAAAATCATTAGAAAATTCAACTGCACTTCAAGCACACGACAAACAAAAACAATTCACATCACATAATCCCGAGATGACACGAACTAAAGCATCTTTTCTCAAAGAAAAAACAAATTATTGACTTATATCTCACTATTCATCCAATTATCAAAATTATCCTGAAATTACTACTGACAGACTATAGGCTGAAGTTAACAGTCATCTTTGAAGATTAGCTGAAATAAACTAGGACTCAAAACAATGGAGATTAAGGAGGATTTCAGAATCACCACATGATGTTTTTATTACTTACAGTGAGTCTGGTCTGAGTTTTTGTACCAACCTTCTACACAATTTTGGGAAAATCTTTTTGGTTTACAGGTGAGAAAATGTTACTCTGAGCTCTTCTGTTAGGCACAAATGCTGCAGAAGGCCTTGGTAACAAAACAGTACTCCTATTTAACAATTTGTATTTGTAATCATAGTCTGACCTCAGAGCTGAGAGGCTCAAAGTTGATGTAACCTAAACTGTATTCTTTATTTTTCTACTAAAAGGCAGTCTTCTACAAGACTATCCTCAGTAGGACAAAGAACCTGTCACAATCTAAAAGATCGTGATAAAAGAAAGAAAAAAAAAAAAAATCAACCTACGGCTACAGAAAATTACTTAAAACAGCCCAAAGGCATCAATGGAGAGATCAAAAAATTACAAAGCCTCGTTTGCACTCAGTTCTGTTCTGTCTATGCAAGTTCTCTTAACTGCCTACAGTTTAAGAAAAAGCTCTGTTTATGGAAATAAGTCACAAAATTCTATCTTTTCAAACAGAAATACAAACATTATTCCTCTAAGTCATAGTTATATTGAGCTAAGCAGAAGTCTTCCTCTGATGGGAAATTCTCTCCTCCCCATTACCAAGAGATACATGAATATTTGCAGAAGTTTAGTCATCCCAACACAAGACAGGAACCACAAAGCCTTGGGACAAAACATTAACTAGCTTAGAGTAAACATACAGTACTGCTTAGGAATACTGAATTAACACAGGAAAATATCAGTTTTCCAAACCATCTTATCACTTCCTAATCTTGAATATTCATCCAAATACAGGGGAAAAAAAATCTGCCATCTGTTGCTCAATATCCAAACTAAAGAAACCTTTCAAACACAAACTTGCAAAACAAACGAAAAAAAGTTTCAAGTTATTCTAACGGCAATCTTTGTTCTACAAGATTACAAAGATTCTTCAACTGTCTCCTGAAGAAAGTACATTAAGGATCCTCTCAAGAGTGCTGAAAAGTTCCAGTATGAAAGCTGCTAGTGTCTAGCTGTCTCAAAATGCCAAACGGATAGAAAAAAGAAGGGCTCAGAAGCACCAAGAACACCAAAACAGGCAGTAGTAGATATATGTGCCTGTTTGGAGACTCAATTATGAGACTGGCAAGGGCAGGGGGAGGGGAGTGGAAACAAAACAAATGTTAAGAGAACCACCTCAGTCTTTTTATTCATACTGAAGTTTAGCTTTCCTCCTACCCGCAGAAGCCTACTCCATTTTGAAAGCCCTCAATAAACCATAGCATTTATTTTTACCTTTGAAATATGCGTCTGATCATCTTTTATTTTTCCCCTAGAGCTTTTTTTATGCTACTTCTATCATACAATTGTTACGAGTTTTTAAACATAATTTATATGTTCCATAAGAAACTTAAGAAATGCCATCTTTGTGCTACCAGCATTCAGAAAAATTAGAATGGGCCACGCTATCACATGCAACTTTATTATAAACTACATCTGTGATACACTGTTTATTTGGTAATAGAACTAAAAGGCATTATTAGTCTTCCTGCCATTTTGGTTTTGGCACACAAATGTCATACAGCTGCTTTTTCTCCCCGCTCTAAGTGTACTTCTATACAATGGTATTATGTCCACTTTGCTTCCCCCACCCCCAGTACTGCCCATTCAAAAACTTTTACTTGCAACACAGTGACCGAAATATAAAGGCATTGACACTACTTCTATCAGCTACCTAGCCTCACAAAACAAAGATCAATCTAATAGAGATGCTCCCCCACACTCCAAAATTCCTTCTACCTAACAAGTTCTATGCTCTTTATTACAAATATTCAGTTGGAAGACATGATCAACAGAATTAAGAAAATTCTAACATTATTTTAAAGTTAGAAAAGAGTTCTGAAATGCCAGATTATAACAACCTACATAGTTTTCAACATAGACTGGACTTCACAATTACTATAACTTTCCAGCCATGGAAGACAACCGTATTTCAAAACAGAATATCCAACCACAGAAAATAATTTAGTCTATCCCACAAACTCAATCCAGTTCTTTATTTGTGTCAAACTAATAAAAAAGCACCTCTCTTTTCAGGACGGGGTAGGAGGGAAAGGAGCTCCTATCTCTCACGTAACAACCTATAGCAAAGGAAATCCAGAAGCTACCTAAAAAAAAAAAAGAAAAAATCCATCTAATAGCTTCAAAGAATTGATGACATAACAGGGGGGAAGAGGGGAGAATCAACACTTCTTTTCTTACATATATAATAACAAAAATAATACATTTCAGGGATTTTCAACATGCAGAGTCAAAAAGAAAGAAAAAAAAAAAACAACAAAAAAACCCCAGTGAAGCTCACAGTCACCATCACCAGTGCAAAGTGGCCTTCAAGCTTCCTAGAGCATAAACTGAAGATCAACATGGAAAAACTGAACTAACTCCCTGGATTAAGTAATTTCCAAACTAGACAAGAAGGAAAAGGCATAATAGTGCAAATTCTTTCAGTACATAGAGTTTACAACTTCATACCAGATCTTTCAAGTGGAAGAACTCAAAACTTCAGTGCCAAGAGAGCAAAGTTAAGTCATTTTTAAGAACACAAAGTATACACAAAAATATTTCAACACAAAATGCAATTAATGCTTCTCAATTTCACACTGAAAGATAAAATTTAACAAAATCATATAATCCAAGCA